>NC_135314.1:31289781-31927054 GCF_048772815.1 Callospermophilus lateralis
AGTTGGTTAAAGAAAAAATTGTGAATGTTTCTCTTCAACTGATATACTTTCAGCATGCTAAGGAGTAAAAATACTGATTATAGCTGAGATAAACATTTATTTTTTTACTTTTAGCTCTGTATAACATTAATATTTTACCTTTATTTTACTACACTTTTTTCTCTCCTCCTCCCTCTCATTTCCTTCTACTACTCTATTGTTCTTATTTTTAAAACATTTGGATAACAACTCTTTTGCCAGTTATGGAACAATGGTGCTATATAGACTAAACTTGACTAGGAAAAATGTTTAGGTTAATTCAACATTTTTAATAAAGTAGATGATAGAGTTTATTAAAATACAGTAGGGGTAGAAAAGGAAAGTACTATAAATCAGAAGAGTACAGTGATAAGAGAAGGGCACATTTAGAATGTTGATGAAATTGGAATGTGTCTTGGGATATATAGTGAATATTCATTCACCCAAGAAAAACTCATCTAATCTCCATCTAATAATTCAGCATTCTAATTACATGGCTAGATTTGAATTAATATGTTTACCAAGGATATGCATTTTAATTTTACTTAACCCCATCATAATTTGATTGAAAATATGAATGATTTTTTTTCATCTGCTGACATATTTGGACACTTTCTGCTTTACACAAATGAAAACACAGGTATTAGAAATTGAACACTATACAAAGACTAGTCTCTGAATTGCTGTTGAGTCCTTACATGTTAACAGTGTAAAAGTCTTTTGAAATATTGTTTAAAAAAAAGGTAAAACATTATATTACACCTTAATGGAAGCTTTTATTTTCTCATAGTCTTTAGAAAATTGTACAGTTTTGAGAAAACATAGCTTTGGTTATTTCCTTTAATAGAAAAATAAACAGTTTAAAGTCAGATTACATTAGAAAAATAAATGAAGGACAATCTTATAGGCATTGGCTTGATAAAAAAATGTGAAATATTCTTGTAATCAGAGAATTGAATCTTTAAAATTCATGCTATTAAATCTTACTTAGTGCAGCATTTGGAGATAAATATAAAATGACTTTTATTTTGACTGTAGATGGAACTAAATGAACTTTGATTCCAGCCACTTCTCCATCCAAAAGTGAAAGATTTTTTTTCTGAGATCAATACTTCTTCTATCACAAGAGAGAAAAATTCCCTCAAGTATGTTCTCATTATATGGCTGTTTCAGTTAGCCTCTATCTCATCAGAAAGAAATAAACAGGCCATGCCCCAGGTCTGTGTCCTCTTAGTAAGCCCTAATCACTGTTTTGCTAGTCAGTAATGAAACTGCCTCCTAACCTTGAACACAGAAGTCATTATGCTCTAAGTGGGATTATTTTTAGAGTGGGAAATGAATAAGCTTTGGTTTACATTATTCCAAATGAAAAATATTATAGAAACAAACTGAATTAAAAAAAAATTAAAACATCCAAAGGTTAGCCTTAAGATGTTTTAAAACGAAAAATCCTGTACTCAAGGATAATACAATTTCTCAGAAATTTTAACGTCTTTACCTAAATTATAATTACAATAATATTTTTATAAATTGTGCTGATGTGTTAGGGAAGTGTTACATTTTAAAAACATATTGTAAACAGTAAATCCTCTGCAATGAAGATTTTATTAAAACAAGATATTTACAATCTATTGAGTCCAAGTTTCCCAAATGAAGTAATGGTGAAACAAAGAAGTGTGTATAAAAGCTATATGTGAGGATAAAACGTCAAAGTATAAAATTTTATTACATATATGCAACAGCAATGTTAATTGAGCAGGAAGATGACCAAAATAAAGGATCGTATTTATTTGAGAACAGATACATTAACATTACAATTAATGTAAACTCAGGGCATTATTTTTTATTTGCACATTTCTCATTTATTAATAGTATTATGAGTCTCCTGTAGCATCCATACTGGTAAGGCCAGACCATTTAGTCTACATATGCATCCTCATTATAAATAATTTAGCAAAGACTTGCACTCAAAATCAGTTATAAGTTCAAATAATATCCTAGAAGAATTTTTCTTTGCAACCTTTCTTTGCCAAGAAAGTGTTAGTCCCTCTACTATTATTTTCACATTTATTGTGACATTGTAATTATTTTTTTTTAAAAATCGCTTTTAGATAAACTACCTACCTTGTTAGAGCTTGGTTTGCATTGGAACACCATACATGTTTATACAAGTAACATAATTATATCCTGAACTCATCTGCCAGTTGATTAAATTTTCATTTATAACCTATCTTCATTATTCTGTTAAAAAGTCTTCATAAAAAGACATCTTAATTTACATATATGAAGTTTGGTTGGAGTTTTATATTCTAACCTCCATTAACCCATTCTAAAGCTAAAGTATGAGTATATGAAATTGTTTTAATCTCATTGATACCTATTTTATATGAATAAAAATATGTAAATAAAGTAAATTTAGGGCTTTTAATATGTTACATGATCACAACAGTTTTAAGAGGTTATTTCTATTCCTTTCTTACTGGTTAAAATACCTTTATCAATAGGTATGGTAATACACAAACAAGAGCAAATTTTGTATTGTTTTACTACAAAATTTTGTGTCTTCTCTTTTCATAGTACCTCATGTCATCTATGTGAATGAACAATAACCCTTTTACCAAGATATACTTTTTTTTTTCATTCACAATACTACTCTCAAATATTGGAGAATATTAAAATGAAAATCTTCCCAGGAAATATAGTAAAATTTGATTCCCATTCTGACACACAATATTAATAAAAAACATGAATTTATAGGTGCTGTTTGGATATTCAGGATAAAATGGCACTTTTCATTCTCATTCTTAAATAAATATATATTAATATCACTGCTTTCAACTGACCTTCCTGGCTTGACTAAATTTTGACTTGCATGATTACTACTTGCTTAGGCAAATCATTCCTTCAATTAAAATTGCTTACTACAGTCCATTTCATGACCTAAATTATGCTACCTTTTTTGTCATTAAACTTTATTAAGCATCAGTCATTCTTCTACTACTAGAGATTCATGGATGTAATTCTAAAGCATATAACTGATGAATTGGGATGCAAAGCAGCTATTGCAATGCAACCACTTTGATCTGATGATCCTATGATAACATAAGAGCATATTTTTCTACAACCAAATAGTACAGAAAAGAGGCACCATTCCTATTCCTATTCTCACCTGCACTTTTGCTCTCTAAATGCCTTATTTAATTAAAAAAATGTTTCATTTATTAATCAGAAAAGTAATTCATTTTAACTATGAGTTAAACTAATTTCTAAGATGTTGTCAGACTATTCTTAGTGAATCCTGATATAAGAATCCTGTATTGATATTAAATAGGATGTATTTGAAATTCACATTCAACAGAAATGATGTCCATTCTAAAAATACATGTCATATCCAATAAGAAAAAATCATATGTAGATGTTTATTATGCCTTCATGTCAATATCCAGATATATGTTATTATCTCACAAAAACATTAGCAACTTTAAGTTTTTGTTTCACCAAAGTGTTGTAACCCAGGACATTAAATCCAGTTCCTGTGCCCACTCCAGCTCTCCTGTGCCAATGCCTCTATGTTGGGGGATTCTTTCATTTTCTCATTCACATCTGTCCACACACATTTTAAGCTTTAAATTGAACTCTTTCTAACGGGTAATGAGAATTAATTGACTGGCACAGAGTGGGGAGGAATCTTTGGAGGTAAGTTAAGTGAGGAGCTGTGCTTAGCATGGCCATACTGTCCCTATTGACTTACAAAGGATGAAGGCTGAGGACACTGATGCCCCACATAATGGCAGGAAGAAATGTTTGTAGGATCCAGATTAGATCAAGACAAGGTTCCATTCTGAAAATGGAGATACTTGGTGCATGGGCAAGTTTCCTTTGTGATACGTGGCCATGCTCAATGTGATTTTTTTTCTGTTCGTATTCTTTCCTCACTGTGAAAGCTTAGTCTACTTCAGTTTCCTTGTGCCAAATACCATCTAATTTTCCTAACCCTTGGCAGTGTGTAGGTAGAGATGAAGTCTTACTTGTAGTACAACTTAGCTAGAATTCAGTTTTAAAGAATTGTGTTTTTTTATGGATTAAGCAAAAATGATTTTTCAGGGCATGTACAGTATTATGAAGAAGGCAAACAGATTTAGGGATGAGCTCCCAATACTCCTGGTACAAAAGCCATGATACAAAATAAGAAATAAACAGAAAAGAAAAGACCATTACTGTTGGCTTTATAACAGATGAATTCTGTCTCATTCTTCACCTCTCACATCACTGTATTTGACTGCAGAATTGAAATAGTACCTGTAAGTTGAGGAACACAGGTATGCAAGAAAGGTAGCATGTAACATTCTAGTCCATCCAGAGGGGAAAAAATATTTTAATAGCAAGCCGACTTGATACTAAAAAACTGTATGATATAATATAAACTCCTGTAATTCTCACCCTTAACTTGTGCATATCTTAGCTAGGTTTTCATTATTGTGACTAAAACACCTGAGAAGAAAAACTTAGAGGAGGAAAGGTTCATTTTGCAACATGGTTTCAGTCCATGGTTGGTCAACTCTATTTCTATGGGCCTGAGGTGAAGCACAGCATGATGGTGAATGACATGTTGGAGGAAAGCTTCACAATTCATGGAAACCAGAAAGCACAAACAGAAGGAGAATGCAGAGGCACAAGATAAAATTCTCTAGGGCAAACACCCAGTGACTTATTTCCAATTACACTCTCCCTGCCTACAGTTACCACCCTGTAATCCATTAAAATTATTAACCCATGTGATGAATTAATTCACTGATTAGGTTACGACTCTAATAATCTGATCAAGGACTGCATTAACACAGGAGCTTTGGGGGGACACCTAATATTTAAATTATAAAAGTGTATTAGATTACCTATCTTACATTACCTACAAACTCTCCAATAAGCATTCCTATAAAAGATCCAAACAGTACGTATCTAATCAAGCTGCTTCTATCCAAATTACTGGGCCCCATGCAGAAATACCCTAATGGTAACAAAGCTTTACAAAAAAGAAATATCAAGAAACACTACTGCTTTATTGACTCATTCAACAAAATTTCCATAGACATCTCCTCCTTGAATCATCAGGGAAACATAAGAACTTGTATTCCTTTTTATTATTATAATTTTTAGTTGCAGGTGGACATAATACCTTTATTTTATTTATTTATATGTAGAGCTGAAGATCAAACCCAGGGCCTCACACATGTTAGGCAAGTGCTCTACCACTAAGCCACAACTCTAGCTCTAGGAACCTGTATTCTTATGGTTAGGCTTGGATGTAAGTTGGTTATGGTATATTTTGTATCCAGTATTACTGCCCCAATTCTGTCTAAAGTGTACATACTGACTTCAACCTCATTTTACTTGGCTCATTCTTGCCTTAAAATGAGAATTCATACCCTATTTGAATCAAATGTATGATATACCAAGATCATTGTATTGTCTTGAGCAACTAATAAAAAAAATAATAATAATCACCCCTGTATGTACTTCATGATGTTATAGATATATGCATGTATATGTTTCTGTACATATATAAATGTATATAAAATTTCATATGGAGAAAGTATATATAAAGTTTATATGTATAAAGTATATACAACATACTAATTTATATAGATAATTGACCTAAATTGATTTAAAGTATATAGAGTTATAAAAAGCATATTTATTTAAATACATATTTAAACATGTAATATATATTTTTTCTCTATGAATATGTGCTTGTAAATACATGCTGCATACATATATGAAGTTCAGACACACCTATTTTTGCCAGACAATCATTAAAGGATGCTTTCTGTGTAATAATAAATTAAAAACCCAAATACCCTTGTATATAGTTTCCTATCCTGAGTATTCTCTTTCTTTCCTCCTTTCATATAAACCCTATCAAATTCTCATGTCTAGTTTTCAGAATTCTTTTATACTCACTATCCTCATTTTCAGTCTCTTGCTAGACTTGAATTACAAAAAATAAACCTGTGATCATCACAGGAGACAAAGGAAAGACTCTGGCTGAAGAGCCGCGACACTCAGGAAACTGTAACACTGAGTCAATGACAGACCTGAGGAGAGGAATGACAGCCACACAGTCAAGTGTTAGAATCCAACTGGGAAGCTCATTTCAGCTTTATTACTACCTTTCCAGCCTTCACAGAAAAGTGAGTAGGTGTAGAAACTTAAAGAGACAACTTCCTTCTCACAGAGGAAGTTAAAATGTGTATTCATATTCTTTTTGGTTCTTTTATTGAGCCAAGAAGCAATTAAACAGGTGAAAGACAAACCTATGGAAGCACAGGAAGTAGCAAAAATCTGTCTAAAACATCTGTTTAAAAATTGTGAAGTCAGAAGATTAGAGGCAGATAAATAGAAATATTCTCTGTGATAGGTTTAACACCTGCTCACTGAATCCCCTAATGCTCCTTGCTGAATGGTGTTCTCCAAAGCATGGATATGTCTGTCAATCAGCAAATCACTAACATGAGGCCAAACTCCTTACAGCAAAGGAAAAAAAAAAAAAAAAACCTGCTGAAACCAAGCTACCCTGGAACATTGACAATACAGAAAAAATAAAGAAAAACACAGGTTTTCTTTTTCTTTGATGATTTAGCTGTCCTTACTTGTGTATTTCTTATCGTGCTAATTTATTTTCAACAGAAATGATGCATTTTACTTTCCCATTGAGACTCTTTTTTCTTCCTTTCTCTCTTGCCCATGTTACTAGGATTTATTTCTGGGTTTATAAGCAGACTACAAGAATAGTATATTCTTCATGTCATGATCATTTTTCACTTTTTCTGACTTTGGGCAAATAAAGTATTTCAAATATAGCAGAAAAGTGTTCAGCATTTAAAATTCATTCATATGTAAAAATCACTGTATGAGTTTTAAATACAAGTGGCAGCATAAATTAAAATTATGAGAGCTCAGTATTTATTTTTGACAAATTATTTATAAAAGGAATCATTCATGTTAATGTAACAGTTTTACTCATTTGTAGTTTTCATTTTAGGGTGATAATTTGCATTTTTCGACTGCTATTTTTGAGATAAGGTAAATATGAAAGAATTTTTAAAATTTTTACAAGCTTATACTGCTTTGACTATTTTAATTCTATTCAGACATGATTGCTTTCAAATACTGTTGGTAAATGGTATCCAAATAACAATACAAAAACAGAAAATATACCCTAAGGAGTTTTGAAAATTTAATAAAATTGAATTCTGAGTTTAATATATACCTCTGTAAATAATTGTACCAATTTTTATATTTAAAAAGATATATGGACATTTAAAGAAATTCTCAATTGATTACATTTGGATTTTGTGTATCACATATGAAAAAAAACAATCTTAGGAAACAAATGTTTACATTTAAGCATGAATTAAAGTGTATTAATTGAGTCTATGGCAGATTGCTCTCTTTAATTTTGAACTTTAAATATGTCAATTCTGAAGAGTTTCCAATGTTTTCCTTAGAAATGGTCATAAACATTGACTTTATGATGTGACACTTGTTAGCAGATGGAGTTATATTGGGTGCTTCAAGAAGGTGGCAATGGACCAGTCCATTGTCACGGATACAGCACACACTGAATTTGACAGATCATTGTGTTCTGGTCATGGCTACCCATTCAATCACTGCCTCCAATTTCATCAGCAACAAAAGTGAAAGTTTAAAGTGAAGTTTGGTTTTATGTCACTTTACTTTTGTATGTATTTCTTTCCTTCAAGTTGCTCTTTCCAGACCATGCTGTCCATGGGTATTCAAAATGAGGCTACCTATAATACATACAGTCATTCTGGTCTACTAAATCACAGAGAAATCAGAATCTCAGTATATCAAAACTCTGTATTTTTGAAAAGCAATATGGAATAGGAACACAATTTATTGGCCTATGCTTAGAGTTGATGAGGCTGACCATCCAATATGAGCTTAGAAGCACACAAGACCTGCCTTTTGCTCAATTCTCTAGTCTCTTCATCCCAATTTGGACTGCATGAACCTCACAAGGCCCTATCTCTACCTCAATGCTGTCAGTTTCCTGAGATATTGTTTATTAAGATGTAATAGGAAAGGGTTTCTCATGTTGTGGAGAGAGACCTGAGTTGTACGCATTCCTGTTGATCTTTCCTTTTATTGATTGCAGTTAGTAGGCAGTTAATGAAAACTGTGACATACCTAATTTGCTCTTGATTATATGTGTTTTTTCTTACACAATAAAATATCATAAATTTCCAGGTGTGGTGGCTATGCTTGTAATCCCAATGGCAGGAGGATTGGACATTCAAACCAACCTCAGCAACATAAAAAGGTCCTAAGAAACTTAGTGAGACCCTGTCTCTAAATAAAATGAAATAAAATAAAAAATGGTTGGGGATGTAGCTCAATGGTTAAGTGCCCCTGGGTTCAATGCCCAGGATCAAAAAAAAAAAAAAAAAAAAAAAAGAAAGAAAGAAAAAAAGAAAGAAATCATGAAGTAAAAGATTATATTATGGAAATAACAGTGCAAGTTGAGAAATATTTTATCACTAAAAAAAATTGAAGCAGAAAAATGCAAGTCTGGTCTAGGACACTTGTTGGTTTCATCATGAATTCAAGACTGTGACAATGGCTTATTCTTCAATTAAATCCTTGCTTAGGTTATAAAATAAAAATTAATAGTCTAATTTACTACATAGGCACAGAACTCTTCTTGACTGATAAAATACCTTTCATATTTAGATAAAGCCATAGAATGCGGCATTATTAATCAGTTGAAGCTCAGAAAAATAAAGTTGGTTGCTAAGCAAGATAGTGGCAAAACTGGCATTACCACCCATTTCCTCTTGTTTGTGAATTTTTATTGCTTTCTACTGCCTATTTCCCATCCATTGTGCCACTTAAAAATAAAATAATCTTTTATTTTTTCTAGGTGACTGCAGCTAAAATAGTCTGCTACATATGATTCTGTCTTTCTTTGTCACTTTCTCTCTTAATTAAATTGCCATTGTCTGATCTCTGGATTCTGAATTAGAGGCTATTTTTTTTTGTGTGTGTGTGTGTGCGTGTGTGTGTCTGTGACTTGCTATTTTTCTTCCTCTCCATTTCTATAAGGGGAAATTTTGACTGAAGCATTCTTTCCAGAGTCAGACTCATGAAGGAGCACTCTGGCAAGGAAGGGTCTGGGGCTGACTACGGTCTGGATCACAGGCCCAGAGATTTTTCAACATTGAGGCCAACCAGAGTATGTTCATCTGCTGCCTAACTCCCCACTCTTCAGGTTTTGGTTTGTTTCCTTGAATAGGAATGGATTCTAGGAGCTGTTCTTCTGCTTAGACCTACACAGTGAAAGTCAGTCCAGTTTGTCTTCCTGAACATACAGTTTCTGAAGTTCAAAATTATTCTTCCCCAGTCTGGAGGCTAGAAGTTTCAAATTAAGGTAGTAACCATGTAGAAGATCCTGGCTACAAAACCCTTTCTCCACCTTCACAAGGCCTTCTCCTCTTTCTTCCAGGATGCTCCTTTTCTTTTAAGGTCATTTATTGCATTTAGGACTTTCAGAGATAATCCAGGTAGATCTCATTTATAATTTCTGAGTTTAATTGCAATTGCAAAGGCCTTTTCCCAAACAAGTTTACATTCCCAATTTCCAAATGTTAGGACATGGACCCATGTTTTGTTTTGTTTGTATGTTTGTCTGTTTATTGGTGGGGAGGCAACCATTGTGTTAGTTTTCTTGAAGTATCATTAAAAAAAAAAAGTACCACAAACTGGGTTAATTATTCTGGAGATTAAATGTCAGAGCTAAAGGTGTTAGCAGGGTTGGTTTCATCTTGCTGTAAGGACAATGATCAGATTATATAAAGGCCCATATTAATGAACTTATTTTAATCTAATTATACTTTTAAAAAATCTTACCTTTTCATACAGACTCATTGTGAAGTACTGAGCAACAGGACTTCAAGATATGAATTTAATAAAGAATAAAATTTGACCCATAATAGCAACAATTCAGGCAAATAGAGAGTTTAACTGATATCCCTGCCTTCCTGGTTTTATGTTTATTTGCATTAAGTACACATTTGTGAAGCTCTGAAGGGGGAGAGTTGGTGAGAATAATGATATCTGTTCATTAGGAGATTCTACAAGGATTGAATGACAGACTCAGGATAAGTATATGCTCCATGAGAAGAGAGCTCATACCTCTGTGGAACCTGTGTGTCACCAGAGTTGTTTTGTACCGATATACAGGAGATGATCAATAGATGTGGAAAAAACAATAAGGGAGAGGCTGAATAAAAAGTGGTGCTTGCTAAATGACAAGAAGTTGCAGGATATAGTAAAACCCGTTTTTTTGTTCTTGTTTTACATTTTTTTCAGTATTTTTTCGTTTTAATAGGTTATTTTTTATTTTTCCATAAACTCTAATTCATTTTGATGTAAGTATAAAAGAATGGAATATAAATTCTTTTATTCAGTCCCCATAATTCCCCTTTTCCTCCTCTCCTCCTCCCTTTCCCTGTTACTTTCTATTTTACTGATCTTTTATTACTTATAGATTTTTTTCTTTTGTTAATGTCTTGTGGATGTACATGATGGTGAGATTCACTGTGACATATTCATATTTGTATATAGGAAAGTTTGGTCAGATTCATTCCACTGTTCTTCCCTTATCCCATTCCTCCTTCCTCCCCCTAGATTCCCTTCATCAGTCCACTGATCTTACTTCTATTTTGATAGAATCCTTCCCCGCTTTAAATGCATCCCCCTGACTAGTTAGGGGCAGCAAAACATAAAGAAAAAGTATAATCTGTGCATTAGACAAGAGTATAGACACTCCCCAAACGTCTCTGTATGTACTTAATCAGAAGCCCTTTTTGAGTAAGTGCACTCTCTCTTCTGTGTTAAAAAATTGTCTTAAGATGGTTTCACCTATAATCCATTTATATTTATGTCAATAGCTTTACAGAATGAATGCCAAGGTGGGGTCAGCTCTCGTGGGGAGTAAGAGAAGTAGGAAGGAAAAGGCAAGAAGAATGAGCATATCATCTGATTTCCTTTCATTCTTCTCACTCCATCATCGTTAGGAATATTTGATGGATTTTTTTCTTGTCCAAAGAATCTATAGATGTTATATATACAACCTCACACAAGATTTGTTTTGAAGGTATCAACAAATCATTTAATATTATTTCTGTACCATAAGTAGGAAGAATAAAGTCATAAAGACTGACACTTTCTGTAAAGGGGGGGAGACATTGCCATTGAAGGTTCACAAAGCTTGACTTAGACATATGGTGAAATAATTGCAAGATGATGTATCCTGGGAGGAATAAACCAAGACAGACCTATCACATGTGCATTTTGAACTCAATGCCAGTTTCTGGGTGACAGTTGTCTTATTGATTTCTTTAGACGGACCCCTTTCTAAGTATATAGAAAAGTCTTTATATACCCTATTAGACAGGAGAATTAATGACATTATGTGAAACCTATTGGACATTCTGAAATAATTTCTTCATTTTTGATCATATAGAAGCAATGAGCATTAATAACATCTTAAGAATGAGAATTGGAATAACAAAATAGATCCTCTTAGCCTTCACAACCAGGCATTTGTCACCAAGAAATACTGATGATATTAATATACTCTAAGAGGGTATGTGCAAGAGACAGTTTATTTGGGGTTTAATTCATTGTACTGTATACATGAGTCCAGATTATAGAAATATGAGAATTTGGTAGTAAGCATACAATTTTTTTTCAATGAAATTTTTGAGAAGCTTTGTATATATTTTAAAGAGAGAAAAACGATAAAATGACCACAGGACCAAAGCTGCCTGATGAGTATTTAATTCAAGATTCCCTCTTCGAGCAGGGAGAATGAGATTTAAGATCTCTACAAGACACACTGAACACACTGTATGGTAACATCTAGCATCATGACTGTGGTTACTACCCTCTCCAAAACACTGGGTGTGGTTCTAGTGGATCACAGAGAAGCTCTAGGGTATATTCATTGCGAGACCCATGGGCAATTTTCAAACTGATTGTATTCAACTCCAGTTTATGCAGCCAGTTTTAGTCAATTAAATTTTTCTGTGAAGTATGATAAATAAATGCCCTTATTTCCCAATACACACACAAACGCATACACAGACATACACACACAGAGGCATAGGGCTTATGTCTAGGCTTTCCAAATGTAAATTTCTTATAGCTGAAAACAGAAATGGAAATAATTCAAAGGTCTCTTTTCTGCATCCTCTTTCTCTTGACACTCTTATCTTGTACTTTGGAAACTCTCCTGCTTCCTCTCCATCCTTTCCAGTTAACTTGCCCCTTCCCTTTTCCTTTTCTTCATTTCTAGTTTAATCTAAATGTTGGAGATATAGGCAGCCTCTGTAATCTTGTTTCCTCAGGGACAATAGTCATCCATTTCTGAGATTCTGTGCAGTATTGCTAAGAGAAAAATTATAGCCCTCAGGAGCATTAGCAAGAGCAGAGGAAAAAGGACACAAGCAAAGCGTGCACAGGTTACTCCATGCAGCTAGGAAAAGGGGCATTGCATTATTCCAAAGTTATCACACCATCAACAACAGATTCCCTTCACATAGCACTTCCATTCATTTTTTTCAACAAGCACTTAAAATTATTTAAATGGAAAGTGTTTTCACCTTTTCCAGATGGCAGGACAAGAATAAAAGAAACAAAAGAAACAATCTCTTGCCAAAAAGAATAAATCAGTGTGGCTGCAAGACAAAAAGTAATCATTCTTAGAATTCTAGTAGAGGTATAATCATTTAAACACAGTGTGTGGGGTGTGTGTGTGGTGTGTGTGTGTGTGGTGTTTGTGTGTAGATGCTTTCAGAATGTAAAATAGAAAATGAGTGCATAAGTATCAGGAATTTAGCCTAAAAGTAAACTTACCAGTGAAAACTGCTTCAGGTAATGAATCTAAATTGGGTCCTGACTATTTATGATCTTTAGTGTGCTCTATGTCTAACCATTTTTGTTCATGTCCCTCTGCTTGGCATTCTCCAATTCACTGTTAGCATCTTAGGTCAGGGAGGTTGTTTGGTTACTCCTAGCCAACTAGAATCGAGAAAAGTACTTGTTGCAAATGATGCCCACATGATTAATTAGACAAAGAAAGATATGAAGTTTAAACATTCACAGTATTTTCTCCTTTCTTTATAGTTGCTAAATTTTGATTAAAGGTTCAGAATATTCTTTAATTAAAAATAAAACGTCTTTCAGTTCTTAGATGAATAGGAGATAGATGACTGTTTATCTGTAGCTGAAATACTATTGTTTAGGGATATGGACTTGTGCATTTCTCACTTATTAATTACTCAAAAACGTGCAAAGATCCATAGTACACTCTGAGTACAGAAATGTTCCTTTTGTACCCAGATTGAGGTCCGCAATTAGTTTGGAATATTGGCATCTACACAAGCAATTTCTATGCCACAGTTTATTCTGTTGAATGAGCAAAAATAAAAGGATGATTCTCAGGGTAAGACAGAAATGTTTTCACAGGTATGACCTTTAGTGTTGTTCATTAATGTTGAGCAAACTTTATACTTGTGGGAAGAAACAGAAAGCTCTCTACAGAAAGAAAGTGAAAGGGCATAGCATGTTCAGGAATACCAAGAAGTTTGATGCAACATTTGCAGAACAAACAGGAAATATAGTTAGGGACAAAAGGAGACAGAGGAGAGAAAATGTCTGTTCCCCAAATATATCAACAGTATTGATCTACTGTTTTTCACCTTCAATAATATGATAACATATAGATAGGATTTCAGAGGAAAGTAAAGTTAAAATGAAGATTTTAAAGATTATAGACATTACAATGATTGATTATTTGAAAGAACAGGCAGAGTGTCAACTTGTTGCTGTTAACAAAGTCAGCTTGACAATAGAGTAAAGAGAATAGATACTGCATCATGGACTTTAAAAAAACTTTCTTCCTAATGTAACACCTCATGAGAAAATAGAGGGTTTTGTTGTAATTTAATGCATGAAACTGAGTTTGAGACTAGACTTTCAGAAAAGTGACTTTTCAAATTTGAATCCTTATCACAAACTTTTCTATAATATACATTTATGTAAGTTTATAACTTACTAACTGGAACCCAAAGATAGAGCTTTATTTGAAACAGGTATAAATATTTGTATCTTATTTGTCATTTATTACCTGGTAATTAAAAAAAAAAACCCAAATTTTAGTCAAGCATAATTGTTTCAGTAACGCTGTAGAAGGTGTAATTCCATTATCATTGTCAATATAATAAATTTCACACTGGTTTATTTTTATTTTTTTTATTTTTTAAAAAGTTTATTTAAAGCTTCTCAAGCATATCTGAAATTGAAACAACAGCATCAGCACACAGAGTCAATGTATAGACTTGTACAACCTTCCCACAAAGGCACCAGATAAAATCCAGCTTGTAAAACAAGGTAACAGTTAACATTATTCCACAGCAAATGTACTGAACCTGCTCTCTGTGCCAACTCACAAATATTTCCATCCACATACAATTTCCAAAAGAATAGTTTTCCAGTTGCAATTAAACTCCAAGCTGTTGCATATATATTTTTTTTATTGATTGTTCAATACATTACAGAGCTCATGATATATCATCTTTCATACATTTGACTCTATTGGGTTATGAACTCCCATTTTTACCCCAAATACAAATTGCAGAATCACATCGGTTACACACTCACATTTTTACATAATGGCATATTAGTGACTGCTGTGTTCTGCTACCATTCCTATCCCCTACTATCCCCTCTCCCCTCCCCTCCCCTCTCATCTTTCTTCTCTACCTCCTCTGCTGTTGTTTAATTCTCTCCCTTTTTTCCCTCCTCCTTTCCCCTCACAACCTCTTATAATTTTGTGTAACATTGAAGGTCTCCTACCTTTTCCATATGCTTTCCCTTCTCTCTCCCTTTCTCTCCCACCTCTCGTCTTTGTTTAATGTTAGTCTTTTCCTCATGCTCTTCCTTCCTGTTCTGTTCTTAGTTGCTCTCTTTATATCAAAGAAGACATTTGGCATTTGTTTTTTAAGGATTGGCTAGCTTCGCTTAGCACAATCTGCTCTAATGCCATCCATTTCCCTGCAAATTCTATGATTTTGTCATTTTTTAGTGCTGCATAATACTCCATTGTTCACACTGGTTTTTAGAGAATGAATCACTCATATCCATAAACCATATCTTTTAAATTTTTCAGGTAGCTAAGTATCACCGTTATGTTAACTTAAAAATTCACAATTTTCTGTGTTAGAGAAAAAAATCTTAGGATTGTTAACTCAGGGCAAAGAGGAAATGTATTATTAAATTACAGAAATCTAGGCCAGTCCCTAACCTGGTAGAAACAAGTAGAAGCAATATAAAGAGGAGTTGGGCCTCCCTGGCCTGCATTACAGGCTTATAGCTCAAATCCTCCCATCTAGAGCCAGAAGCATGGCATATGAAAAATGTTTAATCTGTCTAGGTTGCTGTAACAAAACACTAGAAACTTGGAGGGTAACAGACAATAGAAATAAATTCCTCATGGTTCAGGAAGATGTAAAGTCCAAAATCAAGGCACTAATTATTAAATTAATTAGAAGGCTTTCTAATTTCTGGTGAAGGCTTTCTAGCTCATAGAGGGCACCTTCTTAAGACCCAGGTGTGATGGTGCATGCCTCTAATTCCAGCAAGTCTGGTAGCTGAGGCAGGAGGATTCCAGGTTTAAGGGAAGTCTGGGCAGCTTAGCAAGACCCTAAGCAACTCAGTGAGACCTTGTCCCAAAATTTCAAATGAAAATGGCTGGCGATGTAGCTCACTGCTAAAGTTATCCTGGGTTCAATCACTAACATTAAAAACAAAATATTTGGACTGGGGTTGTGGCTCAGTGATAGAATGCTCGCCTAGCATGTGTAAGGCCCTGGGTTCAATCCTCAGTACCACATGGAGATAAATAAATGTATAAAAAAATTGCATAGAGGGTTACTAGCAAGTAACCTTACATATTGGAAAGGGCAAGGCAGCTCTCTGAGGCCTTTTTTAAAGGGGCACTAATATTCATGAGATCTCTAATAACATCTGGAAACCCACAGGGCCAAATAACATTACATTAGGGATTTAGTTTTAATATAGGAATTTAAGGGTGGTAAAATATCAAGACCACCATAGAAGATTACAAAACCTTCTATTGCACTAAGGTGACTATAACTACTTTGTGCAATAGGCTTACTTTCTAAATTATTTACAGGAGGATACTCATTATTCTCAATGATCATTCTGTTCTTCCCTCAGATCACACACAATCTTCCAACAGGAAGTGATCCTTGTAGTGTCAGAACCCATAGATGTTTTTCCTCTTCCTTCTCCTTTCATTCTCATCTTCATCTAAATTGCTCCCTCACATGTCTAAATCTCTCAGAGCCAAACTTTTCAAAACATTCTATCTCTATTGCCTTAGCATCCATAGTAAGGAAATTGTTAAAATTTCTATCTTAAAAAAAATTCCACTTGATATAAAATATCTTCAAAGTGAGGATATCTTCACTCCCGGGCACTCACTGAGCTTGTGCATGCTTCCTTTCACACTGGCTTTGTGTGCATCTGGGAAGGGCCCATCTTTATTCAGCTGTTCATTTTCCCTTCCTGGAGCACCCGTATCGTGTTTTACTCTTTCCCTTTCCATTTTCTTTGGATTTTGTCCACTCTAGTACTCCATTTGCTTGTCGTTCCTTTTCTTCTTTATTACTGTTGTTCAACAGCTCATGTATGTGAGTTTTCATTTCACTTAGGAGCCTCATGGCTCAAAACACACACACACACACAAACACAAATACACACACACTCGTTTGTGTGTTCACACATATTCCTTTTTATATATCCTGTCTTCTTCATACTTACAATTTCTCAAAGCTGAAGTTCTCCCACACTCGCTGTCTCCTTCTTTTCTTAATTACCCATGAGCTTCTTAATGAGCCCTCACTTCCTCGGATTCTTGCATTAAAAGAAAACAGGGGTCTGCCGACTGATATTTAACCCATATTTAACCCAATTACCACTTTACCCCAAGTACATTCTCTCTTTGCATATTTACCTCTGACACTGCTGGTAAGCCACCTCCAATGGTACCTTTTCTATATTCCCCTAATGAAAGGCAACATAGTAACATGATTATAACTGGGTTTCTCTTAACTCTTCCCATTTTATCAAGGCTTTGAAGGACCCAGTATAATTTTCTGTATTTCTTTGGACCCATTATGAATATTTCTGAGCACAATATAACCCCCCAAAACACACTGACAAAAATTGATTATTGTATCAGCTGCATTCTTGTTTAATTTCTGTTATGTTTCAGCTTCTCAAATAATAAGGATCATCAATAGAAATTTGAAAAACAGAAGATTTTACAGTTCCCTGTACCTTTACATTGGCAATAAAACATGACTAAACTAAAGTCTAACTAAAGTCATAACTAACTAAAGTCATCTGCATCCTCGCATACTAATTACAAAACACAAGGTTCATGCCAATCTACTCGCTTTGATGTGAAATATGAGGCAGAACACCAACAAAACCAAGAATTTAAACAGTACAGTTTTCAGAGAGGAAATGTGTACTATAATGTGTGGGTAAGTAGGACTAACATCAAAGAGGAAATTTTGTAACATTTTATCCTGTCTGGATACAAATTTCTATTTTTGAAACTTGATTTGAAGGAACTTATTTCCAACTGACCTTCTTTCCAGAAGTTATACAATGAGTTCTACAATGGTGTCAACCCACTGGTTTACTATTACAGAGAAACCAATTTTGCTAGAGCATATTCTTCATCATGAACCAAGTCACTGCTCAGGCAGAGCTGTGCAGGTAGCTAGCACAATGAAGATAAGTTATGTTGTTATTGTTAAGTCCCTGTGGAAGATGGCATTTTATTTACTGAAAAGTGTTGTGAGATATTTGTTACAAGTGCATCCTGTGTTTCCAAACATAAAAGAAGCCATGCCACTCTGAAGTTTTATTTTTTTAATTCTCAGAATAGTATTAAGTACATGTAACTAATACTACTCTTCAGTGTAAAAAAATAAATATTGCCCTTTTTAAGACGGGTTTTAACCTAAAGAGAGAGATGGAAGAAGATCTTAGAAGATGGAAAAATGTACCCTGTTCATAAATAGGCAGAACTAACATCATCAAAATGGCGATATTACCCAAAGTTCTCTACAGGTTTAATGTGATGCAAATCAAAATCCCAATGGCATTTCCTGTAGAAATAGATAAAGCAATCATGAAATTCATATGGAAAAACAAAAGACCCAGAATAGCAAAAGCAATTCTAAGCAGGAAGTGTGAATCTGGAGGTATAGCAATACCGGATTTCAAACTGTACTACAGAGCAATAGTAACAAAAACAGCATGGTACTGGTACCAAAACAGGCGGGTGGACCAATGGTACAGAATAGAGGACACAGAAACCAATCCACAAGATTACAACTTTCTTATATTTGATAAAGGGGCTAAAAGCATGCAATGGAGGAAGGATAGCATCTTCAACAAATGGTGCTGGGAAAACTGGAAATCCATATGCAACAAAATGAAGCTGAACCCCTTTCTCTCGCCATGCACAAAAGTTAACTCAAAATGAATCAAAGAGCTTGATATCAAATCAGAGACCCTGTGCCTGATAGAAGAAAAAGTTGGCTCCGATCTACATATTGTGGGGTCAGGCTCCAAATTCCTTAATAGGATGCCCATAGCCCAACAGTTAATAACAAGAATAAACAAATGGGACTTACTTAAACTAAAAAGTTTTTTCTCAGCAAGAGAAACAATAAGAGAGGTAAATAGGGAGCCTACATCCTGCGAACAAATTTTTACCCCTCACACTTCAGACAGAGCCCTAATATCCAGAATATACAAAGAACTCAAAAAATTAAACAATAAGATAACAAATAACCCAATCAACAAATGGGCCAAGGACCTGAACAGACACTTCTCAGAGGAGGACATACAATCAATCAACAAGTACATGAAAAAATGCTCACCATCTCTAGCAGTCAGAGAAATGCAAATCAAAACCACCCTAAGATACCATCTTACTCCAGTAATATTGGCAGCCATTATGAAGTCAAACAACAATAAGTGCTGGTGAGGATATGGGGAAAAGGGTACACTTGTACATTGCTGGTGGGACTGCAAATTGGTGAGGCCAATTTGGAAAGCAGTATGGAGATTCCTGGGAAAGCTGGGAATGGAACCACCATTTGACCCAGCTATCGCCCTTCTCGGACTATTCCCTGAGGATCTTAAAAGAGCGTACTATAGGGATACTGCCACATCAATGATCATAGCAGCACAATTCACAATAGCAAGACTGTGGAACCAACCTAGATTCCCTTCAATAGATGAATGGATAAAAAAAAAAAAAAATGTGGCATTCCTACACAATGGAGTATTACTCAGCACTAAAAAATGATAAAATCATGGAATTTGCAGGGAAATGGATGGCATTAGAGCAGATTATGCTAAGCGAAGCTAGCCAATCCTTAAAAAACAAATGCCAGATGTCTTCTTTGATATAAGGAGAGCAACTAAGAATAGAGCAGGGAGGAAGAGTATGAGGAAAAGATTAACATTAAACAGAGACAAGTGGGCGGAGGGAAAGGGAGAGAGAAGGGAAATCGTATGGAAATGGAAGGAGACCCTCAATGTTACACAAAATTACATATAAGAGGTTGTGAGGGGAAAGGGGGGGAATAAGGGAGAGAATTGAACAACAGCAGATGAGGTAGAGAGGGAAGATGGGAGGGGAGGGGAGGGGGGATAGTAGGGGATAGGAAAGGTAGCAGAATACAATAGTCACTAATATGGCATTATGTAAAAATGTGAATGTGTAACTGACGTGATTCTGCAATTTGTATTTGGGGTAAAAATGGGAGTTCATAACCCACTTGAGTCAAATGTATGAAAGATGATATGTCATGAGTTTTGTAATGTTTTGAACAACCAATAAAAAAAAAAAGACAGGTTTTAAGAGCAGCTTTAGATTTACTGCAAAATTGAGGGAAAGGCACAGACACTTTTTATATATTTCCTAACCCTACACATTCATAGCTTCCTCCAGTATCTACACCCCCCACTCCCTAATGGCACATTTTTTTATAAGTAATGAACCTATGTGCACCCATATTCACGACCCAATTGTCACACAGTCAACTGTAGTTTAACTTAGGTTTCATTGTTTGTGTTGTACATCTATAGACCCCCACCAATACAATATCATACAGGATAGGTTCAAAACTCTTAATGTTCTGTGCTATATTTATTCATCCCTCCCTCCTAACCCCTGATAATTTTGCTTTCTCGTTGTTTTGCATTTTTCTTGATTGTCCTACCGTTGGAATACAGTTAGCTTCATAATAAGTTTGGTCAGTATTTCAATTTTTGTCTTCCCATGCTTCAGTGTCTCTTTCAGTACACTGCAGGCAATTCTGTTCTTCTTTTTTTTTTAATCTAAACTTTAGACATAGTCAATATACACTGGATAACAAGAAAAGATATTTATTGGAATCATACAGATTCTACAGAACTTTTTCAGATTGACTTCTATTATTTAAAACATGTATTTAAGTTTTCTTTAATTTTTTTTCATGGCATGATAGCATATTTATTTTCAGTTCTTCATAATATTACATTGTTCAAATGCACCAGTTAATTAATCTACTAACAGAAGGGAATATTGATTGTTTCTAAGTTCTGAAAATTTTCAATAAAGCTGCTATAAACATCCATGTGCTGTTTTTTGAAGAGGCATAAGTATCATTTCCTTTAGGCCCATACCAAGAAGTCTGATTGCTGAGTTGGATGATCAAAATATGGTTAGTTTTATAAGGAGCTGCCAAACTCTCAAAAGTGGCATTATTTTTTTTTTCATACACACTAGTGGTGGAAAAGAATTACCTTTACTCCATATTATGTCCCCTATTTGGTATATATACATATCTCATTGTTATTTTAATTTATACTTCCATGATGATGTGAAATGTAGAATGCCCTTTTATTTGCTATCATCTGCATATTTTTATTGTGAGATATCTGTTAAAGTTTCGGGCCGATTTTTAAATTGAATTGTTTGTTTTTAATGTGGAATTTTTGTATTTCTTTGTATACACGGGGAGAGTACTCTGTCACACTTCTTATTTTTTGTAAATAATAACGTCCAATCTTTGACTTGCCTTTTTATTCTCCCAATTATTTAAGCTTAGAGCAGAGATTTTTGACTTTTATGAGCTGCAGCATATCAATTCTATTTTCACAGTTGTGTATCTACTCACAAGTCCTAATCACTTCCCCACAGTCTCACCTCCTAATATTATCTCATTGTAATTAGATTTCAATCCTTGACTTTCAGAAGGACATAAAATACACAGCAAGTATCTTTATCTAGTCAGCCTAGTGCCTGCATTTATTTATGGACAGTGCTGATTAATTTCTAGTTTTTCTTTGTAAACAAACCATACTTTTTCTTTGCAAGACACATAATTTCTTATTGAAAGTGGACCTTTTAAATTATAAATGATGAAAATCAGGAAACCAGATTCTCCATTGCCCAGAGATTTATTTTTGGTATTTGTCGTGTGTTGATTTTGTTGTATGTTTAGTGTTCAAAGCTTTCTTGTAAAATCTGTATATATATATATATATATATATATATATATATCTCCAATGATGTTTGTTTTTCTTTAGACTAGTAATAACCTATTATTTCAACAGATTTACTTTAAATAAGTAAGAGACTTACTTTAAATAAGAAAGGACCAATGAGGGGAATCCTCTCCCATTCTTTGTGTATTGGCTGTGTCAGTCCTCCTTCATTGCCTGGCCAGACCACACACAACTCTGCCTCAGCATTCACTCATGGCTGTGTGGAGCCTCAAAGTTCACCAGAGTTGAAAGATGGTCAAGCATTCACCCAACCAGCATGCCTGCCACAATTCCCTGGTATACATCAGAGCCATTTAAAGCCCTTTATCCCCCATGGATTTCCTTTCCCAACCTCTTCCCAGATCTCCTTTCCCAACCTCTTCCCAGAATCTATGGCCCTTCTACCTGATGTTATCTCGTTCTCCCTTGCCATAGTATACTATAACTAATGTTTTCCTTAGGATATTTTCAGCCAAAACATCCCCACTTTGATACCTTAGTCTTGTGACAGTTTCAGGTTGTATGAAACAAAGGTAAAAGTCCTTGCACCTTCCTTTAAGGTTTCTTCCAGATAGACAGCAACATATAATCACAATTCTTTTAGGAAAAAAAAAAAATCTGTTTTGCTAAGTCTGGTACTGAAAGCCTCAACCAGGAATGCTTGCTATAGTCTTCATGACTGCTGCTGAACTGGGATTGGGACAAAGATAGGTGTTTCAAAAAGCCAGAAAACTCCTACACTGCATCTAGGTTTTTCTTTCTTAAGCTTTGTTAGTAGTTTTCATTTTCTGTCTACATTCCAAAGTATGCAAAAGGTGACCTTGAGGGTTTTTAATTACTTATTATTTAGTTGTATTTTTTTTTAATGGAGAAATTGAGTCCTAGAATTCCTAACTTTGCCATTTGTATTGGTACAAATCCAATGATCAGTTTTATGTCCTATTCCTACATAGGAATAGTGAATGCTCTGATCCTCAGAAAACAGTATTATTTCTTTGTTTTCACTATAGTGTCAAATAAACATTTTTAAATTTATAACTCACATGTTAATTATGATTCATTTTAGGAAGTTAAATAGGAGATCATTACAGCATAAAATCATGTTTTCCTTATCTGGCAGAAATAAAGGTAATAGGCATCATATAAGCAAAATCTATATTCAGAATAAGATAAAGTGAGACTAAAATGTTCTTAGTGACTTCATCAGCAAAACATAATTCATAATTTGCATTATATGGTGCATTTAGTCTGTGTAGATTCATGCATTCTTCATACTGCAGTCTTGAATATTTTGTCAACTAACATGAAATTTTCCTAAGGTAATTGCATATTAGAAAATATATTAAGTCTCAGTACTGACTTTTCTGAGGAGTGTTATAATTTTGTATATGAAAACTTATTGACCTACAAAATGTATTTCATCTAAAATATTGTTACATATGATAGAAAAAGAAATTAATATAAAGGAGGTTTGCTTGACATTCATTTATTTGTCCTTATATTAATTCTTATTGATTGCAACATTTAGCATTTACATGAAATAATCACAAATTTAGAGAATATAATATTTTTAATCTGATTACTTTTTAAAATAAGTATATTGCAATCTTGAAATTAAAAGTCAAAACCAAAATATATTTTATTACTCTTTCTATTTTTATTCTGTGATAAGAGAAATATTACCTATGTTTTAAAAGATGAATATTTTTAATTAGCTAAATCTTTATTGATATTGGAATACTATTCTAAACTTGCAATGTCTCATTTTCTTGCAATTTGAATTAAAAATATATGTATGCTTGTTATTGACTATTATTGACTATAAGTTATCTGAGAATAGAAGAGCTATTGATAGTAAATTTAACCAATAACTTTGTTTCTAATATATATACATTTCTTTTGTTATATCACATGTTTTATAATGTTCATCTCAATATTTCTTCTTGTCTGAATAAAGAAGAATAAACAAGGAGAATTGAATAGAAGATAAAAATTTGGTAAACTTCTCTTTTGGTAGCTTATAAACAGATCATTACCTCATGCTTCTAATTTTCAAGATATAATGTTATACTAATTCAATACATTAAGTTTCTTCTAGTTTTATCTAAGGAATTATACTTATTTTTTAATAGTAGTTAGCACAGAAATATTTTATCATAGCTAAGGAATAACTATAGTCCATTTCCCCTCTCCCTTCCTTTTTATTCCCTTTTTTCCACCTCTTGTTTTTCTTCTATTCTTTCTCATCTTTTTAATTTGATGTTACAATTTGAAGAATAGAATTTTGATAACTGTTCCCTCCTTAAATACTTTCTGTCCTATAACATTGATAGCCATTCATGATATTTCAATACCCCATTTGGTAATAATTTGATTTCCACAAGAATTATTTTCATATGATCATTAAAGTCTATAGTCAATTAAAAAACTCTGAGACTGTACTTTGATGATAAATCTTTATTTCCATAATATGCATGTATTTATTCTCAAACTTTACTCAGGGATCCTGTCATACAAGAAGTTCGTTTCAAATAATAACGGAAGCATTTGAAACTTGAGGACCTTTAAAAATAAGACAAAGGTAAGGATAAAACAATACTTATCAAAAACCAAAAGTAAGCTCTCAATTTTAATTCAGAGAAAAAAATAACCTTAAACAAACCTGAGCATAGCTACTCTTACTTTATATATTATAGTGAGCAAACTGTTGATCATCAAAGGGACCATCTGATTTTTCTGTTCATAATGAGTTGACTATAGACATCAAATAAAGGAATTCCTTTTCTTATGAATTCTCCCAATCCCTTAAATGTTTATTTGTGCAACAGTTTGAGCTTTTAGTTCGCCACTTTCCTTCCATTTTATCTTCCACCTTACTGAGGGATGTTATACACACTATTACCTTAAGACTCACTTCCAGATAAAATTTGGTACATACTATTGTTCAGTAAGTTTTCACTACTTCCCCCATCTCACTATAAGAGACATATACCTCATTGTTACAAAACACAGATTTTTGGAAGCAGCAATCGACATTCATTAACAGTTTTCTCTCTGCATTGATTAATGTAATAATATAATTAATATCTCAAGAGTCCTAAAGAATAATTTGAGACAGGGATACTTGTGCATGTGATTTATTGAGGAAGTATCCTCAAAAGAAAGTGTTTGAGAAAATTAGAACAAGTCAAGAAAAGAAAAGTAGCAAAACCATGGTTCCAGATGAAGTCTAGCTTTAGCCTGATCCTATTGGATGCTTTGAAACATGAATTATTACATGGAAATGACTTCACACGTGAGCAAGGAGCTGAAGACATTTATACCACTATTCCAATCAGTCCTTGGTTGGGGGATTCCACCCCATTACCCTTATTATTCAGTACAGTAAAATATTTTTTATATTTTTAAAACAGTACTACGACTTTTGTTTTCTTTATTTTAAATTCTCCAGAAAAAACTTGTGTTGTCACACAAACTCTATTATACTGCATGAGAAGATTCATGGGTTTAGCTTTAGTTGATGAAATAACAACCTACCCAACGACATGCCCTGCAAAATAAACAATAAAACCTGAATATAACATAAAAGCTTCAATCTGAGAGAACTGGAGAAGGAAAAGAAGCAGATCAATTCCTGGAAGGAGTATGCATTTGCATGGAGTTGGGAAGACGAGGACCTAATCCAAGAGGTCTCTGTCTCTGCTGGGTGGATTATACTGCTACAATGAGAGCACACGAGAAAAGCCCAGCCTGAGGCCTAGGAACTAAAATTGAAAGGCCACATAGCATTTTCTCATTATGAATATACTTGCTCTTGTACCTCCCATCATGTTGTAAAGAAGTGAAAGCCACATGGACGAGCAATGAGTAGGTGATTCAGTCAATGGCTGATATACCTGCCAGCTGACATAAGAACACACATAAAGATGTAGAATAGACTCAAGGCCTAGAATTAGACAAGGCATGTCCATTTCTTTTCAATAAATCGTGCTGGAAATTTGGGTTTCCACATGAGTAAGAATGAAAGTAGACACCTTTACCTCACCAGTGTAAAAAAAAAAAATAAACTCACAATGGATTAAACACTTAAAGGTATCACTTGAAAATATGAAAGTACTAGGAAAATACTTCAGGACACTAAAATGGCAAGGGTGTGTTGTACAAGACCACAAAAGCACAGAAAACAAAAGCAAAATCAGTCAGATATAATTTCATCAAACTGAGAAGTCTATGCACAGAGTAACCAACAGAGTAAAGAGAGAACCTACAGAACAAGAAAAGTAACTCTTGCAAATTATTTGTTTGACAAGAGTCTACTATGAAGAAGACATGAGTAACTCCAAAACTCACTAGAAAAAATAATTTGGAAATTGACCTAAATAGATATTTTTCAAAAGAAGGTACACAGATAGCCAGCAGGTATAGGAAAAACTGCTAAATGTCACTAACCATGGGGGAAATGAAAATGAAAAACACAATTGTTATGGTTTGGATGTGAGGTGTCCCCCAAAATTCATGTGTGAGACAATGCAAGGAGGTTCAGAGGAGAAATCATTGGGTTGGGAAAGTCTTAACACAATCAGTGAATTCATCCCCTGATAGGGATTAACTGAGTGGTAATTGAAGGCAGGTGGGGTGTAGCTGGAGGAGGTGAGCATTGGGATTGTGGTTTGGGGGTATATATTTGTATCTGGCAAATGGAGTCTATCTGCTTCCTGATAATCATGTCAGCTGCGTCCCTCTGCCACACTCTTCCACCATGATGTTCTGCTTCACCTTGAGCCCCAAGAAATGGAGTCAACTATCTAGGGAGTGAGACCTCTGAAACCATTAGCCCTCAAATAAAGTTTTCCTCCTCATGCAAATGTGCTGGTTGGGTCCTTTAGTCACAACAGTGAAATAGCTGACAAAAACAACAACAAAAAAATCTCATCTTACCCAACAAAGAATATCTGTTATCAAACAGACAGAAGATAATAAGGGCTGGATGTGAAGAAGGAAACTTTGCACACTGTCAACAAGAATCTAAATTAGTAGTGCCATTATGAAAAGAGTAAGCAGACTCCTACCAAAATTAAAAGTAGAATTATCATTTAATCCAACAACCCCACTGCAGAGATATCTAAAGGAAAAGAAATCAGTATGTCGAAGAGACTTCTATACTACACTATAAATTTTGCACCACTATGCACACTAGCCAGAAAATGGAAACTGCCTTAGTGTCCATCAGATGTTTAATAGATAAAAATATTGTACATATACAAAGTGGAATACTATTCAACACAAAATAATGAAATCCTGTCATTTCAGACAATGTGGGTAGAACTAGAGATCATTTGTTAAGTGGAATAAGCCAGTGACAGAAAGACAAGTACTGCATGACCTCATTCAAGTGGAAATCAAATTGTTGATTATATAACGGAAAAGTAAAATGTTTGTTACAGATCCCAGCAGAGTAAAGGGGAGGAAGAAGTGGGGAGACTTCAGTCACCGGATACTCTGTTAAAGATAGGGAGAGGGTGGTCAGTGGGTTCTAAATTATAGACAGGAATAAAAAAAATTGATGTGTTTTCTCAGAATAGTGTGATTATGTGTCACAGTCCGGCTGCAGCAAAATAACCGGGGGGTGACAAACAACTTGTGTAGATTGATACAGCAGGAGTGGAAGCCGTTTATTGCAGGACCCCAGCGATATTTATACATTCCACACAGCTTATCTAATTAGCATAAACTAGATACGTCAGTCAACCAATAAGGAATCTCCACACTTAATGGCTCGCTGGCATTACTTCACAAACCACTCCCTTTGGAAAAATGCCAGGCGCCATCCTGACTTTTTTACAGACTCTAACAATTATGGATACTTATAATGTACTGTATGTTTTGAAAACCTAGAAGAAAGGATTTAGACAGTTTTCACCATAATTAAATAATAAATATTAGAGGTGAAACATATCTATATTGATTTAACAACTGCACAATGTTTACATGTGTCAAATCATCACTCAGTGCCCCATAAAGATGTACAATTTTCATGATTTTATCTATTGGTTAATAAATCAAGTTTATTTGAGTTAAATTAATGGGAAAGAAGCACAAATAAACTCTTAAATATTTCTCAATAAAATATCCAGGCTCTCATGATTATTTTTAAATCTATGTTCTAATCTGAATCTTTTTGCTTATTTGTCGTAATTTCTCTGGATTCCTCCTTTACTTTGTACGTTTACTCATTATATTCTATATGACAGCTGAGAATATTAAAAAAGTGAAGCTTTTCTTTGATTTGGACAGTCATTCAAGTTATAGACAAACTAATATTCTTTTCATGCAGGAAGAGAATTCAACCTAGCATCTGTAGGAAATGGAAAACTGGTTGCCAGAGGGAAAAGGTCTAAATCTTTTCAGTGTGGTGATTATATATTGTTGGCCTGGGCCTTTTCCCCACAAGGAGATAAAAAATAAAATGGAAAAAAAAAAAAAAAAGACACGCACCCCTCCCCCCACTTTTTTTCTGTAATGAAAATTTGACTTTGGGAATTCATGATTGGAATGTAGTTATTCAGTAATAAAACACTGCTTTAATCTCTTTTTGCTTTATTCCAGAACCACCAGCTTCTCTTAGAAATACAAAAAGGAAATATATCACACTTCTAATCACACTTCTAATATTTTCATGGGCATGAAGGAAATTGAGTCCTTATGATACTTGCCTATATTGGCAGTGTGTGAAACAAGATATTCTCATATATCAAACTGAATGACTAGCAAGGGACTTAAGTCTACTAAGAAAACAACAAGGAAAACTACCAAGGAGTATTTGGGAAGAAAACTTTACATTTCTATATGCCACTTAACTGCAAATGAAGTTATGGCTACTTTCATCACTGCTGATATAATGGCCTTTTTATTAGACTATATCACAGGATATTGTAATTATTCTCCTTTTCTTCTATTCCTTTACAAATGAAATAAATGTTTTAGAAAAAAATTGGTTCCATGTAACTATTATCTAGTGTAGAATAATTTTCTCCTCATGCCTACCAAGACACATGGACACATTTTTGTGTTGTTCCTCTTCTGGGTGCTACTGTACACACAGCTCACAAAACTCACACAATCTTTTGAAATCCAGTTGAAGGAATTTTTTTTTTTTTCTTCTAGCAGAGTAAATCAATGGTTTCAAAATACATAGAAAAGCATCGGTGATAAGTGTATCAGGATCTCAAACTCTCTTACAGTTCATGTTTGAGATAATCTGAAGATCTTTTATGCCAACAATGCATCTTTAGAAAACTTGGACGACTGCAACTGCAGGTAATGTGGTGAAATCTACTACACAATGATTCTGTGCACATGACACAATTGTTATTTCTCATTTAAGCCCTAAGAAAGAATGACTTGGATTTCTGATGACTTGTTTACCATAAAAGAGAAAATAAAAATATATTTAAATTATATTATTCACATTTGTATCTGTGTATATGAATGAGTATTACATTCATATTTATAAAAAAGCCCAATATATTGTATTGAGATATGTTTTCAAGACAAAATTTTCAGCTTAAAATGTCACAAAATCTTTCAAGTCAATGAGATGAACTATGTAAGCTGTCCAAGGCTTTTTTCAACTACTGCAGCTAATTACACTCTTTACTTTCCAAATGCATTTTCAATGTCTGATTTATTTATTTTTGTGTTATTTTCAAAGCTTCATCTCCTCATGTTCTTTGACATTTACTGTTTTTGATCTGTTGACAGAATGCATCAATATTATCCTTTTAAAAATCTGTAATTTGTAGCACTTCATAATGTAGGTCCTTTAGACAAATAATCATTAGAATCAAACAATCATTACAATCAAAATGACACCACTTTTGAGTAATCATAATGTAAATTTGTATGTTTCTACAAATTTCCTGAATAGAACTATATGACATGATAGGAATTTCTGAGATCTGAAAATCTTCCGTGAGGATGGTTCATTAGGGATTTTAAGACATGGGAGCACATATTTAAAAGAAGGATTGGAAGAAACTTTTCATTTATAGTAAATACCATTCAGTATAAAATGACTCTTTTCAGCCTGCATCTAGACTTGGCTTCCATTCAAGTTTACATTTTGATAGCTCATTTATGTTCCAAACTCTTAGCATCAGTAAATATTGTAGACTAGTGTGATTATGAATTAAGATTATAAATTAAAAATATAACATTAAATTGTTCATATAGAGGTTATGGAACAAGAAATATTGCTGTTTATATTTCAAACTCATGCAACCACTATGAAATCTTAAACTTTAGTTTGCTAAACTTTAAATTTACTTAAAAATCTTTACATGTAACATAGATCGCCTTCTTGAATTTAGAGGCTATGGAAGAAGTGAGTGTGTTATATTTATTTATTTATTGTTTTGTTTGTTTTTGTTTTTTGCAGTTCTGGTAATTGAATCCAGGGTCTTGTGCACACCAGGCATGAGCTGTACGCTGAACCACTGAACTACTACCCAGCCCAAGTGTACTGAAAAGAAAAATAGCAAATCAATGACATCTGGTACCTAAGACTAGAATAATAAAAAGCCACAGAGACATAATGAACTAAGTAGAATAAACCCAGGAACCTAAAGAAAGGAACAGGATAATGACAGTTACTATATACAAAATAATCCAAAGTTTATTTTTATTAATTTCGTGTTTATTGGTGCATGTTAATTATTCTGAATGATGAGTTTCATTGTGGTTTATTCATTTTATTTATTTATTTGTTTATTTATGGTACCAGGGGATTGAATCTAGGGGCACTTTAATCACTGAGCAACATCCTAAGCCCTTTTATACATAAGTTTAGAGACAAGATCTCCTTGAGTTGCTTAGGAACATGCTAATTTGCTGAGGCTGGCTTTGAACTCATGATAATCCTCCTTCAGCCTCCCTAGCTGCTGGAAATACAGGTGTGTGCCACCCCACCAGATCAAGAGAAGTGATATTAAAGAGAGTGAAATTAAAACTAGTTGGAAATTGTGGTGATTTTTTTCTTTTATTTATTTTCTTCCAGGCACATTTTTACCAGACTATTTTTTACATTTTTACTCAGACTATTGCTGTTTCTATTGTACACATATGACACTTACTATAGACATACATTATTATAAATACTTCATGCATATTAACTCATTTAATCCTGTAATAAATTCTGTGAGGCAGTAAAATTATGACTTGATAAAGGTAGAAGTTCTTCTCTCTTGGATCTATCCAGCCCCTTAAAATTAGTTTTCTACAAACTTACATAAAAATAATTTAAAAACTGTTACACATAAAAAGTAATATGCATGAATTATAAGTTTTTGTCATTTTGGGGCCCAATATACAATATGAGAAATACAATGGATTTTATTGTAGCACAAATCTAGTTGTTGGTTTTATTGGTGGGCAGAAAATTTTCCAAATATCATTTACCATTTATGTGGGTTAGTAGGTACTATGTTCTGAATGCTGTTATCTTCCCATAATTCTAATGTGGAAACTTAATCCTCAATGATAGTATTATGAGGCCTTTATGAGATAATTAAGTCATGAGGACAGAAGACTCACAATTGAGTTTGGTACATTTGTAAAGCTGGCATAAGAAAGCTGTTCACTTCTGCCATTTGAAGATGTAGCAACAGGTGCCAGAGGCAGAGATGCCTCACCAGACAGTGAATTGCTGGTGCCTTGGTCTTTGACTTCCCTGTCCCTAAAATGCGAGCAATAAATTTCTATCGTCCATACATTTCCTATTCTAAGAAATTTAAGCATAGCAACCCAAACAAAGAAAGCAGGTAAGAGGACTTCTGTCTGAGTTGAAAAACATAATTTAAAAAAAAATTTTCAGGGTGGAGGTTATAGCTCAGAGATAGAGCACTCGCTTAGGCCTAGCCTGTGTGAGTCACTGGGTTCGATTCTCAACAAAACATTAAAAAACATAATAACATAAAGGTGTTATGTCCACCTACAAATAAAAAATAAATATTTTAAATGTTGTTTTCAGGTGAAGTTTTTAATCTATTTGTGTGTGTGTGTGTGTGTGTGTGTGTATACAGCACTTCTATGCCTGTGCACAGCAGTCTGGGAGGAAATACAGCAGAGACAGAGACAGTGAAGGACATAATATTTCTGACAGTTTTTGACCTGAGGCAATGTTTGAGGATCATAACAGAGGGATGAGGTATGGCAGCTGGTTTAGTGGGTAAATTTGTGAATCTAAACGGAGTACATTTGAAACCAAATGCACACAAGTTGTTAATTTGAATGTTGAAGACAAGAATTAGGAACAGAGCCATTCCTTTTCTTTTCTATTTCCCTGCTTGGCCAACAGCGTATCTTGGTAGTGCTCCTCTAGTAGAAGAAGTTGAGGAATTATTGCCATCAGAGGACTGATATTTTGTTTTCATAGGGTACTAGAAGCTGTGGAAGCAAAACAGTCCCCTTAGGTGGGGAGAGTGAAACTCAATGACATGACATCCCAAGTTGCACACAAAAATAATTGGGCAAGTTTCATAATAAAGATGATGAACTCCAAGAAGAGGCAAGAGCACTGTGTGAACACAACTTATTTATAATGTTAACATTGCCTTTGACCCAGTAAACAGAAACATGGGTTTGTCAATATTTAGATTTTAGTTTTAAGAATTTATATTTGATATAATAAACAGAAATATTTATAACATCCTACGTGATCAATTTTAATGTATGTTCTATTATCTTATTATGTATAATGTAAAACTTGAATTTGAATTAACAAAATATAACACAATAATATTAAGAAATCAACAGAAACTTGATGAATATCCAAATGTCCTTCCTTTTGACCACTAAAGAATTTTCTATTTTTTCTTGCCTAAATTGCAAAAGGTGTGTCATGTCTTCTTCAATTTTCAGATCGAGGAACTCTGTGCCCTACATATAATGGTTAAATTGTGTTTTTGACTTTGCATTCAGTTTCATAAAGGTTTGCACATTGATGCCTTTGTTAAAGAGAAGTTCCAGGAAAATTGAGTGGTTTCTTTTCTGTGGGGGGAGGGATAGGATTCAGCACAGATGTTCCTATTATCTTTCTTTAGCACTTACCAATGTTTCACTGAATTCAGTTGACCATAACTCAGTGATCAATTTTTTAACAGCCTGAATTTTTATAGGCTTTCCACAGAAAAGCAATCACCATGCATATTTAGATAGACTACAATAAAGCTCACTACAACTTTCCTATTCTTTTTATAATGTTAATAAAAATTCAAGTCAGTAAATAATGTAAGAGGCAGAGAATTTGCAGTATTTAGGAATTTCAACAGATTTATATATTTTTATTCTCCCAGTTTGGGAATTTATGTTCTCTCTACACATTTTCCTTAAGTCTTAAAGATGGGCTTATATTTCCATGTGTATATGTATACATAAATATATATACGGTGTTTTGCTTGTTTACTATTTAAGTTTGTAGGTTTTTAACTAAGATATAAGACAATTAATTTAACTGTGATTTTTCTCAAGAATTGAACAATGGTGTAAGGGAACTCTTAAGGATTATTGGCAATGACACTATATATTTTTAAATTACCTTTATTCATTGATCAAAAGTTTATTGAAGCCAAGTGTGATTGTGCATGCCTATAATCCTAACTGCTTGGGAGGCTGACACAGAATGATTGTGAGTTAAAAACTAGCCTCAGTGATGGCAAGATGCTAAGCCACTCAGTGAGACTCTGTCTCTAAATAAAACAGGAAACAGGACTGAGGATGTGGCTCAGTGGTGAAGACCCCCTGAGTTCAATCCCTGGTACACCCTACCCTCCACCAAAAAAAAAAAAAAAAAAGTTTATTGAGTCCTCCTTAATGTAGTGTTCAGATAAGCATATAGGGTTTACAAAGATAAATTAACCATTACCCAAGCTTCAGAATGTTATAGTTTCATAAACAGAGTCAGAAAAAATTACCACAGTAACATGCAATATGCAAAATACTTTAAAAACATGTAGGAAGTGGTGATTCATTATGCTATAGACAAGGTGCATAGAATTTACAGGAAAGCAACACAGAGGTGGAGCTTGAAAGACAAACAGAAGACAGCTGGGCAAAAGTGAATACAAAGGGGCATTCCTGGTACACATAGCCATAGGAGTCTGGAAAATTCTAATGTGGCCCGTGCATAGATGGGGGTAAATGAAGAAAATATTTCATTCTAGGCTATACTTCTACATATTTTACCTTTCAAAATAGTTCATGTTCACTTCTCTTATCCTCACGGAATATTCTTTTAAAATGGTTAGTTTTCAAGATCCTTCAAATCTTATATTCTATTTGATAATTGATCTCTTCAAATAGACAAAATGATTTTCTTCTATTATTTCAATTCTGTCATAGTTATATTTAATGATTCTCACATAAAAGAGTTGCTTGTTTTTTTATAATCTCTGTAACATATAATATTGTTATTCTAAATTGCTTTATAGAAGGAAAGGAAACAGTCATTGCACTGAACTTAATAAGCACTCAATAAATATGCATAAATACAGCGGTTTCCACTAACTCAGATGTCATGGTCACCCACACAATTCTTCAGAGCAGCACAAATTAAAATGCTTAAGCTGTGATACGTAACGCTCAGCAGCTTTAAACTCACCCTTGCCTCTTTTGCTGTCTTTCTCTCCACTGCTCTTCCTTCTGTTTGCTTCATAATGTGTCTATTGTCAGCTACTAATCACAGGTGTATTCACTATGGAGCTAATGACATTGAATGATGTCACAAGCCATCCATGGACTGTATGTGTGAACTATGCACATTTGAGCATACAAGGGGACAGGTCTGGCATTGCACACTGAGTGGGCTGTGCGACGCAAATGTGCCTTTCTTTCCTCTCTTCATCTAGCTCTGACTGTGATACCACACAGCACCTGAGATGGGTGTGAATTGCCAAAATGTCAGTCAATCTGCTGACCCAAGACATCACCAAGCAAGACTCCACCCTTTGAAACCTTACCTTTGCCTTATTTTGGTGGAATATTCTATTGAATGTCTATTCTTCAATAAAGAGGGGGGTTACGGGAGTGGTCGCTTCACTCTTTTGCTCTTTCCAGCTCTGCCCAGAGTGGAGCTGACCCTTGGGGTCACCAAGCCATCCTGCCCTTGTTCATAGAAACTCATGTTTGTGTGCTGCATGGTTTCTTTTCTGTTTTCTTAGTTATTGATACAGCCAGCTCCTTTGAACCCAGCTCATCTGGTGACAGAATGACCATAAACTTTTGTAAAATTTACAAAAGATAATAATTGCAATCAGTTAAGACTGTTTCTTCTCCTTCTAATTTACCATATGTTACACTTTTTATAATTCTATGTGATATTAGAGAGACCACTGCTTAAAGTTGAATTTTATTCATTTTTAATTTTGTGTCATGTATATATGATATTCATAGTCTATCCTATATTAATTAGTTATTGATAAACATGCAAGAATAGGAATGGCTTCCAGGAATACTCCTAGCAAACACTGTTGCATCCTTGACATTGTATAAAACAGGTGCAGGGTAGGAGGTCATACAGAACTATGAATATTAACTATAGGACCTGGTGCCAGAGTATGCACTCAACAGGTACTGTTACACAGATATTTAAGACCAATCACTTTGCAAAAAATTAAAAGCCATTGTTATGTTAAATCTTAACTTAAAATCTAAAACTTAATGAAAAATTTTATGTTTGAGTGAATTCTGTACTTGAACATCCATGCCAAAAATTTACATTCTACATGAGGACTTTTCAAGACATTTTCCTCCTCTATTAAAATAATGAAGATCCTTTTAAATACCAATCACTCACTGTATCTATAGCTATAATATACTTTTCCATTAAACACAATACCTATAACAATAACACTTAAGGAAATATGATTACAATATAGTCTACTTTTGAGCTTCAGCTGAAATAGGAAAGACTGAGATTGGACAGTGCCCTGATACAGAAAATTTTTACTGATTTATTTCATTTATCTCAAAAAATTTGATCCCTATTCACCTAAAATCTTCTTTTTCTAAACTTTACAAGTACAATTCACACAAAAAAGACCTAAAAAATTATTTTCAGCTATGAACCCTATATAATGGATTATCCATGAATAACCTTCCTACACTAACATTCCTACACTCATTTCCTCTTTGACTCTTGCCTATCCCCTCCAGCATGTTTCAGCCCCTTAGAGTTACTATTGTTATTAGTGTAGACATTATTTAAATAAAATCTTCCACTAATTTAAATATAATTGATTTTAAATATATAAGAGTAGTATAAAAGGTATTTATAAAAACAAAACAAAAAACTCTACAAGGATAAGTAAATTATGATTCACACAAATAAGCTGAAACATAAGTAAATCATACATAACAGCTATGATAAATGTGGAAACTAATTTCTCTGAAAGTAATAAAAGATCAACATAAACAACATAATATTTTTGGCCAGAAGTGTAAAAATTTCTATGCTAATGACATTTTATAAATGGATGTGAATAATCTCTCAATGAAATCCAAAATAATGTATTATATTGGATCATGAAATAGAAAAATAATTGAAGATGAGACTCAAAAGACATCTTGTTTCAAGGCTGTATTATGGAAGATTCTAAGCACTATTCTAAAGTGTTTCTCTAATATTTCATTCATATATACACACACATGCACACTTATATACATACATTTATAAGATATGTACAGATATGTATGTAATATGTATGTATGGTATATGTATGTAAATACTTAGTGTTACTTCACAGTAGTCCACCAGAAATATATTTTTGTAACCCTTACTGTCCATCTTTAAGCTGAAGTTAACAATCAAATGGCTTCTTCATATTTATATTTTTCCGTAGAACTATAAGGTAATTATGTGATTCTTAATTATTTTCCTTAATTGAGATTCTTGACAACTTGATTTATTTATTGTTCTTCTTTGTAACAAGAATGAGGTTTTTAAACAATTAGAAGTAGAAATGTCTAGCTCCACCAGCAGACAATTTCAAATAACATTTTTTTTCTGAGTAGTGATTGTTATTTGAAAAGCCTGGATCTGGTTGATGAGATTCAGTTCTGTAACCCTGAATTGCTTTTCATTGTGAAGTTTATCTGACTCTCATGTTGTCTATCCTGAGTTTATAGGCAATCTTACTCTACTAATTTTTTTCTATTTTACTACCTATGTGGTTTCATATTCAGGATATTCACGGTTGTGTTGTTATTTTAAAAATAAGTCCACAGGCTTTATTTTAGAGTTAATGATCACTGATGAAAATGAAATGGCAGATACAAAATAATTACGAGTGATTCTTGTATGTGTTGCAATTCAGGCAGGTTATTTTCTTGGATTTATATATCTTATAACTAAAACCAAATTATCTTTTAATATAATCCTTCTAAGACATCGCTTCTCAATGAAAAAGTCAGGTATATTTTTATTGCTACATGTGAGACTAATTGTATTTATTATTTGGTGAGAGAATAGCAAATAAAATTTACTTTGAGACTGATGAAAGAATTAATGACTATCAGCAATTCAAGTTTCTCCATGCAGTCATATGATAGACAGGAAAAGGAAATTAAAACCTAATATTTAATTGAAACAAATAATTAATTTGAACAAAAAAATTATCTCAAGTTGATATGTGGAGAGTTGAATTGACCCTTAAGGGACAAATTAATGAGCAGTGAATTTTGTGCCAATGCCTTAGGTTGCAATCACCTTATTAAAAAATTCAATGCAAAATATGACAAGGAAACTATAATTCATATTCTAAAATTCTCCAGTTAAAATAATTAGTAACTTACACCTTTCTTATTTTATTTTTGAAAAATGGCAGTCTATTTGTTAAATTACCATTATAATTTTTGTGTACCGAAGTCATTATCTGGGTAAAAAATAGACTATGCAATGCAAATGCTACTATGATGTTGCCACTTCTATCTATCTATTTATTTATTTATTTATCTATCTATCTATTTATTTATTTAATTTATTTTTGCTATGAAAATACTCAATAGTTTTTTTCTCTGTAATTAAGATTTTATATTAAAATTCAGATGGAAAATATGTTAAAATATTTTGTACATAAATAACCACATAATTTTTATTCTTTCTTTTTTTGTGTAAGTCTTTTAGAGATATTGGAATTCTTTAAAAATCTATTCATTCATTCCACTCTCTGGTGTCTTGTCCCAAAGAACAAATATGCTGCCTCTGTGTTCTTTATCTTTAATTCAACACTTTCCTAACACTTGATTCTTCCTACTTCTAATATTCCCACCATTTGAGAGACTTTTAAAATTTTTATTTTAAAACATATGCATAAAACATAAAAAGTGTACATATCCATGGGGCTCCTAGTAATAGTTCATTCCATGTATATTTTGAATAATGTATAAATAAGGTTGAATATATCTATGTCTTCAAGTACTTATCATTTCTTTTTGGTGAAAACATTCAACTCCTTCCTCTAGTTTTTTGATCAGACAGTACATTATGGTCATCTATAGTCATGCTACTGTGCAATAGCACACCAAAACTTCTTGTTGTAATTTGGTATCCAGTTATCAGTCTATTCTCATACCTACCCATTCCTCTACCCTCCCTTACCTCTGATAACCACCATCCTACTCTCAATTTTTATGAGATCAACTTGTTTTAGAGTCAACAGAAACATGGGAACATGTGTAAACGACCCTTTTAACTGGACTCCATTTCCAACTTGTTCACTATATTTTGGTCAGAACCACCCAATTTGTATCTATAGAAAACAATTAAGAACATGTTATTTACTTTCTCAAAATCTAACCACAGAGTACTGTTTTCCACTCTTAAAAAGGATCATATACCTCTGTTATTGTATTCTTTTAATAAGTCAGTAAAATTTTAATCTTATATTTCATTTATGCCTCTATATAGAGGTTTTAACTTAACAAGCAACTGTTGCAGCTGTGTAGTCAAGAAATGTGAGGTTGACACTACCATTCTCTCTCATCTTCTTGCTAAGTATCATTTAACTAGTAAACATGGATGATACATAGCTAGTGAATGAGAATAAAACATAAAAAATTATCTTCAACTGAACTCTCACTAATGACACATTACAATTTTAGCATTGAAAGATCAAATAAGTAGCTTTTGTGTACCTTTGGCTCAATACACCCACATAGGGTAGAGCATAAATTTTGGTAAATGTGATTAACAGCTTTGTAAAGTAGGCCCCAGAGAAGGACCTTGTCACTTCCACCATCTGAGGATACAAGAGACACTTTTCTGTGAACCGGGAATTAGGTACTCTCTAATCACTGATCTGCTACCACCTTGATCTTGGACCTCTCAGCTTCCAGGACTTTGAGAAATAAGTTTCTGTTGTTTATAAGCCAAAATATAACATTTTATTATAGCATCCAACTGAACTAAGACAACACTAAATCAACTATCTTAAATACAGTCAAAGAGCTAAGAAAGCCATCAATGAAGAAGAAGTAAAGCTAGAAAATAAATGTTTCACCAAATAAAAAGTATCAAAAAAGAGAAAAAATACAAAAATTAATCAAATAAAAAATTCTGATATTGGAACATGTCATAACTGAAATGTTAAAAACTCTAGAGTACTTAAAACTCTCTTTTTGATCAGAAAATATGAGCAAGCAGAAAGATTTACCAAAGCTAATGATATGTCAATTGAGTTTATTCAGTCTGAGGAGCAAAAGAGAAAAACATATAAACAATACATGAAGACTCAGAGGCCTGCTGAAGACCATTTCTTCAGTTTTGGTATGTTGAATTTAATTTTCATTTTAAATTGGCCAAAGTACTTCATATTTTCACTTGCAATCTCTTCTCTTACCCACTTATTATTAAAGCATTTTTTAATATTTTATATGCTTGCTTAATGAACACATTGAAATTCTATTCTGTTTCTTAAAAATACAAATATATGAAATAATATTTAAAACCTATGCAAATGGACCTATGACATATATAGAAATGATTTATAATGATAACAACATGAAAGTATAAAACTAGAAGAGTCTTGTATACTATTGAAGCTCAGTTGACATTAAATCAAACACAGTTGCTGTAAAGTCAAGGTGTTAACCACTGGTAAGTTAGAAAATAAATATACAATATTATTAGATTTAACATGTACTGATATCACTGCTATTAATGTTCCTTATTTTTTCATATGACTTCAAGTTATTGTTGAATGTTAAGAGGTATATTTTTAGTACAAAATTTGAGTATATTAAAAAAGAATTAAGATCCAAAGTAACCTATTTTTTGACTCCTGTGTTTATAGAGACAAACACTGTTATGTTTATATGGAAGGCAAAGGAACTACAATAGCTAAAGGGACTTTAAAAAATATAATAATAAAGTAGTTTTATCCAATTTCAAGACTTATTACATAACTATAATAAGTAAGAGAAATTATGTTCACATGAAAACTTATACATAAATATTTAAGGCAATTTTATTCAGCATAGTTAGATATCAACACATGAAATAGGACTCAATGTTCAAGTAGAGCACTTACTACTGATACAACCTAAATGAATCCCCAAAGAACTGTGTTGAGTGAAGGAAAAGCCAATCTGCATAGTACATCCTATATGGTGTCACTTATGTGACCCTGTTGGTATGAAAAAATTATAGATGGAGAACAGATTAGTTGTTTCCAGTAAATAATGGGGAGGTGAAGTGGAAAAAAAGTGTGTGAAGCTGTAAGAGGGCAACCTGATGGATCATTGTGATGATGAAAAGGTTCTGTCTCTGTGTTAATATCAAATAAACCAGTTGTTACATTGCAGTATAGTTTTGCAAGACATTGGTATTGACTGAATTTGAGTAAAGGATACTCACATGGAACTCTGTGGGTTTTTTTATCACATATATAGTTGAATTGTGATGATGAATTGCATATGTCAACTTGAGTTTAGCTGGTAAAACTTTATTTCTGCGTGTATATATGAGGGCGTTCTCAGAAGAGATTAGCATTGGAATCACAAAACTCAATAAAAATGGCTCTCACTTTTTGTGTGAATACCATACCATCTATTGAGGATCTGACTAGAACAAAAATGCTGAAGTCAGCAAATTTGCTGTCTCCTTGAGATGGACCCAGTAACTTCTGCTCCTGGGCATCAGTACCCCTCATCTTGGACCTCTGGACTTGGGCTGATACTATTAGTTCTACTACTTCTCAAGTCTTCATGTTTCAGCTAGAACTAAAGTATCAGATTTTCTGAGCCTTCACACAGATTAACGAGCTCCTCAGTCTCCATAATCTCATGAAGCAATCTCTCATAACCTGTCTGTTTCAATACATACCTATCTTATTGGCTCTGCCTAGTGGATAACTATGACTCATCGCAGGATGGCCAGCACCTTTTCAGGGAACTCTTTCCTTCTCTTAGGTGTAAGCCTTTAAGTTTAAAAATTTTAAGTCAGAAATAACTAGTGAAGCCCACACAGGAGCTGGAGATGGACTATTAGAAAATGGCTCCTGTGGTTTATTTAAGTGGGTACATCAAAGACAGGGATAAGGTTTCAGGGGTGGAATCTTGCTTCTTGCTGTTTTTCAGTCAACAAGTTGATTGACATCTTGGCAGGTTACACCCACCTCAGAGAGGTTGTATGGCCGGTGGGTTGCAGCAGATCAACCCATCTCCAGTGCTGTGTGGGACAAGGCAGAGCAGAATAGAAACTTACATATATTTGGATAATCTCACCCTGTGAGACTACCACAGGAAGTTCCCAAACACCAGATGTTTCTAATCATTAGGCTGCGACGCTGATATAGTCCATACACAGCCCATGGGTGGCTCTCAACAATGACCGATGCAAGCATTTACAATAATCTCAAAATTAGGCTTAATTTAAAAGTTTAATGACAAAGAAACAGAGATATTTGGTCATGTCTCTTAAATCAAGGCGTCTTTGGGACTGAAACTGTCTAGGCAAAAGTACCAGGTGAAAACTTTAGTCCATTGCTAAATTCCAGACATGACAGTTCATGCACAGTTCACACTTCCTTTGGCAAAAGATTCTACGTCAGAGCCACAGGGGCGTGCCAAACACATCATCTCAGAGTTTCTCCAGAGGAACTTGAAAATAGCCACCTGTTGGTTTGGATATGAGGTGAGGTGTCTGCCTAAATCCCCTGATGTTAATGCAGGAATGTTCAGGGTGAAATATTTATGAGAGCTGTAGCCTAATCAGTCCATCCTAATAGGAATGGAGTAAGTGGTCGTAACTATGAGGTATGATTGAAGGAAGTAGGTCACTGGGGCACACTTACAGGTTTATATTTTGTCTCTGGCATCTGAATCTCTTTCTGCTTCTTGGCTGCCATGAGCTAATCAGCTTTTCTCAGTCACGCCCTTCTGACACGATGTGCTAGCTCACCTCAGAACTATGGAGTTGGCCAACCATGGACTGAAACCTCTGAAACCATGAGGCAAAATAAACTTGTCCTTTAAGCTGTTCTTTTCAGTTATTTTGATCACAGTGACAAAAAGCTAACATATCACCAGAGTAAATTTGCAAAGAAACTAGAAAAACTTAAATTTTCTGAAAATTTGGGGTACTGGTTTTGACTGACACTAATTCATAATGCATTGAAAAATTGTATTGCTGTGGCCCACTGAAGGAAAACTGATTAAATTCAGTTATACTCTTTTTAAAAGAGTATAGATTTGAATTTATCTTCCCCTGTGTTCTTGGGATAATAGAACTATCTGGTGTTTATTTTTCAATTACAAAATATGTGATGAAAGAAATATATTAGTAACTCTGATTCTCTGCATCTCTTCCCCAGGAATAGCAGGAAAGGACAAATTAAAACTCAAAGGAATGTTCCCCTCAATCAAAAAAATAAAAAATATATTGTATATCAGTGGAGGTGATTGTAGACTTCAGTGTTGTCATGAAATCTAAAATATCACAGGAGTGGTTCACGTAACTGAAGATCTGTTTACTACTTAGTGCAAAAGTCAGATTGTTTACAGGGAACTTCTACAGATTTTGATGACTCTTTCATTTGGTGACTCATATCAACCTGAAGTGATGCAAGCGATATATTTATTTATGCAGATCCAGCAGATTTTGAAACCCAGAATGAAATTATTAATCTATTTTTTTCCTATGACTGCTAGCAAAATCAGGGTGGTTTGTTTTCATGTAATAAGGACAACAGTATATCTTCAAAGACTTGTCAGGTTTGCTATCCTTAATAACATATTCCATGAGAATCTTAATTATGATAGCCCACAAAACATGCAAGTCTAACTCATTGATGAGATTATGCTAATGCACAGTGATCAGGAAGTAGGAAACACTTTAAATGTCCTACTAAAATACACATCTGATGGAGGATCAGAGATAATCCTAGGGAAACTGCAGTAGCTTGGCACATTAATTAAGTTGGCAAGGCTCCAATATCTTGTAGTACTTCTGCTATATTACTTTTAAGGTGAGAGACAAGTTGATGAATCTCCTGCTGCCCACCATGAGAAAAGAGAGACTTTGTGAAATTTGATGGCAATATATATCACATTTGGGTTGACCTATGAGGCTGCCAGTGTTTAAAAGGTGTTTTGAGGAAAAAAAAAGAAAAACTAACTTTTCACCTATGCTAGTTTCAGTACTGGTTATTCTCCCATACATGCTATGTGATGTGATAGAATTAATATTTTAATATTGTAATAGAATGTAATAGAATCAGACATGTAGCATTTTGCCAACATTTGGGTTTTTCATATCCTCCTTTCAGATCTCCAAAATAAGATTTCAGTGCAATCAACTAGAATGTGGGATTCAAGCCAAACCCATTTCTATCATTAACTATGTTTATTTGCAGAGCCGCTCCTTACTTACTACTTAGCTTTTGGGGGATCTAAATGCCTAACTGATGGGTATTCGATGAGTAATGTACATGGATATTTTATGATCCACCAAACCATGAGAGTAGATACAAATGGCATTCCATTGTAGAGTTGAAATATATGAGACTAAGCCAAAGCTTACCCAGGAGACACAAGTAAACTGCACAAGAAAGAAGATAATATGCTCAAGGTGCCTGCTCCTGCGGTCTCAGTGTTTCATTGCTATCCCATCCTCATGACATACTTGACTGTCAAAAGTCAAGGGCAAAGGTTCTTGTGATGTGACCCTTCTCTTAAAGATACCACCTCTGAATTAAAGTTCCAGTCTCCTCATCTTCATATTTGGTCTAAATGTAACTATGCTGTAGTTGTAGGGGAAGGTACTATAATTTAGGTTACCTAAATTCCACTAACATTTTTCCAAACTATTAAATACTATTCAAAACAATAATTTTGAATGTTTCTTGACATGATCAGATGGACAAAAGAGAGAAATATTGAATTTTTTCCTGGTGAAATTGAGAAAATTCAAAAAATTTTACTGCAATTGCCAGTCAGTGCAGCCATACAAGTAAAGAATAAAAAGTTTCGAAAATTTTTTGGAAAAATTGGTCAATTTTACAGCTTAGGCCTCACAATTAATGGTTATCCTTTATCTTTCCTTTATATAGGTAATATTTGATACAGACCATGCTTTATGAATCCATCAGGATTTGAGCTAATGAAGTGACTTCATTCACAACACACTTGGGACCAAGATGAACCATAATTAGAGAAAAAGAATTAAATCTAATTATAAAATTGTCTCTGAAAAAAATCAGAATAATTCTAGACTTTAATTATATATATATACACATACACACACACACACACACACACCCACACACACACACACACATTTTTTTCTTTTACATCATTTGACTGGAGATGCAATTAAAAATTAATCGGCACATGAAAATAACAAGATATAATAAGAAAACAAAAGAAACTTTGAAACAGAAATTCAGGTAAAACACATAACAACAATATCAAACAGATTTTTAAATAGCAATTGAAAATTTAATCCAAGAAACAAATTTAAGATTTTCGTCCTTGGCAAACATTAGAGATAATGAGACAATGAATAGATACCTCTTCAGAAGAATGAATGCATAGAGTAAATAGAAATTTCAGTTTTGAATCACAATACATAAAACAAAAACTAATATTCATTAAAAAGTGAATGAGTTACTGTTAAAGAGAGAATTAGTGAACTAAAAGGTGTGTCAAAACAACAAAAAAGTGAGCTATGTATATAAAAAACATAAAAGAGTGAAATTTTGGAAAAGATTGTAAGAGATACCAGATACATAGTAAGAAATATCTAGAAGAAAGCAGATTGCATGACAGATGACATTTAAAATGCATTTTTGTAGAAAATTGAAAAAAGGATATAAAATTTTAAGTTCTATGTTTAAGAGGCCCTCCAACTCTAATCAAATGGTAAAAATAAAAGCCTAAATATATTTGGAACACTTAGGTAATGAATTGAAATAAAGAACTAAAGGAGAAAAAAAGAGTAATTCTGGAGAAAATAATAGAAAATAAAGAAACAATTAGAGGAATTGCAAACAGAAGCAATGGAGACCAGAGAAAACAACAGAATCTCTTAATATTAATAATGATAATAATCTCTTAATATTAATAAATGACAAGCCAGACTAGCAAAAAAAAAATATTTTTCAAGAATGTCTGTGAAATAATGACATCTTCAAACAACAGAAACAAATTCTCACCTGTCTCATGGCAAGAAAATACTTAAAATTCTTATCATCCCAATGATTATATACACTTACATTTATTTATGATAAAACTTATACAATTATAATTATTCTATGATTAAAATTAAAGAGTAAAATAATACCTAAAAGTGTTAGTTAAAGGGAAATATTCTACTAGAAAAATTAGTCCATATCAAATAAGTTAAAAGAAAAAAGAGCATAGAATAGTCTGGACAAATATGGAAATCAAATAACATGATGATACATAAACATGAAGCCCAAAATATATATTAATATCAAATCTCTCTGCCTCCAGATCAGGTTTGGATTTGGGCTCTCGCAGTGGTGTCCCACTTCCTGGGCGGGGGGCGGGAAGAGCCTGCTGCTGCCACTTGGAAAAACCTTGCTGTGCCATGACCGGCTCACACACGTGGCAGCCGCCACTTGGATTCAGAAACCCTCCGGTAACAAAAAGTATTCAGTAATAGACTTTTGTTGCAACTTTTTTCCTGATAATCCTTCTTCTTCTGAACTTTCTTTTTCTTTCTGACTAGAGTTCCTGGGCTCTTATCAACACATGCCCTAACTATTCTTGGTTCCACTGGGGTGCCTCTTTCCCTTAATAATTTACTTCTCACCCCTTCCATATTTTCATCATAAAGACAATACAACATTTCAAGACAAAACAAGACACAAACATACTGTATCAATATTCTCCATTTTCTCAAAATGGCCATTTTTCCTCTTGCCCTATCTGCCTAGGGAAGAGCAGATTTGCTCCCGTCCTATCTATGGATGGGCAGCTTTTTTTTTTTGTCACTTACCCCCTAGTGTCCTGGGGCTCCCTGTAATGGGCCACCACCTGCTGCAGCCCGGCCGGCTGGGCAAAATATCAGGGGGGGGTGGGGGTCAACTTGTGTACATTGATACAGCAGGAATGGGAGCCCTTTATTGTAGGACAGAAGCATTATTTATATATTCCACACAGCTTATCTAATTAACATAAACTAGATACAGCAGTCAACCAATCAGGAATCTCCACACTTAATGGCTCGCTGGTGTTACTTCACAAACCACTCCCTCTGGCATTTTGCCAGGTGCCATCCAGACTTGTTACAGACTCTAACACACACACAAACACACAAACAGAAATTAAAGTTAAACTAGAATAAAATAAAATAAATCCACAATAAAACAATTAACTGTTCTCATCAAATTAACTATTAAAGAGATCTTAAAATACCCAGTTTTGGTGAGGATGCAGTACAATAAGGATACTGATATTTTGCACATAAGAATAAAAAGCTAAATATATATTACTGATCAATCAACAATTTTTAATGTGGAGCTAAATGAAGCTTTTGCTTCATATAGTTTTTATTCATTACATTGAATAATATGAAAGTTTATACACACACACACATAAATTAGAACATATCCTCCTAATTCCATTCCTTCTTTATATCAAAATGAATGCAATATCTAGTAAAGGTTGGCAAACATTTAATTTAAGGGTCTCCTTAGTAGATCCAAGAGAAATGTGCACATGTGTACCAAGACATGTATAACAATACACAAAGCAGAATTATTCTTTATCTTCCCAAATTGAAAACTAAATGCTTATTAAGAGTAAATAGATAAAGTCTTAATATCCACACAATACAATCGACAATTAAACAAGTTCATTATAGGCAGCATGGTAAGAGAGAGACACAGAGGAGTGTTGACTCAATTCCTTCTTTTTTTGGTAGCTTATTAGGAAGTTTGCTGCTGGACTGAGAAATCTGGAGAGAAAGAAAAGTTGAGTTTTATATTCTTGACAGTTGAGATACTCTCTTGAATGGGTCCAGGATCTGTAGTCTCTGCCATTCAGAATGCATATAGTGCCTAGAATGGTTTAAAAGGCCCAAGGACCTCTCAACATAGTTCTTTGTTGTTGTTGTTGTTGTTCTTTTTAGATATACATGACAGTGGAGTGTATTTTGACATATTATACATTCACTGAGTATAACTTATTCTATTTAGGATCCCATTCTCATAGTGGTACATGATGTGGAATCTCTCACCCTGCACAAATCTCAACTCAAACTGGATCAAGAACTTAGGCATTAGACCAGAGACCCTAAGGCTACTAGAAGAAAATTTAGGCTCAACTTGTAATCATATCAGCTTAGGAAATGACTTCCTCCACAAGACTCTGAAAGTGCAAGAACTAAACTAAAGAGTCAATAAATGGGATAGTATCAAACTAGTAAGCTTATTCATAGTAAAGGAAACTATTAAAAATGTGAAGAAATAGCCTAGAGAATGGGAGAGAATCTTGCCAGCTGCACTTCAGATAGAGCATTAATCTCCATGATATATAAAGAACTCAAAAAACTTAACACCAAATAAACAAGTAACCCATCAATAAATGGGCAAAGGAATGGAACAGACACTTCACAGAAAAGAAATACAATGGTCAATAAATATATGAAAAATATTAAACATCTCTACCAATTAGAGAAATGTAATTCAAAACTACACTGAGATTTCATCTCACTCCAATCAGAATGGTAATTATCAAGAACACAAGTAACATGTTGGTGAGGATGTGGGGAGAATGGGACACTCATACATTGCTGGTGGGACTGCAAATTGGTGCAACAGCTCTGGAAAGCAGTATAGAGATTCCACAATATACTTCTCGACACTTGGAGAAGCTCACTGTTCACTACTCAACTTGGAGCAAGCATATAAGAAAACCAGGTGAGATAGAATCACCTTTCATGCTCTCTCTTGCAGTGATTTTGCTGCACCTCTACTCTCCATTGCTGGTGCTGGGGCTTCTCTGTTCATATTTTGACCATAGTGTGCATAGAGCATGTATATTCCATAGATAGTTCCAGAAAACAAGAGTTCTCATGACTGCATGTCCTCTCATTTATCTGGATGTAAGTTTTCCTTCAGTGAATCCTGTGTTGTATCTGAAGTACAGGTAACACAGATTTTTGTACCTGAGACCCACATACCTGCCTGACCTAACAACTTGGAAGACTCTCATATGCATGAGGTTGAACAAAAAAAGAGTCACTCAGAAAAATATATAAACTGGGTGATTCTGTTTACATAAATTCTAAAATAATTCAAACCAAATTGTAGCATTTGACACTGGGTTATTGGTGCCCCTATAGAGGAGAAAAAAAAATAACGATTGATTGTAGCCTCAAAGGGGTTTCTGAGGAAATAATAATTTACTCTTCTTGATCCGTGGTGCTCACCTGTATGTTTGAGAGGTACTAGAGCTTTCCTCTATGCATATATATTCCATGAATTTTATCTTGGGTTCAAATGATGCTGCTCAAAATCAGCACATTAAACAGTAGGTTTTTAAGTATATTTAGCATTGTAAGCATGTTATAGAGACAGTTGGTGCTCAATAAATATTCCCTGCTGTCCTTAACTTTCCCAGACTGCCTTGCAGTTAATTTTGAGACCTTTGAGCAAAAATGACAGTGAGCAGAAGTAGCATGTGTCACTTCTGGGCTGAGGCTCTTAAGAGTTAGAATCTTCTTCCATCTTTCTCTTTCACTGCCATAGTGTCCTTGGAGGCCACATGTTCCAGATGGTGTCACTACCAGATGGAAGGAGGCTTCCCAAACCCCATCAATCTTTATGTGCACAGGAAATGAACCTGTGTTGCAATAAGCAGCTGAGATATTTTTTAAGAACCCAGAACTAATTACCTTAATACCAAATGTCAACATTTAAACATAAACAAATCAATAAAAATTTGGAACAAAAAGATAGGGAAAAAAGATATGTGATTACTTTCTTTATTGCTTAGCATAATGTACAAACATTAAAATAAAAAAATATATATACACAATTATACCTCAAAAGTTACTATTGGATCAAAAATGTCTTTCAAATTATTATGAGAAATAACTACAAAGGAAAGAATACTTCAAATGGATGCAGATAATATACATGAAAATCACACAAGAAAATGTTAACACTGTCTTCAGAGAGAGAAATACATGAATGTGCAAGCCATTAATAAAAATTAATTCACAAAACGTTTTAGTGAATCTCAATAAAAATAAAGCATTCTTTTAGATATTCACTTTTCATTTTAGAAATCACTAGTGATTGCTGATAGAGTAGCTTGCTAAATGTGTCTACTTCTCCTTCCTAAAATGGCCTTGAATATACCAGGGAGACATAAAGGACTGAACAGTGTGATATCTATTTGTTTTTAAAGTAAGATAGCTGGTATCAGCAAATGATAATTAGATTAATCAAGCCCTCAAGATTAAGTGTGTCCAACTTTGCATAATAATTGAACAGAGTTCTATGTTTTCATCTACATAGCTAATTATACTTCATAAAGTTCTTCAGGTCATTTGGATTTAACATGCAAGGGTAGGATTCCTTCTTTTTGAACCACTCTGATTTTCTCCAGTGTGAAAACATTATTCAGGAAGTAGAAAAAGGTAAATAAAATTTAAGCATAATTTTATAAATAAATTAAAGGTCTTGGTGTTACCTCAGTGTAATCCTAAATTAGACTAGAAATGTTCTTTCAAAAAGAACTCAAAAAACTTAACACCAAATAAACAAGTAACCCATCAATAAATGGGCAAAGGAATGGAACAGACACTTCACAGAAAAGAAATACAATGGTCAATAAATATATGAAAAAATATTAAACATCTCCACCCATTAGAGAAATGTAATTCAAAACTACACTGAGATTCCATCTCACTCCAGTCAGAATGGCAATTATCAAGAACACAAGTAACTCTGTCAGAGTCAAATTAACATAGTTTTCTCAAATTCTTTCCCTGCCAAGGACCCAAAATTAATTTATATGTACATGACCTACCATGTAAACAACCTTAACTGGTCAGCAAAACACTCTTTGGTATACTAGTTTTTATATTATTCAGTTAGGAAAGATTAAGCCATATTTTTATGTGATCCTAATCATATTTTCTATAGATACCTCCTCTTGGGATAATAATCACTGCATAATTCCTAGGCTTAAGAAGCACTTTCAGCAATGATGGTTGAAGCGCATACCAATGTTCTAATATTATAAAAGCTGAATAATATGTTGTCCTCTTGAAACTTCTTCTTGGCTTTACATAGACTATTGACTATAAAAAAGTCAGACCTAAGTCACATTATGATCAGATGATTTAGTTTAAACTCCTATGAAACCCACTTCATCCCCTTCATCATTCTGGCTGCCCTTTACTGACCCTTCTCAACTCCATTACATCTGTCTGATGATGTGGTGTTATTTCATAGCTTGATTGAGGGGTTTATTGATTTCAGCCACTGCTCTTTACTATATATAAATAAGTCTGAAAATGAGAAGGTTTAAATTTGGTAATGAAAGGAAGGCTCTTTCATGACATCCACAAGATTTCTTTGATGCTTTATCTGATGGGCTGTCAAAAGAGGGTCATACTCAGAAAAACTCAGCAGATATGAAAGAAAATGACACAGCCAGTAAACTCCAGAGACAACTCTAGGAATTTTGTAATTCTTAAGGGGAAACTGCAGGAGTTTTGACTGAGATGGTATTTTCACTTCTTCATGTTAAAATACATATTTGAGAGAAAAATAAGATGCAAGAAGTGAATAAAACATTTAAATACATATATATGATGAATTATTATACTTATATAATGTATTATTATTATTATTATCATTACTATCATCATCATCACAGAAAGCAGAATCCAGAACAATGGGTTCTGTACTTTATTAGGACAATGACCTGAAGGAGGACAAGTGACTAAAATCAAGAAGTGAGAAGAAAGGGAAAAAAGGTAAGACAGGAGGATGGATCATCAATTTTGCAGCTGCTATATGTCACGGGTGCTTGATGTGACTGGATGATCTGAGAAGCCATAAAAATACAATGTATTTCAGAATTAGTGACTTAAGAGACAGAAATGAAAAGAATTTTATCCTAGGCTTCACTTCCCTATTATATGAAGATGGATTCTTGAACTTTGTTCCTGGGCCCTGTTTGGCTATATGAGTGTTGAACTGGTTGCCTGAGTTTTGCACATCACAGGGTTTTACGGACTTTGGAAAAGAATAAAAATTTATTAAGCATTAGGCACAGTTTCCTGTGTGCAAATGTGGTCACGGCCTCCTTGGCACTGTTCTGCTGTAAGAGTGACTGGAATAGGAATTGGGCCAAACATTTTATTTGCAACATTTTATGTGTCTGATGGAAGTTTTTATGGTAAAGTTAAATGCAGATTTTAGTCCTTACCAGTGTTTGACTTGACTGTTTGTAGAGTCCTCTTCATAACTGATAATCTTTAGGTGGATTTTTTAAAAATAATGGTTGAAGATTTCTATACCTGCAGCTTTATTAATTATGTATGTTATAAGCTAAGGATCAATTAAATTAACAATATTTTATATCAAGTAAAGTCCTAATGAACAGACATTTTCTTGAAAATCAGGGGCACCTAAGTGTAATCTTTGCCTTGGACACTGTTTTCCACATCTACATCCTAATGTGGTATCTAGAAAACTTTGAAAATGTTATATAATACATGTATTATATAATATATAGAATCCTAGCAACCATAAATAATAATTAATACAATTAAATAATGAACACAATTTTAGGTGTGTCTTCTTAATCCATTGTAAGCACACTAAACAATGTAATCTTTTTGTTAAGATAACACTCAGGGAGTCCAGTGAGAGAATGCAGATTTTCCTATGTCTAATAATAAAAGAAGGGTGAAAGCAAATGCTTTGTAAATCCCTTCATAGTACAAAGACTAGATGAACTCTTTTGAAAAAAAAAAAAAACTTAACTTGCAGGAAATGGTTCTCCGTGAAAATGAAAAACATATTTGCTGGCATCCATGCAATAAAATATAGAAAGGGAAATGCATTTAAGTCCATTATAAGACTCACAATGGAATGTTGTTTCTAGTATACTTTCCAACTTGATACTCTGTTTAATAGTGTTTCCTTCATTTAAATCTCATGTATGCTCTTCTTTCACTTAATTATTCATATTTACAAGGGGACATAATGAAATAGATATCTACATGTGGAATTGTAAATTCTTGGGGAACAAAAAATAAATATATATGATGAGACTAGAGAGTAAAGCTTATCCACTTAGAGAATAAAATTACTAGTGATAATATTTTTTAATATAGCAGGCAACATTATGGAAAAAAATTTAGTCCCATTGTGCTCATTTATATATGCAGAAAGTGAGGTACATTTTTTCTGATTCCTAAAAAGAAAAAAATATATTTCTGATACCAAGATTATAGGCATATCTTGAAGATGTTGCAGGTTCAGTTTCAGAAGACAGCAAATAAAGATGCTTTCACAATAAATAGAGTCACACAAAATTTTGGGCTTCCCATTGCATATAAAAGTTATGTTTAAACTATAGTTTATTTACTCTAGAGTAGTATTATTTCTAAAAAGCAAAGTTCAAAACCTTAACTTAAAGATGTTATTGGTAAAATGTGCTCATCATTATCTAAACCTTCAGTGAGCCACAAAGTTTTGCCTCAATTTCTGATGGCTAGTGATGATCCAGATCAGGGTTGATGCAAGTTGAAAATGACTTAGAAATTTTTGAAAATAAGACAAAACATTGAAGTTTCCCACATTGATAGATTCTTCCTTTCATAGAAGATTTGTTTGGAGCGTAAGATACTGTTTATAGCCTTTTCCCACAATGCAAGAGTGAAATTGTGGACAATCCTCTCAAATGCTGCCACTCTTTTATCTACAATTATTATTTTTTAGTAGTATCAGAAGTTCTTTTTCATCTTTCAACATAGCATCCTTATAAGGAGTAGACTCCACTTCAAGAAGTCACTTGATCTCTCATCCATAAGAAGCAATGCTGCATCTGTTAAAAGTTTTATCATAGCACTAAAACAATCAGTTACCTGTCCCAGTTCTACTCTTTGTGTGTGTGTGTGTGTGTGTGTGTGCATGTGTGTGTGCATGCGCGCACACATAGTCATCATACAGAATAGTGGATTTCATTATGGCATATTTGTACACGTATATGGAACAATTTGATCAATTTCACTCTTCAATACCCTCCCGTGCTCTCCCCTCCCCTGATCTCCTGTTCTGCACTAATACATGCACAATATTCATAATGTCAATTTAAAAACAAACAAACAAACAAACATACAAACTAGGTCTTAACAGAATCTTCTGGATGACTTTCTGTAGCTTCTACATCAACACATGCTGCCTCACCTTGCATTTCTATACTATGAAAATGGCTTTTTTTCCTTTCGACCCATGAAACAACCTCCTCTAGATTTATACTTTCCTTCTGCAGCTTCTTCCCATGGCTCAGTCTTCAAAGAGTTGAAGAGAATTAGAGCCTTGCTTTGGATTGGTCTTTGGCTTTATTATACATTATGTTCACATACATACATACATATATTTGTATATAAGTTTGAAATGTGAGAATAATCCATAGGTGAAACAAAGACGCAAATTGAGCATGTCATTGGAAAATGGTAATGATAAAATTGCAGCACTCAGTGTTGCCAAAAACTATCAAATTGTAAAAAAAAATGCAATATGCGAAAAGGACAATAAAATAAAGTGCCCCTTTTGTCATCTTTCCTTTACATTAAATTATAACTCAGTGATTACAACATGACACAGAGATTCACTTTGGAATCTTAAATACATTTAACTTCCATGATGTATTTACACTGGTTTCTTGATCATCCTATCATATTTTTTCTTGATCATCCTATCATATTTTTTATCTGTTCAGTAATGGTAATTGTATAAATCAACTTGGCTAGACTATGATACACAGTTGTCAGCCAAATATAAATTCATATTTTATTGTTAAGGTATTTTTTTAATGATGAACCTTTGCACATAGCAGACTTCAAATAAAGCAGATCACTCTTGAAATTGTGTATGACACTCATCTAATCTGTTGAAGGAATTGAGAGTTAAAACCTGAATTTTCCCAAAGAAGAGGCCATGCTGCCTCAAGGTGCAACATACAAACTACTTAAGTTTTCCACCTGCTCCCCTACCCTGCACAGTTTGTATTCAGGAAACACCAACTGTTATCCAAATCTCCAGCCTGGTGACCTGCCCTGCAAATTCCAAATTTGACAGCTCACAAAATAATTATGTGAGCCAATTCCATGAACATACACTTTCTTTCTCCCTCTCTGTAGATATGTAGATCCTAGATGGATAGACAGATAATAGATAATACATAAATATAGATAAAGATAGATATAGACAAAGGGTATAACTTACCAGTTTTGTTTTTTCTTAAGAAATTTGACTAATACACATATCTCATATTTGTTTTACTTTGTCTAATTACTATGTGATATTTTTTGACTGCTTCATCCTCAAAATTTTGCTGTTTCTTAGGTTGACCTAAATCATTCACAAACTTATAACAAGAACTTCTCACATGTACTCTGTATGAAATTAAAATTTTAAGCACATTTTTCTCTGTTCTTTACCTGCATAATTTAATTTTCTTTTTTTTTACTGAGGAACAATTAATGATTTCTACTTTATGCCATAATATGGTAAAATAGCTCATTTTCTAATATTTATATACCACCCTTATTTGTATGATTCTGAACTATTTTTGAGTCAATATTTGTTATCCTTTTGCCTTTGTTTATTCTTTCTTCATCAGTGCAATATAATTATACATAATAATGGGTATCATACACATTCATACATTAATACACATTCATACATGCACATGACATGATTTAGTCAGTTTTCAATCTTTTTTTCTTTAGAAACCTCATCATATTCTCACTAAAAGATTTAGAGGACTTTTATGAAGATTTTTTTAATAATTAATACACATTATAATGACATTTGCTTTTACATTTTCTACTATCATTTTATTGATAAAATTCCCATTCAGTGTACTTGAAAACAGGGCTTGAATAATTACCATGTGCTTATATTTATACCTTTAATTTGCCACTCAGGCTCAATGAAGAGTTATAATAATTGTTATTTTAAAAAAATATTAATAAAATAGCACAAAAATATATGTTGAAAGATTTGAAAGGGTACGATGATGGAATATTATTTTTCTTCACAGTTTACGTCTTTGTTTTCCCTAAATAACTAGAATTAAAAAAAAATACATTTCAACATCAAATGATTCATGCTTTGAACAGCTAAGAAAATGTGGATGAAGCCAGTTATACCAGAAAGTTCTCATTTACTCCTTTAGAAATGTTCAATGTTTCCTGGTGCACCTTCCTGCTACCCATGAAAGAGAAGTGGCTAATGTATGTGGTTGTTGGCTGAGATAAGGGTTGAGCCATGTTTGGGGAAGGTTCTTGGTGTGATGGACAAACGTGCTTACTGCTATTCCCCTTGACTGCCTTTGTTGTTTCTGGAGAAAGCCCGAGGTTTACAATGGTTGACTGTCATCGTACTTTCTGCAGGGAGGAAAGGCATCTTTATTAGATTTTCAATCCATCATCATAGAGTCCACACAGTGTTTATCAGAGGGCATTGTACCTTGGTGTTGGTGTAAGGAATATGAAGGGTGTAGTATTTATATTGCCCTCTGCCTTATCCTCTATAAAGTGTTGTGACAAAATACCATAAAAGAAGAAGCTTATAAACAAAATAAGTTCCGGATGTTGGGAAGTTTAAAATCAAGTCACCATTGGATTCAGTATCTGGAGAAGTCTCACTTAAGCTTTATACATGTTGCATTCTTTTTGTGTCCTCTCATGATGGAAGGGGTGAGGAATTTCTCTGTGCTATAAAGGCACTAATCCCATTCATGAGAGCTCCATCCTTCACAACCTAATTCATTCCCTCTTTATTTAATGCTATCATATTAAACTTAGGATTCAACTTGTGAATTTGGAATTGAAACAAACATTCAAACCATGCCACCAATAATCTGAATCTTACCCTGAATCCTGTTATTTCTAAAGGGAAATAAAAATCTCCACCTTCTGTTATCCCTGTAGATAAGGGATAATTAGCAAAACATGAGTCAGGCATTCTTCTGGCCTAAATGCAATAATAGTTGGGTTAATAATTGTTACTAATTGCTAACATTTTTCTATTGCATTTTAAATAAAATTATAATTTTTCCTATCTCTTCAATTTTGTTATATCAAGTTACATAGAATTGGAAATCTTTATTACAATACTGATTAAATATTGAAGAGTCATTTAAAGTATGCTATTTGAAGAGGATAATATATTAAACCAAAAATCATCTTAATGATTCAGCTCAATATAGTGAACCATAGAAATTAAATTATTATATAGCTTGCTTCAATAAAATAGGATAATGGTGTGTTAAACAATAATTAGAAAAGGAATGTTCATGAGCACTCATTATTGTTAAATGGTTTAATTACATTCCAAACCCTTTCTCAATATCCCACACCTCTTTTCTTCTCAAACTGTGCCTTACATTCCCAAGGAACAACTTGTTTATGTGCATACTACTAACTTAGGCCCATTTCTCAGACAATTAATTAATTAATAAGCAAATATAGAAGAGTATGTTAGGACTTCAGATTGCACTTAGTCAGAAAAAAAATTGTAAGAATCTGTGCTTTCAACTTTTATGCCAATAAGTTGCATATTTTAGATTATTTCATGTCATCTGCTTTTGCCTCAGATTCATTGATCTTTGAATTTTCCTCCTGGTCTTTTGCATATTTATTATAATGCTATACTAAATCACCCATTTTTCTTACTTTAGAATCATTGCTATATAGGAAAATCAACATGGCCTCTCAGAGTTTGACTGAGTGCTGACCCTATGTTTGAAATTTTAAACTGTTGCCCTGATATTTAAAGTTCTCTAAAGGTTGGAGTTGTGTCTCACTGGTAGAGCGCTACCCTAGCATGTATGAGGGGCTGAGTTCGATCCTCAACACCACATAAAATAAATAAATAAAATAAAGGTATTGTGTCTGACTGCAACAAATATATATACATATAAAATAAAGTCCTCTATACTTCTATGACTACTTTTCATAGATTGGGTTATCTCTCTTGACTCTGTATCAAACCTTACTTTCTTTGTGTTTCAAAAGTCAGGGTAAGATTCCATGAGAGTAATTCTGCTGTGATATCTTTTTCACTTTTTATTGATGTGTTTACAGTTTAATATTCTTATTCATCACTTATATCAAATGATAATTAAATACTTTGTTATGAGCTTTTGTTAATAAAACTACATTAATATACAAGCTCATCACGAGGAAATTTAGTGCCCAAAGATAATGAATATATGTTTCTCTGGATTTAAAAAATTACGAACTAATATAAGAAGTCAGTAGTCTAAATAAAAATTGTTTCAGTGGTAAGTTTTACATCAAATTTCATACTTCAAAATTATTAAAACAAATATTCTTACAAGAAAAAATATGTTAAAAAACATAAAAAGAAGAAAACACTAAACCATATACTCTAAGTCTGAGAACCATCATTAAAAAAAATGCATTTTCAAGCAAAATTTGCCATTTTACATGCAGATGCTTTTGGAAGAAAATCAACTGGCATATTAAAATAGCGATGAGCTCACAGTCTTTTTTAAAATTAAATGTCTAATTTTGTAATAAGTGGGCCTTCCAAAAATGTTCTAGATATATGGCAGGGGTGAAACATACATTTTCATGTTAGTTTTGCTGCTCCATTTAAAGGCAAATTGCTCCTTTCCTTTCTTTAGGTTACTTAAGATCAAATTGTTGGCTCAGTGTCTATGAGCATCCTGGTGGCTTCATGCCAGATTAGCAATATTGCGAACCTGAGTCTTCCAGCTCGAGGTAGTGTTGCTGGCAGGAACCTCCACAGCACTTAATTTAATTAGACGAGGCTTCCATTGTTGAAACTGCTGAACACAGTATTTTTGACTGAGCCAAGGAAGAATCTAATTTATTAGACCTTTGAAACTGAGCTGTAGAATTGTTATTGTGGTGTCTCACAGCAACTGCAATGTTTTGAATATAAATTCTGAATCCCAAGGAAAGCAGTATTTCAGGGATCTATCCTGAGTTTATTGCTGATGCACTAGGCGTTTTTCTTGGGAGTTATGCACCCTATTATGATCTCAGTTATTGTTGGCTTGAAAGACAGAATACAGTTTCCCATTATTATTCCATGAAGAAATTTTGTATTGTGATGGGAGTAGCATGGGAGGATTAAGGAGAGCTACATTTTATTTCACCTTTGCTTTATTGTGTGATATTGAACCTTCCATTTCATTCCCGCAAGCTTATATACAAGAAAAAGGATAACTATTTCTCCAGAAACAGGAGCTGTTATAAAGCTTATAAAATAAATTTTAAAAGGAGCTTTGAGATGTTTAGGAGAAATGCAATTAATTTTTATTGAGCAACTGCTGCATGCTTGGCATAAAATGGCAAACAGACAAAACAGACAACAAAAAATCCTGAGTCCTTGTCCCAAAAGAGATTCTATTTAAAGGGAAAGAGCCAAAATGATCAATGTGTCTGCTAAGAGCATATTTGTTTTACGAACAAAATACAAACATTTTTGCACTGTATGCAACTTGAGTTGCATGCAAAAACGAATATTTAAATTTTATACCAAGCACAAAAGAAAAAAAAATAATTTTAAACTAAGGACAAAAAATAATAAAATTTCAGCTTATAAACTTTTTAGGAAAATATTTGTATTTTGGCACTTTCTTTTTGACATCAGTTGGAAGTATTTCATTCTGCACATCCATTTTCTTAGCACAAGATATTGAATATAAATATTAAAGGCATAGGGCTTGGATAAGAATATTCACTGAATGATACAGCAGTTGCATCCATATGGATTGAGAATATATTAATCAGTCTCATCATCTATGATTTAAACAATTCATAAAACCAGAGAACAATGCAGAAAGTAAGATAGATATGTTCCTTAATCTAAATTCCTAATAGAATTTATGATCTAGCAGGATATTGACAGCCAACAGGAAAGTGTCAAGCTTTACATTAGAGAGGATAATATGGTGCATTGAAGGATATAATGGAAGGATCTAACCTTGGTTGATGAGTCTGAAGTAGCCTTCCCTGAGGAAATTATATTTAACCTGTTATCTAATAGGTGGATAAAAGTTAGCCAGGTGAGGCTGATGTGGTTAAGATACATCTTTGTATTTTTATTGAAACAAATTATTTTCTACTTTTATAGCTAGAATACATCTGCTCTTTATCAAGGAAACACAAAGTAAAGGTGAAGAAAAATGCATATTAATATAACCAAATACCTATGCAATTTAAATATTTTAGATTATTTTTAAAGAAAGGAAGAAAAGTGAAAACACATTGTTAGTAATGAGAAGGAAAACATGAAATGAATAAATTATAAATAAAATCTAACTATAATCCCTCATAAATTCAGAGTAAAGTAATTTTTTGCCTAATGAGTATTATTTAAAATATTAATTTCAGAGGGGACTGCACCTTGGCTGCTATTAAGTTCCGAATCATAAACCAATGACTTTTTACTAGAAATTGGCCTAGAAAATTGTCCAAGGAAGAGGATTCCACAGAGCTGAGAGATCAGCATGTTGGATAAGTCTTGTGTGAGGATGATGAAAGGATAATGAAGAAAGGAAAACGTGCTCATAAAAGTTAAGATTTTAGGACTGTGAATCAGGTTTCAACATCTTAAATCAGTACAGGGAAGCATCAGGAGGTAAGAAGTTGACTGGTATAAAAAGAAGCAGTTTTGCATTTGAGTTTTGTGAGCTTCAAAATATTAGAATTTTTAAAAGTATGGTAGAGGTGAAATAATTTGAAACTGGCACTCAGGAACAATGACGGTAGTAATATGTTTTGACCATGAGGTACATGGAGTAAAAAAAGAGAATGCCACTTCCAAAGAAGGCTTTTACCATACAGGGAATGATGCTGATCATGGCTAGCAGTTTCAGAGCCCATGAGAAAAGGTGTTAAAACAGAAGGGAACATGTTTGAATCGTTGGAGAGGAAGAACAATGAAGTTGAATGTACAATGAAAAGTGAAAGACTCTTCTAATTTGAGCAGACACTGCAGGTACAGGGGAAAAAGTCAGGCTGAAGCATAGAAATTTCATGCCTATGAACTCCCAGGTGACACACATTCTTTTGCTACCTTATAAAGTATTCCATACAGTGGTAGTGTGGGCTATGTATTCCTTTTACATCCTTAGGTGTTAGAAATTATAAGTAATGCAGGAATGACTCACAAGGACCAAGCCATCATTTACTTCCTGATCTTTCACGTACAGGAAAAGAACTGGAGGTGGAAGGGCACAGCAAGACAGGTTTCCAATAGCATCCTGTCAATAATCTGCATGAGACTGCCTTGTGCACATGCCACTCATTAGATCTGTGGTCCAAATATTGTAGGGCTGAATAGGTCAGGTTGGCATCATAGTTTTTATGAATTACCTCTGTCTTCTAAATGTATGATTAGATACAAATATATAATTTGAGATAATTGGAATCTCCAATTATTTTCATTTTAATTTATCCAGCACTTTGAGCTTCAAATGGTAGAAGTAATCAACTACGAAAAACCATGATTTCTATTACCTTTATTATCATATCATTTATTTAGCAATTGAGCTTTAGAAGATTTAAACACAGAGAGGCATATTTCTATTTATTTTTGGTGACTCTTGAGAATTGCATTAAAAGTTTCTTCCACTATAAGGAAGAGTGAGTCAGAATGTTGTTAGAGTTTTGGGAGTGCTTTTTAGCAATTCTCCTCATGGTGAGACTTAGGTCATTTAAAAATTTATGCTACACACTCAACAGGAAAGTTATCAGTATCCTGGGCTGTGCGAAAATTGATTACATTCATTGATCAATGATGTATGAACCGAATCTACAACTTGTTTGTTTGGCTTCACCTACTCTTCCTTGACATTTTGATTCATATACTTGGGAATATATGTATGAAGTCACATGCATGCTGGAAAATAATAAAAGCACTCTAATACACTAATGATATACAATTTTTGCAGTAGCCTCTGACTCAATCTTATCCAGGGATCAAAGTCATCTGAGTGGTTTTAGATGGAACATGTTTGTTAAATTCCTGTGAGGCTTTTCTTGGGATTTGTCCTTTTTGTAATACAACTGCCACAAATTCAGTTCACATTTGAAATAAAGATACTATTTCACCCCTATTTCTTCTGTTCAGAGAATTTCCACCTGAATATAAATTTGTGCAATGTTCAATTGAATTTATAAAAATAGGTCAAATGCATAAGATCTGTGAATTGTTCGAGATTATTGTATTGAAAACTAGAAGGTCTACTGGGCTTGATTCCCAGTGTCCTTGTACATAATTATCATCTTGTCATTTTCTGTTCTGGCACTGTGCTTCTCACCAAAGCAAAGGCTTCAGTGCTTTCTAGACAAAACTTGTCTCCTCTCTACATGTCCTCTGTCAACAGATGAATAGTTCATCTCTAAATCACAGCAACTATTCATTTCTCCCTTAGCTACATATGTCAGGATTTCATGAGGTCCATGCTATGCCCTTGAGCTGCACCTTGGTTTCTCAGAAGGTAAGCTGCTGCTTTTTGCATCAGACTATTGTACACAAAAATCTAATTTTACTATTTCAAATCCTCTATAGATGAATTTCATAACTCCTAAATTTTGAGCAGTCCAAACACTGGGATTTAGATATGCTGTCTCTATTATACAATGAGCCCCAAAATTCTCAATTAATCTCAGACTCTTCTGGTTACAAGCAATGTGCTTAGAAGTCACTCTGGAACAAACCTAATAGAATTTGAACCACTTGTTGCCTATATGACTATTGCTTGATTATGCCATGTGTATCTATGTATTCTGTAACAAGATGATAATATTAGAAACAGCTGCTTCCTAGGGTTTTCTGATGGTTAATTAAGTTAATGTAGTTATATGTGGCCCAAAGGGATGTGTCCCATGTTGTGAACTAGTATTTTCTGAGAAATGTATCTTCAGAGGTTTCCACCATTGTACAATAGTCAGATTATACTTCTTCAAACCTAAGTAGTAGATGTCAATCATTCAATGTGACTTCTTGACGCAATGGAGAGACACGGTAAACAAGATGTATAAGATGGCCTACTGCTTAACAGTAAACTTTTTATAAGTAAGAATACACTGTAAAGTACCAGTAGAGAGCATAGCAGAATAAGTAGAATTCATGACATAACTGTTTATCATCAGTATCAGGTATTATGTGCTGAATATAATTGTATATGTTGCATTTTTACAGTTGTACAAGCAGCTGTACCAGCATTACCACAAATGGCTGGTAATGTGTTGTGCTATGATGGTACAATAGCTACAATGTCACTAGGTGACAGGAAGTTTTCAATTCCATTCTAGTCCCACAGGACCAGCATCATATATGAAGTCTATCATTATCCAAGTAAGCACTCCAAAAGTCCCTGCAGAAGGAAGTGCCTATATAAAATGTACCTCTTTTTATTTATTTATGTTTTTGCCATGATGTTGACATTCAGTCCAACACTTTTATCCACCTCAATCTTTCTGAATATCTATTTCCCTATCTAGAACTTACCTTCGGTTTTTATAAGTATTTTAAAAATATTTTCCTGAAATCGCTGAGGGTTGGTTTTGTCTGCTCCCATTTTCAAATTGCTAGTGACTTGCATGAGTTACTCACTAAAGATTTTTCATGCGTAAACTATCTCTCTCATGTAGTTGTTTCAAGGACAAAATAGATAATGTATGGTAAACACATGCCAGAGTGCTGAGCTCTCAGTAATGCTCAATAATTCTTAGCTTGCCACTCCATCTGCTGTGCCTATTTTGAATGATAAGTGTTGACTAGTCCTATAGACAAAAACTCTTATGATATTCATGTAATGGTAATTCAGAGCCAATAAACTTTAGGGCAGTAACTTGAAAGGCTATCTCTTCTCTTAAATATGAAAAACATATTTAATTTTAGGTCTTTGTTATCTTAGGAATTCATTAATCACCAGTTACCTCTCAGTAAATTTGATTATTAGCCACACTGGCTGTAAAATATAAAATGGATCAAGATCGGAAGGAATCAGGTAATTGAAAAAAATGCATAATTGAAAGTATAAATCAGGTGAAATTTCAAAAATAGGTGTGAAATTAGGTAATAATTCTTCCCTTAACCAACCAAGTATAGAGTTGTTCTGTGAAAAAAAAAATAGAAGCAAAGACAAATTTATTTTATTTTTGCTACAAACAACAAATGTGATAGAAAGAGACTATATTGAACTGAATGAAAACCCCACTGGACAAAACACTCAATAAAATATATTATACTTTCCAATAGAAAAGGCATTTTATTTTTTATGTCTTTTTCAGTAATAAGTTATAATATAAACAAAAGAAAAATATGTGTGATAAAATATAATATTTCTAATGCCTATCTGAATTAATCATATGGTATATTTAATTTGGTTTTAGGGAGTTTTAGCAAACAAAATAGTCTTTGAGAAAAGACAATGTATTTTTTTTTCATTTTCTGATTAAGGGATATATATTACCTGCCACATACAGGGTAGGAGAGATTCACTGATACAATGTTCATTTAATGACTCTAAGTATTTTAGTGGTACTAGGAAAAATCTTAATATAATGCATAAAGGAGAAATAAAATTTAAGTGAAAGAAACTAAGCTGATAATTTGTTAAAATATAGTATCAAATTATTTTAAATCAACTTTGGAAATCGTTAGATATGACATCTCTATGAAATATTGGTTAACATTCATGTTAAATGAGTGTCAATAAAAATTATCATTTATAAGATACAAATCATTCAAACGAAATCTTACTATCCAATAAGTAAAAATCAACTACTCTTATTTTTTCTCTCATAAGCTCTGTGGTCATCATGTGTGATATATTTATGAATTTATACTGAAAGAATTTACTTTTTCAATAAATACTTGTAGAGTAACTTACTATGTGCATGGAATTGTATATTGCACATTATATGGTGTTTTCTTTGTAAGGGTTAGATAATAATAATTATATAAAAATAACTGTTCTGTTTACAAAATGACTAAAATGGGAGATGCGGAGTCAAAAGATGAGATGGTGTGTATTAATACTTAAAACAATAAAAATTAAAATTCAATAAATTTGTTTTAATATTATAGTTTTATATGTATATTGGTGATTAGATAGCAGTTATTCTCAGTATAATAGTCCATAGTTCAGACAGTTTTTATTAATAATAAGTTCATGATAAATGAGAAAAATTTTTCATATCTTACAGATATTAATTACACCATAGGTTCTGAAGTAACAAGTGAATGTACTAGTAAAGTTTCTCATCCACCTAATGATGTTTTCAATACTAAATTTTCAATACTAATTTTCAATACTAATACTAAAAATGCACAATGACTGGTGAATTTTATGGAATATTTCTTACTAAATAATTCAAATTCATCAGTAATATTCCATTAAAACTTTTGTGTGTTCATTCTGAACAAATCCAGGAATGATTAAAAGTACAAAACTGTCTTCCTTCATATTTACTTAACACCTCCAAAATCAAGGGATTGTGCCAGAGAGCTAGGTGCTTAACGTAAAAGATTAACTAAGTCCTAAACATTGAATAAGAATATATAAGTTTGGAAATAATTTGTGGCCATCATAAAGGACCAATTTTTCAACCTAAACTCCAAGCCAATGTTCTGTTGGTCTACATTTCATCTTTTTATTTTTCATTGCACTAATTACCATTAAACAATCTTGCCACACATATACCTTTGACATGACTGACAGATTAATAGATGCAATATCAATATCAGGTGACTTTTCTGTCAGAATCAATTAATAAATACACAAATATAAAGTGTACATCTGCTAGGCAAGTTACCATAATGAATTTGACTGTTTATTAAATTGAAGATGTTGCATACTCCTCTGATATTCAAACTTTAATGTTAATAGCAGTCGCTTCAAGATCATGGTAAAAATTGACAATTTATTGCAGCATGGGGCCTAAGATTCGGAATTTCTGACTTTTCTTTGGTTAATATTAATGCCATAGGGGCTGGGGATATTGCTTAGTTGTTAGAGTGCTTGTGTCACATGCACAAGGTCCTGAGTTCAATCCCCATAACCACAAAAAAATAAAAATAATAATTAAAAAATGGAAATATCAATGCTAACCATTAATCACCATCACCAAGGTAATAACTACTATGGGCTGACTGCAAAGCTGTATGAATCCTAAGGTTTTCTGTATGAACAGTTAGGCAACACACATTCACCTGTTGATTAGTACTCAACATTTTAGTGCTTTGTGGCAAAGGATCCCCTGAAACGTTTATAGTTCCTTTTCTATGCAACTGTCTCCTCTTCAGTTTTCTGCACTGCAAATATCAGCTGTCTTTGGAAACTTGGACTTGCACCTCTGGGTTCTCAACTCAATTTAGTCTCCCTGCATCCAGTCTAGAAATAATCTAGAATCTAGGGCAATATCAAGGTTCTGCTTGATTGGTTTTCCTCACTCAGAAATCACTGTTCTTCAATACCTGCTTTTGAATATATTACAAATTGTTACTCATGTAACTCATGTAACCTATTCTGCTCTGTGTGTGTCTCAAAGAAGGAGTGCAATATGATGACTGTTACTCTATTTGGGCCAGAATTTCAAGTTTGTTTGTTTTTTTTTTAGCAATTCTTATAAGCACTAAAAACACTAAAATTATATATTTTCTACATTTATTGTAAGGTGAAATTTGAAAATATATACTTCAAATAGTCTTTGACAGTGGCACATGAGTCTGTATATCCAGTTTAACATTAAAACAAATCCTTGAAATAATGCTAATTTTCCTGTCCTCATTTTGCAATTGTACTACAATTGTACTCTAATAATACAAAAAAATATTAATTTGACACATTTTTTCTTACCTTTGTATACTAACACAACACTAGCAGTTATCAATGACAAGCAATTTTCCTGTTGACAAGAAGTATAGTAAAATATAACAGCTAAATTATGTAAATATGCATATCCATATTCTAAGTATATACATAGGACTTACATATACTAGACACATACAATATTTAGATCTAATTTGTACCTAAATCAGATAGCATTTAATAATCTGCAAACTAGAACATTTTATGCACATTGAATTTCAAAATTTGATAATTATTTCCTTTAAAAATTTATTTTAAAAACTAACCTGAACAGAATATAAAAGTGAATCTAATATTTTCACATCTGTAAAGTTCAGACAGATTTTACAAAATAGTAGAACTTCTTTATTGGTTAAATAATAATGTTCTTAATATCTTAAAATCTTATCTATGCTTAACAAATCAACTAGCAGTTTTGACAATACATTTTGTTTAGCATGCACTAGTCACGTCACTGGTTAAACTTGTTAATGGCAATTATAACTCACTTTTTCTCTTTAGAATAATCACATTCTGATATTTCCAAGGCCTTATTACCATGGGTCATTCAGTGATCAGGCTTTGGATATTCATAAGAAGGGTGCTTGAGAATATTTTTCTCCAAAAGTAGAAATGAGTTTAAAGTATTATTTTTAAAAATCAAAAAAATTGTATGTGGTATAACTGAAATGTTGCATACATTTATAATTCATTAATTATTCATGGTTTTAAGATATTCAATGGTAGAATTGATGATTATATATATATATTTCTCTTTTTAAAGTTAGCATCTTAAAATTTCATAAAGATGTTTGGGAGTTCGAAATAATTGATTTTTTTTTCATGTATTGCTGTGTTCCATTTGCCTTCTTTATGCAAAATACAAACTGTATTACCTACTTCTTTGGGATGCTTGTAAAATAGTGAATTCAGTGTTAACAAGTCATTTAGATGATGGATCTGAGCAATAAGTATTTTATAGTTTATTTTCTTCTTATATATTAATGAGACCCTTGATAGCAAAGATCAAAAAAATTATAGCACTAATGAACACTTTACATTTATTTGGGGGACCACATTTTCAATACAATTAATAAATTGGGATGTTTTTATATACCATTAAATATTTCAATACGTAAGTATTAATTAATCTGACACACTGATTCAAGTTAAAATACTAATGAACAAGTATGGCTGATCGTGTACTTCATCCAGGTAGTCCATTTGCATTTAAACTAGGACTTTCAAGGTAAACTCATGAGTTTCACAGAAAAGTTGGTGAAAGGTTTGTGAAGAATAAAATCATGAGACTGTACTAATCAGGTTCTCTAGAGGAACAAAACCAAAAGGACTTGTATATATACATGATTATATTGGGGGCCTTAATAGATTGGTTCACAAGATCACAAGTCCCAAATGCCTAGACATACACAGTAAAATCAGAGGGCATATGCTCCTCGCTCCAAAAATTGAAGTCTCAGATTCAGAGAACTAACAATTCCACTCCAATCTAAGACCAAAGGCCTGGAAACTCCTAGGGAACTGCTGGTCAAAGTCGACTTCAGTAAAATGAAGGAGCTGGAGTCCTATATCCTCAGGCAATGTCAGTTGCAATGGAAGCACCCTTTCAAGCATGGAGCTTGCCTCTGCCATTGTTTCGTCTTTCTTTCCTTCCAGGCTTTTGGAGAGTGTGGAGAGTGCCACCACATTTGGGTGGGTCTCCCCTCTCTATTTGCTGTCCCTTCTGCCAATCATCTCTGGAAACACTCTGATCCACTATTATGGATTGGATGTGAGGTGTTCCCCCCAAAACTCACATGTGAGACAATGTCAGAATGTATGGAGGAGAAATGATTGGGTTATAGCCTTAAACTAGTCAATGAATTAACCCCTGATGGGATTAACTGAATGGTAACTGGAGGCAGGTGGGGTGTGGCTGGAGGACAGTGGTTCATTAGGGGCGTGGATATGAGATATATATTTTGTATCTGGAGAGTTGAGTGCCTTTTTCTCTCTGCTTCTTGATCATGTGAGCAGCTTCCCTATGCCACATTCTGCCATACTGTTCTGCTTCATCTTGAACCCCAAGGAAGTGGGCTGGACTTCCACAGACTTCCACCTCTGAAACTATGAGCCCTAAAATAACTTTTCTACTTCTATAGTTGTTCCAGTAGGGTCCTTTAGTCACAGCAGCTAAAAGGCTGACTAAAACATCCACATACCCAGAAGTTTCTTAATCCTAGGCATCTCTTAACCCATTCAAATTGACAATTCATATTCAGCATTACAAAGACTAATCTTTCCAGAAATAACCTATGAGTAAGTGCCTTCCTAGTGAAATAGTATAATTTAAGCAGGATATCTTCCCTGGTCTTAACCATGAGATTCAGACCATTTCCTTTCATGCATTGATTCATTACTAAGAAGTTGAGCAATCTCAACATTCCCAGATAGCAGTTACTTGGCAATAAATTAATTGAAATAATAAGTAGTTACTGTGAAAATTTACCTCAACTGCCAAACTCAATGATATATAATTCAGTAGTAATGCCTGTGGGAAATGCTGCATTCCAAAAATATATATATATCTTCAAATTGGCCTATGTGCACAAATTTCAACAGCATTTATTTATACCAAATACATAATAATTGGAATTTCAAAAGATAAAAGCATAATCCTCAACCAAAAGTGTTGTCAACGTTAAGGTAAAATATTATTTAAAATGAACACATAAATATATACTTACTAAATGGTAGTTTTCCATATCTATTATTTAAATTTTATGAAATCATATTTTCCCTTTCAATACTATTGAAATTTAGAAAACATAAAAAAATATAAGAATACTTAATGCTGGCCTTCAGTTTATATCTGTCTTAGAAGACAGATTAGGTAGACAAACCAAAATACCAAAAAAAAAAAAATATATATATATATATATATATATATATATATATATATATATAGAGAGAGAGAGAGAGAGAGAGAGAGAGAGAGAGAGAGAGAAAGGTACTTTAAAATAGTTAGATTTCAATTACCATTGGCATTATTTTGAATATTTTAAGTTTCACAAAGTAGATAGATCTAAATTTATTTATTCAATTTCCTGTTGTTGAATTTGAATGTGTTGTCAAAAACTCCTTTTATTAAAGTGGTAGGCTGTGTATCTTTTGAATATTTCATTCATACTTAACAATTTCCCTGAGACCAGTTGATAAAAGCAGAATTTCTGGAGTATGTACACCATGTGAGGACACTTATTGAATTGCAATTCATGTATAAAATTATTCTTTCATTTTTGGTTGGACATTATAATGAATGCTGAAAATATGAATGCAGCTGGTTGACTTACCCTTTTCACTGGTATGAGTAAAGAATCTGACCAGAACAATTGGTTTATTTGAAGACTCACGGTTTCAGAGATCTTAGTTCATAGAAAGCTGGCTCCAATCCTCAGGGCTTGAGGTGAGGCTGAACATCATGGCGGGAGAAGGTGGAAGAGGGAAGCAGTTTATGTCACTGTGATCAGGAAGCAAAGAGAGAGCCGTAATTCATTCAACAAAAACAAATATATGCCCAAAGCCACAGCCCAATTCCCACTTCCTCCAGCCACACCTTACCACTTCAGTTATTACTTGGTTAATCCCTATCAGAGGATTAAATCAACTGATTGAGTTAAGCCTCTTACAACCTAATTGTTTCTCTTCAGAGCTCTTGCATTGTCTCACATGTGAGCTTTTGTGGGACAACTCACATTCAAACCATAACAGCAGGTAAGGTTGCATGTACACATACACAATGCCTTAATTCCTTGAATTCCATGAAATGAACAATATATATGTGAGGCAGATACACATCAAATAAGTACCAATGAATTACAAGATCTAATGTTACAAAGCTCTATGAGATCATATATATGTCAAAGAAACCTGCATTTTTTTAGCATGTGTACTCTGAAGAAATGCCATTTGAGTTTCCAGATCTTAATTTGAGTAGGAAAGAGTTTGCTGATGAAGGAGAAAGGTAAAGGAATGGAGATTGCCATGCTATCAGAAGAAAGAGCATGTAAAAATACCAGGCATGAAGTCATATTCTGTATATATCAGAGTGGAAATACAGAAACATTTGGGAAATTATTAACTTGTGATATTACTAAAATTGTTTGACATTCCTTTTTTCTTTGACCTCTATAACAGCTTCCACTGTGTCCTGTGAAACTCATAAGATGTGTTCAAGTGAAGGAAGAAAGCACATTTCTCACTTTGAGTCAAAAACTAGAAATAACTAAAATTGAAGAGGAATCTTAATTGACACTTTTTAAACTAAGTTTGTGTTTAGCAAGGCATGTCAAAAATTGAAATAGGCTGAAATTCAGGCCTCTGGGACAAACTGTCAACACATGAATGTAAAGGAAAGTATTTGGAGAAAATTGAAACTACTACTCTAGCAAAAATATGAATGGTAAACAAACAAACAAAAAACAACAAAAATAACAAGAACAAATAATAAAAATAACAAATCAAAACAGCATGATTACTGATATGTAGAGAGTTTTTGTAATCTGGATTTATCAAGCCATACACAAAATGTCATTAGTCAAATTGTAATCCAGAGCAAGGTCCTAATAACTATGAAGATTGAGAGAGATAAAGAAACTACATAAAAATGTTTGGATCTAGCAATGTTTGGTTCTGTAGGTTCAAGAAAAGAACCCATATTCATAGCAAAAAGAGAAAGGGAGGGCAGCTAGTGATGACGAAACTCTAATGAATTATCCAGGAGATATCCTTAGGATACTTGATGGTCAGGACCATTAAGATGTTCAGTTTGGAGGAAACAGCAATCTATTGGAAGATGATGCTATCCAAGACTTTCATAGCTAGAGAGGAGAAGTCAACACCTGACTTCAAAGTTTCAAAGAACAAACTGACTTATATTTTAGGGGCCAATGCAACTGGTGACTTAAAGCATAGGGTACTTTAGAACATTAGCATACTGAATCTACATTGCCTGTGCTATAAGTAGAAAAACAAAACCTGGATTGCAGAAAATCTACGTACAACATTGTATATTGGATATTTTAGCCCAATGTTGACTTAAGCCCAATTTATTGCTAAAAAAAGACCAGATTTATTTTAAAATATTGATACTCATTGACAATATACCTATTCTTCCATGAGCTCTTATGGAGATGTATACTGAGATCAGTGTTGTTGTCATGCTGGTTACCACAAAATCTGCATTCTATGGATCATGGAATAATTTTGAATATGAATCCTATTATGTACTAAATCCATTTTTTAAAGCTATAGCTGCTATAGACACTGATTCTTCTAGTGGATATATTCAAAGTATGAAACCTTTAGGAAAGGATTCCCTTTCCACATGGCATTAAGCACATTTGTGATATAAGGGAAGAAGTCAAATAGCAATATTAGTAGTAATTTGAAATAATTTAATCCCTACTATATGGATGACTGAAGTGTCCAAGAATTCAGTGGAAGAACTAAGTTCAGATACATTAGAAACAGCAAGGGAACTTGAATTACTAATAGAGCTTGAAGACAGGACTGATTGCTTCAATGTAGTGATAAAACCAACAGATGTAGAATTGCTTCTTATGGAAGAGTAAAGAAAATTCTTCAAATGAAAGGTACTCCTGGTGAAAGTGCAACAAACATTGTTGAAATGATAACAAAGGATTTGAATATTACATAGACTTAGTTTACAAAGTGTCATCTGGGTTTGAGAGGACTGACTACAATTTTTAAACACAAATTTTACCCACTGTGGGTAAAGTGCTATGAAATACCATTCATTCTACAGAGGAATCTCTCATGAAATAAAGTCAATCAACATGGCATATTTCATTGTTGCCATATTTTAAGAAATTGCTACATTCTTCCCAAATCATTAGCAAGCAACATTCTGATCAATCAGCTACCAGAAACATTATGGCAAGACCATATTACAGCAATAAGATTATAACTCACTGAGAGCTCAGATGATTTAGCTCCTATTAGTGAAAAAAATAATTCTTTTTTATACATAGTGATATTGCACATTTAATAGAGTATATTTCATTTTATTTATCAACTGTATATGCAATGGGAAATAAAACACTTTTGTAACTTTATTTGCTGTGGTCTGGAACTTAATCTACAATATTCTGATACATACCTCTATAAGTAAGTTCACCTTCTTCAATTTTTCACACTAACCTTGCTCTCTATTCTTCCAAGTTGAAGTAACCTCCTAAGTCCCCAAGTGTTTCTTTCACTAAAGAATTATAAAAATGGCTCCACTTTATCACTATTAATATCATTACTGATAGAATCTCCTGGTTTAGACAGCAAGAAAAATTTAAATTGTGTTTCATTTTAGTAATTTCACAAGTTAATAATTTTTCCAAATGCTTCTGTATTTCCACCCTGATATATACAAGCTATGATTTCATGCCTGAATTATTCATTTAGGCTAAAAAATGTTATTATAAGTGAATAGAATGGAATTAGCAAAAGAAAAACATCAAAAATAAGAAACTATAAATTGTGTTCAAAAGAATTTTGGTCAGAGAGTAAATGTAATATGAATCTGAAAATATAAACTGCTCTGACCAAAAGACCTGACAAGAAGAATAGAAGAGAAAAGCCTTATTTGGTGATCACAGTGTCAGAGGGGAAAAGATGAAGAAGAATATGACAGCAGAAAGATGTGTCAGAGGAAAGCAGCTCTGGACATTACACCAGGAAAGAGAGATTTCCCTCACCAGGAATAAAATATTCACCCCAATGTCAGGCTCTGAGCAACCTGTCTCCTCCAGCCACACCCTACCTTCCTACAGTAACCATATAGTTAGTCCATTCAAATTGATTAATGTACTGAATTGTTTAAAGCTTATATAACCCAATCATTTCACCTAGAAACTTTGTTGCATTGTCTCACATATGAGCTCTTAAGGGACACTTCATATCTAAACCATAACGTAAGTATTATTCTTAATATTTTTATTGAATAATGCTGACAATTCTAAGTTCTATGAAAATGAAGGGTTTATTGAAAACAAATAACCTTCTCATAGTAAAAGAAATATGGAGGAAAATAACAATAATATTATGAAATATTTAAGAGAATAATCTACTGAAGTCCTAAATTTTATATTACAAATGAATAGAGGTTCTTATAATGTTTAGGCAATCATATCTATATCATGTTTCCACTAATATGCATTTAATCTCTATTTGTTTTGTATTGGCAGAAATTTATTTCTTTTCAATAATACTTCATGAGGGGATAAAGAGTATAAATATAAAATGTTGAGGATAGCACAGAGGGAGAGACATACCACGAACAAAACATTTAGATGGAAAAAAAAATTAGATGCAACTTTTTATTTTCTATACAGAAACTAGATATTTGTTATTTTATTACCAGTTTTCTATTAGAATTTTAATAAATAATTCATATTAAATGGAACAAAATAAATTAAAATATTTGTTCAAGTCACATTTTGAAAAGTTTTTAAAGGTTATGAATAAAAGTATTGTATAAATAAAGGATAATGACTAACAAAAATTGACAAGATTGAATGAATGCAGCAAAACCAGAGAAATTAAAATAGTGTAACATTTTGCTTATGGATTAGAAAACACACTTGGAAATACTAAGGGAAAAGAAAAGCCATGAGATAAAACTTTGCTCTATTACTGCTTAGACATAGAAAGTAAGACCAAAATGAAAATAATTTTGCTGAGAACATTCTGACTTCATGACAGAGAATATGATAACTCTTAAAACAATTGGAGATAATAGATAAAATTTGGAAGGTGTAATAATCTAGAAAAGATAGAGTTGTATCTGCACGAGAAAAAAAAAATTGTTCAAACAGGAAAATTATGAAGTCTTGACTTATTTGGAAAATTTTAAATTAAATTAAGAATTTTTTTTCTTGATAGCTCTGTAGTATAATTTTAGATTGGGTATGGCCGTATCTCAAGCATGGCTCTTGATGCTCAGAATTGTTTCCATTATTCTGCATATTTTTTTGATATGAATTTTAGGTCTGTTAGGACTGCTTATTCTAGTTCTCCGAAGAATGTCATTGGTATTTTGATTGGGATCACATTCAGTCTGTAGATCACATGTTGCAACATATCCATTTTGACAGAATAATTTATGCCTATCCAAGAACTTGGAAGTTCTTTCCATGTCCTGAGGTCTTCTTCAATTTTTTTTCTTTTGTATCCTATAATCATCAATGTAGAAGTGTTTCATCTTCTCTGTTAGATTAATTCCCAAATACTTTGAGGCTATTTTGAATTGAATTATTTACCTGATTTTATTCTCAGCAGACTCCTTATTGGAATTTTGGATATCTAATGATTTTTGTATGTTGATCTTGTATCTTTCTACTTTGCTGAAATTTTATCAGTTATAGAAGTATTCTGGTGGGCATTTTTGAATCTTATAAGTATAGAATCAAGTCACCTGCAAGTATTTTGACTTCTTCTTTTCCTATTTATATCCCCTTAGTTTTCTACTCTTGCCTGACCACTCTGAATAGAATTGTAAGAACTGTATTGAATAGAAGTTGCAAAAGTAGACATCCTCGTCCTGTACCTTATCTTAGAGGAAATGGTTTCAATTTTTTTATTCAGTGTGATGTTGGTTTTTTTTGGTTTTGTAATGGGTAGTTTTTACAATGTTGAAATAAGTTTATTCTATCCCTACTTTCTCCAGGATTTTTAATATAAAGGTTGATGCATTTTGCCAAAGGTTTTATCTACAACTATTGATGTGATCATATGCTTGTGGTCCTTAATTCTGTATATGTAATTAAATAAATATATTGATTTGTGTATGTTAAACCAAACTTGCATCCCGAGGATGAAATCAACTTGATTATAATGAATAATCATCTTAATGTGCTTTTTAATGTGGATTGCGAGTATTTTTCTTTTACTATTGGTCTGTGGGGCTTTTATTACCTGATTTATCTTTATTTTTTTATGTCAGACTGTGACTGAATACATAGAATTCATTTAGAACTTTCCCCTTTTTTATTTCATGAAATAATTTTAGAAGGATGGGCATTAGTTCTTGTTGAAAGGTTTAGTATAACCCAGCAGAGAATCCATTTGTTACTGAACTTTTCTTTATTGAAAGCCTGTATTCATTGCTTCAATCTCGTTGCTTGATATTGGTCGTTTTAGGTTTTTTTTATACACTTTTTTTCAATTTGGGTAGTTTGTATATATTTAGAAAATTGTTAATATCGTTTAGATTTTCCAATTTATTATGTTTTCAAAATAGTTTCTAAATGATCCTAAGGATTTCAGAAATATCTGTGGTGATTATTCCTTTCTCATAATGTTTATTTGGGTCTTCTTTCTCTTTCTTTTGATTAGTTTGGCTCACAGTTTACCAATCTTATTTACAAAAGATTTAGGCACTAGAGCAGAGACCCTGTGCCTAAAAGAAGAAAAAATAGGCCCAAGTCTCCACCAAGTAGTCTTAGGAACTGACTTTCTTAACAAGAATGCTTAAGCATTAGAAGTAAAATCAAGAATCAATCTGTGGGATGGATTCAAACTTAAAAGCATTTCACAGCAAAGGATACAATAAAGATCGTGAACAGAGAGCCTACAGAATGGGAGGAAATCTTTACAACCTGCACCTTAAATAGAGTATTAATCTCTAGGATATATAAAGAACTCAAAAAAATTCACACCATAAAAACAAATAACCCAATTAATAAATGGGCTAAGCAACTGAACTGCACAGAAGAAGAAATACAATCACAATCAACAAATGTATGAATAAATGTTCAAAATCTCTAGCAGTTAGAGAAATGCAAATCAAAACTAGACTGAGATTTCATCTCACTCCAATCAGAATGGTAATTGTCAAGAATACAAACAACAGTAAATGTTGGCGAGGATGTGGAGAAAGAGGTACATTTACACATTGCTAATGGAACTCCAAATTGATACAACCACTCTGAAGAGCAGGATGAAGATTCCTCATGAAACTTGTAATGAAGCCACCATTTGACCCAAATATTCTACTCCTTGGTTTATACACAAAAGGACTTAAAATCATCATATTATAGTGATACAGCTACATCAAGTTTGTAGCAGCTTAACTCACAATAGCCAAACTGTGGAACCCACCTAGGTACTTTCCAACAGATTAATGGATTAAAAAAAAAAGTATATATACACAAAGGAATCTTACTCAGCCTTAAACAAAATAATGAAATTATGGCATTTGCAGGTAAATAAATGGAGCTAGAGAATAACATGCTAAGTGAAATAAGGAATCCCCACAAAAAAACAAAGACCACATGTTTTCTCTGATATGCAGATGCTAATTCAAAATAAGGGGAGGAGGTTAGGGAAGAGTAGAGGTACTTTGGATTAGACAAAGTGGAGTGAAGTGAGGGAAGGGCTTATGGGTATAGGAAAAATAGTAAGATGAATAGGACATTATTAATCTACATGCATATATGATCACACAATCAATGTAATTCTATATCATGTACAATCAGAAGAATGAGAAGTTATATTCCATTTATGTCTGATGCATCAAAATGCATTCTACTGCCATGTATGACTAATTTGAACAAATTAAAAAATCTTTGGTGTATTATTCTTTGCTTTTTTTTTTAGATATGCTATTTGACTAATTTCAATCCTGATCTTAATTATTTTCTATCTTCTACTGGTTTTGGAATTAGGCTCTTCTTGCTTTTCTAGGTTCTTTATATTTAACACTAGATTTCATATTTGGAATTTTTTCTTCTCTTTTTTAAATATAGACACTCAATGCTATAAACTTTCCTTTTAGAGCTGCCTTCATAGATTTTGATATGTTTCATTTCTATTCTCATTTGTTTCGTGTATTAAAGCATACCTGAAAACCACTGGAATACAATGGTAGACACAGAAACAAATCCACATGGATACAGTCGTATGAAATTTGAAAAGTTGCCCAAAACATAATTTTGAGGAAAGGGAATCTTTAACAAATTTTGCCTAGAAAACTGGATATCCATATATAGAATAATAAACTAGATCTCGCTCAACCTACACAAAAATTATCTCAGTATGGATTGAATACCTATGAACTAGACTAGAAACACTGCAACTTCTAGAAGAAAGAAGAAAGCATAAGGTCCACACTCCAACATATTGCACAGGCTCCAAATTCTTTGAGACTCCTAAAGCTAAAGAAATAAAACCAAGAATCAGTAAGTGGGATTATCTCAAGTTAAAAGTTTCTGCACAACAAAGGAAATGAGTATAAAGAAAGAATTTAGAGAATTGGCAAAATCTCTTTGCAGTTACTCCTCTGTCAGGGGATTAATATCAACAATATATAAAGAACTCAAAAAAATTAACACCAAACAAATAAAAAATAAAATAAAACCAAATAGCCCAATCAATAATCTATGATTGCCAGGCATGATAATACCTGCCTGTATTCCCAGCTGAGGCAGGAGGATCACAAATTCAAAGCCAGACTCAGAAATTTAGCAATGCCCTTAGCAAAATAGCTAGACCCTATCTCAAAATAAAAAGGTCTAGACAAATGATCAAAACAGACATTTCTTAAAAGAAGAAATACAAATTGACAACATCCTTAGCAATTAGGAAAATGCAAATCATAAATACAATAAATAGTTTTATATATAATATACATAATCTCCACCATATATATAATATATAAGTAATAAAATGTGCATCTATATATATATATATATATATATATATACACACATATGTAATGTGTGTGTTTGTGTGTGTATATAAAGTGGAGATTTACTCAGTCACAAAAATATGAAATATGTCATTTCATTTGCTAGTAGACAGATGGAATTGGAGACCATCATGCTCAGGGATATAAGCCAAACTCAAACTCAACTCATAAAATCAAGGATCCAATGTCTTCTCTCATGTGGAAGCTAAGAAGAAATAAGAAATAAATCAGGGCTGGGGATGTGGCTCAAGCGGTAGCGTGCCCGCTTGCCATGCGTGGGGCCCGGGTTCGATCTTCAGCACCACATACAAACAAAGATGCTGTGTCCGCCGAAAACTAAAAGATAGATATTTATATTCTCTCTCTCTCTCTCTCTTTAAAAAAATACTTAAAAAAAAAAGAAAGAAATCAAAAGGGGATTACATGGTAATGGAAGGGAGAGCAGTGTAGCAGAGGAAGGTATGAGGAAGATGGATAAGAAATGGAAAAGTAAGTAAATATGGAATAAAATTGACCAAATTGTGCCATGTACATAAATAAATGTATCGAAATGAATTCCACTTTTATGTAAAACTATAATGTAGCAATTCAAAGAATAATAAATAAATAGAGGAATGACTAATATAGTAAAGAAATGTGGATAAGGGTGAGTAAGTGTGAGAATGGGAAAGTACTAGGGATCAAAATGGAGAATATCATGTTATACCAATTTCTGATAGTGTTAAAATGAACCTCACTATTATGTATGACTATAATGAACTATTAAAAACATAAAACATTAAGAATATACCAAAAGATATGCTTTTATTTCTCCCTTACATATCATTGTTTGATACAATTGTGCTCTTATAAGAAAACTATAAGATTAACAATGAAAATCATTTTATTATTTCTGTCCTAGGGAACAATATATTTTCCTGTTTCATAGAAATAGAATTATCTCAATGCTTCTCTACAGTCAATTCACTGTTTTTGGTAATTCAATGCTTTTTAAAAATTGACATATTACATTGTCTTTTTGTTGTAAGGAATAATAATAATGGAGACACAGAGACAAGATGTAGAGGCAGGAAAAGAAGTGGCTCTTGTCCAAGCGGCCACGTTTATTTATATCAATATGTTACATTAGATAATTAGTACCATAACTACATTATTGTTTAGAGTATCAGTAAAGTTGTTTATATTAAAATCTTCTAAAGCTGATTTTTCATCTTTGAAACATTTCTATTCAGTTTGGTTCTGGCTATACTTTGAAACTAAATGATTAATGTGATAATGACCTATATCACTTGGACTGAAAGAGGTGGGGCTTATTTTAAGCCTGTGTTCCATACATGTAAGTGTTTAAAATTTAATAAATGAAAAATGTCAAGAAATTAAAAAATCTTATTATCTTTTATTAAGTTTTATTTTAGTAACAAAAGAATCAATAAAATTGGATTGAGTGGAGGCAAAGCATAACTACTTAACATTCTTCAAATTTCTTGTACATCTTAAATTATTTAGTGTTTAATGAAATGTGTGTTAACATGATAAGGTTATATGGCTTTTATTGAACTTGAAGCACCTGGGATATTATTTTTACAGAGTAAATATTTTATAATTTTGCAGCAATCTATTTTTCACAAGGCATTGATTTATTCTACCAAGAAGCCAATAAGTCCTTGTTCACATTCACAATTTCCCCTTGCTAAACACTAATGTCAGAAGTTGGCATGCATAGAGATACATTTACTTCATATTTATGTGTTGATTAAGTGGTAAAAACTACTTACGTTTGTGGCTAATTATTTTAAATCAAAAGTAATAAAATCAGAAACTTAAAATGAATTGCATGAATTCAGAGATTTAATCTTACCTTGTCAAAATCTGAAAAGTCATATGCAAAGTAAATCCTATAAAACGTAGCAGAAAATTGCTATTCAAATACCTTATGGTTGGGACACCATTGTGAATCCACTTTGATGATCTCCATATGTTTTAGTGAAATTTCTATACAATGAAATTCTCTAGAGGGCATTCTGGTTTTTATACTTATTTTCTTATGAAATCAGAGTTGCAATACTATATAGAGTTATTTTTTCTATATTTTGGTAATAAAGTTAATTGACACATTAAAGGGAAGAGAAAGATACTGTTGTGATTTGATGAGCAGTATCCTTCAAAAACTCATGTGTGAGATAATGCAAGAAGGTTTAGAGGGGAAATGATTGGGTTATGAGAATCTTAAACCAGTCAGTGAACTAATCCCCTGATGAGATGAACCCAGTTGTAACTGAAGGCAAGTAGGGTATGCCTAGAGGAGGTGGGTCCCTGGGGACATTCCTTTGGGGTATATATTTTGTATCTGGAGAGTGGAGTCTCTCTCTGCTTCCAGATCATCAGGAGAGTTGTTCCCCTCTGCCACACTCTTCTGCTTTGATGTTCTGCCTCACCTGGAGCCCCAGGAAATGGAGCTAGCCTTCTATGGATTAAGAACTCTAAACTATGAGCCCTCAAATTAACTTTTCTTCTTCTACAATTGTTCTTTTAGTCACAGCAATGAAAAGCTGACTAAGAAAGATGCCAAAAGTTATTTCTACTAGAAATACAATCATAAAACAGTTTTAAAAACAGTTTTCAGTTTTCTCTGACTTAGTATCCTCATTGTCAAGAAAAGGAAAAAATATTGTCCAGCTCTATTAATGCTAAAATAGGAGACGATCTCTTTTAAAGAGTACTCCAATTTTAAGTAACATTTCCACACACCTTATTTCTTTTTGATAATTAAAATAGATATAAATTAAACTTGCACTTTATGTCAGGCACTGATGTGTACTCTGTTTTATAGCAGTTCACCAAAAAGAAGACATTATTAAATAAGTGTTTACCTTCTGATTGGGAAAATAAAAATAGTCAAATATAAGCTATACAGTCTATAGTGAGGTGGTAGGAAGCTCTATGGAAAAAAAATTAAAGTGGGGAAAGGGTAATTGGTGACAAGTCAGTCTTTTACAAAACATAGATATTTCTTAATTGGTGATATTAAGCAATAATCTTAAAAAGGTGAGGAATAGGCCATGTGGATATCAAAAGGAAAATTCTTTCAATCAGAGAGATCTAAATGCATTTAAATAAATAATGACAGAACTAAATAAATGCATTTAAATGTCACTGAATTTATTAGTGTTATTAAGTTATTATTGTTGTTGTTTTAAAGATGGAATAGAATTTAGATAGCACAAACAAGGGAGGTAAAGTCAGAAAATTTATAGCTCATTTGGATCATACCTTGAATAATTTGTAGGAGGCATCAGAAGTTAAGGAGTTAAAAGAATGGAGAATTATGAATTAGAGTTAGGACTAATGTGATAGGGAGACACAGAGAATAGATGTGAGTCCTTTGTAGATATTTCATGCAAGGTGACTGCGCATTAAGACAAGAAAAGGGATGGCACCTTGGCATGGAGGGATTGCGGAGATTGTAGGACAGTTCTCAGGATGATCTTGGACCAACCAAGTGCTCTCCTGTTTCTTGCTTGTAGTTCTCAAGAATAACTATAGAATGTCTCAGGAATGTGATATCCTGACATACGAAGAAACTGAATCAAAAATCCTTTTGAGTTAATGAGGGGCTTTGGGAGACAGTTTGGCTTTTAGTCCTTTTTCTCCTGAAAGAAGTGTTTTAGATCAGTGAATGAATCATTAGTACTGAGAGCCAAAGAGTTGAGACAATGAATATTTGCTGGGAGCCATCAGCCAAGTAGGTATGACAATTTCCTTGCCAGCTACTCCCATGCTGTCTAGTAGAAGGACTCTTGAAAGGTGACCTTGCTCAAGGACCAGGGCAGATCCGTGTTTAGGGTGTCCCTGGTTTAGCATAATAGGAGATTAGGGTGTTCCCCCTTTAGAATAGGGCGTATCCTGCTGCTGAGTTCCTCTTGAGTTCTTAGGGTCAGACAGTATATTTTGGGAGACAGAAGCCCATGTGGAGTGGATTTGGCAGAGTAGTGGATTTGGGCAGAGAGTGGATTTTGGGCAGAGAGTGGATTTGGGCAGAGAACGTGGATTTCCCCAGAACGTGTTTGTAGACGGCCGGTGTGAGTTCGGGAATAAAGAATTGCTGTTTGAATCTACAAGCTGTGTGGAGACTCGTGATTTGTGCCCAGCCAGAGACTGCGGCAAATATTTATCCTGTTGGCTCCATGAACAAATGGCTAGCTTGACAGAAGCGACCTAGCAACCTGTAGAGGATGTTTTTGATCCTCTTGTGGTTACAAAGGGCCAAAGAATCAGAGACATGCTTGTGATAATATTGCATGGTTTACTGATGATAGCCAAATAACAACCAGATGAATTTCACTGGGCTGTGACTGCCATCTTGCCAGAGAATGGCCATATTTTGGTGAAACAGGACATGAACATTTTGTCCAATGAGCCAATTTACATGCAGTGATGTATGCAGACCATTCTTACCAATACATCTAACTATATTTTTGCTGACATGTGGGCCCTTGCTAACAGCCTGGCCATATAGTCAAAAGAATGGCAACTGAGTGAGTGGGCTGTTAGTGGATCTCCCGAATAAGGAAAAAGACTATGACAACAATTTTCTGCCATGAAGGGACAAGTATATGTCAATCATAATGTGAACAAAAATTAGGTTCTCCATTGTTATTGGCACTAAGAGTAAACTGACCAACTGATAGATCTGCCATCCTGGACTTTATTTTTTCACCAACCAGAGTTCCCCTCTCTTTTCACCACTGTTAAACTACAATGCCATAACATATACCAGTATAACCCAAACTCTGTCTGAGTGAGGAATGGCCACCTGCCACCTAGGAGGGAACTAGAGGTGCCCTGTTTTAACTGACTCCATGGCAGTGTATCATGATGACAAATAACAAAACCTATGTGGATTGGTGCTTTCATGTGTAATGGGCATTGAACAATATGGAAGAGAAGTGTTGCAGAAGTTACAATGAAAAACAAGACATGACTTTTGATAGCCAGCTTTAGGAGATTCATGAACAATATTTCTTGGGAGAAAACTGTGCTTATAACAGGATAAAAGCAAAATGGTTGTTTAATTATGCTATATGAGAGCCTTGGCTCATGAATGCCAGTGTTTTCAAATAACTGGGCCACTGAGCATTAAAATGGAAGAAAGGGTGTGCAACTGGGAGCTACCATCTTTCTCTATGGACAGTTAGGGTTAATGCAAATATAGGATGAGTAATATCACGCTTCAAAAACTTGCAGGTGGGATCCTGAACACTCTGTATGCTGGGGTGCCCCTAAATATGACCCCAGGTAATGAAGCTCACCTATAGACCAGCAGTCTAAAGCTGTACCTCACTCAGGCTTACAAGGAACCTGTTTATGAAACCTCTAGTGCTATGCATAGGAGTCAGTGCTCATGGTAAATTAATAACCCTGTCCCTGACCAGGGTAAATTGTGCTTCCTCCTCTGCCACTCTCTTGGTAGCTGTAGGAAGATTATTGTAAATAATGAAGTTTATCTAGACGTCCTTTTTGCTCCATCGGTAAGAACTTGTGTGATTGTCAACACCTTTTGCTATATCTACATGCCTCACGTATTAGATCAACACAAGCAGAGGAAATGTGGCTGCAGGAAGCTGGTCACCTGAAGGATCCTTCTTTGTCCTCTTCAGGAACTTCATTACTTTCAGCAGGTCCAGTCATTTTTCTAGTGGAGCTTGTCCTCCAAGGCCTAGTAATGTGTACTCTGGCTATTACTCAGTTAAGAGTTTGAGGTGGTCAAGGTGTTACATCACTCTGACAAGACAAAACTCTGTCTCCAGGTCTGGAGACATCAGTAAGCATATAAAATGGATTAGGTTTGCCCAGAGGAATAACTAGGTGTGAGGGAGAGGGGCTACTGCAGAATTCTCTGAATGGTCTTGCACTGACCCAGCTCACCAACAACCTTGTTTGTGATTCTCAAGGATAATGGCTGAATGGAATGGAAATGCAATATCCTGAACCAGGGAGGAAAACACGAAAGTATCATGGGCCTTGCTCTTGTTTCTTCTAGGGAATTTAACATCTTGAGTTATAGAAAAACTGCTTGGGAAACCCTTGGTTTTGTTTCTCTCTTCCCTGGACTCAAGGATGTAATCTTAAGCTTTCCTCAGTGAGTCACATGACTCATGAGGAGTGGAATCCAAGGGAACTACCATAAGGGTCCTAGCTGTGTTGCAAGTGGAACATGCAATAATGACTCCATCTGCCCTGGACAGCTTGCTTGATCCCAGGGGAATCAGGCTTTGGGGTTCCCAGTTTTCTGTGTTCCTTGCTACCTCTCTGAGCAATAAACCCACTTTTTTGTAACTTGCTATGAGTTCCTTCTTTTTTTTATCATAAAGTGAAGATTTTTATCTGTTGATGACACAGAAAAGAAGGATTCTAGTTTTGAGAGACAGGAAACATTGCTGCACAGATGAAGAAAATAAAGAAATCAGAAACACATGATTAAATACCCATGAATTATTGAGGGCTGATTTGAAGCCAATGGTTATGAATATATCACTCATGGTTTCATAAAATTGATATGACCTCAAATAGTTTAAATACAATGAAGACTTTCAAAATGAATAGAGATTTTTATTATTTTAAAAGTTGTTTCATTTTTTACTCCACTTCCTATTTTGATTCAATTTTGGTTTACTTCTGTATTTTCTACATCCTTTAAATTATTTTTTTTCTGTGAAAGTATCCTCCTACTTCTGAGTCAATGGCTAATTTACCTATACAATATTTTTTTTCTAAATAATCTTTTCATTAATACTGTAGTTATTTATTTGACTCAGTATCCAGATAATTGCAGCAACGATTGACTTGACCATCTTTGATTATATAAACACAATCAAGATTGCTTTCTCACTTTCTTTTCCTCAATTATGTGCATCACTGATCTCTTTCTGTTGACAACATGTCCTAGGACAGCAGTACTTATTTCCCAGGAGACTCAAACCAGCATATGGAAAATTCTTAGGCTATGGCACAAACCATAGTAAGTCAAAACTTGTACACAACAAACAATGTTATATCATGGCTGAGAGATTTTAACAGATGATACAAATATTTTAAAAGAAACAAGGGATAATATTTCTTATTATTAATGGAAGAATTATATAAATCTGCAGGGGTATCTGCCTCCTACTTCTCTGCTACTATACTTACTCTATTAATTATGAAATAACATAGTTCAGGTTGATATAATATTTTATTTAAACCACTTCAATAGCTTTCTAATGTCCGTTTTGTCTTTAGTATTTTCTAGAATTCCATGTTCTTTGAAAAGTCATTCAGGTTTGCATTAAGAGAAAAATCTAAAAATCAGCAGAAAAAAACAGTTGTTTGCTCATTTCTCCTTTTTACTCTTTAAAAAAAAAAAAACACCAAAACCATGAACCAATCAACCAATAATAAACACAAAAATAAGTCGTTATCTCCATGGTTTGATTTTCCCAACAAATTTTCTCCATAGCATATTTTTTAGCCAATTCCCCACACAAGCACTAATCCAGTTTCGTCATAATTTTACCTTTGAATCCTCACTATGCAAACTTAAAATTCATGTTATTTCAAGGACTAACTTAAATATCAATTTATTGTTACCTCCTCTTTAATGTGCCTTGATTATTACTTTCTTCTACCTTCTTTGGCACCTGGATTTGATGCCATCTCCTCTGATACCTCTGGCTCAACATGGGGTCACAAACATACATGTCTTCTCTCTTAGCACAGAGATACTGTGACCAGTATGTGATGATGTGATATAATTTTATACTTGTAGTCAATGCCTGTTGTGCACATTTTATGTACTGAGTTATAAAGCTTTACTTAATTCTAGTTACTGTATATTCTAGGGGTTGGACTGAGCTTTGGAATGCAAAAGTAAAATAGATTTCTCCCAAGAAGTGCTAGAGGCAACCACAAATAATGATATGAAAAGAATCTATTCAGTTATTGGTGATGCATGTACCATTGGCAGGGAGAAGCTGAAATTTATTTCTATCAAAATTCATAATAATATATATGACATATGATTCAGTGATTTTACTTCTTACCTTTAGGAGATAATCAAAGTTGATTGCCAGTAAAACATTCTGAATATGGTTTCATTGGGGAATTCTTCCTGGTAACAAACAAGCTAAGGAAATTGTAGGGATTATCTCATTTGTATCTTGTCTTCCAACAATTAATATTCTTTACCAGCTAAAACCTAATCTTTTGATTACTGTTGTTTTAGATATTTTATATCCCTTTATATTTGTTTTAAGTAGTGATATAAATCTAGTTTTGTTTCTATGTTTTAGCTAGAAATATTTTTTAAAAAATTTTATTTTAATGGTTCTTATTATACTTGTTGATTAAATATACTCTATCTTCCATTTTTAACTATTATACTATAACGTACAGTGGTTTATGTTTCTACATGACTTCTTATTTGGGATTCTCTGAGCTTCTTATATCTACAATGTGTTGTTTTTCATTATGTTTGGAAAATTCTGAGCCATTATCTTTCATGTTTCTTTTACCTTTTTTTTGTTATTATTTTTGTTTATTGACACTGGTGAATTAACCCAACAGTGCTTTACCATTAAATTGCATCCACAGTTCTTTTAATTTTTAATTTTGAGACAGAGCCTCATGAAGTTGTGGAGGCTGGTCTAAAACTTGCAATCCTCCTATCTCAGCCTCCTAATTTGCTGGGATTGCAGGCACACCAACACCACACATGGCTTCTTTCCCTTACTCTCTATATTCTTCTTCTGAAACTAAAATGATACGTACATAAGACATTGGTACTGTCCTCTTGGACTCTGATATGTTTTCTTTTCTCCCTTTGTCTTTTGGTTTATTTGCTTTCTAATTGTCCAAAGTGATTAGGTTTGCATAATCGCTCTTGACCCATCCTCAAGCTTACTCATTCTTTCTTCTGGGGTACCAGTGGGTTGATAACTCCACTAAGAGAATTCTTCATTTATGATTTGGGGTTTTTAATTTTGGGCATTTAAACTTGACTTTTCTATAGGATATTTTACTCTAATGAAACATGCTAATTATCTGTCCATATCATCCACTTTTTCACTATATCCTTTAGCACATGATTCATCTATATCTATTTTTTTTGATGTTGACTATTTTATATCTTTGCCATGAATAATTAATCATTGCTTATTATACTGTGTTTAGTTACATAATTTTTGATGAGATGCCAGATAGTCTGTGCAAAAGAACTATAGAGACCTAGTTAAATAATATGTATACTTTCGAATGGAAATGCTTCTTTTTCAGATTTCTGGGAGATTTGAACTGATATAGATAGTAATTTATCTTAGAGTTTTACTGCTGCTGTAAAGTCTGTTTTCCATGATGTTTGAATCCCTTCAGTGGTTGACAGCTACCACTTTTGTATGAAGCCTAAAGTTCCAGGTGGCTTTCCAGTGTATTCTTGGTCCACATTCAGTTTTCTGCTGGTCATGGGTACCTTCTTCCTTGGCCAAGGCTCTCTTCAAGCACTTACCTTCCTTCAGTTCAAGGGGAGAGTCAGTCAGCAGCATTCTTCCCCAGCTCATCATAACCTATCAGAGAAACAGCATGGTGTAGGCAGATTCATATTCTATTCCCAGCTTCAGCTAATCACCACCTTGTTCTTAGATAGGGCTTAGAGCATAAATGGACTCTGCTTAGTACTCATGCTCAGAACAGACACAAATATTCTATAGGATATTTTACTCTAATGAAATTTGCTAACAGAAATAAAAGAGTCTCAGGTCCTCTCTCTTGCTCCAACCTTTCCCATAGTCCTTGTAGAAGGCATACTGAGATGAGATAGTGAGTAGTTTTGTACCATTCTTGTGTCTCTCGCTCCTATCAGCTCAATACTCTCATGATAATTCATGCTTGGACTTTTAGAATTTATTAACATTTCAGGGGCTTTCTTATTTGCTTTTATGACCCTTACCTTTTTCTTTTACCATCTGCCAAATTTAAAACCATTCATGTGTTCCCTATTTTCCTGGAGATTCATCAGTCCTTGGAATTCAGTCTACTCTTTGCTTTACAATCTTGGGGCCTTTCATAGACTCAAAACATAACATTGTGTAGGTTTCTCTGCTTTACAGATTGTTTGTGACCTTGTCTTGCAGCTTTCTTCATTTTACAAATCTAGTAAATATCAACTGGAAGATAGACATTGGAAAATTTTGCATTCTCAAGGGATGGATATTGTTATCTCCCTTTAAAGAGAATAGGAATTTATTTTGTATTTATTTATTTTTCTGGAAGGCAATTATGACCCTGGACACTTTTCTGGATCATTTCAAGGCTCTCTTTATCTGTGAATGTAAATTAAGAATAGGTCTCACTCCAATTCAACTTTACCAAACCTAATCTTCATCATGAGCATTCAGTGAGGAGGATTCTCTACCCAAACTAGTCAGTTGACCAGATTTGTTTTCTAGACCAGTGAGACATCTGGTCTTCTTTGCCTGTAATAGGAATTTGTCTTTCTTATCTGCAGCTCAATGTCAGGCAATCCATCCATAGGGAAACCCTTTCAGCTTCTAGAGATGTTTTATTCTGTATAGAGTCCACCTCTCTGGTCCCCTTCCTGGAAAACTATAAGTGTATCTTCCTTTTTACACTCTGATTGTTTTTCAACTCAGTGAGGCTTCTATCTATAACATTATCTAGAAACTATCTCCATGCAGAAAGTGAAGGAAATTGTAGGGTTTACCAGTTGTCATTAAGGGATTCCTTTTTCTTGGAAATTATGGTCGTGTGCTAAAATTAATTGGGGTTTTAAAAATGCATTTTTAAACTGGGCACGGTGGCGTGGCTGTATTAGGGTCTGTAAACAAGTCAGGATGGCGCCTGGCATTTTGCAAGAGGGAGTGGTTTGTGAAGCAATGCCAGGGAGCCATTAAGTGTGGAGATTCCTTATTGGTTGACTGCTGTATCTAGTTTATGTTAATTAAGATAAGCTGTGTGGAATGTATATATACCCCTCCTGTCCTACAATAAACAGCTCTCGCTCCTGCTGTATCAATCTACACAAGTTCCTCGTCACCCCCTGGTTATTTTGCTGCAGCCGGACTGCGGCAGATGGTGGCCTGTACAGGGAGCCCCGGGACACTTGGGGTAAGTGACGAAAAAAAAAGCTGCCTGTCCCTAGAAAGATAGGACAGGAGCAAATCTGCTCATCCCTAGATAGGGTAAGAGGAAAAATGGCCTTTTTGAGAAAATGGAGGAGATTGATACAGTATGTTTGTGTCTTGTTTTGTCTCAGTGTATTGTATTGTCTTTGTGATGAAAATATGGAAGGGGTGTTAGGAAAATTATTAAGGGAAGAAGGCACCCCAATGGAACCAAGAGCAGTTAGGGCATGTGTTGACAGAAGCCCAGGAACTCTAGTCAGAAAAAAGAAAGTTCAGAAGAAGAAGGATTATCAGGAAAAAAGTTGCAGCAAAAGGCTATTACTGAATACTTTTCATTACCGGAGGGTGCGTGAATCTGCATGGTGGCTGCCACGTGCGCGAGCCGATTATGGCACAGCAAGGACTTTGCAAGTGACAGCAGCCGGCTCTTCCCCTCCCGCCCCCAGCCCCCAGCCTGGGGAGTGGGACGCAACTTCGAGAGCCCAAATCTAGACCTGACCCAGAGGCACAGGTGGAAGACAGCCCCGTGTCCCTGAAGTTTGATCATTTCCAAGGCCAGTAACTACAATGGTTCTCCCACACCTGGAAGCTAATGAGTAATGAGCACTATTAAGTCTTGTTTCAAATGTAAAAAACCTTGAGATGTACTAAATGTACTAAATTGTTCAGAAGGTTGTTTTCTTAGTGGAACGCTACAGGATTTTCTTTAGCTAGCATTGCCGGAGTTCTTGCCTTCATCCCAGTACCGGTGAGGACAAGGGTGGAAGAATTTCCAGTGTTGCTGAGAACGGGACGAGACTTCGGAACAAGCTAGCTGCCTGCAGAACTTACCTGGACTGTGATTTAAGCTAGCTGCCTGCAGAACTTACCTGGACTGTGATTTACCTGGACTGTGAGTTAATCTATTGAGATACTGCTTTACCTGGACTGAGACAATAAACTGTAATCTACAACAAATTGTAACTCAGTATCTTTGCTAACGGTGGCATTGCTGGTATAATTTTTCCAAGGGCTTCTTGCATGGAGCCATCAATTGGCTTAATATTGTGGTATTTTGTATCCTCCCCTTCTGCTTGTAGCAGATTATTTATGGTGTTTCTGTAAAAACCACTATGGTCGTTATTTAAATTAAACAAAAGTGGGAAATATTAGGGTCTGTAAACAAGTCAGGATGGCACCTGGCATTTTGCCAGAGGGAGTGGTTTGTGAAGTAACACCAGTGAGCCATTAAGTGTGGAGATTCCTTATTGGTTGACTGCTGTATCTAGTTTATGTTAACTAAGATAAGCTGTGTGTAATGTATATATACTGCTCCTGTCCTACAATAAATGAATCCCACTCCTGCTGTATCAATCTACACAAGTTCCTCATCACCTCCCCCGCCGGGTTATTTTGCTGCAGCCGGACTGCGGCATGCCTGTAACCCCAGCTACTCAGAATGCTGGGGTAGGAGAATCATGAGTTCAAAGCCAGTCTCAGCAAAAGCAAGGTGCTAAGCAACCCAGTGAGACCCTGTCTCTAAATAAAATACAAAATAGTACTGGGGATATGGCTCAGTGGTAAAGTGCCACTCAGGTAAATCCCTGGTGTCCCCTTGTCAAATACATTTGTACCAATTTTCCAGTTGATTATTAAGTACAATGCTAAGGAATCCATTATGTACATAACTACAGGGTTCTTAAGTGTTGTATGCATAGGGATCCTTCCTTCTGATACAATTTTCTCAGAGAAAACATAAATATTATGAAAGTCTTTGTTTGACTTTGCATGTTAGCCTGAATTTCACTCAGTCCTCTACATTCTAATGAGCTGATTATCAACCATGCTTTGGTTTAACAAGAACCCCCTCAACTTCAGATAAAATACACCATGAATTGTCACAAAAATACCACAGTATGTAGACTTTAATTTCAGAAATATTGCATGTGTTTTGCTTAACTTTTAGATGAACCAAGACTGCCAACTAATTTGTCTAGGTTATGCAATGCTTTACTACCTAGAAATGTTTCATGATTTTCTTTTCTGTATAATTATACAAATGTTCTTCTGGTGTTTATTTTCGTGAATTGTCTTACACAGATGACTATATTTTCTGTTCTGCACAAGACTTGTATAACCAACTGTTCTGCATGAAAATGCAAGGGCAGGAAGCCACTCATCATTTAACAAGTGAAGTCTGGCTCATGCAGGTAGTGCACTTACCTTATTAAAATGGTCCTTTAAGGCATTACTTAATCAAAAAATTGAACATATGGAGAAACAAATCTCTTCCACTTTAATTTAATTGTTACAGAAAATACTATATTAACTGCTGATCCTTTGAGAAATTCAGAACAAGGGAAAATATTGCCTCTGCATAAAAGCATTGGCAACTTCCTATTGAGTTTGGAAAAGCAGTATATATACCCATCAAACAAGCACTAATTTATCGGATCATTAGGTAAAAAGCTATAGTTATTTGAAAAGAGCAGTACTTTTCCATTTTAATTTGAAACAAGACAGAGGATAATAAATTAAAAGAAAAAAATCAGGTAATTGATACCTAGTTTTAAAAGTTTCTATATTGTAGAATATGGCTATTCAAATAAAGTATGAAATCAATATATCACTTGATAAATTAAATTAGTGTAGCATGACACTATGGATAACTTATATAAAGCTTGAAATGTACTCCCTCACTGTGAAGCCAAGTTTGTTGATAAATTTCATTAGTGCCAATGTGGATATGCCTGTTTTTGTTTTATTCATATCCATGCATTTCAAAACTTTATGAATTTATTTATATCCATAAACAAAAGACAAGTAACCACAAGAATGTACAATGTAGTGTTTTACAAGCAATGTTTTACAAATTTCCACAAGCCTTTAACTTTTTAATCCATTTCCTCAGTAAAATTTTGAACAAAATGCAATTATATATTATTTTAAGTGTGAATTTCTTTCATGAAGATTTTGCTATATTACCCAATTTGATATTTTCAAAAAGCTATGATTTAGCATCATTATATATGTTAATAATGAATTGTTTCCCAGACAAAAATCAGAATGTATGGGAGTCAAATATTTAAATTTTCTGTTATTGGGTTTGCAGTTTAAGATGGAACTAAGGACAAAGGAATTGGCAAATGGTAGCTAGATTTCATAATAGGGTGGTTTAGTGCAATTGTCTACAGCTAGATACCAGTAAAACTCTTGGATGGTTATATTTTACCCTCAAGTTATTAGGAGAGACACTTGAAAGATTTTTGGTTGTAGGTAATAATAAGTATTCCCCTGGGGTTATCCAAATATGAATGGTTGTCTTGCCTGTCATTAGCATTACCTATGTAAAACTATTGTGTAGAATTTGTTTTTTGCTAAAATTACTAGTCCATGTAATGATATTTCTCCTCAACTTACAATCTAGTTTTTTCACCAATAATATTTGAATTATACATATTTTTCTGTTTAATTTTTCCTATTTAAAAATTAGTCCAAAGATAGTAATCACCTCATCTAATACCCCAAATGAAAACCATTTTTCATGGCAATGCATTTTATAATGTCAATCTAATCTCAAAACTGGGTCCTCAAGGAACAAATTTGAATAAAGATCTTTAATTAAAGGTTATACTCAGCAAGTATATTTAATCTATACTGAAAGGCATATTTTTTTTCTTTTGTTCACGTTTTTGTAAACACTTGGGAATGAAATGGCAAAAGCAGTCACTGAAGGTCTATTCACTTAATGATGCCTAAAAAAATTTACAGTAAACTAACACTGCACATTTAACAAACAGTTCTAATCTACTAAGATAGACATTCAGGGCACAAAATATTGGTTTTAGCCAGCCTATTGAATGCACTGTGTTTTTGTTGCTATTTTAAAGATGAAGAGGTAAGAACACAGAGATGTTGAACTTGAGGATGGTTACACAGGTAGTGACATACTAGAAGTCTCTCTGATAGTCAAGATCTGTACTTAATGTTTTTACTACTTACTTTGTTTTTTTCCTCAATGCTAACATATTTTTGAAGTAAATTATTTGTGATAAAATGCCAACTGACAGGGTAGATGTTTAGTTCTGAATATAGTATTATGTTTTATGTACAATGATGTTATTTTACAGCCTGTTTCACTTTTAAGCTTCATTTATATTTTGAAAAGATATTTTCCTGCTCTTAGGCAGATATAATATGAATAAATATATGGGGAAAAAAGCACCAATCAAAGACCTGCCATGGAACTCAGTACCCTCAGTAATCATTGAAATCCAAGTCTTATTTAAAAATAAAATATTGATATCCAAAAAATAATTCTGAGATGATATATGAAAATAATAAGTGATTGATTAGTGAAGTAGTAGTGATTGATAAGTGAAGTAGTAGTTCCCTGATGCATGAAAAGTATGATGGGGTTCTTTTTTAGTTGTATATGGTATGTATCTTTGAAATTTAATTTGTATTTTTGGATTTTCCCATTTTAATTAGGAAACGGGGACGGGGGGGGGGGGGGGGGGGGGGAGGCGGGGGCGGCTGGGGATGTGGCTCAAGCGGTAGCATGCTCACCTGACCTGCGTGTGGTCCAGGTTCGATCCTCAGCACCACATACAAATAAAGATGTGTGTCCACTGAAAACTAAAAAATATAAAATAAAATATTAAAATTCTCTCTCTCTCTCTCTCTCTTTAAAAAAATATTAATAATTAGAAAACGGTTATGTAGTCTACTTGAAATCTGATTTGATAAAATAGTTTACTTGAAATCTGATTTGATAAAACTTTTTGAATTTATAAATGTGAAATTTATAAACAATGTGAAAAAATTTATTCTATTGATCTCATATTGAATTTTATGACATTGTTGTGAAATTGTAGTTTATGAATTGGAAAATATTACTGTGGAGATTTTGGTGTCCTTTGTAGGAATAATCCTTTGACCTTTATATCTCTTTGCAAAATGTGTGCACAATTTTACTTTCATTTTGCCTCACTGCTCATATTTTATTCACTTTTAAACTGCCTTACTTACATAAATCACTCTCCTTAGATTAGGTAATAGTAATTTCATGTAAGACAGGGACAATTTGATGGCTAATCCAATCTTACTTTCGCAAGGTTAAAAAAAGGCAGGTGTCTTAGGAATCTGTCTGAACTAATTTAAATGATCTCATTTCAAGTGTGACCCAATCAAGGTTCTTTTATGCTACTAGATAACAAAATTCCAATGCTTAATAATCGTTCAGAAAATATAAATATTAATTACTGCACTTTAAGTTCTCCTAGCCAAATGTGCATTTATTATCCTTGGTATTTCTACTTACTGAAGTCTTATGAATAGCTATGCTTTAATGAAGTATACATAGATTCTATATACAGTATTCTCATCAAAAATATGAAGAGATAAAATGAACAAAGTGTTTGTAAGAATTATATTAGTAAAATGGGAATCATAATGACTATAAGTATATAGTTAGAGTCAAAATTAGTGAACTTGAAGCCAAATCATTGTAATAGCTTTGTGATATTGGACACTTATTAATATTGATTTTGTTTTTATTAAACCCAGGGGAATCTTACCACCAAGCAACATCCCCAGCTCTTTCTAGTTTTTTTTTTTTTTTTTTTTTTTTTTTTTGAAATAGGTTCTCACTAAGGTACTGAGGGTTTTGCTGAGTTACTGAAGCTGGCCTCTACCTTGTGATCCTCCATCCTCAGCCTCCCATGTTGCTGAGATTACAGGTATGTGCCACCAAGTCTGGCTTATTAACACTACTTAAAATAATTTTTCTATTTGTAAAATGCATATAATAATATACACTGTGTAGGATTTCTAGAGCTAATGATATACTTTCATCTTTAAGAGAGAAGGCCCTCTATAGCAAAAATATTAAAATAACATACTACCCCTAGGAGTAACACTCCCAGGACCTCAAACCATTGTGCTGTTTGCATGCATTGAGATTGCCAAGGAAGATACAGCTCCCATGGACACTAGATGAAATGACACTTTACTTACATAGGGAAGTGATTGAGCAATATCAGCTCCAACATTAACCATTGCCACCCTTGGCCAATGGGTCTCATTTGCTATGGAGAGAGGAGATCACCTGCATACACACTCTGGCAATCCTGGTGAAGGATCCTGAACATACATGGCAGTGGGGTCAGCTCTAAAGAAGAATGAAATTATGCCAGTAAACTGATGGAACTGGAGACTATTATGCTAAATGAAATAAGCCAGACCAAACGTATCAAAGGTCGAAGGTTTCTTTTATATGTGGAAGCTAGACAAAAATAAGATGAGGGAGGGAGGGAAGGAAGAGTAAGGGGGGGAGAGAGAGAGAGAGAGAGAGAGAGAGAGAGAGAGAGAGAGAGAGAGAGAGAGAAGAACAAGAGAAAAAGAGAAAGTGTAGGGAAAGTTGTGTGTGGAGAATTCCATCAAAATAGAAGATCAGGGGAGTAGATGGAAGGAATAGAGGGGGAAGGAGGAGGGATGGGATAAGGGAAAAACAGTGAAATAAATCTGACCTAACCTTCTATTTATATATATATGGATATATCACAGTGACTCTCACCATCATGTATATCCACAAGATAAGAATTTTTTAAAAAAGCATGAAATATTTAAGAATAAATTTAACAAAGTTTAGACAAGCCACACTATCACTAGGAGAAGATAGAGAAATTTAAAGGTTCTGCTGAGAAAAATTTAAAAAGATCTGAGGAAATGAATGAGTCCTATACCCATGTATCAGAAAATTCAAACATAAAATTCCATGTAATATCAAATTGATCTACACATTCAATGCAATGTTATTAAAAAAGTTCTTGTAAAGATTAATAAGATTTTCCTAAAATAATACATAAATTAAAAAAATCCAATCATATGTATCTACTTCATATATACACATATATCTACTTAATTTATCAGAATGAATAATTATCAGAATATGTAAATGAACTTCATAACTGAATAATATGAAAAAAATGCCTAAGATACTTTAGTATTCAAGGAGATGCACAAACTTCCATATACACAAATGGTACAGACCCCAAAATTAACCACAACAAATATTAGTGTAGACATATAGCAACAGAAATGTTCATACATTCCTGTTACCAAAGTAAAATTTTGAAAAGGAGTAGGGAAATTGCTTATATGTTAAATGTCTGGTTATCATATGATCCAACAAGTCCATTCTTAGATATTTACTCAAAATAAATGAAGCCATATCATCATAATCTCTTTTTTTTAAAAAAAGAGAGAGTGAGAGAGACAGAGAGAGACAGAGAAAATTTTTTTTAATATTTATTTTTTAGTTTTCAGCGGACACAACATCTTTGTTTGTAGTGGTGCTGATCGAACCCCGGCCGCACGCATGCCAGGCAAGCACTCTACAGCTTGAGCCACATCCCCAGCCCAATCATAAACTCTTGTTTACAATTTCGTAGCAACTATGTATACACTGGAAACAACTCAAATGTCTATCAAAGGTGAACAGATGAACAAATTGTGTATAACCATCCCATAGATTACCGTTCAGTGATAAAAGTTAATGGACTATTGCTACTTGAAATGACATGAGTGAATCTCAAGAACATTATGCTGAATTATAGAAGACACATAAGTGAACATACTGTAAAATTCCACTGATATATGTTCTAAAATATGCAAATATAATTTATAATGACAGCTAATAAGTGGTTGCCTAGTCTGGCAGCACTGCAAGAATAATTAGAAAGGGGCAAAAAGGAAATTTTCAGATGATGTAAAATTGTTATATGTTATGTTAAATTTGGAGTGTTTACATGGGTATATAAATTGTTAAAATTTTTCCAAATGTTTACTTAAATTAAGTGCATGTTATCTCTTTAAGGTTTTTCTTTTTCTTTTTCAAATTAAGCACAGGAAGCAACTCCGAAGGCTGAGGCAGAAGGATGACAAGTTCCAGGCCAGCCTCAGCAATTTGGTGAGATCCTTAGCAACTTAGGGAAACCATGTCTCAAAATTAAATAATGAAAAGCTCTGGGAGTATAGTTCAGTGGCAAAGCACTCCTGAGTACAATTGCCAGAATCAAAAAACATTTTTTAAGTTAATCAAATTAAGCACAGGAATTCCTATGAATTACATGTAATGATAAATCCAATATTTATAAAGTAGAATATGAGATGATGCCTTCTTATATGTTTCCATAAAATGCCCATATAAATTTAAATAATGAATTTGAAAATTTATCTCCAAGTTATTTCCCTAGGAAATGATAAAATCTAGGGTGAAGAAACAAGAAAAAAAGCAGATACAGGAGAAAGGATAGAGAAACAAGCCAAAATGGGGAGCTGAGGGCAGAAGCAGAAAGTTGTAACCTGCCTGTCATTCACTTTTGATGTGAAATCTCTGATAATGATAACCACTTACCAAACCATGCTGCCAAATGGTCGGTGTTAAGAACAACAGGGAAAGAAAATTAGTGCTGAGCTCAAAGTTTGTCTCAATGGAATAAAAAGGAAAGAACAGTAAAATGATTGGAAACCCAGAGAAGGATGAATTAGTAAAAACACACAAAAAAGGCAGATGTCACCTTGAACAATATGCATATAAGAAGAGGACAACATTGGGCTTCATTCAAGCACTGGATTAACACATTAAAATCTCAAAAGTCAGGGCCACCAGAGCACAGAGCAGACATCTTTGTGAATTACTTTTCCTTTTCTGTCTTCGTAAAGATATATATAATACAGATAATATATTATATAAAATATATAATATTAATATAGATTATATATATATTAAAATCACTATGTTTAGTTTAGAAAATATAGAGTGAAAGAGAAATACCTACAACATATAAATGACAATTTCTCTGTCTTGATATTTAAATAAAACAGAATATTGTTTCTTGCACTTAAATATCACCAAACAGACTAATTTTATTTAATGTTTAATACTTAATATACTTTAGGTTATATGTGCCACAGAAAATGAGCTCATATGTTAATAAACAGTCAAAATTAGATATTTGCTAAATATATTTTTAAGAAGAAAGTTAAGAAATCATAGAAAGATAAAAATACATTATTGTACACATTTACAAAAAATCTAGCCAAATGGATAAGACCTCTATATTCTGAGAAAATCTTGAATTTTGTTCCCATCCTACAAAAATGAATGTGGATATATTTATATTTATATCTATTTTATTTATTGTTTCATATCTTGAGTTAGTCCTAAGAAATTTTGAGCCCCTTTCTATACAGTAGGTAAACTGAATTAAATAATTAAAAATTGAAAAATATTTTAAGTAGCAACAGGATTCCTGATATTTTCTTATTATAAGAAAAAAAGGCTTCTTCATTAAATGTTGAAATAAGTTCATATAACTATTCTTAAATACTTTCATTTAAAATCATTATAGTGGGATTTTTAATGAATGGAATCCCTTTTAATTATAATGATTTTAAATAAAAGCTGGAAAATGAAGTGAATGTTTAGCTGCAAGAACATTTGATGTGGAATTTTTTTTCCTACAGTTTAATAGTCATAACTACTTTTTAAAATGCCCTATCAGCTATAAAATAATGAGATCATTTCATATTATTGGAGAAAATATGAATTATAACTGCCCACTCAAATTAAAACTGGATATTGATAATATTCATTAAATTAATTAAATTTTATTCTGTGAGGAAAAGATTTCCACAGTAATATTTAAAATCTAATTAACAAAAAAATATTTTACCCACCTGATATGTAGCATTAACATCAGAAAACAATTGTGCAATATGATAATAATAGGCAGGATAAAACATATAATAAATATTTGTGGAAAACCTATTGCAAGTAAGTGATTTTGTTCTCAGTTGACAGTGACAAAACGATCAATGTTATGTTACAATTTCTGCTACTTCATTTATCTTTGTTGGTAAAATGAAGAATGTCAGAGATTGAGAGGTTTGAGCTCACAGCAAATTTAATGTGACTTGCTCTATCTCTGTTCAAAACAGGGTTTCACATATGAAATATTGAATGTACAGAGCATGGGGCCATTCTTCTTTGTATTTAGTGAAAAGTTTACAATCCCTCATTTTACCTTTTAATCACAAGAAGATCATAAAGCCGACACAATCAGAAAAAATAACAATGTTCTTAGAAATAAATTCATGGACGACATTAATTCATTTGTATCTTTGAATTTCTTTGCACTTTAATTATAGAGTTATGATTTATCTATAATCATTAAGAGAGATAGATAGTCCTAGTTTGTGTATATAATGACAGATAACATTATAAATACAGTAAAATTGTGTATATTTCATTTGTAAGTACTTTAGATTTTTAAGAAAGTGCATAATTATGTATCATAAAAAATTAATGAAAATCTTTTTAAAAAGTGAAATAGTTTGTAATACTCTCTGAGATAGTTTTACTTCATTTGTGATCATTCATTACAATATTTGGATCTAATATGTAAAATATATAGAATCTCAGTATCACTGAAACTTTTTATGTTTATATTGTTAATGTCTCTATAGAAATAATTTTATTCAAAACTTAATTTTGAATATCAAAACCTATGATGACTCATAAACTAGAACAGTATGGTATTAGTAAAGGCTCTCCCCTAATGTAACAATATTTTCAAAATTGTTTATGTAAATGTATGTTTATTATAGCATAATTAGTATTTTTTTAAAAATAAGGATGTCTGTATAGGTATATAAATGGAATAAGTCAATAATTTATTCATTATTAATATCTTCATTTAATAATCCATTATAATATATCTATTAAAAATAGACAGTAATTTAAAACAATAATTGAATTATATTACCTGTTATTTTGTCAATTGTATGTTTATGAGTATATGAGTATACGCATTATTAGATCATATGTATATATTACATACAAATATCTAAAGTATACACAACCTAAAAAGTCAAATTTGCAAATAAATCAAAATTACACATACTTACATTTTCAAAAATGTTCAGAAAATCCCCCAAAATACACAAAGAAATACACACCCAACAAATCATATTCAAACAGCTAAAAATTAAATACAAATTGCATTTTTTGAAAGGATCTACAAAACAAGATACATGATTTATAAGGAAATGATTATTTGATAATATAAAAAAATGAAAATTATTCATATTTGCTGATATTTGTCTATATAGAAAATCCAAAAATGTTGAAAAAAAATAAGTGTACTCATACTTAAATTTAAAAAAGTTGAAGGATAAAACACCAATAAAATTATCATTATTTCATAAACTAGCAATAAACAATTAAAAGCTAACCTTTTAAAAAAATAACATTAAATGTGTCTCAAAAAATAAAATAATTAGGTAATTCTAAAATATGTTGTGCAAGGCCTGACTGGTGAAGTCTAGGAAACACTGCTGAAAGAGGCCAAGGAAGATAGAAATAATGTTAAGCCAAATTGATTTTCCTGATAGTATGATTTAGAATGGTCAGTATGGATTTAACTATTTTATCACAATCTCAGAAGTCTTCAAAGACTTTTACTAGTCATATTTATCTTTATACAGGAATTCAAAGGAACAACAAAGCAAAAGAAATTTTTAAAAAATAATATTGAAAAATTATACTACTTGATTTTATGACTTAATATTGACCAAAAGAGTATTATATCGGTAAAAGATGAATATATTTATCAAGTGATACTAAACCAACTGGGCATCTGTATTTAAGAAATCAATTTTCACTTAAAACTGTTATAAATGATCTCAAAATGAATTATACAATAATATAAAATTGGAAATTACAGCACATATAAAAGAAAATAATAGGAAAATATATTTGTGAGCTAGGCTTAAGCCAATATTACTTACACATGAATGGAAAAGTATGATCCATAAAATAAATGGTAAGTTGAACTTTATAAAAAAAATAAAAAGTTTTTTCTGGAAAAACACACTTTGATGAATAAATACATCTAACAGAGATACATGAATAAGTGTATGACTAACCAATACCCAAATATAAATTAAAATCTCTTAAACCCCTCAGGATAAACCTGCTACTAAGATTAAAATGAAAAATATGGAAAGTACCAAAGGGTGGTATAGCTGCAGAGAAGTTGAATTGCTCATAGAAAACTGAGAGAATGCAAACTGGCACAGTCACACTTGAATAAATATTTGGCAAGTTCCACAATAAAGTTAAATATTCACCCAGGTACTTCATTTCTTGGCATTCACTGAAGCAATATGAAAACTCAGATTCACATATGAAACACAGTAGAAAAAATAAGCTAATTAGTTATTTGTATTTGCAAACTAAAAATGATGGATATGTCCTTAAGGAGGTGAGTTAAGGAGAACCAAACTTTGATATGTCCATACAATGCAATGCAACAATGAAAGGAAAAGGACCCTTGATCCATACAAGTTGGATTTATCTCAAAGTCATTATGCTGAATTAAAGAAATAAGTTTCAAGAACTCACATAGTATATTATACCCCTGAAAAGAAAAAAATGTAGTGAGAAAAAGCAGATTAATGATTATTAGATATTAAGGGTATATGAAATATATCACTAAAACCTGATAGTTAAGAAGCCATTTATGTAGAGAGATAAATTTATTGTATTCCAACTGAGCTCTGGTTACATTGATCTTTATATGCGCTGAATTTATGGAAGTACAAGCAAACATATTACTATTACTGTATATAACTTTCAACCTTATGAAAAACAATATGGAGATAACTCAAAAAACATGGAATGGAACTACCTTTTGATCCAACTATCCCTCTCTTTGAGTGATACCCAAAGGATTTACAGCCAGCATACTACAGTGAGACAGCCATATCTATGTTTATAGCAGCTCAACTCATAATAGCTAAACTATGGAATAAACCTAGCTGTCTTTCAACAAATGAATGGATAAATGTGTGTACACACACACACACACACACACACACACACACACACACAATGGAATATTACTCAGCCTTAAAGAAAAAATGAAATTATGGCATTTTCAGGTAAATTGATGGACCTGGAGAATAGCACTCTAAGTGAAATAAGCCAATATCAAAAAACCAAAGGCTGAGAATGTTTTCTCTGATATGCAGATGCTAATTCACAATAAGCTGAGGTGGGGGTACTAGTGAAAAATAAAGTTACTTTGGATTAGGTAGAGGAGAGTGAAGGGAGGTGAGGAGGTTAGGGGGTAGGAAGGATAGCAGAATTAATCAGACATTATTACCCTATATAATATATGCCTACACAACTGGTTTGATTCTACACCATGTACAACCAGAAGAATGAGAATTTATAATTCATTTATGAAAAAAATTAAAAATAAAACAAGAAAAACAAATCAGAGTATATTTAGACTTTTCCCCTATTAAGGTTTTTCAAATGTAATATTGCCAAGGAATGAGAGGTAAAAGGTTGAACATTCTCACTAAATAAATAGAATGACAATTCTTCTTGATGATTTCTGTACTATGAAACATTGGTGATAAAGAGTATGCAAATTGAAAATACAATTTTAAAGCATACTTTATTCCTTATATTTTTATGTGAGAACATGAATAGTGAACAGAGAACAAAGTTAGCAAATAAGAATTTGGCAATTTTTTCCACTCATCTTCTCTATGTTTACTACTCTGTGAACCACACACAATATGTTAGTTAAATCTGAAACGTCTGTAGACATGGTGATATGCTGGGCTTTGCTGAATTATTGTGGGTTGAAAAAAACATATACAAACATACCTCTTCAGAATGTGTTATATATAGTATAACCAAAAAAATATAATTAATCAACCAAATAGAATAGGTAAACATATGAGTTCTTGATCTAATTCAGAGATAAATATACACATAGCATTTCAAGAGAATTTCTACTGTTTTTTTAATTTGAAATAGCAAGAAATAATGGAGAGGGGAATGGGAAAGACAAACTTTCAAAGATGTGCTACTGTGTAGTTACAGATAATAGAGAAACTTCATTGACTCAGTTTCTCTTCTTTGGATCTCTATATTCTTCTCCTGAACACACACAAAAGCATACTTGCAACTTAGTTTTTCATAAAATACCAACTAGGAGGTTTTCAAAAATAAAATCTTACATCTCCAAGTCCCTTTTTCTATGTTCTAGTGGTTACCATTCTGGGGAGAGGGAAAGAACGGTTTCTATTGCCTACAATTAGCTAGACAATTTGGCTTTTATTTATTTATTTATCTATCTATTTATTTATTTATTTTACATGCCCCCCCCACTTTTAGCTACATTGCCTTCTGTTTTTCTTTGTTGTTGTTGTTTGTTTGTTTCCAGCCATGCCTAAACCATTCCTTCCACTTTTCCTCTGAACATGTCCACCTGGTAATTAGCATCCCCAATTTCTTCAGTAGATTTGGTCAGCCTTGGGATCTAGGTTTTGAACAGGGCATCTAAAAAGGCTTTTTTGGAAGCCTATTTACACAAATTCCCTCCAGTTACTATTAATTCACACTCATGAATATGACTTACTATCTGTAATTATCTAAGATTTTATTTGTGTTTCTGTATGTCTGCTAATTTTAGAGCTTAGAAGGATTTATAATACAGCAGAGAGCTATTTGTAGTATTAACTTTGGTGTTAAATTCTGTTCAACATTTACGTTTTCCTTTAGGTAGCTCAGCAGTGAATGTCACTGAATATAAACTGGGGTGGGGGGAGAATAAATCTTAGTTTTTAATAGTTATTAATCCAGATAAAATAAAACAATTAAAATATGCTCAAACAAAAGTTGGACTCTATGTGAACATCACAAGTAGATTTTATCTATTTAATAAAAATTGAGTTCAGTGTGAATTTAACCTTATTGAACATGAATTTATTTAACATAAATTTATTTAACATGAATTTATTTAACATGAATTTATTTAACATGAATTTAACCTTATTTAACCTCTTTAACATGCTGTTTGACATAAGAGTTATCAATTTTCTTTTTATGGTCTTTTAGACTATAAACATTATTATAGTATAATTTCAAAATATTGATATTCAAACACTTAAATTCACACTGCAATAATGCATTTTGCCTTGCAAAAGAGAGAAGAAATTTCTCTAGCTAGTGATACCAATCTTCTCAGAAATGAGAGTCCTTTTTAACATATTCTGTTGGTTAAACTACAAGTGGTTTAATGACAAAATTGATTTAAGGAAGTGGCGTTCCTGACAAAATATATCAGATAAATTATTTTCTTTGATAGAACAACCTTTAATTCTTCTTCAAAGGTTAAAGTTTAATAAGTGAAATTTATTGGATTTATTAAGGGGAACCCAGTCTTTTGGGCGGTGTTGCTCTGATTCTTGGGGATGAGCTTTCTAAGCAGACAAGGACTTTATCCCCGCTTTATGCTTAACACCCTAGATGAATCTGTCTGTCATCTCTTTTAATTTAAACAGGCAACATTGAGGTTTCTTAACAATACCTCTGACCCCTGAGAAACAGGATATATAGCAGCCCATTAATTAGTTGTTTGAAGTGAAGGGATATGGCATATCGAATATCGTGCCTCTCTGCTCCATTGCACAGCGCACCCACACCACATTGTCCATTTATATTTCTGACGACTACCAAAGAGCCAATACCCTTGAGAAACATCATAAGTTAGCAAGTTTGATTGATGTACATTAGGCAGTCAATGACTTGTTCTATCTGGAGTATTTTCCTTTTTGCATGAAGGAAAGATGGTCAAAATATGTATCAGACCTCAAATCAAATTAAAGCCCAGAAGATTTCATCGCCATGCTGCTTTTTGTTTCATACATAAATTTACATAAAATTGAGTTACTTAAGATTTCATATCTGTTTCAATTCTCCTTCCATTCTAGACATTCTCAATGAAAAGCCGTTTCATAAAATACGGCATTAATTGTTTCAGGATAGTAACACAATCAACTCAGCTAGTTTCTAATTTAAGTTCAGGGGCTATTGTTCTTTGAGAATATTTTCGCAGTTATAAATTTATAAATTATTCACATTTATAGTCACTACAAAAGCAAGAACAGAAACAGTGTTATCAAGGGGTAGAAAATGACAACGGGAAGACCTGTTCTGTCCTTTAATATTATCGGTGATAATTTGACCTCTCATGTTGGAGATTTCCATTCCTTAAAATTCCATTAATGATTATAAGACTAAGAGTATTTCAAAAAGAGGTATTTTAAAATTTCCAGTGTTGTTATTTTTGTTATGACACAATTAAGAAGTGACTATTCATAATGTTGATAATTTATAATCTTAAGGATAATCTACTTTACTAGGGATAAAGGTGGAAGGTAAGTCAGTTTCCGAAAAGCATTTATAAAAGGATGTGTAATTCACCCTAAAAATCTATGACATAAAAATCTAGATATGTAGCAATTTTATGAAAATTGGTTGACCCTCTTAAAATATTTCTGATTTCCTAATTAAATAATTCTATACATATGACAAGTGTTTGTTTTGCCCTAAATATTTTATGACAATATACTACACTAAAAATTAATACTCTTGTGGAAATTTAAATGAATCTCAGTTGGGAGTGTCATTGTGTAAGAAATTCACAATTTTTTATGTGACCCATTTGCTGTTTTTTCTACTCAATAACTTGATCAATGTGTATCTAGTATTAGAAATTAAAATCTGCTAGAGATTCTCAGATATGTATTGTTCATTGTTGGTTTTTTTCCTTATGCAAACACATAAATGCATCAACAGCTATTTTCTCTATTAGTACCCTAACACAGCTCTGTCCTATAGACACATTAGTGAGATTTTTTCTTTCCTCTATAGTAGTAACACACTCTGGATTCTTCATTTTGATGTTCTGAGACCCCTACCTCTTTTCTTGACTATGAGGATGCATGCCTTTTCTGTTGAAACATAACCTAAGGGAGCAAATGTACTTTTTTTATTATTCAAAAGGGTTAGTCTTATGCCCAGCTAGCTCATTATCAGTTTCATTCCATTCTGTCCTTCAGTTGAACTGAATAAAAGATGTTCAGAAAGATGAATCTTAAGAAGCAGAATAAGTTATCTCTTCAAGGAAATGGAATTCAGCTCACACTTTACTACAAACTCTGGAAGACAGTATAGCATCCTAATTTCAATCCTGCTAAATAGTAATACTTCTCAGATATATTCAGAGGACAGAGGGTTTTGAATGCATTTTAACCACTTTACCAGCTATTATTCAGATGAGTAAATAGAAGTATCTCAATTAATGGGGAGTATGGTAGGTGGAAGGCAAAAAAAAAATTGAAATAAAAATAGCCTGAGTTACCTATGTTTGATTTATAGGGCTAACTTTTTCTCTGAAAGTTATCATTCTTGATTTTTTGTGCCCCCTTTTAACTGAATACCTTTTTGATCTGAAAATGAGGCAATAGTCAACTTTATCCATAATATTCTCAAATAATGTGCATTTTTTCTTGTAGATGCCTATGCCCCATAAATTAGCTATTTTGTTCATTTTTCTTTGTAAGTATAGGGCCTAGCAGAGTGCCTTGCTTTTTATGTGCTGATACAAAGAATGAAAACAAAACCATGAAAGAAGAATGTAGGTTAGAAAACAGATAAGAAAAATGGATAGGAAAAAATTGGCAAAATAACTTACCCACGTCATAAGCCTATGAAAATTAAAATAATAAAATGAATTCATAATGCCTAAAATATCAATATAGAAGTGATTATGCCAGGCACTTCTAATATTTTTATATTACATATTGAACTCTTACAACACCCCTATGAAGGTGGTACTATAGCCCTTGTGTTAGCTTTGTGTTGCTGTAATAAATAACCAGAGATAATAAACCTAAAGTGAGGAAAGGTTTATTTTGGTTCATGGTTTCATTGGCTTTAGTCCATGTGACCACATTGCTTTTGGACCTCACATGAGGTGATACATCATGGTAGGACCTTGTGGTAGGGAAACTGCTCACCTCATGTCAACCAGGAAGCAGACTGAGAGACAGGGAAGTATTGAGGTCCCAAGATCCCCTTCAAGTGTGTATCCACAGTGACCTAATTCACTTCCACTATGCCCTACATCTTAAAAATTCCACCATCTTCCAATAGTATCAATGGCTGCGATCAGACTTTCAACATATGAATCTTTGGAGGACATTTAAAATTCAAATTATAAGATCCTCTACAGATGAGGAAAATGAGTCACTGGGAGGAACAGTAAGCTTTCTAAGATCACAAAGCTGGGGTGGTAGAGATAAGATTCTAACAGTCTGTAGCTAAAGAGCACATTATTTTAAAACTTTTTTTAAAAAAAATATATTGTTATTGTTTATTTGAATCTGAGAAATTATTTACTAAAATTTGTTTAAATACATGAGTAACTAAAAGTGGAAATTAATCAAACTTATTCCTAATTCCTGTTAAAGGTGTCCATATTTCAATAAGTAAGAAAGTAAGCATGGAAGAAGAAAGAGAAAAAGGTAAAAGAAAGAAGAAAAATCTCTCCCACCTCTCTCCCAAATGCATGACTTTTATGTTTTAAAATACTTCTGATTATCATAGGGTCCCAAATGACAAGTCTGCATCATGAAATTTCTGACTTAGTAGGTCCAGAATCAACTACTGGTTTTAAATATCTGCATGATTATTTTTTTCTTCCCATTCATATTTTATGTCAACAAATTTGAATGGCTTAGATCATGTATAGTGTGTTCTCTGATCACAATGGAACCAAATGCTGTACAAGGCCATTATCATAGAACGTTTTCAAACATTTTGAAAATGTAATACACACCACTAAATACCCATGTGCCAAGAATAAAATTTCAGGGAAATGAAGATATTCTTTGCTCAGAGTGAAATGATACACCATAATTAAATTCTCTTATTGAATTGATCCTCTATTGTTATACAATGACTTCATTTTATTTTTGTTTTTATTTTTTTATTCTAATTTGTTATATATGATAGCAGAATGCATTACAATTCATAACACACATATAGAGCATACACAGTGCATTTTTTCATATCTCTGGCTGTATACAAATATATTCACATCATTTGTGTCTTCATATATGTACTTAGGGAAATGATGTCCATCTCATTCTACCATCTTTTTTACCCCCTTGCCCCTCCTTTCACCTCCCTCCCCTTTGTCCTACCTAGACTTTGTCTAATCTTCCCGTGCTCCCTCTCCCAACCCTACTGTGAATCAGAGGACTTAAAAAACATCATACTCTGTAACATCATTTTCAGAAATATTATTCAAAATAATTTATTTGGTGAACGTATTTCTTTCAAAGAGATCATTTTCAATTCAATGTAAGAATAGTCTTGGCGTATCCAAAAGAAACTGGAAATAAATCTTCAAAATTAGGCAATTAGTTCTCATAATTAACTATTCTCAGCCATATAACCATGCTTGATTCTGTAGCTGTGTCACGACATTAAATAAAAGTCTTTGCTTTAGTCTCTAATCCTCACATGTCCCTGTAGAGGTTTATGGATGCAGTCTGTAAACATTAGAATAAAGAGCTACAATTTTGCCCCAACACAACTAAAAAATCCTTACATTGGGGATTCTCTAACTTCTACTTTATATGTAAATATTTTCTTCCTAATGGATCATTACCAGTACAATTAAAGCATTGATAATAACATACACTCTGTGCTTATGTGTCCATATGTGTGTGTATATGTGCATGGATTTAAAAAAATAAAGTCGTGGAATTGAAGCCCTCTTGATCAACTTCCCTCCCTTTTCTTTATCTCCAGCATCTATGTTCCTGAATAGGAGGATCACAGTTCCACTTTTATAAAAATTCATATATATATGACACATTTTGAATTTTAAATATTTTCATGAATGTTATCTTATTGAAAGTAGCCTTCTCTAGCTTTTATTCTAACATTATGAAAACTTGTAATGTTATTTTATTTTTTTCTTTCTTTTTTTTAATTAAATTTTTATTTTTATTTTTTTTAGTCACACATGACAGCAGAATGTATTTTGACATATAATACCTATATGGAATGTACATACATCAATCATATTGTCTATTCTATTCTGCTGCCCTTCCTATGCCCCCTACTTCTTCCCTCTTCTCCCATCCTTTCTCTCTATCCAATCTAATGTGACACACTTTTTTTTCTTTTTCTCATTACACCATCGTAAATGTATTCTGTATAACAATGAGGTTCTCCTTCCATCTTCCGTGCAACTCCCCTTCTCCCTCTTTTTTCCCTCCCACCTCTCTTCCCTATTTAGTGGTAGTCTTCTTCTCATGCTCTTCCTCCCTATCCCATTTTGAGTCACCCCCCTTATATCAGAGAAGACATTCGGCATTTGTTTTTTAGGGATTGGCTAACTTCACTTAGCATATTCTGCTCTAATGCCATCCATTTGCCTGCAAATGCCATGATCTTGTTATTTTTTAGTGCTGAGTAATATTCCATTGTGTATTAATGCCACATTTTTTTAATCCATTCATCTATTGAAGGGCATCTAGGTTGGTTCCACATTCTAGCTATTGTGAGTTGTGCTGCTATAAACATTGATGTGGCTGTGTTCCTGTAGTATGCTCTTTTTAGGTCTTTTGGGTATAGTTCAAGAAGGGGAATAGCTGGGTCAAATGGTGGTTCCATTCCCAGCTTTCCAAAGAATCTCCATACTGCTTTCCAAATTGGCTGCACCAATTTGCAGTCCCACCAGCAATGTATGAGTGTACCATTTTTCCGGAATCCTTGCCAGCACTTATTGTTGTTTGACTTCATAATGGCTGCCATTCTTATTGGAGTGAGATGGTATCTTAGAGTAGTTTTAATTTGCATTTCTCTGATTACTAGAGATGATGAGTATTTGCTCATGTATTTGTTGATTGATTGTATATCCTCTTCTGAGAAGTTTCTGTTCAAGTCCTTGGCCCATTTGTTGATTGGGTTATTTGCTTTTTAACTTTTTGAGTTCTTTGTGTACTCTAGAGATCAGAGCTCTAGCTGATGTTTGAGGGGTAAAAATTTGTTCCCAGGATGTAGGCTCCCTATTCACCTCACATATTATTTCTCTTGCTGAGAAAAATCTTTTTAGTTTGATTTTGTCCCATTTGTTGATTCTTGGTTTTAACTCTTGTGCTATAGGTGTCCTATTAAGAAATTTGGGTCCTGCCACAACGTGATGAAGATTAGGGCCAAATTTATCTTCTATTAGAGTATCTGGTCTGATTCCTAGCTCCTTGATCCATTTTGATTTGACTTTTTTGCATGGTGAGAGAAAGGTATTCAATTTCATTTTGTTGCATATGGATTTCCAGTTCTCCCAGCACCATTTGTTGAAGATGCTATGTTTTCTCCATTGCATGGTTTTAGCAATTTTGTCTAATATAAGTTAGTTGTAATTTTGTGGATTTGTCTCTGTGTCCTCTATTTTGTACCATTGGTCTACCAGCCTGTTTTGGACCAGTACCATGTTGTTTTTGTTACTATTGCTCTATAGTATAGCTTAAAATCTGGAATCGTGATACCACAAATTTCAGTCTTCCTGCTTAAAATTACTTTAGCTATTCTGGGTCTCTTGTTTTTCCAGATGAATTTCATGGTTGCTTTTTCTATTTCTGCAAGGAATGTCATTGGGATTTTGATGGGAATTGCATTGAATCTGTAAAGTGCTTTTGGTAATATGGCCATTTTAATAATATTAATTCTACCAATCCATGAGCAAGGTAAATCCTTCTGTGTTCTAAGGTCTTCTTCTATTTCTTTCTTCAGGATTCTGTAGTTTTCATTGTATAGCTCTTTCACTTCTTTTGTTTAGTTGATTCCCAGGTATTTTATTTTTGAGGATACTGTGAAAGGGGTAGTTGTCCTCATTTCCATTTTAGAGAATTTGTCACTGATGTACAGGAATGCCTTTGATTTATTGGTATTGATTTTATATCCTGCCACTTTGCTGAATTCATTTACTAGTTCTAGAAGTTTCTTGGTTGAATTTTTGGGTCTGCTAGGTATAGGATCATGTCATCAGCAAATAGTGCTAATTTAAGTTCTTCTTTTCCTATATTTATGCCTTTAATTTCTTTTGTCTATCTAATTGCTCATGCTAGTGTTTCAAGAACTATGTTGAATAGAAGTGGTGAGAGAGGGCATCCCTGTCTTGTTCCAGATTTTAAAGGGAATGCCTTCAATTTTTCTCCATTTAGAATGATGCTGGCCTGAGGCTTAGTGTATATAGCTTTTACTATTTTGAGGTAATTTCCTGTTATCCCTAATTTTTCTAGAGTTTTGAACATAAAGGGATGCTGTATTTTGTTGAATGTTTTTCAGCATCTATCGAGATGGTCATATGGTTCTTATCTTTAAGTCTATTGATGTGGTGAATTACATTTATTGATTTCCATATATTGAACCAGTCTTGCATCCCAGGGATGAATCCCACATGGTCATGGTGCACAATCTTTTTGATATGTTTTTGTATCTGATTTGCCAGAATTTTATTGAGGATTTTTGCATCTAAATTCATTGGGGATATTGGTCTGAAGTTTTCTGTCTTTGAAGTGTCTTTATCTGGTTTTGGAATCAGGGTGATGTTGGCCTCATAGAATGAATTTGGAAGTACTCCCTCTTTTTCTATCTCCTGAAATAGATTGTAGAGAATTGGTATTAGTTCTTCTTTAAAGTTCTGTAAAACTCTGCTGTATATCCTTCCTGTCCTGGGCTTTTCTTGGTTGGTAATCTTTTGATGGCTTCTTCTATTTCCTTGCTTGATATTGGTCTTTTTAGGTTGTTTATATCATCCTGACTCAATCTGGGTAGCTCATATGCCTTAAGGAATTTATCGATGCCTTCACTATCCTCTATTTTATTAGAGTATAGGGTTTCAAAATAATTTCTAATTATCTTCTGTATTTCTGAAGTGTCTGTTGTGATGTTGCCTTTTTCATCCCGTAGGCTAGTAATTTGGGTTCTCTCTCTTATTCTCTTTGATAGCGTGCTTGAATCTTATTTATTTTTTCAAAGAACCAACTTTTAGTTTTGTCAATTTTTTCGATTGTTTTGATTGCATTGATTTCAGCTCTGATTTTAATTATTTCTTGCCTTCTACTGTATTTGCTGCTGATTTGTTCTTCTTTTTCTAAGGCTTCGAGGTGTAGTGTGAGGTCATTTATTTGTTGGCTCTTCCTTCTTTTAAGGAATGAACTCCATGCAATGAATTTTCCTCTTAGTACTGCTTTCATAGTGTCCCAGAGATATCGATATATTGTGTCTGAGTTTTCATTTACCTCTAAAAATTTTTTAATTTCCTCTTTGATGTCTTCTGTAACCCTTTGTTCATTCAGTAGCATACTGTTTATTCTCCATGTGATGTAGGACTTTTTATTTCTTATTTTATTATTGATTTCCAATTTAATTCCATTATGATCAGATAAAATGCATGGTAGTATCTCTACTTCTTTGTAATTGCTAAGATTTGCCCTGTGACGTAATATATGGTCTATTTTTGAGAAGGATCCATGTGCTGCTGAGAAGAAAGTGTATCTGCTTGATGTTGGGTGGTATATTCTGTACATATCAATTAAGTCTAAGTTGTTAATTGTATTATTGAGCTCTATGGTTTATTTATCCAACTTTTTTTTGGAAGATCTGTCCAGTGGTGAGAGAGGTGTGTTAAAATCTCCCATGATTATTGTGTCATGGTCTATTTGACTCTTGAACTTGAGAAGAGTTTGTTTGATGAATGTAGCTGCACCATTGTTTGGGGCATATATATTAATGATCATTAAGTCTTGTTGGTGTATGGTTCTCTTGAGCAGTATGTGGTGTCCTTGTTTATCCTTTTTGATTAACTTTGGCTTGAAATCTATCTTATTTGATACAAGTATGGGCATTCCTGCTTGCTTCCAAGGTCCATATAAGTGGCATGATTTTTCCCAACCTTTCACCTTCAGTCTGTGTATGTCTTTTCCTATCAGATGAGTCTCCTGTAGGCAGCATATGGTTGGATCTTTTTTTTTAAATCCAGTCTACTAGCCTATGTCTTTTGATTGGTGCATTTAAGCCATTAACATTTAGGGTTACTATTAGATATGGTTTGTACTTCCAGCCATATTTGATTATTTATGTTACTTAACATGATTTGTTTTCCTCTATGATTAGTTTTTCCTTTACTGTACTACCTCCCGCTGTTGGTTTTCATTGTTATTTTTTATTTCCTCTTCCTGTAATGTTTTGCCAAGGATGTTTTGAAGAGCTGGTTTTCTAGATGCAAATTCTTTTAACTTTGGTTTATTGTGGAAGATTTTTATTTCATCTTCAATCCTGAAGCTTAATTTCACTGGATACTTGGTTGGAACCCTTTTTCTTTCAGTGCATGAAATATATTGTTCCAGGATCTTCTAGCTTTCAGAGTCTGTGTTGAAAGATCAGCCATTATCCTGATTGATTTACCCCTAAATGTAATCTCCTTCCTCTCTCTTGTGGCTTTTAAGATTCTCTCCTTATTCTGTATGTTGGGCATCTTCATTATTATGTGTCTTGGTGTTGATCTCTTATGATTTTTTTACATTCGGCGTCCTGTAGGCTTCTAGTATTTGGATTTCTTTTTCATTCTTTAAGTCTGGGAAGTTTTCTAGTATTATTTCATTGAATAGATTGCTCATTCCCTTGGTTTGGACCTCTATACCCTCTTGTATCCCAATAACTCTTAAGTTTGGTTTTTTTATGTTATCCCGTAATTCTTGGATGTTCTGCTCATGATTTCTTAACATTCTCACTGAGCTGTCTATGTTCTTTTCAAGTTGAAAAACTTTGTCTTTGTTGTCTGATGTTCTGTCTTCTAGGTGTTTTACTCTGCTGGTAATACTCTCATTTGAGTTTTTAATTTGGTTTATTGTTTCCTGCATTTCCAGGATTTCTGTTTTTGCTTTTTTTTATATCCTCTATCTTCCTATAGAGTTGATCTTTTGCTTCTTGGATTTGTTTATGTAATTCATTGTGGAAGTGATATTTCATTGTCTGAAATTGCTGAATAATGTCTTCCTTGAGACTCCAGATCATCTGAAGCATGTATATCCTGAACTCTTTATCTATTCCATCAGCTGCAGATATTACCTCATCTAATGTTGAATTGACCTGCATTGCTTGTGGTCCTTTCTTTCTTTGTGTTTTTATACTGCTCATGTTTCTTTCTGGCTTTGTGAAATTATTGTGTTAATGGTTTTCTCCTTATATATTTATATTGTTCTTGTATAGCTCCAAAATCCCTCTTTTGTGGATAAAGACAATGTTAACCGTTCCCAATATCAACAGTACATCATCTAAGCACAAGTTTTTATTATTAATACATTTATAGTTAGATTCTAAGTCTACAGATATTGGTTTCAATTATTATTTAAAAATATAGTCATTAGTTTCATAAAAGGCATACCATATCTGGATCAGCTACAGAACTGTGCTGGTAGCCATGCCCACTTTAATGGGTTTTAAGGGTTGATGGGCTTCCTCCGGACTAGCACAAGGGGTGGGGCAGGGCTTCCTCCTCCAGTCTGGGCTGGGCACCAGGCTTCCTCCTCCAGTCTGGGCTGGGCACCAGGCTTCCTCCTCCAGTCTGGGCTGGGCACCAGGCTTCCTCCTCCAGTCTCTTGTAATGTTATTTTAAATATGTTTAAATTTCTTCTATTTAATATAATTTAAATCTGTATTTAAAAGTTTGGTTCTCCCAAATTCTCTTCAGAATAACCTGTCACTTTTTTTTGTCTGTCAAATTTCCTGTGAGGTGTATACTTCAACTTTTCTTGCCATATCCTCACCTCCCAATTATTGACCTTATGCTTTGTTCTGGTAACTCCATAATTTATACTATGTTCATCTATTACTTTGTCTACATTAGTATGTAAACTTAGGTAAAATTCCATCTGACTTTCAACATCATTAAAAATGGTTTTAGCTCCTTTCCTCATGATAGATTTTACTGATCAGCTCATTTCTGTGACTTATACTGACACCTTGGATTTTGAGATGAATCCTTGAATATTTGGTTCCTCCCTGTTCTTTCCCCTTAAAGATTAAACATGCACCTCAGATAGAGCACTAATCTCCAGAATAAAAGAATTAAAAACTTAACACCAAAAAAAAAAAAAACAATGAATAGGTTAATGAACTGAATAGACACTTCACAGAATAAATACAATTGATCAACAAATATATAAAAAAATGTCCATCTCTAGTAATTAGAGTAATGTAAATCAAAACCACAGTGAGATTTCATCTTACTCCAGTCATAATGGCATTTATCAAAATTACAAGCTACAATAACTGTTGCCTAGGATGTGGAGAAAATGTTCGCTCATACATAGGTGATAGGACTGCAAATTGAATTGGTGCAACCATTATGGAAAGCAGTATGGAGATTACTCAAAAAACTTGGAATAGAATTATCATTTGACCCATCTATCCCACTCCTCGGTTTTTATCCAAAGGACTTAAAATCAGTGTATTACAATCACTGCACCCACATTGATATTTATAACAGCTCAACACACAATAGCTAAATTATCGAACCAACCTAGGTGTCTTTCAACAAATCAATGGATAAAGAAAATGTGGTATACTTACACAGTGGAATATTACTCAGCCTTAAAGAAGAATGAAATTATGGCATTTGCATTTAAATGGATGAACTTGGAGAATATCATCTAAGTGAAATAAGTCAATTCACTCAAAAAACTAAAGGCCAAATGTTTTTTTCTAATATGTTGATGCTAATTCAAAATAGGGGAGAATAGAGTTACTTTGAATTAGGTAGAAAGGAGTGAAAGAAGGGGAGAGGGTATGAGGGTAGGAAGGATAGGAGAATGCATTAACATTATGTACATATATGAGTAACAGACTTGTATACCTCTACCTCATGTACAATGAGAAGAATGAGAAATTATACAGCATTTGTATATGATCTGTCTAAATACATTCTATTGTCATGTATAACTAATTAGAACACATTAAAAATGCAAAAAAAAAAGATTAAAATTTATATAGGGTACCATGTCTTAAAAGATTCTGCATCTCATAAGCCAAAAATCTTCAGGAGGAAAGACAGATACTTGAGTCTATCATTAAGATTCAAAACTTAATAGTGATCTTTAATGGTAAGTTTTGAAAGAAATTGTGTTTGCGTGGAAGATGGGTTAAAGATATTCTTATTTATAAAGATGTCTCATTTCTAGGTGTCCAAAGGAAGAGCTAAACAAGGGGAAAGAATATGGAAGAACAAGGTTTTGAAAATTTGGTCCCAAACCAAATCATCGTTTTATAATACAGACTGCTAGAAATCTTGAAAGTCTGGTGCCTAAAACATAAGATTGGTGATAACCAATAAAGGGGAAAAACAGGTGGAACCAAGTATCTAAAGGTCCAGTTAAAAAATCAATGTGTTCTCATAAAACACAAGGTGGTTTGAAAGCAGCTCTCTCTTCTTACTGAATTCAGTCTTAATAATGTAGTCTAAATTGGGTTATAGATAAATAAGTGAAATATTATGCCCTATCATTTGCTTGTAGACTTATCTCTTCTTTACAAAATCAAGGAACATTTAGGATATTGGAAAACACAATAAATTTAATCTTTTCTATTATTTTTTGTCATTTATAATGGATGTTTATTGCAAAGATTTCCATACTCATTGAAAGTGCCTTACTTGATTTCATGATGAACCAAGGAACACTTCTGAAGATTGAGCACAGAGAAAACATAAACACTGTCATGAAAAAATATAGGAGCTTAAATGTTCTCAATAAATATTACTTATTTCACAGGTAATATGGGCAACATATTATTTTAGGTATTTTATGGACATTCGACACCTTGGCAACTGCCTACTCTTGCATCTTTGCCAGGCAGGGGGTGGCCCACAAGCCCCCTGTGACCTTGCCTGCCTATCTGTGTGTAGCCCCACTTATAGAGGTCAGCTTGACATTGCCCTAGTGGTAGTAGCTCTCTGCAGAAAACAGGACATTCTCTCCCTGAGCCCCACTCCTACAGTCAGTGATCTTATACCCTTGACTTTCAAGTGGTGTCCACTGCCAGCTGCTCTCCTAGGTATGCTTTGATATCTCCCTGGAGGAACTCTGCCCTCCTCAGCTTTTCTGGACAGATATATGCCATACCAGAGCCTGCAGGAATCACATGTGGGGCAACACAGGATCACAGATCCAGAATGTAGGGAACTGAGCCCACAATGCGAGGAGGCCCCCAGCATAGCACAGTGAGGTGGTCCTTCACACATTAGACAACCTCCTTTGAATTCAGACCAGTGATCTTTGAATGGCCTTTAAGGTCCTCTTTCATTTTCTGGGACAACAGCTCCTAGCTTCTGTTGAATAGATATATTAATTTTATTGTCAAAGGTTCATTTGGCTACATTTTTACTGTTCTTTCCTGAATAAGTTCTCTCATTCTTTTCAAGATGAAGAGGCTGAGGATGTTCCAAATCTTTAAGTTTTGATTCATTTTTAATGAGCAATTCTATCTTTAAAATACTTACCTCTTCTCCAACTTTTTATAGGCTGTCAAGAGGAATCATACAGCTCCTTCAGTACTTTAGATATTTCTTCATTCAAATACATAATTTCATCTTTTACAAGTTCTACCTTCCAGAATAGACTAGGACACAGTGCTCTACCAAGTTTTGCATGTTAAAATCAGGAGGAACTTTCATCCATTGTCTAATGACATGCTTGCTCCTGCCTTCCTTCTGAGAGTGCTTGCCATCCACATTTCACCCAACATTCTGTTCAAGATTCCTTAGGTATGCTACAGGAAGACTGAATCTTTTCTACTTTTTTTTTCTTTCTTTCTGAGGCCTCCAAATATCACTCATTCACAGCAATGTAGGCTTTTTCTAATATATATCTCAACTCTAGCTCTACCAATTACCAAGTTCTATAGACAATTCTTCATTTTTAGGTATTTCTTAAAGCAGCACCGCTACTACTTGGTATCAAAATGTGCATTAGTCAGGATGCTGCAGAAAAGTAGAACCAGGCGGATATGTGAGTCTCCATGTGTGTGTTTCGGTTTTTGTGTCTGCATGCACACACACATAAATTATTATTAATTCCTATAATAAATCCTCCCATATTATAGCAACACATTCATGCAACTACAGAGACCAAGGAACCTATGATCTGCTATCTGAAAACTGATAAACCAGGAAAGCTGATGTCCATTCCAAAGGCCTAAAAATTAAGAGTTCTGATGTCCAAGAGCAGAAGGTAATGTTCCAGATAAAACAGGACCAAATTACCAAGATGACAGAAAACAAGTGTTCTAGTTTGAAATGAGGTTCCAGTCTATTTTATATGACTATCAGCAGACAGGGTTGATGATGTCTGTGTTAATAAATTTATCCTCCATTCAGAAACCACTCAAAACCTGTCCTTGTGTCTGAAATTTTATACTTCTTCTCTCATGGTAGTCTGCCTTATCTATACCATTAAATCGCACAAATTAAATAAAAACTTCTGTAAGTTTATGTGTAATAGCTGCATGCAAATTCAAAAGGAAATCAATAACTGCAAATCAAGCTGTTCTCTTTATGTCTCACACTTTTGTAACCTTAAAGAGATAACTCTTACTACCCAGTTGAATGCACATAATTGATAAGTATTTATAATGCATATCAATTCCTAAGATATCATTTCATATCAGTAAATTTGAATGAAACAAGAAAATAACCATCCTTCAAGGACCACATACCTTGGTGGTCACCCTTGGCACTTACTCTTTTAATTCTCGTTGTCAGTACTGTATATTCAAAATTTTACCTTTTTCTGTTCTCCTTAAAAATCCCATTGAACTGTATTTTTTTCTTTTCTTTCTTTCTTTTTTTTTTTTTTTTTTTTTGGCATTAGGGATTGAACTCAGGGGCACTCAAACACTGAGCCACATCTCCAGCCCTATTGTGTATTTTATTTAAAGATAGGGGTCTCATTGTGTTGATTAGCACCTCACCATTGCTGAGGCTGGCTTTGAATTCATAATCCTCCTATTTCAGCCTCCTGAGTCTCTGGGATTACAGACATTGTGCCACCACACCTGGCTGAACTGTACTTTTAAGACCAAAAATCCTAGATATTTTCAGTTCCTTAAATATCTGGAACTCAGTTATTTTGAAGTATGTTTGAAGTTGTCAACACATGATCTCAGAATATTTATAAAATTGTAAATCCTATGCTACAGCACCAGTGAAAATATTTTAGAATAGGAAGTAGTGCTTTTGTCTGTGAATGACAGTCCACAATAACAACTTATACTTTTCAAGTTCTTGCCTATATTATTAACATTTTCTTAAGCACTTTATATAAATTATTACACTTAATGATCTTCCAACTCTGTGTGGTAGTTATTATTTTACTAATTAAGAATTTGAGGTTCGGAAACTTTAAATGGCTTTCTAAAATATTTCAAGATAACAAGTTGGAAATACCATCTTTCAGCTTTATTTTATTTATCTCTAGAAACTTGGCCATTATCATTAATAAGCTGCTTCACTTGTCCCTACTTGAGAATGGCATACATATTCCAAATGGGAAGATCGAAAGTCTTATATATTGCCAATTATTTCTTGAATTATCTCTCTCACTGGCAGCATATAAATCTGAATGTTCACGGGTTCTAGTTAAAATGTTAATAGCTCTACTTTGTCTTCAGGATAAAATAAAATGTGGTTTTTAACACTGCTCTCAGGATCCTGGAAAATCTCTCTCTGGGCCTAGGCCTGGGTTTATTAGGGTGCATCTCACTCCCTCTCTTCTTTTCCTTTGATATAATTCTTTCATAGTTGTGATGTATACCCTGACTTTAATATCATTGCTGCATTGTATTCTTTTCCTAAAATGAGCTGTGTAGATCTTTAAGGGTTGCCATTTTGGGTCCTATGAGTCTAGTGATTGACCAGATCTCCCAAATTTCTGTATGTCACATACGTTCAAATTCTTAACACAAATAACACTACTTTAAGGAACCCCTTATGGATCATCCTATATGTGGATCCTAATCACATTCTTCCTCATCTCTGTGAAAATATGCTGATTAACAATGATCACAACCCATTTTATTCTGTCTGATTATTTGTTCTTTGTTTATTACATCTTCCCCCCAACACACACAAAAAAATTTATAAATGCCTCCACATGGACATGTATTTTTGCTTTCTATGCTGTACCTCTGTGTCAAAAAATAATAAGAAGAAAAAACCCTCACACAACATATGTGTTAAGTAAGTCCTTTTTGAATAAACTAATCAGTTAGTCATAAAACATTTATGTATCAACTGTACAACATTTATAACAGAATGTAATTTCCAGAAAAAAAAGTGACTTTGTTATATTAATTGCTGACCTAAAACACTGCCTGGCATACAGTGTGTAGCTAGTATGTGCCTGTGGAATTGAATTATCTTTTGAATGTGCAGAAGTCTTTTAGGGTCCAGCTGCTTTTCTATATCCATGTAATGCGTAATTGAAATTAAGAAGGAAAATATAAACAGAAACAGTATTGATTTCTAATTACAATAAGCACTTTATATCATACAAATGCACACACATGCTTTTTATCTCTACAAAATATTATTCAGGGGCTAATTTTAATCATGGGGATATTTTCCTTTAAAAAAGAAAAAAATTAGGAACAAGGCATAATCAATATTATTACACTGTTACAGCAGATGCTTGAATAAAACTATATGGATCATCTTTAGAGAGCCTTCCTAGGCTTTTAAAAATAGGTTTGTTATGTTGGCAAACACATAAATCAGTTCACAAATGACTTGACACTTTGCAGGTAGCAATTATTGCCTTAGGAAGGAAGTTTAAGTGTTTGCTTTTCTTTTTATGCATCATGAAGGGGAAAGGTCTTCCCATAAGTTAAAAAAAAAAGCTAATGATGTTTACACAAAGATTATAAAGAGCCATATTTCTTTGAAAAACTGCCTGGAATCCTAGCTAAAGATCAAAACATTCTTCTACAAAGCACATCTGAATAACATGTGATCTGAAGATACAAGGACTTGTATTACCAAATCTCTGCTGGCGGTATAGCTTCTCCAAATATTACTCATTCCTTCTTTTAAAAAGTTTTTTGAGTAGTTACATTAGAACAAAGAAAGCAGGTTACATTCCTTCATGTAGGCAAAGAAGAGTAACAGATCAAATTGTCCAACATTATTTGTTTATCGTGACTCGTATGTTTGAACACCAGATTTTTCTTATTGCAATCAGGGTTCATATATGTCACAGTTGCACACTTTTGAATAAATCAACATGTGGCTACAGCTAAAATAGGCACAAGCATTGCTACAGAGGATACTTTTTGCAAATTGAGAAATAAATCGCATGGGGAAAAAGTTCATTTATTCAGTTCAGCTGAACTAGGCTGGGAAGCTGGCCTAACTTGACTCTTCTGCAGGCATCTTTCTTTCTTTCTTTTTAAAATTTGTTCTTTTTAGGTATACATGACAGTAAAGTATATTTTGACATATTATATATACATAAAGCCTAACAATCTAATTAGGATCCCATTCTTGCAATTGTACATAATATGGAGTTTTGCTGGTTGTGTATACATATACAGACATGGGAAAGTTATGTTCAAGTCTGTCTTTCCTATTCCCATCCCTCCTTATCTTCTCTGGGCATCTTTAAAATGATGGCAGGGACACAAAATTGAAAACACAATCCTACACACAAAACTCTTCAACTCTTAAAACCTAGGCTGAAGAGAAGTACTTTTATTTCTGTTTTGGTCTCTGGACCAAGAACACACAGAACCAAGGGTAGAGCAGGTCACTGTGCTCATGTTGGGCATATGTGGCTACATAGTAGACAAACCATATAAAGACAAAACAAAGAAAGATAAAAAAAAAAATGGCCTCATTGGTGCTTTGGCCTCCCTTCTCTAAACTCCTTTCATCAATGTTATTTTATAGTATTCTCATAGGTTATGTCAGAAAGAACACCTCTATAAATTAGTGTCTTTTACTGTTAGATAGCTGGATCTTTATAACTACATTAACTTTATGAGGAGTATAATAGATTCTGTTACAGACAAATTTTTCAATTACGATTATTCTATGCTTTGCTGGTTATAAATTCTCTTTTCATAATCATATGATTAAGTTCTTACAGGCTAACTAGTTAATTAAAATGAGCTACTATAAATATTAGTATTAGTTTAAAAGAATCTCAAAGATTAAATTATTAAGTAATTTAATAAGCTGCTTTACATTAAAGAGTATAACAGTCTTCACTTACCCAAAGTTTAATAATTGCATCTAATTTTGTAATGGTATTTATATTAAAATGGTGTAGCATGAGATGCCCAGAGACATGCACAATTTTCTGTATCTTCACATTTTTTCAGCAACCTTTTAACTGGTTTAATATCTCTTAATAAGATGAAGTTCTATTTGACACCTACTCCAGAACTAAAATTTGATTGGAAGATCATGAGACCTAATAATTTCTGAGTGATATAGTCACCAATACTGATATCTTAATACCTGGATACAAAGTAATAGAAAATCTAAGTTATTGCATTTATAAAAAAAGATAACATTTTCCCAAATTAAGTATTCTTGAATTTAAATACTAAACAAGCTATTAAGTTAGTCCTGCAAACACTGCTTTTGAATTCATACAGGAAAGAAAGCACCATGCAAAGGAACACAAAAATAAATTGAAAAGTGCATTAATGTAGGTATGTATATCCTACAGTGTTCTTTTATAGAAAAATCCTAAATTTGAACATTTCCTCATATAAATGCAGAAGATGAGGCAGGAAAGTAAGGTAAATGAGACCAGTTGTTAGTGTAATGTATATTATTGTTTATGTGGCAACTGAGTCCTCTTTCAGTTAAATAAATCTCAAGTATTAATTAAGCTTTGTAGTATTGCAGTGAGTTAATCAATGTATGCACTCAAAAAACTATAAGTAGTCCTTCTTTGAAACTACATATGGAATACTGAACAGAGAGTTTGAAAGAAAACTAACCCTAGTTTTCTTTCTGTGTTAAGCAAGTTAAACCTTGCCACAATATTCATTATAATCCTTACAGCAATATCAAAAGGTAGGTATGTTTACATACCTGAATAGAAAGGTAAATTTCACAACATAGATAATCACTATAAAATTTGGTAACTAAAATTTTTGTAACCAATCAGGATGCAATCTGTAACAAATTCAAGGAAGAAAAATCTTTATTTTTTATATTATGGAAAAATAAGTGGTTTTTTTTTGTCTAAACCCTGTTCCTACTTATTAAAAAGTAGGCTCATGACTTATCACTTACTATATATGTCAGCCGATCTATAAAACATAAAGAAAATACACACAGGTTCAAGCAAAACACACACAAAATACAGAGCAAACTACAGCCAGGTCGCACTGAATATGTCTGTTCTGTTCTGCCATGCTGTGTACTCTCTGAGGGATGTTTCCCAAGTTGATTTCTCCACCAAGAGTTTTTTTCTACAGTCCTTCATCTATTTTACCCCTTGTAATCTCTGATCTCTTTTAAATGCCTTAATAATAAGTTAGTATTCATTGTTAAAATACTTAGTATACCGGGGCTGGGGATGTGGCTCAAGCAGTATCGCACTTGCCTGGCATGCGTGCGGCCTGGGGTTCCACCCTCAGCACCACATACAAAGATGTTGTGTCCACCAAAAACTAAAAAATAAATATTAAAGTTCTCTCTCTCTCTCTCTCTCTCTCTCTCTCTCTCTCTCTCTCTTTAAAAAAAATACTTAATATACCAACTGAAGCCTGCAAAAAATAATACACATTATTTTCAGTATTACTATTCATTCTCCAGGCATCTGTCGAAAGTCATTTCCATGAGTTTTGAATCTCCTCTGATCCTTCTAAGAAGGCTCATATATTTCACTTAGAGCAGTGGTTTTCAATTTTGGCTTTACGTTAGAATTATGTAAACAGGTGGATTTTAGACAACTTTTTAAATGATGATGCTAGGTACAATCCACAAATATTCTGATTTAATTTGTTTGCAATATGGGCATACAGATTTTTAAAAATCTCCCCAGGTGTTCCAAATGCAGCCAAGATTAAGAAACTGCATTGGAATGATAAAATTTCTCAAATTCATAAATGTAAGAAGAAGAAAAGCTTCAGATTTTCAATAAATGCAAAATGAGTTTGACTAAGCTTTGATTATCAGGTGCTCAAATTAATTTACAATATTGCTCAAATATTCTGTGTATGTTTCCATGTTTGTCTAAAAGAGAGTGGAAAGATTGAATCAAAATTAGCAACACACATTTACATTATATTTTCCTTGAAGTTATGCCACAGTCATTTCTTTCCTTATTTAGTCACAACCTCTTATTAAGAAATAATATCAAACTCTGTAAGAGGATGTCTAACAGCACTAAACTAAAACTTCTATACATTCATTATTCAAATTATTCCTGATTCCTACTTTTCCAAGCCTATGAAGTGATATATAGTTCAGCAAAAACACCGGTTATATGGCTAATGTTAAAAAGTTTTCCCTTAAAAATAAGAAAAGCATCCACACAGTATCAAAATAGCTGCACGTAGACTTTTACAAGCATCCTTTTTAAAATCTAAATCATAAGCAAATTGTCTCAAGCCATGAGCAGCTTTTTGGTGTGAATAGGGAGTGTGTGTGTTTGTGTGTGTGTGTTTGTGTGTGTGTGTTTACACACACATGAAGAGTAGTGAGAGATAGAAGCAGAAATAGAGACTCTAGTTTTAAAGAAGTGGCTCATGGCAGTCCAGCATACTGGAGACACAGGGAAGACTCATTGCAGATCAAATTCAAAGACAGACTGCTGGCCCAGCTACCTTCCACAAAAGACATCAGTCTTTTTTTCTATTAAGGTCTTTAACTGATTATTCTATGAGGTATATCCATGTGTTGGAGGGTTATATGCTTTAGTTAAATCTAATGATTTAAATGTAAACCTCATCTGAATCTACCTTTACAGCCTTTTCCAGACTTGTGTTTGAGGAAATAGTGGGGAACTATGGCCTATCTAAATTGACACATAAAATAATCCATCATAACACTAAAAATATTAGAAAAATGAGGTGTGAATTATTTTTCTCTCCCAGCCCCTCAGCAATTCTTCAGTTTCATTCATTTCAAGACATAAGTAATAAAGAGATCTGGTTTGGCAAAGAGAATGCCTAGATTGAATCTCCTTACCCCTGCCCTGCCTTTTGAAAATGAGTGGTTACATTTTATTATTACAGTTATTAATTTGAGTCATTACTTGCTAGGTTTTGTTGCTCTAAGCACACTCTCGGGTGTTGTGACCAACAGTTCCCCATAAACTTATATTCCAAATATTTGAATATTGAATGTCATTAAAAAAGTAATTCTAATCAAATATTCAATAAAATCTCATGAGTTCTGAGATAATTTTAAAATAAAAGTACACAAAGTTAGTCATTTTAATTGTTACCAACTCTTGAATATAAAATGAAAGGTGCTTATCACACACTTAAACTAGGGCTGGGCTGAAATTAAGCTCACAATAAATGATATTGCTATTTTGATCACTATTTTGTCTTTCTGTTGGTAGGGCAAACATGCAATATAATTGGCTAATAACCAGTTCATTTTGGCCTAATACCTATATTAATCCAAACCCATGCCCCTAACCTTTGCTTAAAATAACTTTACACTTTTCAAGTTTTTGAATGGAGTGAATACGAAAATAAAATCTCAAAATATTAAAAATATATGAATGATACTAGCAACTGCTCAATTATCCTAATATCCCTTAAGACCTGAGTAATATGTGCTAATCTGAATGTGCATCTTGCAATTGTATATTCCTTGTCATAATGGAGATTGAACATATTAATACAACCCTGAATGAGTCCAGATTGTCAGTGTATTGCTCTATCATAGGAAAAAATAATAAAACTACTCAGGGAGATGCTGAGTAAAGAGCTCTTTATGTTGACCTTTTGCTGGTAAGTTGATGATGTTCTCATTAGCAGCAACCCTGCTGTTTGCCCTCAATAAAATATAACATCCTGCTGTTAACGCAATTTCCATTTTTGTGATTTAATGACACAATTATATTAAAGTTACTCTTTCAAAAGGATTAGGATTTCAAAATGATAAAAAAATGGTTTAACAAATGTTTATTGTTTTCTTAAAACAAGATAATATTTTTTACATTTTGTTGTTATATATAGGATAAATCAGATTAAAAAATTGATGAAGTTCAGGAGATAATTTAATGTGTGTTAAAGAGAACAATTAGCTATTAAACTTTCTATTATAAATATTTTAGTAGAAGTTTTATTTTTTGTACAGCTAATATTTTTATCCATAGAATTGTAAATTTAATTTCTTTTCTACCTTGAAAAATGTTCCTTCTATTTTCCAGAAATTCAGGAAATTCTTTTAATAATTAAATTGAATTCTGATGTTGCAGGAGTAGAGGGAAATATCCTGTCATTATGGAGAAGAGTAGAGGCATTGAAATCTGGCAAAAAACTATGTTTAAATTTTGGCTTTATGGTTTATTATATATGTGACCTTGAACAAGTTATAGTTCCTCCTGGAACACATTTAGTTTTTTTAATCTGATTGAGTAGGGGATGGAAAATTAGATAATGGACATAAATCACATGGCTCAAAGCAACTGTTGCCAAAGCTTAGCCTCTTTCATTTAGGAATCTAATAATTTCATTGAAGAGGACACAAAGAAAGGAATTTCTTTTTTGTTGAGTCTCTTGCCTTGAGTTGTGGGATACTTAAATAATCTGTAAATTATATTACACATGTTTTCCTATAGGAAGTATTTAAGAATGTTTATTTCTATTATGATTCAAATTTATATCCATAAAATACTTTCAGGATATTCTCAATTGTAGTAGCAAATTTGTGAAGAAGGACATAAAAACAAAAACAACAAACAACATATACGTATTAAACATATACATGAGTGTTAAGACCAATCTACAGAATCTAGAATGATAATGGTGCCACTACTGATTTGTTCTCCAACACACACATGCACACGCGCGCACACACACATACACAGAGTTTCATAGGCACAAGAACTTGGAGAAGTGAGAACATTGGCAGATTTGTTGGGCAATTATATACTCAGAGGAAAAACATGGATCTGCTAAATGTCAAACACCAGCAGGGAATGGCTGTCTTCCATGGGGATCTGAAAAGGCATGGCCAACTGGGAGAACTAAGAATTCTGTGAAAAACAGACAATGTTATGATCTAATGTAGGAACATCTCAGAATCGCTCAGAAATTTTGGGGTGAGATTTTGCAGGGATTCTTTATAACCACGTAGAGAGAAAAAGCAGGGAATACCTGGTGCATTATAATTACACATAATAGTGGGATTAGTTGTTATATATTCATATATGCACAGACTAAAGCAATATAATTTGATCAAGTACTTGTTCTTAAAGCTGTGCACTCAGTTTACTGTGATCGTATATGGCATATCACTATTGTATAACTGATACCATTTTCAGATCAGATTTCTCTAATACCACCCAGAGGCTGGCAAGTAAGAAAATGTGGGAATGTTGATCAGAAATTACAGTTTCATAGCTGGGCACGATGGCATATGCCTGTAATCACAGCAAGCTTGAGACGATGGGGAGGGGGACTGCAAGTTCAAAGCTAGCTCAGCAATTTAGTGAGGCCCCTAGCAACATAGTACAAACCTATCTCAAAATTAAAAAATAAAAGTAAATAAGGGCTGGAGATGCAGCAGCTCAGTGAATAAGCACTCCTGGGTTCAAAACCTGGTATAAATAAATAAACAACAAACAAACAAACACATAAACAGTTTGAATGAAATAACTGGGTGTGACTGGGGGAAATTAGATCACCAAGGGCATACCTTTGGGGTTTATATTTTATCCCTGCTCCTGTATTCTGTATTCTCATTCTTCTCTCTCTCTCTCTCTCTCTCTCTCTCTCTCTCTCTCTCTCTCTCTCTCTCTCTCTCTCCCCTTCCCAGCACCATGAGGTGAGCAGCTTTCTTTCACATGCCCTCCCAACATTGTTCTGCCTGACCTCATTCCCAGCGATGAAATTGACCACAATGGACTGGACTTCTGATACCATAAGCCCTAAATCCTGTCAGGGGTTTTGGTCAGAATAATGGAAACCGGACTATCACAATTAGAAATATTATCTCAATGTTTGTGTCAATGTTCAAGGTCTTCCTGTTAATTTTCTTATCTATTATTCATGAAACTGGACACAGGCTTTCCATCTTCACCTGTACTCAGTGTTACCCCTGTTCATAATCTTTCTCTTACAATAGTACTTTTAGCCACTTGCTCTATTGATATCATCACAGAACTCTTCATCTCTCAGTAATCTTTGCAGAAATGATGACCCTTCCCAGTCATACATCAATTGGCAAAGCAAATTGAAACTTATCAAAGGCATGGGATATAGCATAGTCAGTAGAGTGCTTGCAACGTTAGATGTGACCCAGATTTTCAAATTACTTTGGTGCATAATAAGTGAAATGATGAAAGATTGCAAAAGATCTTTGTATTTATGAGACACATGTATTGCATGAATTACCTGTTTTAATCATCATCAAGCTAGATGGTTAGAATGTTCTTCCCAACAAGATGGTGCAGGCAAAGCAAGCATAGAAGTTAATTTTTGGCAGGATTTTTTCCAACTCGAAAACAGAGACAGCTAGTAGGACTGGCAGGTAGTAACACATATAACAAGAGTACATGGATAAAGCTACGTCGATTACTAATTTTGCTAATTCTATCACATGGATATTGAAGGTAGATTAATTCAAATGGACTACTAATTCCAGCTGCAATACATAAGTCATTATGAAAAACTTCATTAAGGCATAATTCCAAGATATTCTACTGGATAATTTGAATAAATGAGCAAATAAATCAAGAATGCAGATTGAGGTATTCTCTCTCTATATATAGGTATAGATCATCACATGAATTAATACAAATATATTCCTTTTTCTCATGTTTCAAGGACTGAAAATGTGAAAGTTGATGAAGATAAAGAAAAATGATTAAATATTAGAGAGAGAAGACTGGTGAGTTTATAATGAAAAATTCACAAATAATAATGAGATATTAGATATAAAGAACAATATATTATCTAACAGTTTCTTTTATTGTAATATGATAAAAAAGTGAAATATTTTTCTTAAAATGTTAATTATTTTTATTTTCTCATACTATGATATTATTTCAATTGCTACTTTACCATGAAATATAGTTCTAAAGCTTTACAATGAAAAAAAAGGAAATATTCAAAGTTTCTCCTTATTCCCTGCTTCCAGATATATACTTTTATAAACTGACAATTTATAATACACATATTGACCTCATATATAAAAATGAAGAAAAATTAAAACAATAATTAGTTTTACCATACTTCATTTTTGCATTGGCAAAAAATAAAAAGAATGATTGTATATGGAACTGGTAACAAATAGTAGTGAATTCTTGGAAAATAGAGTTCTAATTTACTGTTACTTAGAACTCTCCTAATATTACAAAACATTTTGAATGAGAGTCTTGTAATAAACATAAAATTTGTGTACATGTTAACACTATAGTTATTTATACACAATTACATGCATCCATTGTGTCTCTGAAAATTGATCCTTAGAATATAGGCAAGTGATGACGTTTACAGTGAAGTTGCTAATAGTTCCTAAATGAAACATTTTGTTAATGAATCAACAATTTGTAAAATACTTTGTAATGTACCCATAAATGTGTTATTATCTAACCAATAAATTACACTGTTAATCAAGATAAATATCTACAAACAGACTGCTGTAAAATGATATTTAAATAGATGAAAAGGCATGCTAAGTGGCTGACTGTATAATAGTTCAATGCTGTTTATAAAAAGTCATAGATGTTAAAAGATAAGTTAACAGTCCTCACATTGTCAGTCTATCTGCAAATATCATCATTTCTGGAAAAGTTGATTAAGGAGGAACTTTAAATGTCTTCCGTTTTCATTGTTTTACAGCCTGATAACATTGTTTCATGATAAAGTTACATGTAAAATCATTCCATGGTATTAATAAATGAAAATGATTAAAATTTTGGGAAACATAAACTATACTTTAAATTTTACAGAGTGTAATAAAATAATCAAATCTGTTGGCTTCAGAAGTACAACCACTTTTTAAAACATACATGGGATAACATAAATAAATAGGATGAAACAAATTTATGTCACTGCTTTATCCAAAATTTGTTACAAAGAATGGCAAAAAAGTATCTAGAAATCAGTTCTCCTGACCCCCATCACTATTCTTTTAGATATAAATTACCTTTTTAAAAGTAAATATGTAATGTTTATAACCCTTTATCATTTTTTCTTCTCTTGATTTTAATTTCTTTTCCAACATTTCTGTTTTTCTGAGTCTAGTGAATTACTACGCATTACACATTTATTATGCCTTAGTTGCAGTTAGGTTTTTAACATCTAACTGATTATGAGTTTGGAAAGTGTGTTTCAAATAGAAAACATATATTCTTTTGGTCAGAAGCATATTTTTCTTTAAGAAATAAAGTTAAGTGATATATTAAGTTAAATAACTTAAAATGAACAAGACAACTGTAATGGTATAATTAGATAAAATGCAATTGAGAACAAATAAAGCTATAAAAATATAGCATTTACTGGTTACCAATTGGAGGAAAAATACATTCTTGAGTCAAAAACAGAAAAAAATATAATTTGGAATTGTGGAAAATATTACAAAATAATCAATAATCAATTCTCTCTCCTTGAGCACGAGAAGCTATCATTTTCTGCCTAGTTGCTGTTAAGCAGGATTATATGACTAGTTCTGGCCAATGAAATATAAGTGGGAATAATACATGTCTTTCCCATTTAAGATAGGGCAAAGCTCATGTGGTATTCTCTTTTCAGCACTGACTGAGTGGTTGTAAACCTTTTAGGTTGCTTGCTACTAACAATTATATTGTTAATCAAAATTTCAAACACGTGACGTGGTGATTTTTCACAAAAGGACTCAGCAGGCAGGCCAAGGATAGAAGTCACTTGAAGATATCAGGAATGAAAAGTAGTTACACAATAGAAAGGGGACATGGACACACCCTGAGGACATCAATTACAGAAATGATCTGAGCCACCATCAACACCATATTTTCACTAGAAATTATTTCATCGCTTGAAAGATATCCTTAGGCAAAAGAAAGTTGGAGTCAGAAAAAAATCAAGAAAAAAAAAAGTTCTCTATCTGATCTAAATAATCTTAAAATTGTTTAGAATCACCAAATAGTAAAATCCTGAAGGATTCCAAGTGATATCATATTCCACCCACCCTATGAGTGTAATTCCAGTTTTCTAGGAGAGAAAAACCACTACCTGTGTATGTGAAAGCTCACCCATTTATCACCTTTGCTTTAGGTAACAGCCTTGCTAAGTTGTTTGATTTGGCAACTCGTTATTTCTTTCAAAAGTATCACATCATTTATTTTTCAGAACCTGTGATTTATTTTTTGATTTATGTATTCCTGTAATTTAGCACCTGATCAACCTCTAATTTTAACTTACATACAATAAGGCTTATCTCACTCCTTTCAAATTATGTTTATATATATATATATATATATATATATATATATATATATATATATATATAAAACATATATATAATGTGTGTGGATATATATATACATATATATCTGATATATATGTATACACACACACACACACACACACACACCCAGATTATATTGTCACAATCCTCTGGTTTTTCTTGAAACAATTCATTCCAACATAGTGATTTGTATATAAAATTTAGAAACATTCACTTGAAACATGACAGAATATGTAGGCTATATTTGCAAGCACAGAAGAACAGCAATTGTACTATTCAGTCAATCTTGGCAAAAAGTAGAGGTAAGATTTGATTCTCCTGAAATTCAAATGTAAGCAATGATAAAACCTCAATATACTATGTATATAAAAATAGTATCTGATATTTTTAAAAAATACATAACACAAGTACATTTCTATCTTAACCATAGAAAACAGCACTCATACTTAAGCCTCCAGTTAGCTGTTATATTCTTCAAATGATTTTTCAATATACTGACACCCAGAAGGGAAAACGGAAATTTATTATAATAAAAAAGGATGCATTTTGGGCAATCAATAGGTAATTCTGTCCATTGACCCTTTTTCTTTTCTTTGCCCCTGGGTATATAAAGAGAAATAGCCATATGCTAAGGCAGTGGTTTCAGGTTTTTATATGTATGGTTGTGTATACATATAATTGGAAATCCCTCAATTCAGTCCTACATACAGATATTTGTTATATTATAATTAATGTATGGAGACATATTTTTTTAAAATCATAAGGAGGAAATAAGAGTAGCATTAATACTTTTCTTTTACTTTGTCTACTTTGATTTAACAGAATGTCATTGTGAAGATTCTGAAGACTAATATTAGTAGTAAAAATGAACACTGATAGATTTCATTTAAAAAAGATATTTGAAGTTTCTCAGAAATGTTTTAACATCTAAGCCAAGGAAAAGTTCTATTTTTATAAGTCAGTGCATGTAGTGTGTACAGAATTTAAAACATCTATGCTGTCTGCAGTGACCTTTCTTATGAGACCCAATTATATAAATACCTATGTGCTTCTAGAAGACACATTGGTGGAACATCAGGATAGAAACTAGAAACCCATAAGAACACCTGAACACACTGCCTTTCCTCAAAGCAGTCTAAGAACAAGGAGAACTGTGTGATGGTTTGAGAAGGGGACCTTGGAGAATAATGAGAAGCAAGAGGCCAACAAAAACATTCTGGGCCCACTCCTCAATTATAGGCCAAAATAGACAGTGGAAGCATCACCAAGTTTCATTACTGAAAACTCATTTATCAGTGGGGAACAACATTCATGGCCTCAAGAGATTATTTTTTTTAAATAATTAAAGTAGCATGTGTATTATTTTGTGTTGATCAAGAAATTCTATCAAAAAAGTAGAAATTTAGTCCTTTTTTTTGATCCTAAGTAAATGGAAGTAACATACTGCTTAAGAAATATACAGTTAATGCCTTTTAAACCTTCCTATTAACTCAGGCTTCTGGAGCCACATATTAACTCGTGTGGTGAATGAATTATGTCCGAATAAAATCCTTGTGACAAAGTAGTATTTAATTGTTGAATGCTCTTTATCTCAATAGAATTGATTTGCATTTAAATGAGCAGTCCTTATGGTAATTATCCAAGTAAATTTTTTATTATTGGTATAAAAGTATTGAGTACCTACATACAGAAATTATTGTGTGCTTGAGTTAGCAGTAGAATTTTTAGACAATTAAATTAACATAATTTAAATATTATTTTGTCTACTGTTTAATAAACTAAATATCCTTAAGTAAATATCCTTAATACACACTTTATTCCAAATTAAACAATAGCTTTCATTTTTCTTTTTCTGGAACAAATATCCTTCTGGTTGGGATAATTGTGCATATGCTATTAATTAATGCTTAATTGATATTAAGAACATTAATAACTTTACTGACATAATTCATATCTAATATATTTTGGTATTAGCAATTTTTATCTGTGTATGTTAATTTTCGAAAACTATTCAACATAAAATTTGTAAGACTTTAAAAGTATAAGGACAGGGCTGGGGATGTGGCTCAAGCGGTAACGTGCTTGCCTGGCATGCACGGGGCATTGGGTTCGATCCTCAGCACCACATATATATATATAAAATAAAGATGTTGTGTCCACCAAAAACTAAAAAGTAAATATTAAAATATTTCTCTCTCTCTCTTTAAAAAAATATAAGGACAGCATATATATGTTAGCTTATATATATGTTAACTTATAAATTCAGATAACATGTTAAATATAATACTTCAAATTGATGGGAAATAAAATAAAAATAATTTTGCATAACAAATAGTATCCAATGTTGATAATTACCTCAAATGAGGTAAAATGCCTTAAACTATAGCTCTAATGCAATTCTCAGATCATCCCAGCATTATTTTTAATGCAAACCATAACCAACCATCTACTTTGTTAAGCTACTAATATAATCCATTTGTGACTATTAAGAATATGTTGTTTGGACTCTCTCCAATGTATTTTTTCCCTTTCAACTTCATTTAGGAGTAATGAATCATTGTTAATGACAGAGAGAGAGAGAGAGAGAGAGAGAGAGAAATTTAAAGACTGATATTCTTATATATGTGCATTGATTCTATTTTTAGTAAAACTGCCTCTAGCAGTCCTTTTTGTAATGTGGTATATAAAATTACAGTTCATTTGCAACTGATCTGAGGTAATTCTTTGGTTATGTTCAAAGACATGAACTGATGGTACTGACCATTGTTTAATATGGCAATTAAATACACTAATTCTGATTTAAATATTCTGCCTGCAGTCCTGAAACACTGTTTGAGGTTCCTTGTACAAGATAATCTGTAGTGTTTATTGAAAATGTATAGTGCCACAGTCTCTGGCTGGGCACAAATCACGAGTCTCCACACAGCTTGTAGATTCAAACAGCAATTCTTTATTCTCGAACTCACACCGGCCGTCTACAAACACGTTCTGGGGAAATCCACGTTCTCTGCCCAAATCCACCTCTCCCAAATCCACTCTCCGCCCAAATCCACTCCGCATGGGCTTCTGTCTCCCAAAAAATACTGTCTGACCCTAAGCACTCAAGAGGAACTCAGCAGCAGGATACGCCCTATTCTAAAGGGGGAACACCCTAATCTCCTATTATGCTAAACTGCCCTATTCTAAAGGGGGAACACCCTAATCTCCTATTATGCTAAACCGCCCTATTCTAAAGGGGGAACACCCTAAACACGGATCCTGCCCGGGTCCTTGAGCAAGGTCACCTTTCAGAAGTCCTTCCACTAGACAGCATGGGAGTAAGGTGGCAAGGAATTTGTCATACCTACTTGGCTGATGGCTCCCAGCAGTATAGAATAAATTATTCTGCCTGTACATCTGGTCTGAGACATGTGACATGTGTAATATAAAAATATCCCATGTATATCTGTGCTTTTGCTTATCTGAGATGGAAATATTTTAATTACCTCACTGGATTATGACTTAGAAACAAAGTGTTCATTTTGCAACTGAGAACTCTGTAAGCTTGCTCTCTCCCTCTCTCCCTCATTTTACCTTGAATTCATACTGTCTTCTCAGAGATAAACCATTAACTGTTGAGAGATATATTTTAAAGTAAAATCTCTGACCTTAGGACATATAGCAAATGGAAAGTATATATATATTAAAGAGAGAGAGAGAATTCTTTTTAGTATTTATTTTTTATTTTTTTAGTTATTGGTGGACACAACATCTTTGTTTGTATGTGGTGCTGAAGATCAAACCCGGGCCGCACGCATACCAGGTGAGCACGCTACCGCTTGAGCTCCATCCCCAGCCCGGAAAAATATTTTTTTAAGAAAAACTTCTAAATCTTAGTAAGACGACAATCAATGGGGTGCATATATGCCACAACCTATAGTGCTCCTCCTCCTGCCCAAGCTCAGGCACTGATTCCAGTGCATGTGCAATTGAGAAAAACTTTCTAGCAAGGTCCTAGTTGAAGAATGATGGATCTCCCAGAATAGGAAGGCTGCCCACACATTTCATTTTATTTACATTCCCCCATCTCCATATTGCAGATGTCTCATGTTAGAGATTCCAAGAGGGTGGGATTCCTTTCTACACCTAATACCCAACAGTAGGACAGAAGTTCTATGCAACTTGGGCCCCAATCATTCCTTATATAGCTCACTCATAGGATATAAGTTTCATGCTGCAAGAGGAAAATTAGACCAAGGACTGTTGTCACCAACCCAGTGGCCCATGCATAAAGAAACACTGTCACTAGGAGAGGAGTGGACCTCTATTCCTACCACCAGTTTTTGAAAAATAGTACAGAAGATTGCCCAAGGAGAAAATGCAGATTTATTGCTCTCTTTAAAGGGGGCAGTCTTCATTTGTAAAAGTTAAGTTTAAGGGTACATGTAAAAACAAGCACATTTTTATGGGAATTAATTATGAGGAGTTGGGCAACTACAAGCTAAACCTTTATACAATTATAAATTAAAATAACCACATAAGTATGTGAGACGAGCCTTCATAGACTGTTACTTCCACGGTCCAATTGTACTAAGGAAGAGTGGCAGTTTGCTGGAAAGTCAAAGAAAGTGTCCAGAGACACCATGGGAGACATGTGGTTTATTGGGAAAAACTTAGAAGAGATCAGTAAAAGCTTCCAGAAGAGTTCAGTGGAGATAGGCTGAACAGAGAGCACGTGCATCCCTTAAGGTGCTTCATCAAGCAGAGCCTCCTTTCTCTCACTGAGACAGTGACATATGCCTTTTACACAAGGCCTTCAGTTCCATGCCAGTCCCCACTCAGAGTATATGTTTGGGTGCATAAGTAGAGACATCATTAACATTAACATGCTGGTTATATAAGCTAACAGAGCAAGTTAATGTTGATGTTTCTGGCCTTTACTTGCTCTCATTGTTACTTAAACTTGGGGACTGTTTGGGGGAACAGAAGCTATCCCGAGACATGATGTTTTACTGCCACCTTTTTCTCTAGGGATTGTACACTCTACCCTTCATGTGCCTGATTGCCCTTGCAATCGTATGACATCCATCTTTTGCATTGTTTCTCATGGGTACATCAGAAGGTACATCGTATCCAAATCCCACAATAATAGTACAAAGAGTAGTAACAGAATATAAAAAGCCCTGGTGTACAAATAAGCAGGCTAAATACAACATAGCTCCAGATAGCAGGAACAGATGTTACCAAGTAAAAAAATATCAGCAACTTGTTTATCTATAGCCACAATAAGGGTATGCACTTTATGTAGAGCCAAACCATATTATAATAACTATCAGGTATATGTATACAACATGCTGTTTTAATGAGGGCACAGGTACTTACTTCCCTGTGCTACAGTTTGCATAGCTAGCACAGTTCTACTCTGAAGTACCACCTTCCATATTTGGGTAGTTTCTTCATTAGACACAGTTCTGGCCTTGAGTATTATTTAAGGCAGTGGCAGTGAACTGAGTTAAAACTTCAACCTACACCTCAATTTAAATGTTTTCTGCTCAAGGAGAAAGTATAGCAACTGGGTAAAGCCAACAACTTGAATTACTCTATGCTTAGCTTTTACCAGTTTGTAGACAAAGCAGAAAGTGTGCAGGCACATATATAAAGACTTTTCCAAGTGCATTTGCCAATCCAGGTATAAGGCAGGTAAGTCCTCTGTTGATACCACATGCCCAAAACCAGTCCCAAGAAGAGAGGCACATACATGTTATTTAACTTTGCCATTTCAAATAGTGTCTGAGTAAAATGGTTAAACAACATTGATTGACATTGGTCCTGTCCATGTTAACAGAAGTTAGAAATATGTTGCTGCTGTTATTTCTACACAGACTCAGCCATGGATATTTGTTCCCATATCAAGTAGAAATCATGACCTTTGGAATCTTTATAGAAGGTCATTTTACATTCACAGGGCAGTTGTCAGCAATGTCCATGTGTGGTGAGTGTTGCTACAGTTTACATTCACTTTTCTTGCACCAAGGTGGTGGATTGCAAATGTCACAGAGACCAGTGGAGGAGCCAGAAGCAGTTCAGTATATACCCAGAAGTCTGTCTTATTCTATACCTCTGCAATGGTACCTGCCCATTATGCAAATAGATTTGTTCTAAGGACAAAAGTGTAATAGATGCCAATAAGGGAATATATTGATTATTCAACAATACATAAGCAACCTGATTATTCTGATTGAGAATAGTACCAACCTATGGCCCATCCTCAGAATTACAAAGCCATATCCATGTTCCATTGGTCCCTGTTGTTTTAAAATGTATGACAATGGTGAAATTACTGATTATAAAGAAATGCAACATTCTCCCTTAGAGTTCAGAATTTCTAGCTTGTAATTTATTTTTCTATTTCTATGTCTTGTTCTAGTGTTTTGGGCCTTGAACCTAGGACATTCTGGGGACATTCTTCCACATCAAGGAATACTTGACCTTCTCATGGTCAATAGATTATATAGTTCCCCATGTGACAGGTGCTGTCATAACAGAAAATTATTCTGTATTCCAATATGTGGAATACAGATGCCATCCTTAATCAGTGTCATTTGAATCCAGATGATTTCATCAGGATCTTGTGCTGACATCAGGCTGATACTGAGACACATGCTACTGCCACATTCATGAATAGTCCCAATGGACATCCATAGTTGCTTGGTCCACAGTGCCAAAAACCCATCTTCCATATTTAGTTGTTGTTTTAGTGAACCATTCATACTTGGATCACATGAAAGTTCACAGTCAAAATTCAAAAACACTAAATATATTATATAATATTATCTTCAAATCTTCATACAAAAGTTGAAGAAATTTTGTGTTTAGACATATGTCCCATTCTTGAGATATCACACTATCTATTTGCAACTATTTCAAAATCTGAAAATACCTGAAGTCAGAAATACTTCTAATATCAAGAATTTTGAATAGGAGATACTCAGCTTGTGGCCGAAGTAGAGTATATAAAAACAATATATGATTTCTATATTCATACACAAATATATAAGTGTTCAGCTCTTGGAAAAAAAAAACATTCTCTATTTCTCCAATATTGAATATTAGCTGTCCATATAGTGATTAATATATTGATTCAAAATTTTGGAACTAAACAAATTTAATAGTGTGTAATATTAGTCTAATTAAATGTAAAATCATCTAGTTTTATTAAATGTACACCTACTAAAGTCCTTCTGCTGGTAGATCTGGAACTATTTTGACTTAGAGGGAAAATAGAAAATAAAAATCACCAAGTTTCTAGATACTTCTTTTAAATTATGCTATGATTAAACTAATCTAGAAAAGGAGTTTATTAACTGTTAACCAATGGAATCTTACACTCTGAAAAGCATTTATACATAGAGCTCTTTATGTCTCCCTTGTGGCTGACAAAGTTGACTACTATTAAAAGGTCAGGGAGAAGTGGGCATTTACAGACAAAAAGAGTTGAGAACAATAGTGTCAAATGCTTTTGACCATGGAGTGAGAGATAAGAAAGTGAGAAGTCATTAAATGCCAAGATATAATCCTCTCATGGGGCTACTTTTACTGAGAAAAACAAATAAATTACTTTATGTAAAAGGCTATTTGTCCCAAGTAATATAAAGCTCTTAATCTATCCTCTTTTACATCCATTTGAAGAGTCCATTATCCCTCAGGGAGATTTCAGTGTAATCCTGAAGGTTGTACTGTCATATGCCAATACACTTACATATGAATGAGTCGCAATCAAGTGATTTTATTAATGATGCCAATTAGGTTAATGCTATATGTCTTTCAAAGGGGTTAGTTTTTCTTTTCTTTTTTTTTTTAGTGGTTCTTTTTAGTTATGCATAATATTAGGATACATTTTTACTTCTTAAGAATTTCATGCAATTTTTATTGAGACTGAATTACAAATTAATATTGAGATCCAATGAAATGTTAGTTTGTTTTTGTTTAAATATTATGCTTAAATTGTTAATTATATATAAAAATATGTTGCTTTTTCAAAAGCTTTGTTTTCTAAAATGATTGATACATTAGAATTACTAAATATGATTAAAACTTGAAAATATGTATTAGTAAACCAAGGGAGACATCACTTACATCACAGAGATACTACATCTATTACCCTGTTGAGTGTAGCCTTTAATATGAATTAATTCCTCATTCAACATTATAAATTCTACAACTTCATGGATGTATGTATAAATTTACCTTAATTACTATTTTGAAAGACATATAGAATTTCTTCATTTATACTGTAAGCCAATATAACCAACTCTAATGACAGGATATATGGCTCATGTTTGGCAGTTTTAAAAGTTGACAAATATAGTAATACAACTAAAGATTCTGCAACCTTGGTTAGGTCATTTACAATAAAATAAATACAAAAACAATGCTTTCAACAGCATGAGTCAGCAAAAGGATCCAACTTAAAATATTAAAACTTACATCTTCGCACCTATAAAACTGGAAAATGTTTGATATTTAAAGTAGTTTTTGCAAAGAATGAAAAGATTTGCTTAACAAGGCTGTGAGAAATGAAATCAATTTTTTAAAAATTCTGAAAGCTTTTATTAATATTCTGAGTGATAATAATAGTACCTTACATTAAAAATTTTATCATTTTTAAATATTATCAAAGATGTTTTATAAAATTTATGAAGTTATAATTATTAAAAGAAACAGTAGGTATATAAAAGGCAAAGTAAAGTTGCTTCTAGTGTCAGATTGGTCATTATATGGCAAAGCATGATGCTTAAGTGGATAGTACTTGAAATCAGATGGATGAAAATTTCTTTTCCTCATGGTGGAAGACATTTTAACACTCAATAGCCATTCTTCATTTTTCTTTTTTCTTTACTTTTGCAAAAGATACCTTCCAGGTCCTTGGCCCATCATTGATTGGATTACTTGTGGGGTTTTTTTTGTTTTGTTTTGTTTTGTTTTGGTGTTTAGCTTTTTTAGTTCTTTATATACCTTAGAGATTAGAGCTCTACCTGATATTGAGAAGAGGATAATACAATCAATCAACAAATATATGAAAAAATGTTCATCTCTAGCAATTAGAGAAATGTAAATCAAAACTATTCTAAGATATCATCTCACTCCAATCAGAATGGCAGCTATTATGAAGACAAATAACAATAAGTTTTGGCGAGGATGTAGGAAAAAAAGGTACACACATATATTGCTGGTAGGACTGCATATTGGTGCAGCCAATGTGGAAAGGAGTATGAAGATTCCTTAGAAATCTGGGAGTAGAACTCCATTTGACCCAGCTATCCCTCTCCTTGGTCTATACCCAAAGGACTTAAACACAGCATAATATAGGGACACAGCCACATCAATGTGTACAGCAGCACAATTCACAATAGCTAAACTGTGGAGCCAACTTAGAAGCCCTTCAGTGGATGAATGGATTTAAAAATGTGGCATATATACATAATGGAATTTTACTCAGCAATAAAAGAGAATAAAATCATGGCATTTGCAGATAAATGAATGGCGCTGGGGAAGATAATGCTAAGTGAAGTTATCCAATCCCAAAAAAACAAATGCCAAATGTTTTCTCTGATATAAGGAGGCTGACTCACAGTGGGGTAGGAAGGGGGAGCATGGGAGGAATGAGTTCTAGATAGGGCAGCGGGATGGGAGGAAAAGGGAGGGAGTAGGGGATTAGCAAGGATGGTGGAATGTGATAGATATCATTAACCAAAGTACATGTATGAAGACACAAATTGGTGTCAACATATTTTATATACAACTAGAGATATGAAAAATTGTGCTGTATATCTGTAAAAATAATTGTAATGCATTCTGCTGTCATTTATTTTTTTAAAAATCAATAAAAAATGAAAAAAACAACAACAAAAAAAGATACCTTGTAGGCTCTTTCAGGACATGGGACCTTTCTCTCTTCCCAATGGTAATTCTTCATTTCTTCATGGTTCTCATCAGATGGGGTAGAGAAGCAATATTGTCTACAGGAACATTTGGGATGATCAGAGACATTTTTAATAGTTAATAACCTGGGAGTATAGTGAAAGGGAATTTCAGAGTAAGTGCCCAGGACACCTAGTAATTAAGGAACAGGGTAATGCTGAGCATGCTACAATGTACAGGACAGCACATACTCAAAGAATAATCTGATCAAATGGCTCATTAGGTTGAGAAACCCTAATTGAAGTCAACCATGAGAGGAGAGTTTTACTGCTTTGGACATGTGATTAGTTTAGGCATGGAAAATTTATCAAAGATTTTATTTGAAATTAAGGATAAATATCCTAAGGGCATTCTCTGGCTGATCTCTTGGCTATTAGAAAGGCATTTAAAATAGAAACACTGCTTCTTTTTCTTTGTATTAACATTGATTTGAGATGTGGCTACAAAAATATTTTGACCAGGAGAAAGTGACTGAGAAAATTAAAAAAAAGATACAAGACTAGAACTACACATTGAGAACATGAATAAATTTTCTTATTATAAAAATTGTGAAATAGATTCATTAGTCTTTCCTTCACTATACTACTTTCCTAGATGTTTTTTTTTTTTTTTTTTTTTTTTTTTTTTTACAGTTTCAATTAAGTGTGGTCATGTGATAAACTGTGATAATTGTACTTACTGGAATGTAGGCAGATGTGATGTCCAGGCATATTCAATCCATGATCCCATTCAATCCCATGCTCTGTGTTTCTATGATTTTCCAAGAAGATAATTATGTTCTTGTACATCCTGGGAAAGAAATAATATCACCTTTAAATAGACTTTCATTGTTTAAAAAATATGTGCTTTTTATTTTGTTGTTGTTAAGTCAATATATATTGGAGGTTTGGTTTTAATAGTATTATTGCCACTCTCTAATACAACTAAAACAATAATATCAGCTTCACCCACAATTTTTTTTCTCATTAATTATTTGACTTCCTATTATTTATTGTTTTAGATCTTAGATTCTAAAGTATAAAAATTTTATTGCATGGGTATCCTAATATAATCTAAATCCCAGTTAGCTTAAATACATAACAATAATTATAATTCCTACATCTGACAGTCTTTAAGTAGTAAATATCATAAACAATTCAAATATATCTTCCTGATTTATCATTTAATAAATACTAATCATTATTTCTGTATCCTCCATTAATATTGTTAGATACTCTAAATAATTTAAAATTGAATAAAATGATCATATACATGGAAACTACATAGGCTAAAAACCTATAGAGAAACATTAAAATACTGTGTTTCTGTGTTTCTTGAATGATAACATTTATGGCATTTATATTCTTTATAGTCTTTCATTTCTTTCACATGTCTACACTTAACATGTGCACAATGTTAGGAAGACCAGTGAAATGACTTTTAATGCAGAATGCTTGTGTCTGTAGTTTTACTAATAGTTATTTGCTATTCCAATTGCCATTCACAAACTAATTCCCAGAAATCTATAAATACATTAACAAAGAGTTCTGCATACACTATTAAGATTAAGAACATTGGGACTTGAAAATTTTTCTGGATTAGATACATGAGTCAAACCTGATTAAATGGCTCTGTAAAAGAATCTTCCCAGTTGAGGTAAGAATAAGAATGAATAAGAGGTGTGACACCGTGGATTTGGATATAGAAGGTCACATAAGGTAAGGCATATGGGTGACCTACAGGAACTAACGAAGCTAGAAAACAGATTCTCCCCTTTGTTTCTAGATAGGAACACAGATGATTGACACCATGTTTTTACTCCAGTGGAGCCTATGTCAAACTTCTATAGAAGTGTAAAATAATAAATTTGTGTTGTTCTTTAGACACTGTAGTTTTTGATATTTATTACACCAGCAGTAGAAATCTATCTACTGGTACAAGGTATTCCTACTGTCATGATCAGAGCATGTTCTCCAACTAGTGAGCAATTCTGGAGACTGGTGGTATTCTTTGCTTTCTTTGTTCCCTGCTGAATTCTTAAGACAAAAGCGAGGTCCATTATCTGGAATGTGCCTCAAATGAAATTTAAATGTTCCTTACGGTGGTGACAACTAAATGTGAATTTCAACTTTTAACAAATAAACTTTACAACTTTAGTTTTCATAATACCTTTCAGGTCCCATCTTTGCATTTGTATTAAATTTAGTTTACTTGTGAGAAAAAATATAAAGGAACTTTATATAAGAAAATTTCTAATAGTACAAAACTTCAGTGTAACTAAATGTTTGCTGAATTTTCATCCTGAAATTTTAAAAGTCATAATGAGGAAGAGTGGGAGCATTCTTCCACGAAGAACACTGGACCTATATCATAATACTCAAGAAATGAGGATTTTTTCGTATTACTGAACACTCTCTGAATCTACTATTTTAAACAGATTTTAGTACAGTCAAGAAAGAAAATGGAAAACATTTATGTTGACTTTTTGAGTTTGGTTTCTCCAAGAACAGAACCAGTAAAATATGAATAGTTGCATAGATAGTTTAATAGATTTATGGGTCAATAAGGAAGTTGATTTGAACTGATGTGATTACAGAGACTTGTTGAGTCCAAAATATAATCTAAGATACTGACTAGCTGGAGACTTAGGAAAAAGTCGCAGTCCAAATTCAAAAGCAGATGCTGAGGGCTGGGGTTGTGGCTCAGTGGCAGAGCACTTGCCTTGCATATGTGAGGCCTTGGGTTTGCTCCTTAGCACCGCAAAAAAATAAATAAACAAAGATATTGTGTCTGTGTATAACTAAGAAAATTTAAAAAAAAAAACTGATAAATGAGGCAGAGTCAATGCTATAGATGATTCTGAAGGAAACCTGCTGGATAATTTCCTCTTCCTGTGGGGGGGGGGTCAATTTTTTTGTTCTATTTAGTCCTTAACTGATTGGATGAGGCTCACTCACACTATGAAAGGCAATCTAATTTACTCAAATTTCACAAATTTGAATGCAAGTCCCATCCAAAAATACTCTCACAGAAGAAACATTCAGTTTTTTGAGCACAGTGGCCCAGACAAGTTGATACATAAGATTAACCATCACAGTGACCAGTAAAGAATTACTTCATTAGCATTTCAGGACCAAAAAGAACAACATCTGTGGCTTATCAATTAGCAGTTCCAGGCATCTGAGTGACACCCCAATATTACCTATTGATCATACATTTAATTTAGACATGCTATAAGAACACTATCAATTAAGAATTCATAAGGAATTCCTATAGGAAGCAAGTATAATTTTTTCTTCAGCTTTGCATAACTTAAAGACCACTGCACTGTTTCAAATCACCATCTAGAGCATCATTCTCAATAAAATCAGTTCTTTTGACCTTTGCTGCTTAGATTATTTTCCACAGGGTTAATTTTTTCTGAAATGCATTGTCTTTTTTAGAAGCATCTGAAAGTGTACCAATTAATTACTTTTCTTTTCATTCTAATTCGAAATGATTTTTTTTCTTTCTTTTCATAACCTCATGCTAATTTTCCACTTCAGTGAATGTAAGACAAAACTAATCTGTTCCTTTCAAATAAGTAAAAATTAACCTAGTATTTCTTTTCTTATTAAAAGACACACTCCCTTAAATATTAAAAATTCTTACATATTATAAATTTAAAATTAAGTATCATCGAATAACAAAGATTATCGGTCCCATATCATTCTCATTTATTTTAGGCTACTCTTTTATTTGTAATAAAAGCTTTAATAAGAGGCATTTTTAATAGCTCAAATCTGTTAAATGATCGGCGATCACAGTTTCACAATGATCAGATCAAATGCTGGATTGCAAGGCCTGATGACTATCACTAAAGGACTAATTGCAGTTCATTTTTTGGTGTGGTCATCATACATCCTTTTCTACCTACCATGCTACAAATTACACACAATATTTTCTGAAAGAAAAGTGAGAAAACAGGGCGTTTGCATCAGACCTAGGAGGGTGAGGAATAGCATGGGATTAGCTTAAGTTGATGGTACCATGGGGCTTTTCAGAGTTAAGGGGTCCTGTTCTTCTGGGATTGGCTTAGGGTTATGGTACCATGGGTAGGTTACTAATGGGGGTTAGGGAGGGAATTCAGGTAAGAGGAAGTTCAGGAAAGCAAAACTTATAAGATGGCAGTTAACATTTAAGATGGTTGCTCGAATGTTAAATCAATACCCATATTGTGCACATCCAGAAGGTACAGTTGCCCTTTCACACAGACATAAATTATGAAATACTGTTGTCTGGGGGTATGAAATCATGATATATATAGCTTTCTGATAACCAGATTGCTGTGCTTGATATTAAGTGCATTTACTTCATAGGATCAACAGGATTTAGAGCCAGAATTTTCTTCACAATGTTGATTGCAAACATAGAGCCAGAGAGTGCTGAAAGATGATTCACACAGATGGTAGTTAGAATTACTTCAGCTATTCTTATGTTCCCACATAAAATAAATCTGTAGTTTTGAAGATATATATCTGTTAGATTCAGAGCATTTCTTCCCTGGTAGACTCACTTCACGGTTTTGTTCTGTGGTTTTCTTTATAAAGACTGTATTAGTTTGTAAAGGCTGTTGGAATAATATACCATTTATTGAGTGGATTAAGCAATGGAAGTTTACTGTGGTATAATTCTACATCTAGAAAGTTGTAGCAGGGTTGATTTCTTCTGAGACCTCTTGCCTTTGCTTATACAAATCTTCCCACAGCAGGTATTTGTGTCCTAACCTCTACTTAAAAGGACATTGGCCATATTGGATTGTTTTGGGGTGTGTTTCTGAATGAGATTACATTTTAAATAATAGACTGAGGAAAAGATTGTCTTCCCAAATGTGGGTAGACCTCATTCAATCCATGGAACACTTGAATGATATAAAAAGGCTGACAAGAAAAAATTTTGAAGGAAGAAAACAAATTCCCCAGCTCAAACACAGACTCAGATACAGACTGGGACCATAATGCTCCAAAAGTGTGAGAAATAAATTTATTTTTGTTTATGTATAAAATCCAATTAGCAGCATTTTGTTATTGTTGCTCAGGATAAAAGAAAGAAGAAAGGAGTATTTCTTATGCAAAAGGTAATATGAGTCAGAAAGCAGGGCCAGGAGGTCACCTGTCAGAATGAGCATCTGTAGAGAAACATTGCTCACAGCCCAGCCAGGATGGGCTCTAACCAAGGCTCTGGGTATCTGCGACTGACTATATTTTAGAAGTTCTCCCTACCTATCACCTCCATACCTTCTATTCTCTTCTCAGATTGAAATCAGAGTGTCTATTGAAATTTCTTATGACTCTCTCCTTTGTATGGAAGGCAGATAACATTCCTTCCCTTCACTTGAGAAGTCTTCAGATAAATAAGAATAACACTCAAGAATCCAAGTATTTGTCCACCAAGAGTCAAATTCTCAACTGGAATTTATTTAAATGAAAAGATGAGGGAACCTAAAGCTGAAGTTGACACCATGATGAGGGTGGGTGTTAAGACAAGGTAAGAGCCTTTTGCATTCTTGAGGAATGAAAGTAACTTGTCTACAGGAGTGATTTAAAGATAAGCAGATACCCCAGCAAAAGCTGAATCTGCATCAGACCTGGGAGCAATCCGAAGTAGCAGAATATGTCAGAAGCAGCTTCATCCCTGTGTTTAAAAATAAAAGAGGGGCTGCGGTTGTGACTCAGTGGTAGAGTGCTCACCTAACACATGCAAGATCCTGGGTTCAATCCTCAGCACCACATAAAATTAAATAAACAAATGTTTAAAAAATAATAATAAAAGAAATTTCTATGTCCTGTGTTTTTGACCACATACTCCAAAAGTAGCTGATGTCAAGGCAAGAAGTTCTACTAACATGAGAATTATGAATTGAGAGTAAGCCTAATACTGTCACATGGAATGGCCTCATGGGGTAAGGGAAAGAAAGAGAGAGAAAGAGATTCATCCAGCCCTAATTTTCCACCTGTCAAACTGGCATTAGTTTTAATTTTTAATGTAATAAATTAATAAAATTTAATGGCTTAAAACAATTCATTCTTAGAATTGAGGAGTTCAGAATTAAAAATCATAAACTACATGCTAACATCAAGATGTCAATAGCAGGGGAGATACAAGGTGGCAGCTAGAGGGAGGCTGCATTCTGTGTCCTGACCTGTATTCAAGTAGTGGAAATATTGTTTCTCTGTGAGTTATTAGAGGACCCCTGTAAGCTGCTCCTACACAGGAATCCCAGCTGCTGCTTCCATGCAGGACACCTGGCACTGCCCACTCACAAGACCTCTGGCCGCCACTCCCGTGTGAAACCCCATTTACCAACATGGGGATCCCCTGGTTGCCTGTATCTTGGAACACTGCAACCACTGCCATAGTCCCCTACATGCAGTAGCCTGCACCTGGGGACAGGGCCTGTAGATAGCTGCCAGCCACAACACTGCACACCAAAGAGTTCCATCTTTGAAAATATGGCTCAACGTCACCACCCACCCTGACCTGATCAGACACCCTACTTCTGAAAGCAGCCACCTCCATCTTGGGACAACTTTTTCACCATCTTTAGTTGGAGCAACTCTCAGTTTGGTATACCAGCTGGGGCCTAGATGTAATATCAAGGTACCTATAGTCCCCAACTTTCCCCTCTCCCCCATAGCCACTAACCTGGCACTGTGCTTGCGGATATGCAGCTGGTCTGTAGCTCGAAAAGCCTGGTCCTGAACTGCCAGATACCAGGTGTTGGAGGAGCTTCTATTTTTATTTTATCATTGATTACTAATTTCCTTCCATTATGATCTGATAGAATGCATGGTAGTATCTCTACTTTTTTGTATTTGCTAATAGTTGCTTTGTGGCATAATATATAGAGTATTTTAGAGAATGATTCGTGTGCTGCTAAGAAGAAAGTGTATTCACTCATTGATAGATTAAATATTCTGTATATATCTGTTAAGTCTAAGTTATTGATTATATTATTGAGTTTTATAGTTTCTTTGTTTAGTTTTTGTTTGGAAGATATATCCATTGGTGAAAGAGGTGTGCTAAAGTTACCAAGAATTATTGTGTTGTGGTCTATTTCACCCTTGAAATTGAAAAGAGTTTGTTTGATTAACATACATGCTCCATTGTTTGGGGCATATATATTTATAATTGTTATGTCTTGTTGATGTATGGTTCCCTTAAACAATATGTAATGTCCTTTTTTATTCCTTTTGATTAACTTCAACTTGAAGCCTACTTTATTTGATATGAGCATAGAAACCTCTGTTTTTTTCCTCAGTCCATTCGAGTGGTATGTTTTCTTCCAACCTTTTATTGGTAGTCTTTGGATACCTTTTCCTATGAGTTTCTTTTTTGGTGGTGCTGGGGATTGAACCCAGGGCCTTGTGCATGCCAGGCAAGCACTCTTTTTTGTGTACAAAGACATGAAAAATTGTGCTCTATATGTGTACTATGAATTGAAATGCATTCTGCTGTCATGTATAACAAATTAGAATAAATAAATAATGTAAAATTTAAAAGCATCAATAAGACTGTTTTTTTCTGGAGATGTTCTGGAAAGAATCTGTTTGTCTACCTTTTCTAAATTCTAGAAGCCACCTACATTTCTTAGCTCTGGTGACTTTCTAATTATAGCATAATTTCAACTTTTGCTACCTATTCAAATAATTTTTTTTCTTTCTCTGATCTTCTTTTCTCTCTTTTAAGGATCATATGACTATATGGTACACCTAATAATCCAGGATATTTTTCTTCATCTTAAAATTCTTAAGTAAATCAAATGAGCAAAATCCTTTTTGTCATATATACATGTGTTGTAGGCATGTGTAAGTATGAAAATTTTTTTTGATATGGGACATCAGAGAGCACTATACCACCATGACATCTGAGGTATCAGATGTAGGTATGTTAGTATGTGAGTTTTCATGGACTACTCAGCCAAGATGCACATTCAGACATTCTGAAGCTTTAGCCACTGACAGCAAGCCATCCGTAGACAATAAGTAACAACTGTTAAGCTGATTCCAATCCACACTTTAAACCAAAGCCTGAAATTGTTTGTTATAAATAGCAAGGAATAACAGTGATTCTATAATTGATAAGACCAGAATTTCTTCACTATGTATCTAGGAAGAAAAATGTGGCCATATACTAGGATAAAGATAAGTTTAGTAGGTAATGGAAAAACGTGCTCCCTGGGGATTCTGTGTGTTGGTGATTCATACAGTTGTTTCCAGACACTGTGATGAGAGTTGCAATATTACATGAGGAATTTCCTGAATGTGGGGCAAAAGAAAGTAATTCTTACCAAAATTCGAAACATATTTTGAGCATTGAGGTTGCTATAATAAAATATTAGTTATATGTATATAATGAATGAATGTAAAACAGCATCATTTTCAAATAAATTTATAGGTATAATTCCTCCTTAGCCTATATTTCATTGGTCCTGTTGAATTGAGTGGATATGTATTCAAGATTCATACTGTGTTAAATGTGAAATACTTAAGATTCCCTGGAAGAAAGTTTTCTAATTGTTCTTCAATATATTTTTTATAGTTTATTATAATATTTGGATGATGTACATAAAAGTAAGTAAGCATGGACTAACATTTTCCAACATTCCTTATATCAGGAAATCAAAAGTAGATTGACACATGGTGCTTCTCACATTACCAGGCTGATCTTTTCTCCTGTTTTCCTTTTGTAAATGAACATTGACAGGGATATAGAAAACAGTATCCATGTGCTAAGTACAAGTTCAGCCATGAGATGTAAAGAACTTGAGATTCTAAAGGTCTTTGTGAATTTGAGCTCATTTGTAAGCAAAGCCACTAAACTCTAGATTAAGTGAAAGAAATTTCTCATTTAAGACATTATACTTTATAATCAGTAATTTTTAATTACAATAGAAGCCAAGTAAGGGAAAAGAGAGTAGTTACCAGAAACATTTTAAAATTTAACTCTATAAGCCGGGAAGAAGATTTGCTCTAAATATATTTTTGGAGGGAAAAAATGCAAGATTTTTTTTGAAGGAATGGTGACAGGAGAATTCTATTACAGCCTGGCTTAGCTAGTAACTAAGAAAAAATGAGATGAAGTAACATAAAGAGAATAAGTCATTCCTGTAGATTTGGTCATTATGGTTTTGAGGATCCTTAATTATTAAATCCAAAATTCAAGATGAGAAAGCCAGCATAACGCCACAAGTGAGAAACTCTAAACTCAGCTTTGCATAATGAGTCTCTGTCAACATGCTGGTGCACTCTGGGTATGGTGGTACACACCTATAATCCCAGAGGCTCAGGAGGCTAAGACAAGAGGCTAGCCTCAGCAACTTAGAACTTAGTGAGACAATCTCATAATAAAAAGAGCTGAGGATGTGCGTCCATGGTTAAGTTCTCCTGGGTTCCATCTCTGGTACACCTCTCAAAAATTCAAGAGCAATAAAAATGTATAAAGTTACCTTCTGGGTTTATGTATAAGGTATATATAAAACATACATGAATTTTGTGTTTAGTCTTGGGTCTCATCCATAAGATATCTCATTACATATATGTAAACATTCCAAAATATAAGAAAAATCTGAATTCTACCAAGGGGTTGGCATAGGGAGTGAGGGGGGAAGGGCTGAGGAATTATGCTGGACAAATAATGTTGTTACATTGCATGCATAAACAAATATGTAACAACAAATCCCATCATTTTGTATAACTATAATGGACCAATAAAAAGTATGTGGAAAAAATATGAAATTTAAAAGATTTGTGGTCATAAGCATTTCAAAAATGGGACACTTAACCTCTATTGTTTATGTACTACTGTGTAAGAAATTACCACAAAACTCAGTAGATTAGAGGAACAGTCATTTCTCATCTTGTCTCTCAAGAAGTCAATAATCCAGGCTTAGCATAGGAGATGTCTCTGATTTATGATCATTCAGGAGATTGTGGTCGAGTAATTGATGTGAGATCAGTTTTTTCAAAACTTGGTTGGGGCTGAAGGATGTACTTTCAAGTTCATACACATGGTGTGGTTTGACTAGGTTTTGTTCTTCTGCGCTGTTTGAGGCCTCATAATCCTATATGGGACTTTGCATTGGACCATTCACAGTAATACAGCATCTTGCTTCTCCCTAACTGGTGAGAGAAAGAATGAAAAAAACATCCTCCAGGACAGGGTCACTATAGTTTTGGGGTTTTTTTTACATGATTTATTTTCAGTGCTGTGAATTGAACATTTGTGCATGATAAACATATACTCCACCACTGAGCTAGATTTCCTGTCACATTTTGTTGTTGTTGTTGGCCTGGTGTTTTTAGAGATGATAGCAGAAGTGAAGTCGCATCATTTCTGCTGAGTTTTTTAGAAGTCTGTAAGTAAATTCAGCCATCCCCATAGGAAAGTTTCCACAAGGTAATACCAGAAGACCGAGCTGTCGAAGAGTACTCTTTCCACAGTAGAAAAAAGAATTTAACAAATACGATGAAAATGACTGTTTAAATAGAACTTTCTAACAACTTCTTTTCCAAGGCATAGAGAGGGCAATCTGCTTTTCCGTTGGAAAGAAAATCATATATATTCATAGGGCTTCCTCAAATGTACTAATTATTTCCTGTTTTGTTTTGTTTTTTTTTTAATAATGAAGTGTTTTCTAAATGACTAGAGATGTCTGGTTGAGATGTCCATGATTTGCCTGGTTTCCCATTATAGTGATAATATGTTAGGAAGAAAAACTCTGTCTCGAGCTTGTCAGGTTGTTATGATAACACTATAAGGTCCATTTTAAAAGTATCCTTGCTGTACCTATCTTGGGCTGGAGTAGATAGGCCCTTTGGGATTTTCCAGCAATGTTATTGGTCTCTGACAACACCCAGAAAGGAGAAGGAAGAACACTTATAGCAGGATTACATGTATTCTGCAGAAATTGTTCCTAATATCTAGGATAGTTATTTTTGCCTTACATAACAATTCAGAAGGCAATAAAGTGTTACTTTATAATCTGTGAACAGTGCAACCGTGGAGAATGTGTGAAGCTTAAAAAATTCTAGAACAAGTATCTTTTGGGATCTTTGGAGTCCAGTCATCCTATAGAGTTTAAACTATTGGCCTCAAAGGAACAAAATGACTGAAGCTTCTAGGGAAAGCAAGAGAAGCGCTACAGCAACAACAGATAGAATTTTTGACCCAACAACTACCGTGAGGACCCCAACTTACTACTTTATTTTGGAAAGACAACTAAATTGCTATTTTGTATAAGCTGAGTTGTATTTAACACTGAAATATATTAAGTAACACGAAGGTAACGAATATGATGATAAATTGGTATGATTCTATACAAATACTTTAAGATAGAGAGGAAAATTAAAATTGCTAAATTAATAATATGAAAAAATGGATGATATACAAGATATGAGATTCTAAATTTTGAAGAATATTTTTGAGCCTAACAGTTGAAAACAATCCTTCACCTGAAGAAAAATGCATGCAAAAGCATGCTGGTGGAAATCAGGTCAAATCTGAGGCAATGTGACTCTCTCTTCACTTGCCCGATTCACCTAATATGATCTTAAAAAGGGACCAGAAGAAATGGACTCTTAAGAAAAATCTTGTTTGCATACTGGAAACAGCATAGCATTTTTAATTTTTTTTTTTTTTTTACTTCTTAGTGGACCTTTATTTCATTTATATATATGCATTCCTGAGACTCCAACTCAGTGCCTCATACATAGGCAAGTGCTGAACCACTGAGCTACAGCCCCAACCCCACAGCATGGAATTTTGATGGGAATGTGACACAACAGTCACACTTATAAATATTGTAATAAAACAGTTAACCTTTTTCTGTAGCCTTTGGAGGTGGCAATTTATGGCAATGAGAGGGGCAGATACAAACACACAAGATGCTAAAGATCCACAGAGACTTGTACTCACCTCCCATAATCTAAAGCCATTCACAATATTCAGGACTTTCTAATTAGTTATCAGAAGTGGCACATTTTACTTCAGTCTGTGAAAATTTCAGAAAACATCTCTGGATTTCAACTAGCATCAACACTTCAACTGATTTGAGCTGCATTGAATCTGCATTACCCTTCTCTCTTTTTATAGTAAACTGCCACAAACTTTGAGGTTTAAAACACTATGAAATCATTACATTATGATTTCCATGAGCCAAAAATCTGGCAAATTTTAGTCGGGTCTTGGTTTAGATATTGAACAATTGTGTTCTCATCTGGAAATTTTTACTTGGTAGAGCTCCTTCTGGTTGTTGGAATTACTCATTTCCTTGAAGTTGTAAGATGTATGACCCATTTTCTTGCCAGCAATGGGCCTTGGACTACTACTCTCAGTTTCACCTATATCAAGTCAACTTTTTAGTATAGAACCTTCTTTACCTCAGCAGTAGATTCCCTTTCACATGGAATCCTTCTCCAGCTCTCTAAGTCATTCTGCAACCAGTAGGAAAGAAACTAACTACTTTTTCAGATTTCTGTGATCAAGTCAGGCACACAAATAAAATTTCCCTTTCTTAGTTACTTATGACTTACTACCTAATCATGAGATTAAAATACATCATATTTACAGTACCATTTATTAAACACATGGCAGGTACATTAGGCATAGGAAACACTGGGGGTTTCTTTAAATAATGACAAATAAAACAATAAAATCTAGAATCCCAACATTTCTACCAAAATAGGCCAGGACTTATATTTCAGAAGGAACATGTCCTATAGCCCAAATAATGTAAAACCTGTGCAAGAAAGTGGTAAATTTATGTTTTATTTTTTATCACCCCCAAAACAATCTAATTGATATTTTGATATCATTGATTAATAATTAATAAAGCATAAAATAGAATTGAAAGTGGAAGAAAATTTAATATAAAATACTATAGAAGAGGCTGAGATATTAAAAAAAATGGGCTTTCTTAGGAAGGAAAGTTACTGTGATCAGTCAAAAATAGGATTATAAGATAGAATTAATATTTTAATGGATGCCAGAGAATATATTTGAAGTGACAAGAATACTAATAGATTATATGAATGAGAGGAAAATACACAAATACTACTTTGTGGGAAAACAAATGATGTTATAGTTTGGATATGGGATTTCTCCCAAAAGGTTATATGCTAATGCAAAAATGTTCTGAGGTGAAATGATTGGATTGTGAGAAATGTAGCCTAATCAGTTTGAATGAACTAATTGGGTGGGAACTGTGTGCAGGTCAGGTGTTGTTCAAGTAGAAGAGTCACTAGAGGCATGTTCTGGCAGAGGTCATCTTCTGTATGGCCTTTTCCCTTTAATCTTTTTCCTTCCTGGCCATCATAAGTGGAGAATAACTCCTCAGCCACACATTTCCTCCATGATATTCTTCCTCACAATAGACCCAGTACAATGGAGTAAGTCAAACATGTATTGACTCTTTGAATCCATTAGCCAAAATAACCTTGTCCTCTTTGTTGTTCTTGTCTGATATTTTGGTGATAGTATTAAAAAGCTGACTAACATAGAAACTGGTACCAAGAAGAGGGCACTGATAGGTGGATATGACTAACCTGACCATGTAGTTCAGAAGTCTTTGCATCTGGTTTGTGGAAGTAGTTTGATGGGTGGTGGGTGTGAAGAAAAAAGAGAAACTTTAGAATGTTTCAGTGGAGTTAACTGGACAATTCTAGTGGAAGCTCAGGAGACAAAACTTCCAATAGGAATGTGAATAGAAAAGTCTGGGCTCATCAAGTTTCAGAGGGAAATGAAGATTCTGTTGTAATTTAGATTAGAGACCATTCTTATTATGTTCTGGCAAAGAATTTACAAGTTTTCTCTGTCCTGGTATTTTGTGTAAGGCCAAATTTAACCATGATAGACTAAGCAAGGAGGAGGAGGAGGAAAATTCAAGACAGCACAGGATTCAGGTGGTGGCATGAATATTGCTATCAGCTTTTCTCTAAATTTACTGTGAGAATCAGGAGTAGAAGGCAGAGCAGATGGATTTTTAAAACTAGCAGATTGGCCAGAATAGTGCTTGTAAAACTGAGTGAGGACAAGGAAGTTGTTGTTAAAGAGATTATAATCCCTGAAGATGTGCTAAGTACTTCATTGTACACAGCGCCCCCCCCCAAAAAAAAAATGCCTCAAGGGCATCTTAGAAATTGGAAAGACTACACTCATTGCAGGCTCAAAGATGTAAAAATAAAACTTCTTTTTTGGAGGAGATTGTGGGGACACTGTGCTGATACAGGGAGAGATAGGAGATTCTTTTTCATCATGTTCAGCCAACCAGACCCTCAGAGGCCACTGAAACCATGGTGCCAGAGGACCAGCTACTGCTTGCATTGGTTACAGTCATTGGTGTCATCCTCATGGTGCTGGTTCTGCAGAAATGCTGGATGCTGGAGTTAATGGGTCATGAGGGTTTCCACTGAGGTTTTAAAAGAAGACCTGGGAAGCCAGAGAAAGTGAAACAGGATCATAATCCCTGTAGGCTTCTTCTGAGAAGGCAGGCTTAAATCTGTGAAGGTGAAGTAAAAATCAGTAATGTAAACCCAAGACATTAGAGATGCCAGTAGCATGAACTGTTTGCCAGGGAAAGCTGCTTTGGAAGGTTTTGGAAGGAGGCTAGGCTGAAAGACTTAGCCTGCAAGGTCATAGGGCCTGGGATTCCCAAGCCCTTTGGAGACCACATTTTACCACCATCTGCACCAGGTGCTGCATAGGAGCTAAAGAAATTTTTTTTTCAACTAGTTTTCAGTCTTTTTGTGGTAAACATCCCTTCATTCTATCCCTTTATTATCCCCTTTTGAAATGAAATTATTTACTCTCTGAAATATGTTGGATATATTTAATATACTTTTCATCATTACAGAAGCTAAAAGCTGAAAATTTGCCTTTATTCTTAGATTAGATCTTCAGTCTTGGACTTTGGGGGCAAATGCTAGAACCATTAAGAATATGAAGACTCTTATATAGGAATATAGAGGAATATTCAGAAGTGAAATGATTATACTATAAGAGCTGTAACCCAATTTATCCATCTAGTTTGAATGGATTAGGTGAGTGTTAACTGTAGGAAAGTAAGGAGTGACTAAAGAAGTAGGTCACTGGGGTCAAATATTGGGTTAATCTTCCCTGTGACCCCTTCTCTTTTCTTTCTGTACTTCTTGGTCACATGAACCGACCAAGGTATACCTCCACTATACCCTTTACTAAAGATGTTCTGCCTCATCTTGCATCCAAAGCAATGGAGTTGAATGAAAATACATTGAAGCTTTGAAAGCATGAGGCAAAATAAACTTTTCCTTTCCTAAGTTGTTCTTCACTGTTTATTTTGGTCAAAACAACAAAAGAATGCCTAAAACATCATATCAAGTTAATGATTATTTCAGGACTAATAATGCTTTTCCCAAAGCAAGTGCAAGAAAATCCCAGACAACTGTGACTATTATCTGTAATTGATTCATTGTTCCATTACTAACTACTAAGAAAAACTTAAGTTGACCATATAAAAGTATAAAGACCTGAATTTTACATTTATATATGTGTGTGTGTGTGTGTGTGTGTGTATACACACCCATTCATAGCTACCATGAAGCTCTGATGTGTTTTTGCATAATATGGAAGACTATAAATAATAATAATAATGTACTATACATATAAAAAAATTATTAGAAAGGATTTTGGATATTTTCATTGTACATAAATAACAAATTTTCAAGGGCATAGATATGTTGAACCCAATTTAATATTACACTATATATATATGTTAACAGAAGATAGCATGGTACCCCATTAATATATACTTTTCTGTTTTTATGTATTTCTTAAAAGTATTTATTTATTTTTTTAGTTGTTTATATACTTTTGTTTATTCATTTATATATGGTGATGAGAATCAAACCCAGTGCTTCACACATGCTAGGTAAGCACTCTGCCACTGAGCCACAATCCCAACCCCATTTAAAAGTAAATCTAAAACCTTTTTTAAAATGAGAAAAAAGTTATAGCTGTGTCTTCATTATTTCTTAATCCTTTCAATAGCTACTCTTTATTTCTCAGGAACTCCATGAGATTACTCTTTATTCTAAACCTCTGCTGTTGCTCTGCCCAGAAATTCCATATACAGTTCTTGTCTACTTCTTTCTTACTAGGTGAATAATGAAATCATTTGTATTTCATATGTTAAGAGAATACTAATAAATTTATGTCACTCTGTTACTCAGCTAAATTTAGTTCTTAATAAAAACAAATCTTCCATTATCTCTTTTTCAACTCCAGGTAACAGAACTCTCTGTTCTTCCATATAACCAAATTTCTCAAAAGAGTAGCCTCACATAGATCTTCCTTGATAAATGATATAACATATATAACCATGCTAAAACCATCGCGTAAAATAGAGTAAGAGGGCAATAAATATGAATGATGTTAATATTAACATATAATACCAAATATTCTAGATTCTAGGATTTCAAATAAAAATAAATCTTCATCACTACCTATGAGATTGTCAAGATATTCCCCATCCGATAATTAAAGAGCTCTACAGACAATTCCATTGCTTATTTACCTTGCTGCCTACTACTATATGTGTGGTTTCAAAATGTTAAACACAGTGGGTAAGGAGAAGTTGCTACCTATTCCTGACTCTTCCTATAGCATAATCCTGGTGAACATTTCAGAACCCTCAAATGCAGGAAGCATTGGAAGTCCCAGAAGCCCAAGATAAAATATACACAACAACAAAAACAACAAAACAATTAGGAATTATTAGTGAATTCAGCAAAATTACAGAACACAAAATCAACAGTAGCACACATCTGTAATCCTGGTGACTTGGAAGACTGAGGCAGGAAGATCACAAGTTCAAAGCCAGCCTCAGAAAAATCAAGTTGCTAAGCCTCTCAGTAAGACCCTATCTCTAAATAAAATACAAAATAGGGGTGGGGATATGGCTCAGTGGTTCAGTGTGCCTGAGTCCAATCAAAGTTACCAAAAAAAAAAAAAGAAAGAAAGAAAGAAATCTCAGTAATATTGCTATAAGTATCATAATATACTACAAGTATCATAACTATAAATGAAGAAAGTGTTTCCATTTATAATAGTGATAAATAATAGGATAAATTTTATCAAGCAACTAAAAGATTTCAGTAATAAAAAATATTAAACATTGTTTTAAAAATGAATAGGAGACCACAACTGGAAGAATCACTATTGTTAAATTGTTTATATTACCCAAAGCAATTTACATATTCAATGTAATCCCTATCAAAATACAAATGACATTTCTCACAAACTGGAAAATACAATCCTAAGGTTCATATGGAATTAAAAACAAAAACAAAATAAAAAATCAGGAGATGTTACACTACATAATTTCAAAGTATTACAAATGTGTGGTTATCAACTAATCACAGCATTAATATAAATACATGCAGAACAGTAAAAGGAAAGAAGTACAATTACACATCTATCAATTTTTTTAATGATGGTGTTAGAATGATATATTGTCGAAAAAAATCTCTGATAAATTGGGCTGAAAAAAATGGATATATACGTGCAGAAGAATGAAAATAGACTCCTATCTCTCACAAAAATCAACTCAAAATAAATTTAGAGTTAAAAGTGAGATCTGAAACTACTAGAAGAAAATATATGGTAAATGCTTTAGGATGTTAGAATGGGCAAATATGTTTTGAACAATACCCAAAAGCAAAGGAAATAAAAACGAAAATAGAAAATTTATAATTGAGTGAACTTCTTAAGAAGCTTCTGCACAGCAAGAAAAATGTGATCACCAGAATGGAGAAATAACCATAAGTTGGGAGAAAATATTTGTTACCTATTCATTTGGCAAAAGGTTTATATCCAGGACATATAACAAGCTCCAAAAACTCAATAGCAACAATAACAAAAATAAGACACATAAACATAAAAATAGGCATTACATATAATAGAAAATTCTCAAAAGAAGATATATGCATGGCCAACAACCATGCATATAGATAAATGGATAAAAATGTGGCATATATACACAATGGAATATTACTCAGTAATAAAAGATAATAAAATTATGGCATTTGCAGGTAAATGGATGGAATTAGAGAAGATAATGCTAAGTGAATTTAGCCAATCCCCCAAACCCATGTTCTCTTTGATTAAGGAGGCTGATTCATAGTGGGATAGGGAAGGGAAGCATGGGAGGAATAGAGGAACTCTAGATAGGGCAGAGGGGTTGGAGGGGAAAGGAGGGGACATAGGGTTAGAAATGATGGTGGAATGTGATGATCATTATTATCCAAAGTACATGTATGAAGACACGAATTGGTGTGAATATACTTTATATACAACCAGAGATATGAAATTGTAATCTATATGTGTAATAAGAATTGTAATGCATTTCACTGTCATATATAAATAAATAAAGAAAAATTCTCAACATCACTAATTATCAGGAAAATACAAAATAAAACTACAATGAGATATGACCTCAGCTCATTAAGAAATGCTATTGTGGAAATACATAAAGATAGAAAGTGCTGAAGAGAATGTGGAGAAACAGAACACTTGTACACTATTACCAGCAATAAAATTACTACAGCCATTTTGAAAAACTGTATGGAGCCTCCTCCAAAAACTAAAAATGGGAACATCCCTGCCAACCTTCACAGGATAGAAGGTCAAGGTTAGGCCCAGGATTCTCCTGCCAACAGGTAGACTCACCCTGTAGCCCAGGCCCCAGCCCAGGTTGTCCCTGCAGACCCAGGAACCTAGTTCAAAATTTGGCCCAGGACAGCCCTGCTAACCTGCAGACCCACACTGGAATCCAGGCCTCGCCCACCTCTACCTTGGGACAATGGGGCCATGCAATAGCTCTCCCCACTCAGTAGCCTCCCCCTTGAAACAACAGATAGGGCCTGGAGGTAGCTGCATCTTCAAATAGGCATCCCACCATTAGTTGCCCCATCTCTGATAGTGGTTGCAGTCATCTTTGGAACCCCTACAGCTATCTTGAGTTATTTTCACTTTTGCTACCACCACTTTAGTTGGAGCAGCATTTATTATGGGCCACTGGCTGGGGACTAGAAGCCCAAAACCAAGGTGAGGTACAGGAAATCTGCAGGGAAACTACAAGATCATGGGGTAGAAACTGTAATACCACACATCTGCATTGAAAGAAAGGGAAGCACATAGAAACCAAAAAAATAATAATAATAAGGGAAAAAAGTACACCAAACAAACCAAGATACTACAATAATAGAATCCATGGAAAGCACAGTTGATGGAATTTCAAAGCGTGAGTTCAGAATATACATAATTAAGAGTATCTGTGAATTAAAGAATGACCTAAGTGAGCAAATATAGGCAAAAATTGATCACTCCAACAAAGAGATAAGGAAGCAAATACAGGTAGTAAAAGATTACTTTAAGAAAGAGAGATTATGTTGGGGGGGGAGAAGTCCTTGAAATAAAGGAAACAATAAAGCAAATACAAAACTCAATAGAAAGTATCACCCACAGACTAGATCACGTGGAAGACAGAACATCAGATAATGAAGACAAAATATGTAATCCTGAAAAAATCGTTGATCACATAGTAAAGATGGTAAGAAACCATGAACAGAACATGCAGGAATTGTGGGATAGCATCAAGAGAACAAATTTAAGGTTTATTGGGATAGAGAAAGGCACAGACCAAAGGGATGCACAATCTCTTCAATGAAATAATATCAGCAAGGTTCCCAAGCATAAAGAATGAATTGGAAAATCAAACACAAGAGGCTTACAGGACACCAAATGTGCAAAACTACAACAGATCTATAAAAGGCACATTATAATGAAAATACCTAGCATATAGAATAAGGATAGAATCTTAAAGGTCACAAGAACGAGAAAACAGATCACATATAGGGGGAGACCAATTCATATCTCAGCAGATTTTTCAACCCAGACACTCAAATCCAGGAGGTTCTGGAACATCATATACCAAGCTCTGAAAGATAATTAAACTCATCCTAGACAAATAAGCTGAAACATACATAGGAGTAAAGATAGCCTCTTCAACAAATGATGCTGGGAAAACTGGAAATCCATATACAGCAAAATAAAACTAAACACTTATCTCTCACCATGAACAAAACTCAACTCAAAGTGGATCAAGGACCTAGGTATTAGACCAGAAGACCCTGCACCTAATAGAGGAAAAAATAGGCCCCGATTTTTATAACATCAGATTAGACCCCAACTTCCTTAACAAGACTTCTATACAGCAAGAAATAAAATCAAAAGTCAATAAGTGGGATGGATTTTTTTTTTTTAAAGCTTCTTCTCAGCAAAAGAAACAATCAATGTGGTAAAGACAGAGCTTACATTTTGGGAACAAATTTTTGCTACATGCATACCAAATAGACCACTAATCTCTAGGATATATAAAGAAATTAAAAAAAAAACTTAACACACACACAAAAAAACAAACAAACCAATCAATCAATGGGCTAAGAAGCTAACAGACACTTCTCAGAAGATGTACATTCGAACAACAAATTCTATGAAAAAACATTGAATATCTGTATCAATTAGAAAAATGCAAATCAAAACCACTGTAAGATTTCATCTCACGTCAGTCAGAATGGCAGTTGTCAAGAATACAAACAACAGTAATTATTGGTGAGGATGTGGGGGGGAAGGCGTATTCATACAGTGCTGGTGGGACTGCAAATTGGTGCAACCATTCTAGAAAGCAATAAGGAGATTCCTTAGAAAACTTGGAATGAAACCACCATTTGACCCAGCTATCCCACTCCTTGGTTTATACCCACAGGACTTAAAATCAGCATACTATAGTAACACAGCCACATCAGTGTTTATAGCAGCTCAATTCACAATAGCTAAACTGTGCAACCATTCTAGATGTTCTTCAATAGATGAATGTATAAAGAAAGTGTGGTATACATACACAATGAAATATTACTCAGCATTAAAAGAGAATAAAATTATGGCATTTTTAGGTAAATGGATGGAGAGAATATTATGCTAAAAGAAGTAAGCCAATCCTGAAAACCAAAATCAGAATGTTCTCTCTGATAAGTGGATGCTAATCCATAGTGGGTGTGGAACATGGGGAAAAAGGAGGAAATTTGGTTGGGCAAAGAGAAGGAAGGAGAGAGGGGGTATAGGGAAGGAAAGATGGTGGAATTTGATGGATAATTATTACCCTAGTTACATGTTTGACTGCACATATGGTGCAATGCTACATCATAAACAATCAGAGAAATGAGAAGTTGTGCTGCAGTTGTGTACAATAAATCCAAATGCATTCTGCTGTCATATATATATATATAATATATATATATTATATATATATATATACACACCTAATTAAAATAAATAAATAAATTTATTAAAACAGAAAACTAAAAATAGAACTTCTGTATGATCTTGCAACTCCATTCCTGGGTATACAACCAAAGGACATGAATAGTGTATGTATATGTATATGTATATGTATAAAACATCCATATTGTCATATCATCACAACACTCAAAATAGACAAGAAACAAAAACAATGGAAGGGTAAATCAAGAGACAAATTGATAAAGAAAATGTGATATATACACTGTTGTAATACAACAAAACCATAAAAAGAATGAAAGTCTGTCATTTACTACATTGATGGAATGAGAGATGTTTATGCTAACTTAAATAAATGAGGCACAGAAAAACATGTACAGCATGATTTCACTCATAAAAAGAAAGTTAATCTCATAAATTGAGAGCCGAATGGTGGTTATAAGTGATTAGGGAGAGTAGGGGAAGGGAAATGAAGAGAGGCTGATAAATGCAATAATCTAGTTAAAGATAGGAGTTAGAAGTTCTGGTCTGTTATTATGCATGCAACATGAGGACTGTAGACATTTATGCTCTACATTTCAAAATGCTAAAAGAAATGAATTTGAAATGAATGTGTGTGGAGACAGAGAAGTTCAAACTTATTTAACATTATACAATGTAATCATGTATTTAAACATCACATGTTATTCAACTAGGTAAAATTAATTTTTTAGTTAAAATACATTTCGTTTAAACTGGATTTAAAGAAAAGATGAATCACAAACTTCAAAATAGCACTGCATTCTTCTAAAAGTTAGATTTATCAAAGGAACTAAAACCCACATAATTGGTCCAGGGTCTTTATGATGATCAGGCTGACAATCTGTAAAAATTCTTTAAAAAACGGAATATGATCCAAATTTTCTGAACATAGTAGGCAAGTATCCAGGATTCTTTGAAAATCACCAATCATACTAGTACCAAGAAAATCACAGACTGAAAAACAAAAGGCAATCAATTAAAAGTACCAGTGTTTTGAATTAGAAAATGTGATTATCTGACAAAAATTTTTAAAGTGACCATTAGAAAAGATTTCAACAAGGTGATTGGAGATGGCAGATTAGAGGCACTCAGCACTCTCAGCTGCTTCTCCACAACATAGAACCAAATCAATAGATGTTAGTTGAATGTTGAGATAGGTGGTCTTGGGAGAGCATGAGAGCTCAAAAATACAGGGTCAGTGAAAAGGCAAAGTCTATAGATTTTGGATATTATAATAATAAAAGGAACAGAATGTCCCTGCAGTGAATGCTTGGTAAATTGCCTGAGGAAGGGGGAGTACCCTTTGACCAGGAAACAGATAAAAGACAGAGTGATATCCACAAGCAAAGAATCTGGCACCGTGTAAACACTGAATAAACAAAGACCTGGGATCTGTACTATAAGTTGGCACTGGAGAAATTCTCTGCATTTTCTAATATAGTCACATGGTGACATATAAGGAGCCATCTTGAGAAGGGTCTTATTGTCTGCACTTACTGCTTTGGGGGTCAGAAGCTCTTGCTACCTTTTTTAACTTTTTAAAAATATATTCAAGACCCAGAAGTGTGTTCTCTGTATTGACTCAGCAGGTGTATGATTTCTGAGATAGTTTGGTGGAAGTGACTCTGACTAAATCTGCTGAAAAATTTTTATGGTTGAATATGTATGAATGCAATGCAGAAATAAGAGGAAGGTGCTTCCCTTTAAAATCAGTAGTTTAGGTGGCCTGCTGACAAATTTTTCAAGAGTAAACAATCCCAAGTAATCAATTTTGCATAGGAACCAACTTTGTGGGCTTAAGGATCCTAGGCAGCACAACACCTGGAATCCACCACACTATCCCCAGCTAACCTAGAACTTTATGGCCCTATGGCCTCTTCTCCATCCATTGGGGTAGTTGTGGCCATGATCCCTCATTTGGCCCACCCCAGATCACATGACTCTGGGAGTTCCAGAGAGAACCTTGACCTAATAGTCTACACATCATATGCTAACTGGATTACTAATACAAGTGCACCAAGAAAATTCTAGAGAGAATCATGATTTAGCAAGTTCAGGATTTCATGATTCCTTGTTAACACATGAAAACCCTAGAATTGCTCCTGCACTCAGAGTGCATAGCCCAGAAAATTATAGAGAATCAGTTTAGTGAGATTCATATGCTGGCTTTCTAATACTGTACAGTGCCGGCATCTACCTTGCCCTCAGAGCACGTCACCCAAAATCTATAGAGATAAACTTAGCCTAGAAACTCTGCTTTCTGCACTAGTTGGCTTCAATATGTAAAATAACTAAGAGAAACTCCAACTAGTTTCAGGCAAAAATCACTCTTGCTAGTTACATGCCAAGTAGTACAATGAAAAAATAGGAAGTGAATGACTCCTAGCCTTCATTTTTTTATGTTGTCATTTCTCCTCTTCTTGTTATTTTGTTTTTCATTTTTTTATCTTTTTCCTCTTTTTCTGTTTTGTAATTTTAATTTTGTTTAAATTATCATTTTATTCTTAATTATCTGCCCTTTATTTGCTGTTTTTGTTACTGTTGTTATTATCTCTTTATTTTTCCTGTGGTCCACTGAACTGCACTCTAATCCCAGCTGAGATGAATTGTACCTAACTCCAGGCACAACCTAATTCTACCCAAACCTGGGTGGAGACTTCAACTTAAAGAATAAGGACAAAATCTCCCCTCTGATAATACATCTCCAAGTTGGCATGAGGTGTTCTGACATTACTAGAAAGTCACCTCCATAAAAATAGCAAAGAGGGCTGGGGCTGTAGCTCAGTGGTACAGCGCTTGCCTGGCATGTGTGAGGCCCTGGGTTCAATCCACAGCACCATATTATAAAAATAAATAAATAAATAAAAATAAAGATAGTGTGTCCATCTATAACTAAAAAAATATTTTAAAAAATAACAAAGAGTGTTCCAACTATTGTGGACACTGCACCAACAAAGCTCTTCAGCGTTGGTAGCTCCCACATTCTGAAAGAGTGCACATCACTGACAAAGCTTGATTGGAGAGCCACAGTGAGTGAGACATAACTCTGGACTTCACCTCTCCACGTAAAATAACAGGAATTACACTGGTATCTACACAGAGAATGAAAGTTTTAGGCCCCTCACAACAATTAGAACAGTCAATATCAGGATAATTTTCAAGTAACTAAGCCAATATCAACAATAACCATGGAATCCCCTACAACCATGCAGGTGCTTCCACTTCTCTTGTAGGAGTAACCGCAGAAGGTGTGCTTGCACACAATTGGCTATCCACACCACCCCTTCTGAATTACCAGAGACCATCAAGGAAAGTGTACCTCATCTCCAAAATAGTAACAATTAGGCTAAATGAACACATCAGAGTCAAAAAATCATCAGGAAAACCATCTGTTACATTCAGTTGGAATTAAACTCAAAACTACAAAACAATCCAATAACCCAGGGTACAGAATCAGATTCCAAATATATTGAAGTAGATGAAATGCCAAATAAAGAATTCAAAGGAAAGATTTTTTTTTAAAAAAACTGAATGAATTTCATGAAAATATAGATAAAGGAATAAAGGAAAATTAAACGAATTAAGGATTATTAAAAGGGCCAAATAGAAAAGCATGAGAAGCCAGGAAAAAAATTATTGAAAGCTAATGGAGAAGCCAGAAAAAGAAAAACTCACTTGAAAGCTATTGGATAGACTAGATTAAATTGCATAAGCAATACGAGAACGTGAAGATAAGTCTGATAAAATATTGCATTTAGACAGTAATAAAGAAAAAAAAAGAAGAATGAACAAAACATCCACAATCTCTAATACAACATTAAATGATCAAAAATACACATAATCAGAATAGTTGAGAAGAACTACAGGCAAAAGGCATACAAAAACTTATTCACTGAAATAATAGCAGAAAGTTTCCCTGTGATGGGAAAGACAAGGAAATCCAAGTTCAGGAGGAATTTAGAGCCCTAAATAAATAGAACATGAGAAACTCTTCAACACATATCATAGTTAAATTGCCAAAAATACAAGACAAAGAAACAATATTAAAATCTGAAAAAGAGAAACACCAAATCACACTTAAAGGAAAAACCATTAGACTAACAGAAGATTTCTCAGTAGAAATTCTAACTCATGAAGATGTAGACTATTGTATTGAAAGAACTGAAAACAAAACAAACAAACTGCTTACCAAGATTGTCATACCCAACAAAATCATCGTTCAGTATAGAACAAGAAATAAATAATTTCCAAGATAAAAATAAACTAAAGGAATTCACAACCTCTAGACTAGAATTACAGAACACACTTAAGGGAATTCTACACCCAAAAGATGAAGAAAAATAAAAACAATCATGAGAGCACATGAAAGAATAGAAAATAGAAAAGAATCAAATGTCATTATACAGTAAACCATCAAACTTCAAAGATGAACAAAAGAGGAAGAAGTGAACATAATATATTTTAAAAATAACATAAAACAATAATATGATAGGTATCAGTACCTAACCATCAATAGTAACCCTGAAAGTAAACAGTCTTAATTCTCCAATTAAAGGGTGACACAGATTGGCTGAATGGATTATTAAATAAGACACCAAAATATTAGCACCAAATTTTAAAAAGCAAACACTAGTACACATGAAAGAGGATACAGGCCCCAACAGAGTAACAGTGAATTGTTTCAAGACTTGGCTTTTACCAATATATCATCAAGACAAAAAAATAAAATAAAATAACAAAAAACCTGTATTAGTCAGTCTTTTTTCACTGTGACCAAAATGGCTGACAAGAATACCTTAGAGGAGGAAAAATTTATTTGGCCTCATAGTTTCAGAGGACTTAGTCTACAATCAGCTGGCCCCACTGCTTTGGGCCTGCGGTAAGACAGAGTATCATGGTAGAAGAAAGCTTCTCAATTCATGGTAGCCTGGAGTTGGAGAGAGAAAGAGGGGAAGGGGCCAGGCACAAGATACGGTCCTCAAGAACAGGCTCCCAATAATCTTCTTACAAACACGCTCTGCTACCTACATTTCTACCACTTCCCAATAGTCCAGCAAGCTCTGAATGATTTTTTTTTTAAATATAACTTTATTTTGTTTTTTATTTTTTTTAATGTTGGTGCAGAGGATTGAATCTACTGCCTTATATGTGTGAGGCAAGGGCTCTACCACTGGGCCACAATCCCAGCCCAGCTCTGAATGATTTAATGGACAGATGAGGTGAGAGCCCTCATGATTCAATCACTTCCCCCAAATTCCATCTCTGAACATTGTTGAACTGTGGACCAACTGAGCCTGCAACATGTGAATTTGGAAGACTTCATATTCAAACTATAACGGATACATAAAAGCTAAATTCTGCCATAGATAGAACCGACTTAATGGGTATCCACAGACTATTCCATCCAAAAGCTATTAAAGATACATTCTTTTTATCAACACATGGAACTTTATCCAAAACAGACCATTTTTAAAATGTGGCAAATGTGTTAAAGTGTATTAGATGTGTCTTTATAGGAAGAAAGAAAAGAGGCATGTTAGGCCAATAAATACATAACCAATAATAATAGCCAATAAAAAGAAACAATCCAGCTGTCATTTAATGGATAAGTGGTTTAAATCTATATCATGGAATACTGCTTAGTAATATAAACCAAGAATAAGCGATGATATATACTTCATCTTTGTCAAATCACTAGAGAATTGCGACTCATAGTAAAAATCAATCCCCCAAATTACTTTTTGTACAATTCTACTTAGGTAACATTATCAAAATGACATCATTTTTTCAAATGGAGAATGGATTCTTGCTTGCCAAGAATTAAGGATGAGCAGAGGAAAATGGATGTGCCTATGTATGGAAGAAAACTAGGTGAAGACGACACAGGCACTCTCTATTTTCTCTTATGATTGAGTATTTTATGATAAATGATAGAAATGTATGTAAAATTTATCTATGACTTACATATTTCAATGAATTGTTTTCTTATGTCTTTCTGTTTTTAAACGATCAGGATATCTACTGAACATCCCCAAACTTCCTCTATGTGTGAAATACAGATTATTCTGAATCTGTGCATGAAACTGCAAAAACTATTGATTTCCACAAAGAGCATAAAGATGCCATCCCAAATCCCTAAGGAAAAAATGCCTGGAGACCTAAGTGTAATTTTCCTAAGTCCAAACATTTGTTGAATTGAGGTGATTCTTTGAATGAAACATGAGATGTGACTCTTCTCACCTCTCAAGTAAAAATGCTATTTTCTGGGAGAAAGGCATATAGAGATAAAAATGTGGAAATGAAGATCTAGAAAAGATAAAGGAAAAAGTACTGAAATTGTAACTGTCTCATATAGCCTAATGTTTTTACTAAAAACCTTTTGTTACAAAAATATATTGTTGAGAAAAATATTATGTCTCTTGATACCTTTTCCTATTTTAAAAGTGTAAGTAATACAATAATCTGTGTGAACACGGATCCTTTCTCCAAATTCTTCATGCCTCTTGATCATGTAGAAGGTTACCATCTGCTGCTTTAATATCAAAAACTGAACAACTAAGGTTGTCTTGGATTTCTGTATTAGGGAAGACAAGCATTGTATGTCCGATAAGGTTAAAACAGCTGAAGAATAAATGAGAAAAACAATTAGTTCATTCAAAATGACTTTCCTCCTAAATTTTATGTGGGATGATAATTAGTAAGGCTGTATAGATGATCCATTAAGATACTTTCTTTTTCCAGGTAGTTTTATAGTGCTTCAGCCATCTTGATATTTTACAACTTTGTAGGAATCGTGAAAGATCACCACCCTCATGCACTTACATAATTATGAATGACATCATTTGTTAAACAAATATGTATTTCCCACTTGCAATGAGGGAATTATGTCATGCCAAAGAGATGAAAATAAATCAGACATGGACTTGATCCCTAAGGAGAAGAGCATCAAAAACTCTAAAATATCCTCAAACCAAGACATAATATTTGAAAATCCTCCTAGAATGTAAAAAAGATAATAATTATTTCTAATAAAGAGACAGAGGGGTGATAAGAAGAGGAAGATAGCAATTTATTTTTAAAATAGTAATTAATCTGGTTAGAATATGACCCAGCAAACAATTTATCAACTGGCTATTATTTTCCCCAAGCAAATAGTAGGTTTGGAAAGAATGCCAAGAAATTTTACACAAAATTTTCTCTACTGGATTCTTCAATCAATAAATTTAAAGACAAGGGGCCTCAAATATTTAACCTGGAGAGTGTGTGTGGGGAAGAGAGAGAGAGAGAGAGAGAGAGAGAGAGAGAGAGAGAGAGAGAGGTATTCAGAGATTTAGTACATAGGTACTAAACTAATACAGCTAAAACATACATGTCTTTATAGTGTGCAAATAAAGACAATTTGATTGTAACAAAACAACAACAAAAATTTATGAAGATAGCAAAGCACTGAAGCAGAAATTCTCATTATAAATGGTGTCCAAATCTATAAAATTAAAAAATAAAATGCAGAGTAAATGTAGGTCACATATACAAGTAACAGCAAATTACATAAATTTCTAGCCTTAATTGAAGAGACTCTAAGAATAAGATGAGCTTTTTATATTTTTAGAACAATTTAAAATTTTCTTAAACTAAAATTCTTCAGCACTAAACATCTCAGTGTCACCTTCCTGAATTTTACTTTGAAAATCGTAGTGGAATTTTTTAAGGTATGTTTATGCAGAAACATGAAAATGATTTTTACTCTACTGTTTAAAAATTATAATGCAATAATACATAATTACAAATTGACAGCTCTTCCCCCATGACTACCTACCTAAATTGGTTTGAAATGAATAGGTAAAAGAAATTTAAAGGGCTTTTCTTTTTCATAAACTTAAAGAGATGCAGCTGTTCCAGCTTGAGCAAATGATTATAAATTATTAGTGTCAATCAAAGACTTGATTTCCAGCTCCTGATTAAATCTATACAAAAGAGCTTCAAACACATAGTTCAGCTGCCACCAAATGACAAATCAATCATGAAAGACAATGCAAGTGAGTAATTAGGCTCCAAGAAAAAAGACAATAGTATGTGGGTGGCATATTCCCCTTCCTTAAACCCTATTATTAATCAGAAAAGGGGAAGTGACCATTTATTGCATCTACTTTTATTTAAACATTTAAAGGGTTCACATTGAGCATGCTATATCCTACAACATTGAAACAGCAAAGCAAAAGGTTTTAATGGCTTTTAAGTATGTTTGCTTGAGGAAAAAAAAATAGAAATTTATTCAAATGCTCTTTAAAAAATGTGGGTGGGTAGCAATTGCTTTGAAGCCAAAAAAGATAAAGAAAAAATAAACTATAGATCACTTAATTAGAAAAATGTCAAGCTTTTTTTCATGCTTTCTAGTTTGATTTACACTCTTATCAAGTTGATTGTTGGGTCCAATAGAATTTGATTTTCATCACTAAAGTCAGGAAGACTTCAGGCACCAAGACAAATGTAACTGGAAGAATACTGGCAACATTGGGTTCATAATTAAGAGAAACTATCATTATAGGAAATTAAACATGTATTTTTTTCAACTTTATCAGTATATATTGAGCGGCTAATATCTGCTTAAATATTTATGTTTAAAACTATTATATCTTGAACGTGTTCTGAGTATTTATTATGAGAGAAAATCAACTAGTTTTAGTGTAGAGGATTTTTTTTATCTATTATATGCCAATTTTATACTACATATCTGAATTGTATAACAGATTTATATCCCAATTGTATAGATTTATGGATTTAGTAACATTATTTAAAATGGAATGAGTACTTTGAGGTCTAATTTTAAAAATGCTTTAAAACTATCTTTAGGAATAATCAGCAATATATCAATATACAAAATATTTTAAAATGTTATTTTCAAATCAATAATTTCAATTCCAATTTGTGATTAAAAGTGATGTTTCTTCTTAAAGAATATAGTGTACCTTATGGTTTTATTTATGTAGTATGTTGAAGGGTCTCAATATTTATTAAAATCATTTTGGTACATATATGAAATAAAAATAATAGTACTATTAGTGCCTACATCTTCATTATAGTTTTATGATCAAACATCATTCTTATTTTAGAGATAATATAACTGAGATTAAACTATTTATATAATCTTGTTGGATTCTTACTGCTAACTCATGACTAATGTTAATTATTCAAATTATCCACACATATGCTTTTAACATTTTGAGAGTTTAAAGTGATTTTCTAGAAATAAACACAAATAAGTTGTACTTGGGAATAAGAAGGAAATGCAATTGGGTTTTTGCTGAGATATGGAAAATAACAGCAGCCTTCACATGATACACTCCCATCTTCACCAATCCTTTGGTTATTGGTGTGTAGAGTGATCCATGTCACACCAAACCAACTCATCCACTGTTCACATACATAATGTAAACATTTAATGCAACTTTAAAATTTATAAAAAAATTTCTGCTTTAAAATAAGAAAGAGCACATTTTAAAGCCCAACTTGTTCATCATTTTTCACTGTCATTATTTTAAATTCTTCTCTGGATTACTTTTTAACACTTTTTCCTCAGATGAGTCTAGGAAGCAATACTAACATGATCTTCCAGGCTTTATATGCCTCCAACACAAATAAATCTTGAATGTTTTTGTGTGTGCTTGTGCATATGTTTTGGCAAAAGTGCCTGTGTGTTTCCATTACAGACTTGCTGCCTTACTAAATCTAATTTGATTTAAAACTCCCAATAATTTATTTTTCATTTTATGTAAAATGTACTCATCACTAAATCTACCAAGAAATATAACAAAATGATTGCTTCATGTAAACATAGGTATGGACTTGTAGATTTTTTATTCCACCACATTGGATCTACCCTAGTAATGGATACAGAGCAGGAATAAACATTAGCTTATTATTCAACTGCTAATTAGTCTTTAAAGAAAGATTGTTGGCAAAATATTTTCATTCATGATAGATACCTATTATTAGTAAATTATCTTTAAAAATTTAATTCAGCTACGCTTTTAAACATACCACTAATTATATAGAAAATATAAGTTTTCTATAATTATATAAAAATATTTTCAATTTTTTATTCAAAAAGTGAAATAAATATTACAAATCAATCAGTAATTCAGATTATTATGATATAGTATAATATTTTGAAATATTTCCTTCCTTTTCTTATAAAGGAATTATATTTATCATCTTAATAATGATAGACTTGGTTACAAAATGTGACCTACAACATAACAATTCTAAGCAGAAACTTTCATATCCATTGATTCATTTCATTTAGGTTTTTTTTTTTTTTTTTCTGTCTGAGCCATGATACATACAATGACCCAAGTAGAAACCACTACCTTAGTCTCAGTGTCTAGATTATGATGAAGCGTAGCAAAGTTATGGCCTAGCCAGGATAGACATAACCATTTTAGTTAAAGTCCTCTAAAGTGTGGGATTCTTTGTTATACAACCATAAATATAATGAGTGGTACAGCCAAAAAAAAAAAAAAAAGGCAAATTGTATATAATGTCCTTTTTCTCCCCAGACACTTAAAATGTACATAGTCTTAAATACAAAAATAGCATTTTTGTTGAATTTAATTTTCTTTCAAATGATTCATAAAATTGTAAATATTAATAGGGTAATATGTGATATTTTAATACATGTTTATATTGTGTAATATTTACATCAGATTAAACATATGTATCTATTCATTTATCATTTTTTATGGTGAAAAGCTTCAATCTTCTTTTTTCCGGCTTTTTGAATATTATTGTTATCTGTAGTCATTTTAGTGAGTAATAACATTCCAGAACTTCTTACTCCTAACTCTAACTTGGTAATAACTCATCAACCTCTTCCATCCCTCTTTTCCTACTACTGTTCTTGGTTATACTGACCAATCGTAACAATTCGTTTTGTGTATTGAATGCTTGCTATTTATTATGTATCTCATTCTTGGGTGTGTGTGTGTGTGTGTGTGTGTGTGTGTGTGTGTGAATGTGCATGTGTTATAAGGGTATATTTATGAATGTGTGTGTATCTGTGCATCAGTGTGCATATATTTGAGAATGTGGGTGTATGTGTGTGTGTGAAGAGTAAGAATAATTTATGTAAACCTTACTGGCAGAAAATAAAAGCCCAAAATGCTAACTAGCACAGTTTGTTGAGAAGTAGGCAAAATATTCAACACTTAAAAATTGAGCAGCATTTTAAGCTAATATTTAATTAGCAGCTTTACATTTTGAATATAATGTTACTTATCTGTGCACGATATTTATTTAGTCTACCATCAGTACATGGTGTCTACATGAATTTACAATCCTTTGTGACACTCTAGGGAGTAACTGCTCTAGGCATTGGAGAATGACTGAAGGTTTTTAAGGAGAGGAATGACAGAAAGAAAGGTGTATTTAAAAAGATGAATTTTGTGGAAAGAATGTAGAGAGGATTCAGGCAAAGAGAGAAAGGTGGCAATGAGATCAGTGAAAAGGCTGCTATTCCCCCAGGGTTGTGTGCGTGTAAGCATTATTTCACTAAAAAGTCAATAAATGGCTTCAAGGAGAGAATTTTATCATATGCTTTAAAAATACTGACCTGTTTTCAGTATAAATGAGATAAATCAAGTCAGAGAAAGTTCTATAAAGAATCACAAATAGAAAGATAGAAAAGAAAGTTATGAGATATCAGATTCCTAAAATATTAAACTGATGCGGGAACTATTTATTCTTCACCAGCTGTGGCACAGGTCTGCTGTGCCTGGCGTCCTAGGGTCCTATGTGGCCCATATTCAGGCAAAAGACAGGAATTCTGACAAGAGATGAAAGATGAGAGGAGATGTATCTGTTGTCAGTCCCAGACTAGAAGAAGTTATGAGTTCCTGACAGACCACATATCTGAATTGTAATGCAAGTCATTGTGATACTGTTTAAATTCAAACAAAATTTGAAATACAATGTACATGCACTACACTTGAGTTTAGCATTCGCTCAAAGGATACTTCTAAAGCAGATGATTTGGTACAATGCCAAATTTCTTTTAGGGATAAAGAGAAGTCTAAGGGTTGAACTCTATGTGTTTTTGCTGAAATATGGATTGGAATCAGATAATAATTAAAATTCAAGGGAAATCATAGTACATGACATTTTGATAAATAATATAAAAAATGTAACAACTTCTCAGAGAATAGACAACATAATGCTTATTGCAGTATTGCTAAATCCCAGGTTTGTTAATTAACAGATAAAGCAGTCTACTTTAATTGCATCTAATTAAGATAATTTAGACTCTAGGGTATTCTGCATTGTTTGAAAAAGGAAAAGTAAAAATAAAGAATAATTTTAAGGAAGAGAAGTCTTTTTGTTTTTAGGAAAACTTACTAAAATTGATAATTTACAAATTCTACATATTATAATTTTAAAACTTTACATAATAGAATTTAAATCAGAAAGTTTTAGGGAAAGTTATAATGTTATACTGAATATTTATATTTAATAAATAAATATACTGTCCACATGTTACTATAATGTGTTAAATTTATCTAATAGCTTTTAATAAAATAATTTAATAGTTCGATAATTTTGTCTATTATACCAAATCAACATTCTGGTGACAGTTTGGCTCACTAAACTCAAATATGGAATTTGCTTTATAAATAGTCCTTTGTGTACAAGATATATATATATATATGTTTTTAGTTATCTCAAGTTACAGAAAATAATGCATCTGTAGGGGAACTCAATAAAATTTAAGTTTTCATATCTTATGTGAGAAGAAATTCTGTCTTGACAAGACTTGGACTATGAAACTGAAGGTGTCTTGGAATACAAAACACAACTAGAGACCATTCTTTGCTAGATCCTATAACCTTCCATGTGCTAACAGTGCCCTCTCACAAAGGCCTTCTCATGAATCTACTCTTCCCCTTGACCTTGTCATAGGTTTGTGCACATTACAAATGTACAAATGGGCTTGTAGTATAACATGTGGACTTGTAAATTACACCAACTCAGGAGGAGCTTTGTGGATCCATCTCCTCAAATAAGGTTCTGTTTTTTACATAGCTCCTAACAGGTAAATCAAATATACAGTTTAAGAAGGTAACAAGATAATCTTAGATAATCTTCTCTTTGCTATTCCTCTAAAATACTGTGATGTTTTAAAACTCATTAGTGTCTTCATTTTTCCTACTAGAAATGCAATTCCTAAAACAGAGCATTATGGGATATTTGACCCCCAAATAATCTTTATTTATTTCAAGATAAACTCAAGAGACACATTAGTTCATTTGGAAAATGTCAGTCCAACTAGTAAAGTGACTGAGTTTTCAGATTTTTGGTTTTAATTCATATAATAGATGCCTGTATACTAATAAAAATTAGAGGTTTTCAATCTGCATTTGATTTCCTTTTTTGTGAAGAAGAAAGGAGAGAAGTCAGAAAGAATTTTAGTCATTGGACTTTAGCAATATAAAGCAGGAATATATCTGTAAATAGCTGATATAATTTCTTTATCTCCAGAAATAAGTGAATAGAAAAGAACCCTGTATGCCATATTGATAACCAATAAAAAACATTTTGGCTACTAAAAAATGCTAATATTTAAAAAAAATTCTGATTTTTCCCAATATTAAATTGATATACACACGAAGAAAATCACAATAATCAACTAAAGAGTAGAAACGATATACATACACAGATCTCACAAAATGTCATGTTGATATAGCCCTTTAATCATATTCTCTCAAAATTGACTATTTATCACCTAATCTGTCCCAGTGGAGCTCAACCTGGTTATATGCTATTTCCAAGACTCACAACCACTCTGTGAAGTAGTTTTCTAATTTTATACATGAAAAAACTAAGACTCGGGCATGCTTCAAATGCAAATTTCATGAGCCGGTGTGGGGTAGAACCGAGATTCTATGTGAGGCCTACTGCTAAAACTAATTTACTCTTCATTACAACTTATTATTCCCAAGAAATACAGGAAGAGGTAGTAGGGGTTAATCAGTGTAGAACTTTATCTTGTTTTGTCAGAACTTCAGGGGACACTCAAAAAACAAATCAGTATATTGCGGTGACTAAACATGTTACAGGAAACATGGGCTCTGAATATAGACACCAAAATAGATGTTGCAAGAGATTTAGGGAAAACAATAAATAAAAATAGTTGCTTCTTTTTCTTTTCTTTGCACAAGCCAACATATCGAACAAAAATGTTTCTCTGCTTTCAGGAAGCCTTTTTCATACATATAATTGTCAGGAGTTAATAAACTTTAACTCCCTGAAAAGATGAAGCAGGCCATGAGCAAATATATGATTGTTGTCCAGACTGTGACTTATTAAGGGATCTCCTTTCCATCCCATCCTGCACACCATTCATTTATCATTCTACAGAGAACAGACAAAAACCTTCACAGTAGTATGAATTCAGGTCAATTTGGACTTCCCCTGATAAAGGTGGAAACTATAGTTAAACGTTCTTTAAAAACTCAAAGAATAGAAAGCAAGAAAATGACACTTTAAAAATGTGTCTTGCCGGGCATAGTGGCACATGCCAGCAGCTGGGGAGGCTGGGGCAGGAGGATCGTGAGTTCAAAGCCAGCCTCAGCAAAAGCAAGATGCTAAGCAACTCAGTGAGAGCCTGCCTCTGAATAAAACACAAAATAGGGCTGGGGATGTGGCTCAGTGGTTGAGTGCCCCTGAATTCAATCCCCAGTACCAAAAATGTCTTTTACAGTTTCTTTTTTAAAGTATAAATTGATATTAGTTCCATTATTATATAAACACATGATAAAGAAAGATAGGGCCTATGATCTTCAGAAGAACTACCAGAGAATATTGACAATATCATAGTGTTGTTGCACAATATTTTATAAGCATATTGCCTGTTTTGATTTCATTACCATTAGCTAAGTTAGACTTGACTCAACTGGACTATGTGGAATTAAATTAGGTTTTGTAGATACAGGGTGCAGGTGTGTGAGGAGGAAGCAGTATTCTCAACACTTGTCACATAGGACAAGGTGGTCTCTATAGGAGACTGGCAGGAAGACCTGGGGAAAAGTGTCTTGGGATTAAAGTAAGTATTGCAAATTTCAAACACAGGTTCCAATATGGTCTTCTCCTATCACTGGCAAAAGATAACTCTTTTGTTAAGAAAGGTGGCACTGTCTTTTATACTTAGAAATGACCAGAGTTTTCTGAAAAACATGTTTCCCAAACATTTCTTTTTAATGCATTGTCACATTCAATCTCAGGTCTTAGTTAATAAAAGTGACATTATTATGCAATATTTCTGGCATTATATGAATATGAATATAACTTCACTTCAAGAAAAATTGTGGCATCATTACATTACCTTTTTTAAAAGATATAATTCATTTTTAGTAGCCTAGGGCTCATAACATTGGACAAAAACCTTTTTTAAAAAATCATATTTTTAGATGAAATCGAATATGTGGATTATCAGTGTTACTCTAGGTTCTGGAAAATATCAAAGGAACATTGTTTGCTCAACAGGGCTCCTCAAAACTTCTTTGTATCAAAGTAATTCACTTCCAGATTTTGTTAGGCAGATTCGGATTCACTCTGAAGCAGCAGCTAGAGATTTTTCTTTTATAGATACCTAAACCAGACAGACCTGACTTTGGAAGTAGCTATTGACTTTCTGTATTCTCGGCAGTTTCATATTGATCTTGAGGCAACTCAATTACCCACACCTGGAAGAGGCAATGAATTTGAATAGTGTTTGTGGCTTTTTTTTTAATACATCTTTTTCCCCCTTTGTGAAGGGCAATGACTTTACTACTTTGCAAAATGAATCACAAGGAGATACTCTTGTTCTCTTCTTGAAGGTAATAGAAAAGAACCTGTAAGATAAAGCACTTTCTAAGTCAAGGGTTGAGATTATTCATGAATATCTATTCTATTCAATTTTATAGTCTAAATGATTAAAGTGCTTTCCTTCTTTTAAAAAAGTCTGTGCTGCTAAATGTTAAATCTCAAATAGTCCAGATTTTAAAGAACAATCGATGTCTCTTTTTCCAAAATTAATAATAGAAAAACATCATATCCAGAGGAGAGAAGAGTGATATTGCAAGACAATTGAATTATGTTTTATTGAGCAATGATCAGGTGATTTCTGTTTTCATATAGTACTATAGCAGTTCAGAGGAAGGAGAACATTTGTGAGATTTCAAATAAGAACTAAGATGATGTTTATGTTGCAACTCCACCACATAAATTCACGTGATGTCTGTTGAGTTATTGACACTATGATCCAAGTCACTTCACCACTTCTGAAGTAAGTGTGGATCATTACCACTCCATCTCATAGTGGTCATTATCAAGAATAAACTAGATAACATGTACAAACGCCTTAACGCAGTGCCTGGTACAAATTAAATGATCAAGTACATTATTAACATGTTTAGTTCCATTATTTAACAGGTAAAAGGTGGCACAAAACATTTAGTTAATCAAGGTAATAGCTACTTAGTAGCAAAACTGGTATTAGAAATACTTTGCCTGGATTTTGAAATTTATCATTTCAGATAGAATTATGTTCTATTATTATATTTATGCTTGTAGATATACATTATACAGTTAATCACCATGCATTTTTAAGCTCTTTTTCTGCTCTAAGCATTAGCCTATACAGAGCAGAAGATATAGAGATAAATCAGTACTCTCATGGAGCTTATCACTTAATGGAAAAAATAAGAATGTAGGAGCAGAATTATGAGATAGGCACAGTATTTCTGTAAGAGGAAAAATTACTTTCAGTTAAGGGCAATTGGAACCAATTTCCTAGGTGCAGTGTGATTGAGATGTATTATTAAAATGAATTTGTCTTCTTTCTGCCAAAGCTTACTTATAATTTACTTGGCTACTTGCGCTTCCTCCCCAAACTATGTGACTCATGCCACCATGCTTCCGTCACCCTGTCCCTTATGCCTTTTCTCTTGTTGTTATCAATATTTTATTTCATGCTGAAGGAAGTTTCGTTGTCTAAAAGCTATAATCACATTATGTTTTAGAAACTAAATGTCAAAGAAAATTAGTGAAAAATTACCTGGTTTCAGATGTTTTTCTAGACTTTTGTTTCTCCATATTTGTTTCTGTATCCCTAGCATGAAATCCTCATGAAGGAAATGCTTTTTTTCTTTATCATTATTTATCTATCCTTATATGTGAAAAAGAGTGTCTTTTTAGAATAATTGGCAAAATAATAATTCTCAAAGTTCCTGATTGACTTTTCTATTGTACTTTAAATGTTGGCTCAAATTTAACCATCTGTTCACAGCATCCGCTCTTCATGGCCATTGGGCTCAGATAGGGACACAGGAGGGGTTCTCTCAGCACCTTGGGGTACAGTGCTGATCCCATCCAGTGGTCATCACATGTGTTCTCATTTTCTCCCTGCAGAAAGTGAAGCTGAATCCTTCACCTCCAATGCTCAATAAATATTTTCTGATTGGATCAACCAAATTATTTTTCCAAGAAAATATAATTTTAACCCAGAAAGCAAAAGTAAAAAGGAGTTTAAAAAAGAAAACAGAAGATTGAAACATAGTGTAGGACCAGAATTAAGGGAACCATTTATACATTATCCTAAGAAAGAATATGGAAAAATACATATTGTAAGGATTGTCTTGAGATAAGAGAAAAAGACCAGAAGGATAAGGCAATCTAAACTACAAGTAATAAAGTCATTAAAATAGCTTGCTTACTCTTTATCCTCTAATTATATTATTCCTATTTGTTCATTATGCTTGGATAAATATTATTTAAACCTGTTTCATATACTACAACAAAAATGGAATAATAAATATGAGGAGAAAAAGTAAAGGAAAAAAGTATTCACATTAAAAGGAAATTTCTGAAGAAACTTTGAATAAAAGCTATGATGCCCTCTGGTGTGCACACATTTTAAAACCAGTCTAATACATACTTTACATATGGATTCTCTAAGTAATAATAGCTGAAAAATTTTTCATTAGGAAATGCAACAGTTCACAGTGTACTCAACTACAAACTGCCCCAAATACTAACATAATGCTATTTAATGAATTTTAAAATGCAAATGCAAATCAGCCTGGTCTTTTCTGTTTCTGGGTAAAGATGGTAATTTCTGAATAAAATGCCAAAGCTTTAAGTTCTGAGCGAGCTTGTCTGCAACTCATCAGAGGATTATGAATAAACATGGCTTGAGGAGTATGCAGATTTCCTAATAGAAAATCCATGAATGTTTTAACACCCAGGGGTTCAAATTATAATAAAGGGATAGCACCTGTCACTAGAGGCAAAATACAAGATCACCTTTGCAATCCCTGGAGCAATTAAATCACTGACAATTTAGCCTTTCTCTGGCAAGTGGAGAGTCTCTAAAGGCGCAGACGGGTACATACATCTCAGATTGCCCCATGTAAGGAAGTTGTTTTAAATTCCATTTGTTCATTTTATAAATGCTATTTTCCACGTATCTTACAAAAATATCTTTTCCCCAAAGATGAGGTGATTTCCTGTATCATTAAACTACAAGAGGGGGAACTTATATGGCCTCTTCTCCTCATTACAGATGATTATTAATGCCATGTGACCTTTCAGTTCATCAAAATATCACTCTAGGTAGCAAGTGTCCAAATGTGGTTTCTGCACTGATGCTTTGGTAAAAACGTTTCAGTTCTTTTTTCTAATGATATAATTTTACAGGAAAATAAATATAGAGAGAGTTTTTATTACATGCTTTGGAAAACTGTGCAGCCTGTTTACTAGGTGTGAGTATCCATCTGAGCAAATGCAAGCACAGGTTTTGCCTATTGCTGGATTCTGAGGAATCCCTTCCACAGAGTTGCCTATGGTTCCAACATCAATACACCACCACGCTGACCACAGCCTATGGATTTGTGGTACAGGAGGAGGTTCCTGGGTTGGACACTGATAGCTGACTTCTCACCCAGTGATGGCTGAGTGGTATGAAAGCCAAGAATGTAGGAAATCTCAGTTCACAGAAAAATTCAAAAGCAAGCAGAAACCCTGAGGTAGAAACAAGAAGACCAACAGAGCAGGAAGGCAAATGCACATGAAGTTCAAATACCTCCAAGTGAACTGCAGTAGACAGGAAGGCTGCTTCTGAGGAAGCTCTGTGGCTGCAGAAAGGTGCTGAGCTTCTGGAGCGTAATGTGTGTGATTACTGCGTTCTGCATAACCTCCACTTTCTGAGGCCTGGCACGAGACACCACAAATGTTTTTTTTCTATATTTTCTAATAAATTCACATTCCATAATTAAAAAAAAATTAGTTGTTGATTGACCTTTATTTATTTAGTTATATGTGGTGCTGAGAATCGAACCCAGTGCCTCACACATGCTAGGCAAGCATTCTACCAACTGAGCCACAACCCCAGTCCACATTCAATAAATTTACCTTAGAAAGTAAGCATTCTCTGTGGCCTAAAATGAGTAGTTAGAATAATGCATTGAATTGTAGTGACATCACTCTTGCTTTTCATATATTTAATAACAGCATTTTCAAAGATGGTCAATTACAATGAAGGAGAAGAAGTTTTAAAATACCGGAAAATTAGTACTGTGAAAATATGCAATAAATGATTATTTCACAAAATTTTATACTTCAAAGACAAAGTTTCAGACTCTACCATGTTATTAAATTTGTTCCATAAAAGAAGGAAGTAAAGAACAGCTGTGAGGGTCTGGGGTTGTGGCTCAGTGGTAGAGCACTCGCCTAGCACATGTGGAGTGCTGAGTTCAATCCTCAGCACCACATAAAAATAAAATAAAGGTATTGTGTTCAACTACAACTGAAACAAAATATTTTAAAAAAGAATAGCTGTAAGAAATTAATTCTTGTATCACATAAACTCTTTTAAGCTCCCCTTATATGCTAGGTTCTTTAAATTAACTACTGAAATTCCATATTCAAGTTTTTCACCTATCAGTATAAACAGATATACAGAAAGATAAATGAAATGTAACAATTACTAATGAAGAAAACAAATACATAATGAAAAAAAAACTTAAGATCAAATTTGAATTAAAAAGTTGACTATGAAGAAATTAATTATGAGAGGAATAAAAAATATTAAATCAAATATTAAATATCAATAAAATATTAAATCAAATATTCTGGATAAGGTTGTAGTCTACCAAATTTCCAAAAATAAAAAGGGAGCATATGTAAATATATAATTTATATGATAATAATTATGTAAATGTAAAATATATAAATGACCAAGTTGAAGATATATGTTAGGTGTTTATGAGTGCACATGCACACATACACAAAAGTCTAAAATGATTTTTTGCTAACAATGGCTTGGCTGAAAAATTTAATTTTAGTTGAATGCAAAACAGTGATCTGACCTCTTTCAAGAACTTTCATTTGATAATTATTTCTGCCAAATCTACATTATTTCTACCATCCTGAATGCAAAAGACAAACAGATGTTACTTTTTCAGGCTCTTACCTTGTTACCTATTAGCCTTCTGAATTACTATAACAAAATGCATAAACTAAATAGCTGGAAAACAACAGGAATTCATTTCTGGTATTTCTGGAGTCTGAGAAGTTCAAGATCATGATGCCAGCAGATTTAGGATCTGGAGAAAAAAAAACTTTCTCATAGACAGCCATCACTAACTGTAATCTCACAAAATGGAAGAGGTGATACTCTGTTTAGATCTCTTGGTAAGGGCAATAATCTCATTCATGAGAGCCTCAACTGCATGATCTCCTGAAGACCTCACTTCTTAATACATTACCTTGAGAGCAAGTATTTCAATATATGAATATATATTTGGTGGAAATGTTTATATGTATAGTGACACCACAGTGACATTAAACGATACCAAACTTAGATTTTATTTTCTAAAAAGCAAAGAAATAAATTTAGAAAGATGTTAAAAATAAAAGAGGTTGTTGAATAGAATTGATTGAAAACTTTCCAAGAATTTTTCAAGAATTCTGTGTGCTCTAGAGAGTACTGATTGCTTATTTGGTATTTGAATTTATACTCTTCTCTGATCCAAATATCACAGTCCACTTATTCAAATTTTGGCATGATCTATGTCAAAGTCTATTTTGCATAAGCAAAATGAAGTGAGAGGTTAACAATATCCATTAAATTTTCAAAATCTATGATAAGTTCGGACTTAGAAAATATGTACATTCATAATGACTAAGAAATTATTTTAACTATACTGTCTAAAACATCAAGACTAGGAAAAAATGTAAATAATTTCTTCATATTTTGCTGCAATAAAAAGCTACTAAAATTTTTTGTGACTAATTTTTATAATGTTTATTCAATAATCATAAAAATACCTAGGAATATTTAAAATGCATTTATTTCAATCATTTTTTTCTTGATAGAACCTTCTTATCACTTAAATTCCTATTTGAAATATGGATGATGTGGGAATTTTTTTTGTTTTGAGATGCCAGATTAGAAAACTATATGCCCTCTTTTGTTTTCCAGTGTATTAAATCATGTTGATAATTAATTCTTAATTTTAAAATATTATTAAAGTATTTGTTATAATTTATTTCAGTTCAGAAAAATAATATTCAAACATTCTCCAAATGGAAAATGATTGATTTAGTTATTTATTCTGAAATATCACCATGATTATATATTCTAATTAGAAAAATAATTATATTTCATCCTAAGAAAGTTTTACTTAATATTTCTGTGGCTATTATCATGAATTTTATTTAATACTCTTAATTCTAAATGTAAAATTTAATAAAATATAAATCACCATTTTGATATTTTATATGACTATATGAATGCCAGAGAATTGAGTGAGCCATAAATCTTTTTCATAAGTCAGATTATTATGTAGTAACAGAAAACCTTTAAATTTTTGTAATATTTTTCATTCTTTGTGCACCTATACTAGGTATTGCAGATTTTAAAATGAGAAAATAGAATTATATAAGAAGTAAGAAATAATTTTTATTACTTTGTTCAATTAAATTTATGATAATAATTTGTTTTTGACATTTGCATAATTATGCATATATGTTTATATGATAAGATTATATAAGGTTACAAACATTTGAATAGGTCTAGCTGTGTAATAGGAAAGTTGAAATATTGATGATACATATGATGTATAATTTAAAGATATGTAATATATAATAATAATAATAATTAATAGATAGATAGATAGATAGATAGATAGATGGATCTATTTCTTTCTGATATTTTTGGGAAGTTTGATGGATGAAGTGGCATTTGAATTAGGGCTTAGGAGGTAGATAGTAGCCTTATAAACTAAAGTGAAAAGAAGATCATTTCAATACAAGATAGAATAAGCAAAGAACTGAAAGTGAGAAAAAAGAAGTCATGCGAGAAAGGTGACTGTTTCAGCTTCGTTTGAGGATATGGTTATGTAGTGTGTCCGCATAGTTCATGGTGTGGAGTCAGTATAGAGTTGACTAAAACTATCTCCTGAGAAAATTTGTGTTTAACTCAATTAGGAAAAGCAATTTTCAAAAGTGTTTTGAGCAGAGATGTGATATAAAAAAAATTCCCAACCATTTTTAGTAGTGTGTATTTCAGGCTGAGAGAAACAAGAGATAAACAATTTGAAAATAAAGTACACCACGGATTAATAGTGCAGGAAAAGGAAAATGGGGAAGCACAGGTGGATGAAAGAGGAAAGTGGTGATAACTCCATGAGGTACAGTATTGCACAGTAGCTAAAACTTACACACTGTTACAGGGAATATAAATAAGTACCACCATCAGCAAGAAAAGTATAAAGGTTCCTCAAAATACTAAACATAGATCTCCTATAAGCTCTAGCTCTACCACTTCTGGGTAGATAGGTCCAAAAGAAATTTAATCAGCATGTTTATCATGGCACTCTTCACAATAGGTAAAACATGGAATCAGTCTAGGTGTTCCTCAACAGATAAAGAGGACAAAGAAAATGTGGTATATATATACACATTGGAGAATCATGCAGCTATAAAGAAGAATGAAAACCTGTCATTTACAGTAATGTGGACAGAACTGGATGTCATTATATTAAGAGAAATGAGACACAGAACGACAAGTACTGTGTGGTCTCTCTCCTTTGTGAAAACTAAACAACAACAGAAAGTCAACCTGAAAATGACTACTAGAGATTGAGAAGAGTGAGAGTGGAAGGAGGGTTAAAAAAAGAGTGACTGAATTAATTTTTTTAAAAAATATACAACAGATAAAAAGAAACTGTTAAACTGTTTTTTTTAATTAATTTTTATTGTTGGTTTTTCAAAACATTACATAGTTCTTGATATATCATATTTCACACTTTGATTCAAGTGGGATATGAACTCCCATTTTTACCCCGTATACAGATTGCAGAATCACATCAGTTGCACATCCATTGATCTACATATTGCCATACTGGTGTCTGTTGTATTCTGCTGCCTTTCCTATCCTCTACTATCCCCCCTCCCCTCCTCCCCTCCCGTCTTCTCTCTCTACCCCCTCTACTATAATTCATTTCTCCCCCTTATATTTTTCCCCCTTTCCCCTCACTTCCTCTTGTATGTAATTTTGTATACCCCTGAGGGTCTCCTTCCATTTCCATGCAATTTCCCTTCTCTCTCCCTTTCCCTCCCACCTCTCATCCCTGTTTAATGTTAATCTTCTTCTCATGCTCTTCGTCCCTACTCTGTTCTTAGTTACTCTCCTTATATCAAAGAAGACATTTGGCATTTGTTTTTAAGGGATTGGCTAGCTTCACTTAGCATAATCTGCTCTAATGCCATCCATTTCCCTCCAAATTCTATGATTTTGTCATTTTTTAATGCAGAGTAATACTCCATTGTGTATAAATGCCACATTTTTTTTATCCATTCATCTATTGAAGGGCATCTAGGTTGGTTCCACAGTCTTGCTATTGTGAACTGTGCTGCTATGAACATAGATGTAGCAGTGACCCTATAGTGTGCTCTTTTAAGGTCTTTAGGGAATAGACCGAGTAGGGGAATAGCTAGATCAAATGATGGTTCCATTCCGAGCTTTCCAAGAAATCTCCATACTGCTTTCCAAATTGGCCGCACCAATTTGCAGTCCCACCAGCAATGTACAAGAGTACCTTTCCCCCACATTCTCGCCAGCACTTGTTGTTGTTTGACTTCCTAATGGCTGCCAATCTTACTGGAGTGAGATGGTATCTTAGGGTGGTTTTGATTTGCATTTCTCTGACTGCTAGACATGGTGAGCATTTTTTCATGTACTTTTTGATTGATTGTATGTCCTCCTCTGAGAAATGTCTGTTCAGGTCCTTGGCCCATTTGTTGATTGGGTTATTTGTTATCTTATTGTCTAATTTTTTTAGTTCTTTGTATATTCTGGATATTAGGGCTCTGTCTGAAGTGTGAGGAGTAATCCTTTCTCTCGCCATGCAAAAAAGTTAACTCAAAGTGGATCAAGGAACTTGATATCAAATCAGAGACATGGCGTCTGATAGAAGAAAAAGTTGGCTATGATCTACATACTGTGGGGTCGGGCTCCAAATTCCTCAATAGGACACCCATAGCACAAGTGTTAATAACTAGAATCAACAAATGGGACTTACTCAAACTAAAAAGTTTTTTCTCAGCAAAAGAAACAATAAGAGAGGTAAATAGGGAGCCTACGTCCTGGGATCACACTGTTTTTTAAAGTAGTAGTAGCAACTTACAAAAAAAAGAGTGATTGAATTTGATCAATAGATATTCTATGCATGTATGGAAATATCACACTGAACTCTATTAAACTCTATTAATATGTATAATTACTATGAGTTAAATATTTTTAAAAATTCTATCTTGGAGTCAGATAAGTCTGAATTGAAGTCCTAGCTTTTTCATCTACTTTAAGTTTTATATATTTCCTCTGAGACCAAGAATTAGTAATAGAACATACTTCAGAGACTAGAATAAAAGTCATAAGATGCTGTGTTAAAAGTGTCTATTAGCACAATATCTTTTAGTGGATGGAGGAGATAGTTGCAGAATTTTGGTCACAGATTAATTGAATGGAAAAAGCTCAAAAAATATGATTGAAGTTGCATTTCTATAATTCCACTATAGAAACAAGCAGAAAGACCTGGAGAAAAGATAATACAAAATAGAGTGACACAGACAGCTATACACCTATTCTTCCACCTTGCTTTCTTGGTTCTTCACATACATTGACTATTTTATTAAACTATGATAATATATCCTAACTGATTAATAAGGTGCTTTTTTATGTATCACACTTGTTTTGTTTAAAATTTGCAATGTTTGTACCATTTTGCCATCATAAAGAGCAGTTGGCTTGCTTCAGTCCACATAGGTTTACTTGTCACTCATCACCTTCTACTTTATTGACTAAATGACTTTTTGTGAATTTGTATTCAGTCTAACACCTCCCTCTCTAAAAGGTAGGACCTAGAAAGAAGATGCAGTTTCTGGGGCCAAATAGAATGTGGCACAGCTGATGCTTTACTCAAAATCTATACTGATTGCAATAACTGGATCAATCATGTTGCTATCTACATCGATTTGTAGGACTGCTGACAATTTGAGCCCACTGTCATTTTCCACGGAAAACCATTGCCAAAATTGGTACCATTCATACCAACTTGTTTTAAATAAAGGGTAAAAGGAAAAAAAAATCAGGGAAGGAAAATAATGGAAAATAACTATAAACTAGAATAATCCTACAACTACTTTATCAGCATTACTACTGTTATTAAACACACTTTTCATACTATGCCTTTGGTACTTTTCAAGGAATTTGAATATATTATATTTAAAATGATAGTTTTAAAACATTGGCATGCAAAACAATCATTATGAGAGGTACTTAAAAACAGAGATCTAGAAAAAATAAACAATGAAATATATACTGGTGTGATTTATCAACTATGAAAACTAAAACACTTAAAAGTGTTGTAGAAAATATCCCAATTGTGTTCATGTCCATTTTCCTTATTAATATGAAGCATATGCTTTTCCTAAAATCATGTATAATTTTCTAACATTCAGAAATAATTTTTCTCTAGAACAATAAAAACTCTAAAACTAAATTTTCACAAAGCAGGTTAAAATCTTAATTTCCAATATTATTGATTTATTTATGAAAAATAGCAGTGCATTATTCAAAGAGTCTTTAGAAGAGTATATTTAATAAGAATTTAGATCAATCAAAAGTGTATTCTGAGCATCAGGAGTAGTGTTAATTTTTATTGAAGATGTAAAATTTTCTTGTTCACCTTCAATAAGAATGTTTACCTTTTAGAGTAGCAAAATATATTCAAAATACTTATGTTGTTTTCAATAATATCTTGTAAATAATTATTTCAATGATTAATGTAAATAATATTCTTTGACTATATTTATGAAAGTTAATCTTATATCTATTTATGTCAGCTAATAATCCTAATAGTGAATTACTTACTGACTTATTTCTTAAAAATGTTTCCAAAGGAATTTTGATTGAGTTGGCATCATATGGTCATTCCATATAATAAATTAATTATATCATTACATTTTAATGTCTCAAGTATCTGTGTCAAAATTTCTATGTTTGAAAACTGTCAAAATAATTTAATCATTAATATTTAAGCTTTAAGCAAAGAAAACCCATAACAGCCCTTACTGTAACCATTAGGAAGTATATATAGCCTCCTTCAGAACCTATAGATTTTATTAAATAATAATTTGAAAAATAAAAACATTTATTGTACCAAGAAATTGGATATGAAAAAAGGAGACTTTTTAGAATGCATTATTAACTAAATATTCAGCCATCAATTTCTGCTCAAATCTGTGTAGATTTTTGCTTCTGGTTTTCATTGAACTGTATTCAATTAGTAATTTTAAAATTCTTAATCATATCTTTAAGTAATTTTTAATTAAAATCAATCAAGACTGTTATATACATATCTTTGTATTTGTTAATTAAAATTAACATTTTTAGGTTATAGTACTTCTAAGATTTGCTCTTAATTAGCACTTTTGTAAACCTTAACCTACTAAATTTTAAACAACAATACTCTTAAAACACTTAACTTTCTAATTACAGATTATGGGAGACTACACCTAAATGTGAATTTCTTCTCTTTATGAAAAGTTAACATGAAGCACAGAAAAGGCAATTTACCCACAGTTGCCAAAATTGACAAAACTTTGTTGTTCAAAGATTGTATATCCATAAATTCCATCCTGTGATCTTCTGTTGTAAGTAAAGAATAGTCAATGCTCTTATTTATCTTCTCCTAATTAACATATCTTACACTGGCATCTGATAAATGAACATTTTTTTCATTAAATATTTATTAAAATGCTTTTTCTATACTCACCAATTAAGGGCCAGTTTTATTACAATGATGCCAGGAAAATTCCAAAACCTCAGGATTCACAGGATACAAGCCCTATGGTACTCAAAAAAATAACAATGCATTCTTGTTCTTTATTAGAGAAATAAACAGAATAATATATGATATTAACCAAAGAAAGCCATTTTAATCTACAATAAGTGCACAAATTACAACTTAAATTAAAATTAAGTTCAAAATCTTCATTTTATTGGTTTACTAAAAAGTACTATTTGCATTAAAGTCTCCATTACTTTTTTGAGGTTTCCAGGAAAATCCTATAATTTATGTAATAATGCTCTATTATTGAGAGATTCTCTTTTTATCTCTCCATTTCCCTCTCTCTCTTTTTCTCTAATACACACACTGATGCTTGTACAAATAGCAGTCTGTGTATCCAATAAATAAATACAATTATTAAACTAAGAACAGGTCATTCTTATTCCATTTTGCAATAAATTTACAAAGATTATTATCAATACTACTACACAGGAAATAAACATAGTTTCACAGTAATATACACTAGTTATAGATAAAGAGATATAAATATGGTTCAAAATTATTAATAGTCAAATTTTAAATGATGATACTGAAAATAGATAAATTGGTAGATAGGTACATAGAAAGATGTATGATAGATTATTTACATGTAGTTTCTTTAAAAATTATTTGCTGCTCTTTGAATGAGTTTAATTTTATTTTACACTTCATTCTACTACAAATATTTCTGTTTGGTTTTCTTTTCTGTATTTTTTTGGGGGAAAGCACATTCTCTTTCTTTTTCTTATCTAAGGAAACTGACAAAGCAGTATGCTTTTATGGAAAAATGTACATAGGAAAAGCAGTTCAGTTTTTCTACACAGCAGGAAATGACTGCCCTCTGCTGTCGATTTATAGAATATTTTGTTTGGTATGTTTTTCCTACATCTGAAAATATTCAGAACTGTAAAATCCATCCATATATTGTTACTAATACTTGAATAGAATTCAGAATGTGTATATAATACACAAACTATTCAATGTATAGTCAATTTGAAGATTTGATAAATTCTCCTAAATCAAAACTGAGTTCTGATATATGTAGATAGGATGAGAGGAGGAGTTGGATGGGGAGATTCTTAATTGTGTTTATTTTCCCAAAAGCAAGGGGAGAAGACACAGGCACAAAGCTCTTAAATTAAAAGGAAATGCAGAAAATTAAATTTTAAATAAGTAGTGAATTATTTTGGAATAAATTTTACTTTTTCACTGTAATCGGCATCTTAAACATTACATAGCATATAGAATTTATTTTCCTGAAATATACAAAGGAATGTCATCAGAGTTAACTAACATTATTTTTTTAAATACTTTTCAGCATTTTCTTCCCAATTGCATAAGTATTGTAAAGTCAAAAGGCAATGTGAATATTCTGCAATAAGTTACAAAAATAATAAAGCCTTTTTCTTGTCTTTTAATTTCCAGGTTTCAAAATTTACACTCAAGTCCTCAATTTGTTTTAAATAGTCCTATAAATTAGGAAAAGCAAAATAATCAAAAAGCTACCCTTTAATAAAAATGATCACAAAACTCTTATTTTTTTAAAGTTATTTTCTCCTGTAAGGATAAAAAATGAACACTTTTTTTTCTATAACTACTTATTATCTACATAGAGGCCAATTATTCTGATAAACCTAAGGGTAAAGTCATAAATTAGGAAATGATCCTGATTACAAGGAGCCAATATCCATATATTGATGCTACTTAAATTATCTCCAGATATTATATTACAGTAATTTCTAAGTAGGTACATTCCAAATTTTTTATAATTTTCACACAAAATAACATTCATTTCACAATAAAGTTTATCAGAGTTGTAGGTAGATAAGGATGTATTTCTAGATATATAGATATCTATATATCTCTAAATATTAGTATATAGAGACAGAGAGACAAAAACAAATTCAGATTAATTATTTTTGGTTATAATATTTTACCAATAATCCAAAATTCAAAACAACAAAATCATATTTATTATCATTTTACTAACTCAATGAAACCTGATTCTTTTTGACTGTATATGTACAAGTTAGGAAGAAATATTTTCTCCTTATTAATTTAAAATAATTTACCATAGTTTTAAAGTAATAAAACAGACATATCTTCAACAATTAATTTCTTTTTAAACACATTGAATTTTCTGAAACTTCTTTCTAAACAAGAAAATGAATTATGTCAACTCTCTTTCATCTTGTAGACCTCAGGAAAGATGCCCTCAAGATTCACTGCCTATTTTACTTTTATGAACTTTTGCCTGAGTAGCATTAAACCTGACATTCCCTGACTTGATTCAATGAGCAATTCATTTTGGAATTAGGGATTCCAAATTAAAAATTTTCAAACAGGAAGCATTTTAGATATATGTTTGCAGAGTAGGTGAAGTGAATTTATATTTTTTGATAAGGTAATAGTGATCCATTTACAAGTAAAAAAAATAGGAAGACTTTTGGTAAAGTAATATCTGCCTAAGATATGCCCAAAATGACCTCATTAATGTCAGAAGATAAAATAATTTTTAAAAAGCTCTCAAATGATGTCCCATTTAAAAATCATTTGTATATAGATTTTATAATTCCTTAATGCACTTTATAAAACTCATTTGTTCTGTTTGTGTGGCTTTCGGCGGGGTTCATATTCTCTATTTAACTTCTTACTATGGTTTGATGTAGTTATACTTAAATTATTTATGGTGTGCAATAATAAATTAGTGGGTTTTATTTCTTTATTTAAGTTGCTTTTCTAAGTTGTTACTTTAATTCTTCCAAGTACTTGGAAGAATATGTTCCTGAAAATTAATTTAAATTACAGGAAAAAATTATTTTTTAAGTTTATAATGAATTATTTTATTATCCAAAGTAAGAATCCATTAAAGAATATTATCTTAATGTAAAATCTTCTTATACTCATTATGTTTTTAGGTGATAAGATCTGCAAGTTGAATACTGTTCAAATTGCCAAAGTTTTATACATTGGCTTTAAAGAGTCAATGTATAATGGTTTAAATAACATTAAATTTTATATAGATAGAGGATAAGAATTTTTTAATAACATTAAAGAATCTCATGCATGCATTATCATTTGCAACTGTCACTATCACTCAAACAACTTTTTGAATTATTCCTCTCCAGTCTTACTTTTACCAACTATTTTGTCTCAGACAGTTTAGTATGGAAGTATTTGGTAGTAAGGATGGTTACCTGAGAATCCTTTCATTCAAAATGCAAAATGATGCAATCTAGAGAGAGGTAGTTCTAATGCAAAGAGTAGACCTCACTTTAGCTATTGTATAAGTGAAGGATGAGAATAAAGGAAGTTTTGAGTAATTGTTAATCCAAGGTCAATCCTGGATCCCTGTGCCCTTCTTCTTTACTCTTTTTTTCTTGCTCCTCTGTATTCTCCATGTCCTCAAATTAGCTAGCTCACCTCACAATATCAGTTGTAGATTTTAAGGATTAGGAGCCATTACAAATTTCATAGAAAGATTTTTTCTTCTTAGCAATAAAGTGATATTACTGAAATCTTGGGTCTAAAGTCAGACAGCGTGCCTTGGAGTCTTCATATTTTCTCTAATTGTTAATATGGGTATACTTTAACCACTTTCAGCCTCAGTTTCCATCTTTTAAACTTACTAATTGCTGAGTTGTTCAATGACATGGTTTATGTGAAACACTTAACACAGAAACATCACTCGCTGCATGTTAGCTATTAAGAATTGTGTTGTTATTATTGATTTTTGTCTACTGAAAAAGAAATAAATAATTATGTCAATGAAGGAGATTATTTAAATTATAAGCGTGTGGCCGAATACACAGATTTTGGAAATATTCCATGTGAAAAATTAGAATGAAAAAGGAGACAATGTTTGTTATCCTTGTTGATTAGATTAGTGTTTATAACATTGAAATAAGGTACTTGAAGGAGGTCTGTACCTTGGGATGGGAGTTAAAATAATTGGTGCCTTTCTAGTTTTGACAGAATATTAAGATACGGATAAAATTTTTGGATGGAGGCTAAGAGAGTTTTTGTTCTTGGTTGTTGTTTTTTTGTTGTTGTTGTTGTTTTTGGTGAATATTGGCGAATAATGGACTGTAATTGTTTTAGTCAGCTTTTTCACTGCTGTGACTTTAATCTCTGACCAGAACAATTGTAGAGAAGAAAAAGATTATTTGATGGCTCACAGTTTCAGAGGTTTTGTCCAGAGAAGGCCAGATTCATTTCTTGAGATTGAACATCATGGTGGAGGAGTATGGCAGAGGGAAGCAGCTCACATCATGAGAGTAAGCAGAAAGAGAAGTCTCTACTTGCCAGATACAGATACATAACCCAAAGCCACTCCCCCAATTCCCACTTCAACCAGCTACACCCTACCACTTCAGTTACCACTCAGTTAATCCCTATTAGGGGATTAATTCACTGATTAGGTTAAGACTCTTATAATCCAATCATTTCTCCTCTGAACCTTCCTGCATTATCTCACACACGTGAGCTTTTGGGGGACACCTTACATCCAAACCATAACAGGAATTAATGTAGATCTCCTTCCAATAATAATAAGACAGTTTTCATGATATACATTTTTTTAAAATTTTTTTTAAGTGGAGTTTTAGTCAGCTTTTTTGCTGCTCTAACTAAAGGATTTGCCCCAGCACAAGTCTAGAGGAGAAAAGGTTTATTTGAGGGCTCGTGGTTTCAGACTTTTTGTAGTTCATATAAGGCCAGCTCCATTCCTCAGGGCTCAAGGTGAGCTGAATATCATGGCAGGAGAGGGTAGCAGAGGGAAGCAGCTCACATCAGGGTGATCAGGAAGCAGAGAGAGACTCCACTTGCCAGATACAAATATATACACCAAAGCCACACCCTAGTTCCCCACCCCTTCCAGACACACTGTACCACTTCAGGTACCACTCAGTTAATCCCTATTAGGGGATTAAATCACAGATTGGGTTAAGACTCTTACAACCCAATCATTTCTCCTCTGAACATTCTTGTATTGTCTCAGATGTGAACCTTTGAAAGACACCTCACATCCAAACCATAACACAAGGATAATCTGTTTTTATTCGAATTTCTTCTCTATAACAGCAAGCTTTTCATGAATTTGAAGTTGTTTTGTTTAAGAAACATCCGTTATATTAATTCCTCTTTCAGAGCCTTTTTTGTAGGTAACTCCGATATTCTCAAAGATCTAACCATTCCAACATTTTTTTCCTGATACTAGATAAATGTAAGAACAAAAACTCTCTTAGACTCCATCTATAAATTTTACCCAAGTTTATGTTTTGTAGTCTCTAAAAGTCATCCATAGTCCATATGTAAATGAAAGAGCAGAGATATGTCTCAATAGAAACTTTATTTAGAAAGTAGATAGTGGGCTGGGCATGGTGGAGCATGCCTGTAATTCTAGCTGCCAGGGGAGGCTGAGTCAGGAGGAATACAAGTTCAAAGCCAGCCTCAGAAAAGTGAGGCATGACTCTAAATAAAATACAAAATAGGACTGGGGATATGACTCACTAGTCAAGGGCCTCTGAGTTCATTCCCTGGTACCAAAAAAAAAAAAAAGAGAAAGTGGGCAGAGTGGTCCAAATCTGACTGATCCCTAATTTAGATAAATGCAAACATCTAAGCATTTATTAAGCAACTATTCTATGTGAAGTTCTGTGATAATAGGTTATAACATGATTAATTGCCTTATGTTTGGACAGACTTATGTTCAAGTCTCATTTCTGTCACAAGCATTGTAAAATGAAAGAAACTAATTAATCAATAGAAACATAACCACATTCATATATCAGTCATGTTTATTTAGTTGGAGTGTATTTTTACTATGTGTTTAACATAATTATATGTTCAGTATATGTTAGGCATGCAACAAGTATTATTTTGTACCAGAATATAAACATTATTTCACCTGACTAATGTGACAAATGTATGTATCCAATCAATTAAAAAACTAAATGTATAATATATTAAACATGAGGTGAATAGTCATATTAGGTGAAGTCTAAACTACATTGTCCAACATTCCACCATAGCTGGTGGACCTTGAAAGGCAACAAAGCCCCGAATATACTGGGCATTCCCTCTTTTTATCATGTTTTATCCACAACACATTCTACAGATACACTTGAGAATGACAAAAAGAAAGGGAGGGACAGCAGATTACTCCAAGGCAAATCAGAGAGCTGTGTGGCAATCACTTGCAGATCTACTTTTTCCCCTCTCAACAGTTCAGTATATTCATATATTTTATGCAATAATTACCTTCATGGAGATTATGCTACATCATTTTCATTTTAATGATGAAGAAAAGATGCATATGTCTTTCCAATCCCTGTTTATATTGATATAGAATGCACTATTTTCATAGTTATGAGCTGTATCACATTTGAACTTTTAAATAATTTTAAATTTGTTTTTATTACTTAGACATTTGATTTTTGAGAGTCATTTGTATAGGTGCTTGAGAAAAAAATAAATCCTCCCCATGCCTTTGTCCCATTCTCTCCTCTTGCCAGGCAGGCCTAGAGAAATTTGGCAGAGTTACTGTTTCAGTTAGGTAGACATTATCAAACAAATACAAATGCCAAATTTACTATTTTTCTCTAATTTCTCCCATTCTGAAATTTTGGGCAATTGTAAACCAAAGGATTAGAGAATGTTTTACCTTGTCTTTTAAAGTATACAACATGCAAAATTATATGGATATAAAATGAATACGAAGCATTTAATGTTGAGATCTTGTAAGTAAGCTTGTTTCATTATACTCAGGACTATCATTGCTACAAAACATATTACAGGACATAAAATAGTTCTGACTTAATTGTAAAATAAAGAATTACCAAGTGACCTAAGTCATTCTTTTGTAAATAATTTGTTATTTGTTTAAGGTAAAATGCATCATAATTCTGAAGAAAACACAGAATATAAGACTTGCTGCTCATTTCCTTGTACCAGAGCATGCTAAATTAATATTAACATTTTTTAAAAATTGCAAATGTCTTAGTTTTAAATGATTACAAATTTTAAAGCTTAATGTATTTATGTTTTTTCCAAAATACCTAATTGAATGTTTTAAATCCTATGTTAGAAGATATATATTTTTATTATTAACATGATAATGTTACTTGTAACCCTATGAACATCAAAACAGGCAAAACAGTTTGTCAATAATGTGTATATATACATTTGAATTCCAGATTATTTTAAAAATATGAGCATGTGGTGTTGTTCTAATAGAATTCAAAATACTAGTGCTCAAAAAATTTAATTGGTTATTTTGTTGTGCTCAGAGTAACAGAATAGTGGTTTCATTTCTGCCTTTTGTCTATTTTCTCAGAGTGTTATTGGGTTAAAGAAACCTTATGACCTCATTTTGGTTGCCCACTGGTAAGAGCCACTCATGTGTCACAGAAAATATTTTTTCAATATGTCAACCATAATGAAAATGTTCAAATAACAAAGGAAGACATTGCTTGTGATTGTGGCTAGACAGTCATACTTCCAGAACCAGCTGCCTTACAAAAAATCTTAACAGAAATTAAAGTTCTTTCCATATTTCTAGACCTATTCATAATGTGAGTATCAATTTCAGCATTGGTAACAATCATTTACAACTTCATTCTTATGGTAGATAACAGGTGTGTGTATAACAATACAATTTTTATTCATCCAAACTGGTAATTTTTTCTCATAGAGGTGATCATATGCTTTATTCTTGTTTAGAAGACTATCTCAATAATCAAGGATATTTCTAAAACTATGCTGCACTTTCAAATGCATAAAATACATATTCATAAGATATATTTTTCTTACACTTATGGTACATTTCCTTGGGCTTTTTTGATACTTAGCAACATTTTCTTCTACTTTCTGATTATCTCTCTAATAGCAAAATATTAACTGTGATTCTTTAATATGACTATACACCTCATGTTTGATATATTATACATTTAGTTTTTTAATTGATTGGATACATACATTTGTCACATTAGTCAGGTGAAATAATGTTTATATTCTGGTACAAAATAATACTTGTTGCATGCCTAACATATACTGAACATATAATTATATGTTAAACACATAGTAAAAATACACTCCAACTAAATAAACATGACTGATATATGAATGTGGTTATGTTTCTATTGATTAATTAGTTTCTTTCATTTTACAATGCTTGTGACAGAAATGAGACTTGAACATAAGTCTGTCCAAACATAAGGCAATTAATCATGTTACAACCTATTATCACAGAACTTCACATAGAATAGTTGCTTAATAAATGCTTAGATGTTTGCATTTATCTAAATTAGGGATCAGTCAGATTTGGGACCACTCTGCCCACTTTCTCTTTTTTTTTTTTTTTTTTTTGGTACCAGGGAATGAACTCAGAGGCCCTTGACTAGTGAGTCATATCCCCAGTCCTATTTTGTACTTTATTTAGAGTCATGCCTCACTTTTCTGAGGCTGGCTTTGAACTTGTATTCCTCCTGACTCAGCCTCCCCTGGCAGCTAGAATTACAGGCATGCTCCACCATGCCCAGCCCACTATCTACTTTCTAAATAAAGTTTCTATTGAGACATATCTCTGCTCTTTCATTTACATATGGACTATGGATGACTTGCCTTTACAGTGGCAGAGTTCAGTATTTACAACAGAAACAGAATTAAACATAAAACCTAAGAGTTACATAACCCCCAAACCATTTATCAACTTCTGATGGAAAATATACTGTTGTCTAAGACTGTAAGAAGAGACTGAGTGACACTGCATGAAGGTGAGCAGCTAGATTTCATTGTTTCATCATTTACAAATCATGTCACTGTCTTTCTTAAATACTTCTTTTACCTACAGTGGAAAGATGAACAGTGTCACCTTCCTCCAAAAAATGTCCATATCCTAATCTGCAGAAACTGTTAGTTTTACATTACATGGCAAAAAATGAATCTTTCAAATATGATTAAGTTAACTGTCTTGCGATGGAAGAGACTGACCTGATTTATCCAGTTGGATCCTAAATGTAGTCACAAACATCCATATAAGAGAAGCAGAAGGCCAGTGGGAATCACAGGAGAATCAATGACAAAATCAAATGGTTTAATGATATGCTTTGAAGGTGGGGAAAGGGTCACAAGCCAAGGTACTAGGTTGTAATATTTAACTGTCTGGTGTTGGGACTCAGTCTCATTTCTGTCATAAAAATTATAAAATAAAACAACAAAAAAAATAGAAAATGGAAATCCTATGGAGCTTCAGGAAGGAAGTAGCCCACTAAAGCTCAGTGGAATTGATTTTAGACTTCTGGATTTAGAAGGATGAGAGAATAAAATTGTGTGGTTTTATGCCACAACTTAAATGACACTTTGTTATAGCAGAAATAGAAAGCTAAAACACCTTCTAACTGAGAACTGAAGTCTTTGGAATTTGTTATGGACATCTCCATAGGCTCATGCCTATAAACCCAGCAGCTCAGGGGGCAGAGGCAGGAGGATCACAAGTTCAAAGCCAGTCTTAGAAAGTTAGTGAGGCCCTAAGCAACTTAGCAAGTCCCTGTCTCAAAATAAAAAAAAATAAAAAGGGTTGGAGATGTGGCTCAGTGGTTGACCACCTTTGGTTTAAATCCCTGAGACACTCCCCCCCAATGAAAACTCTACATCTCATATAAGGCAATTCTTGAAATGTTGGGGAACAACAATGAGTCTTCTGAACAATTTGACAATAGCAGTGGATATTCTCAAGAGAAAATTCTGAACAAACATGCATGCATACATTATGCATTAAATTTCAGAGTTTAACATAATCCCAGTTTTTTTTCCCTTTAATGAACTTTCTTGTATTCTATAGACTTTGCATGATATCATATGGCTACACTTTGCTAGGTTACTGCTGTCAACTCAATGATGGAAATAGTACTCTATTTTTTTTATCAGTATATGTTGGTGCTATTTATCTAATTTCCCTGTATAAAAGGGAATACCACAAGAATTGGTTTGATCTTTTGTTTATCAATCAATAGATGGCACCCAGAATGTTAACAGGCATGTAGTAGATAATAAATATTTGATGAAAATGAATGGATATATGAGCAAAGACTGAGGTGTTTCTCACTCCTTTGTATACATTTTCAGAAATCCTAGCACTTTATCAGCAAAGGAATGAGTGAATTGCTTAATATTTTATAAAAATAAATTTGATAATTGTGTCGAGTAGAAGGAAGATGAAAATCACAGTGGCCAGTGTGTAAATATGGTAGTAAAAATGTAGACAAAATAAAAATCATCTTGGTGATAGTTATTTGTTGATTGAAGCATGTTCCCACTCATCTTTCCAAACTAATATCAGCATAATGATCCTCAGGCAATGCTAATACAAATTTAATTCAGGAAGCTTTTAAAAGATGGAGATTCCGCTGGGCTCATCAGTCCATGTCTGTAATCTAAGCTGCTGGGGAGGCTGAGACAGAAGGATCACAAGTTGAAGGCCAGTCTCCACAATTTAGCAAGGCCCTAAGCAACTTAGTGAGATCCTGTTACAAAATAAAATATAAAAAGGGCTGCCAATCTCAAGGCCTTGTAGAGTTGATCAAACTGGTAGTTTATGGTGAACAGAGGATCATATGATGGAAAATCTTTGCCCTAGAGTTTTCTACTGGACCTGGAAAAAATCTTTACAAAGTTGCACTGTAGAGTGAGGTTACTCATCGTGATTTTCTTCCTTCCTTCCTCTTTCCTTTCCTTCCTTCCTTCCAACACCATTGTCTAAAGATTCCTCCCTGTCTATTGTTTTTACCTATTTTTTTTATTTTTCAAAGAAAACTCCTTCAATAAATAAATAAACATTGTGGGACCTCTAATCTCATCTTGGCGTCTGCTTACTGAAATAGTCAAACACTTCATTAGTGTTTTATGTAGTAAAATTTCAGTTATGTATTTGAGACAGGAAGATATGGAGTCTAGTTTGAAAAAAAAATGGCACTATTAAATTCTGAAAAAATATGACATTTTTTTAAAAAGTAGAGTATCTATATGACACTGGAAAACAGAACATTTGAAATTTTCATTTTATATTGAGGATTTGCGAAATATTCGCCACTTATTGTAGTACGTTAATTCCTTTATATTTTAATGATTTCATGAATCCTTTGTCTTAAAATTCTGGGTTAAATCCTTAACATCGGCTGAGGTCATTTCCACCCCAAGAAATGGAAAGGTGAGAAGACATTATCAGAAAGAATTCTGAGAGCACCTTTAAAATACCATATTTCACCATACTCCTGGCCTCCTAGTTCCCTACCAGTGTTTCTCATATTACAATCCAAGTAGGAAATTGGGTAAAAATGCCTTATATTTAAACTTCTAAATTAGGCAGAAAGAATGAAAAGGATTAAGAACAAATGTGGATAGTAAAGTGAGAACACAGAAAAATACCCAAATATTTAAAGTCCTCTTTTAAAAGCAATCTCAATCAGTGTGATCTAGTTAAAAAAAAAAAAAAAAAAAAAAGCAAGGACTTGGGAGTCCAATAGGTCTAGACTTGTTTCTGGGTTTCCACTGCTTTTCCTTGTGCTTCTAGACTTTATTAGTTAAATCTTTTAACCTCTTTAAATATTCTTTGGACATTTAAGATAATGCATGTGGGTCATTGAGCTCAGTTAGACATCCAATACATACCAACTGCTCTAATTATTTCTGATTAATGAATACAATCATAATTTAAATTGGTTTTATGTAAATGAAACTCTGTGTATTCAAATGCCAGTATATAAACTTGCAAAATTGAAAGAGTATAAAGAACACAATTATTACCTAGGGCAGTAATTTTTAAACTCTTAATATATGTAAATATTATCTAAGAAGCTTGTTAAAATGTATATTCCTGAGCTCTCACATATAGATTTTGGTTCATTATCTCTGAAAAAGTTTCCAAGAATTTCTCTTTTGGAAAAGAATGCAAAGTTATATCTCAGGTTTGTAATCTATGGTACCAATTTTGACTACCCTCTCAGAGCCAAAATGCTTTGTGTATATAACTAATTGACATATATTCATTTATTAATTAGAATAAGTATATAGGTTATTCAGTTTCTAAATTTTAGGAATACCTGGGATTAATACTTTTTATCAATATAATTTATTTACCTATAAAAACATTATCAAATATAATTAATACTGAAGTGTGAGATGTACTCTTTTCATGTATGCATTCAAAATTTGAAAGCACAAGTAACCCATTCCAAGTAGCTTAGTAAATTTTTTGATTGTAAAACCCTAGAACTTAACATTTATTTTTTGAAATGTTATCTGTCTAATATGAAATTTCACATTTTATGTCTTTATAAATGATCACTAAAGATATCTAATGGATGTATCTTAATTATTTTAATACATAATATGAGAATTTGGTATTTTATATTTATAAGATATAAGTTTATTCTGTTTTTAAAATGAAAGTTTTCTTAGTGGTACAAATAATACAAATATTTTCTAAACCTCTGAATAAAACAATTCCACTAGCTGACTCGAAGAATAGAAAATTAGCTACTTTTCTCAAAAGTTAATTCTTTATAATGTAATGCAATGCCAAAATGTCCAAGTGTTTAATAAAATTATATGAAATTTTAGAATTAGAACAGCAAATAGTCAGTGTTTGTCAATTTTTCCTTTGCAGAAATAAAAACAATTTTTCCTATCAGATTGTATGTAAAGTGGCTCAAAATAGAGAAAATGCTCTTTAATATAAGATAAACCTAATATCAGAAAACAAAAAGAAAAAGAAAAACCAATAAAGGGAGGAGATGCTTCAGATGAACTTTTCTGGTGCAGCAAATACGTATAACAGGCTGCCTCTTCTTGAGGCACTCTGACAAGACCTGTGATTTGGGGGTTAGCAACATAGTTTATGTAATAGAAGACTGAAGAATAAATCTCAAAAGAGCATATGGAACCTATTTTATGCCTGGAAAGGCTACTTATTTTATACACACACACACTCACACACTCACACTCGTGTGTGAGTGTGTGTGTGTGTGTGAGTGTGTGTGTGTATGTATCTTTGATTTATAAAACTAGGTTCTTTTGGTGATGCTACATTAAAGTTTATGTTACTTATGGGGCCAATGGTTTCTGTTTGTTCTGTTCTTCTATTTTCTGTTATTATTATTATTAGTAGTAGTAATAGTAATAGTAATAGTAGTGGTGGTGGTGGTGGTGGTGGTAGTGGTGGTAATAATAGTGCCAGTGGTGGGGACTGAATCCTAAACCTGTTTTTTTCATATTCAGCTGCATTCACTGCAGACTCTACACATAACTTGATTGAAAAGAGAGTCACACTTTCTAATATATTGTTGCTAATTTTTCAAATTGAAAACAAGTTTGAAAGCTAAGATTTTTTTCTCAGGTGATCATTAATGAGGACCTTAGAACAGTATTTTCCTTAAAACAGAATGAAGCCTACTACTACACTTTGATAATAACTTACTTCATATGGAATTCTGGAAAGGAGATAATTGTAAATTGAAAATGTTTCTGAGTGAAAACATATATAGAACATTGGGATTATAAGCACTGCAAATTATTGGAAAATAGATTTATCTCATAATTTCACAGAAAACTATTCTATTTAGAGAAATAGACTTTTAATCCAATCAAAATACTTACAAAATACTAAAACTTTTCAGTCTTTATTAATTGTAATTTACTTATATTTGCTTTTATCCATTCATCCATTCACCATGAGTTTATTGATGACTTAATGTAAAATAGAAACACAGTATGTGAAATTCAAGGAATACAAAGAGACTGCTACTATGAAAACCTAACTATGAAGGTTATGGTCAGTATCAGTTCTAATACTGGATACTTCAAATATATACACATAGTAAAGTGCACATGTCCTTTACTTATGCAATACTTGAATCTTTCATAAGGTTGGGCAATTTTTAACAAGAAATTTACTCTTCATTAGAAATGAAAAGAAACAGCTGGTATACCTATTTCAAACATAACTCATGAATGTTTAAATAATATATCAGGGGTTTTAAAGCAAGCAAAATTTATAGGTTTGCCCTTTGTAGAAATCTCACTTTTTAATTTTGTTATTAGAAACAGCAAAAATATAGTCACTCCAATGTAATTGTGAAATTACATTACTGCTGTAATTTTCAGAAACATCTCCATATTTTAAAACTAAATATTGCTTCCTTTGAATATATTTCAGATAAATTAGTATTTTAAGACTTTTATGAGAATTTAAATGGATAATATAGTATGTGACTTTCATTGTTTCTTTTATTACCTAAGTGTATATTCACCATTACTCAACACCTGATTTATTCTATTATAAAATAAATTCTAAAATAACCTTTTACAATTATATTAATATTTTACCATAATAGATAACAAAAAATTATGGAAATTATTTTCATAGAACAAAGTTATAAAAAACAGTTATAGGGGGTATATTCATGGTCTACAAAAACAGTTTTGAATAAAGCAGAAAATAATAATTTTGATAGAGACAACCACAAACAGATTAAAATGTGATTCTGAAATCTGTGTCAAAGTTTAACTATCTGAAGAGTAATCTTCAGACTTCCTAGTAAATCTAATTATTTAAGTATTAATAATTATTCAATTATTTATTTAAGTATTTAATATTTAAGAACATGATTTTTCATTTTAAAAGTATCACTGTCATTACTGGCAAAATTCACTAGCAAGTACCATTTGATATTAGGATCCATTGACTAAAGCTCAAACCAGGGTAGGGTGTGTGTGTGTGAATAAAAGAAGTAAATACACCTGATGGGTGGCAGATATAAAACAATCACTAATAGAAAAAAAAAAAACTTTAAATCTTTAGTGAAAATTTTACAGGAAAAAATAATTTTGGATGAGAGATGGTATTAATAAATAATGTGATACCCTCTCTGGAATGCTACTCATATTAAATATCTTGCCTGATTGTCTGAGATGATGAAAATTGCCACCAAGACCATATTTTGGCAGTGATTTCAATTGTAACATCACCCATAAAGATCATGGCTTTTAAAATAGGCTACTTTGTTTCCTTCAAGAACATGGCTTGAGAGGTGTGGTTTGGGCTCAGTGATAGAGCACTGTCCTAGCATGTGTGAGGCACTGTGGTTTGATTCTCAGCACTACATATAAACAAATAAATATTTAAAAAGTTGTATTAAAAAAAAACATGGCTTGAGAAAAAGTCTCTTTCATAACTTGAGAAGAAATTTTCTTAGCCTACTTCCAAAATACAGTTTTATGCTATAGCTGATATAACAATGTGACACTTTACTTTTTTTTCAGTTAAAAATAGTTTTATATTTGAAATGTAAAGTACAATTTTAAGTAATTCTTCAATTACAATGATTATAATTATGATGAGGCTATATTTGATATATTTAATTGACTATAGGGTTAACACCAGTGCTTATGCTCTCTTTCAGTAATTATGCTCCATTTGCTGTTTTGTCTCTATTTAACATGAGACTGAACACTGGCATAAATCTATTTTAATAAAATTACCATTTTTGTCATATGGCGAAAAGTATAGCCAGAAAAAGTCTCCATTGTGGCTGTACAGCTGTCAAATATTTCAAAAATCTTTCCCCTTAGAATAACAGAAGCATGAAAAACCTGCAGATTTTTTCCTTTAAATTTAACAAAGTAAGGTTAATTACTAACATAAAATAAGGAAATGCAGTGAAAGACAGCAGTAACAGAAACCCTCCTAGAGATTGTCAATTTACCAAATGATTTGTAAATTATGAAATCTTTCATTATCCAATGTATTCACCCTATGACATGTGACATGCTGTTTGAAAGCAGCTGCATTTCACTGTTTCCCTATTGGTGTCATCTCCACAATCACAGAAAATAAAATTCTTCCACGATTAAATAACCCTAAATACAATTTTCTTGAAAGAGTAATTTTGAAAAATATATATATATTCAAAAAATTGCATATAAATATTCAAGAGGAACCAACATTGTTCAAGGGTCACCAAGAGAGGAAGAAAGAACTTTGATGCTAATTAAGGGTTTTTCAATTTGCATATTCTGAAAATAACTCTACTCAAAAGATCAGCCCTCAGTGCTGCTACTTGCAGAACTCGGATTGCCATTAGCCTGGACCTGGAATCACCACTCCCATTAGAGCACAGATGGCCTGGGAAAATGGCACAACCAATTGCCCATACGAATCCAACCAGGACTTTCTCTACCAGTCAGACCAGTGGTGTAATTAGAATAATGCCCCTTCTGCCATGGCTTCAGCTGCTGTCCAACACACTTCTCTGGTATTTCTACTTTCACAAATAAAGCAGTGTTGAAGTAAAATAAATGTTTCACTTAAATGACAATTAAAAGAGCTAACATTCAAGACTCCAGGTATTGACTCTTGAGTTTAGTTCCTCCTGAATAGCTAAATATCTATATTATCCATATGTATGTCCATATGTGTAAGGACACACACACAGACACACACACAAAGAGAAACACACATACACACACATGTATGTGGTCATTTCACCTTTTTGAGCATAAGTTTCTACAAAGTAAACAACATATCATAAGCACTTTCTATCCCATATCTGTGAGAGGTTGCCCACATTGGAGAAAACATGTATTAATAACACGAAATGCAATGTGCTGTTTCTCTCTAGGAAACATTTTCAGGCTCTACAAATAAAAATCTATCAATCATTGTGCATTTGCTGCAGATATGTTCTTATGTTCAGAAAAGTGAAAATGATTGATTAAAACCTCTTTCAAGGTGCTTTGGTCATTTGTGTATTCATTTATTTGTTTTACTAAATAATGAGTGAGTCATCTCCACTTGCCAGTCTCTGTGAATGGTTCTGGGATATAGAAATGAAGTTAGTCTGTGTTACAATTGAACTTGCTTTATAATAGAATAGAGATAAAATGAACAAAATACCAAGTATATACTATGTTCAATAACAAAAATTACTAAGAAGACCCATAAAGTAAGATAAAATAGTAGTGGCAAACTTGGATGAAATTGGGAATACATATTTGAATGAATATTCAGGAGAAGGAATTTGAACTCAGTAAGATTGAGGCACATATCCAAAGTCAAACTTCAAGAAGTCATAAAGTTGAGTAGAACTCAGGCCTATCACTTAAAGAATGCACTAGTTATTTTTTCATATTCGTTCCCAGTGCAATATTTATAAAACATGAAATACCATGTGAATATTTTAATTACATGTTCTGGAGAAAGAAAAATTAATCCTTGTGTATCAATGCATTTTCCATTATCCTTTGAAGATTTCTATTCCCAGATAATAAGAAATATCTTACAAAAATATAATTTTTATTTTAAAAATACTTTCCTGTATATTATTATAATACTAAGAACTAATAAAATACATTGAAATAAATGATGAAAAAGGTCAATGTAATTATATTTATGAGAAAACATGACATTTAGCTTAGCTAAAAATTCAACACAATATAAGGACATTTAATATAATTCAAAACCAATCCATACCTTAAAGGAATGTAGAGAACTTTATAATAGGAAAATTCCAATGCTTCCAGTGTAAGATATTTTTGTGTGCCATTCAAGGAAACTGCAGATGAACTTCAAAGGGATTCTTCATTCCAAATATGGAGAAGATGGACGGGAGCTATGGAAGATGGTCAACAGCTTCCTCCATATATATATATATATTTTTTTTCTCTTCTTGCTGGTGAATAGCTTCCAATAATTCTTTCAAAATCTAATTGCAGTTAATTAATCCTTTCATTTCTTAATTTCTGTAAGAATGTCATCATTCTCTCTTAATATGATAGTCATAGATTCTTAAATTTTTTTTTACTTTTAATAGTTTGTATTCAAGTTATCTTCCTCAGAATATTAAACACTATTGCATCATTTCTTCTGCCAATAATTTATATATAAGTTATAAAGAAAAGTTCATTGTAATGTGTTTGTAGGCAATAATGTTCCTCTTTCTGCCCAGGCCCTATAAATTTCACTTTTGATTCTTAGCCTTTTGTTTTATTTGTTTTTGATATGAGTGATCTGCTGGGTAGTTAACATATATGTACATGCATATGTTATGTGTATGTTCATGTGAGTTGTGTGCACAGATCCTTCATCACTCATGTTTGGGATTATGTTCAATTAAGCCCATTGTAAGTTTTAAATGTCCTAAGAGACAAATGTTTTTAATACAATTAACCTACCAATCACCAAAAATTAGTCCATCCTCCCTCAAATGTGCTCAGAAGATTTAGGCTACAATTGTACAAAATCAACTAATAAAAAACATATTTTAGAATTGAGTGTTAAATATATAATATGATTTATTGAATGCTGTATTGAAAGTTAAAAACAAGAAGAGTGGCCCTATATTAATTGACCAAGAAAAATTAAAAATGTGAACTATATTTTTGAATATGTATTATATTTCCATCATAGACAAGATGAAAAATCTGTACCTGAAGTATTGTAAGTTGAGAACCATTGTTTTTACATGAGTCCTTATAGTCTCCCTTACAGGGCTGGGGCATACTTGGGATTTACTTATTCAAATATTCTTTTTTTTTTTTTAATCCCCTGTTGTTCCTTCTGGCGTCCCTAAAAGATAGATCTTGTAATTGTAAAATTCTATTCTTTATTGATTGAAGAGAATGTTTCTCCACAATTTTGATTTTGATTTCCAAGTTGAGCCAACAAAATTTTGGACTATACCTTGAATCCTTCAACATTTCTCTCACAAGTGACCAACACAATTAGTGAGTTTTAGAAAATAATCAATTTCTTCCTATCTCCATGGTATCTCATCTGCCATCAGAAAACGTTTTCTGCTGCTCTTTGGCCTTACCTTACTGTCAGTAAAATTGTATTTACATGAGAAGGCTTATAGGGATCAATATACTGTGGCCGAGTGAGTGAATTTTCTGAGGCTGATATTATCAAACAGTGTACACATGAAGTTTTCTGTGCCCAAACCAGGATTATCAATGGAAAAAGTGGAAAGATCTCTATCATTTTATACACAGAGGTAGAGAACAAACTAGTCATTGTACATCTTCAAAAATGTCAAATATTTCTCTCTTAAACCATATTTAATACTTTTCTTCCAATTTTTCTTCTTTCCTTTCCCTTTCTCCTTCCTTCCGTCCTTTCTTCTTTCTTCTTCATTTTCTTTTTCTCTGTTTGTTTCCTTTTGTACTACTTTCTGGGACAATTCTTTCAACTGATCTATTTTTAATCAGTTATTTTTTATTTGTTCTAATTAGTTATACATGACAGTAGAATACATTTTGATACATCATACATGAGTGGAATATAACTTCTCATTTTTCTACTTGTATATGATTCAGAGTTCTTTTTATCTTTACTTCTACTTTATCTATGGGTCTAATAATGGGTGATGTTGCATTTTATACACTGTATATATAAGAACTATATACCTTTACATATATACATTAATTTCATACATACCTATTCTGTGACAAGCATAATATCTATTATGTCTCCTCTTTGAATAGTAAGGAGACATACGTAGATTTTTTTTCTTTTATTCATTTCGGTGCCCTCTTCTGATGTCCTGTTATCTTTGTTTCTAGAATTCGTACTCTTCAGTTTTTAGTTTGTTTTGTTTTTTGTAGTGCTTATTTTACTCTGTGAGCTCATGCCTTCTGCTTTTGAATTATTAACATTGATGGTCAGACCATTTTTCTGCTTTGTGTTTGGAGATCCTGATATTCCCAGGAAAAGAGCACATGCCCATGTCCACAGTCCAAACTTTCAATAATCTTGCTAAAAGGAGAAGATCCACATCCCCACTGGTATAAAAAGGCATGGGTTCCCTGACACTTAGAGCATTGCCCTCTCTCATCTTAAGCTTCTATGCTATTTCTACCTGGTGACAAATCTCCTTCCTCTTCACAAACAAGTAACTTCTTCTTTTTCTGCCCTCATCCTATTTCTGTGCTTCATGATCTCCTCATTGAGAGCTCCCTGGGTATTGATCCTATATCATAATACATTCAACTAAAGTCTCTATCTTGGTTTATATTTCTTATCATAAATAATCGGTTTTCAATCTTTCAAGGATTCCTCATGAATTCTCCCATCCAGGTTTCTCCTCCTTGTTTTGTAATGCATTGATATCTTTATTTTTATGTCTATTATTTAATCACTCATTACAGTGATATAACATGAAATGGAAAGACTATGTATACATTTGTCCAGTGTCTTGAAATGAGAAAATTTATTAACAGTCACAAATGAATATTTACCCTGAGTGAATTAGAATGAAATTTGCTTGTTCACTGGCAAAAGCACACAATATTTGAAATCAATAAGAAAATAATCAGAATATATTAACCCATCTTACATTATAGTAAAATGCAAAAATATAAGCATCATATTCTCCTAACAACATTAAAGCAGTGATTTATATTCAACTATAAAATAATTAAAATGTATATATATATATATATATATATATATATATATATATAAATTATATAATTAATAATATCTGCCTCACATTATTTGTTTATTATCTTAAAATGTATCAATATAATGAATGTCTATTACATATTTAAGTATACAATTCCAAGCTAAATTTTAAGCTGAATTAGATAGTAATACAAATCAATCCCCTTTGAAGGTATAAAAATGATTTCTCTAGAAAAAATAATAATTTTAAATTTATATTAGAAAGTTCATCTGTATTTTCTATTTGATATTCCTTACACATTTTGTTCTTCTCCTAATTATAAGAAAAAGTCTGAAATTATACTTTCATAAATCCTTTTTTTCTTTAATGCTTCCCAGTCAGATATTGCAAATTGGAAAACTGTACATAATTTGGAATTGAGAAGGGGAGAAGAAGTCATTATTCTCAGTGGGCAGCTAAGGCTAACATCATTGGCAGTGTCCTCTAGCAATTGAGTTGAGTCTTATGAAAATGAACTGCTCTTCAGTAGTGGACAGCTGGGAAGCTCTCCAGCACAGGGGAAGCATTCCAGCAGTGCTTGGACTCTGGATTTTCTGACATTTATTCACAAATCTGTCCAATCGATTCATTGTATTAAATTTCTATTATAAATAGTGTGACTTTTATTTCCTCAACCAAACCCTAAATATTATAAATGTATGGCCAATATTAATATCAGTATTAGTAAATCCAGTGACATTAAAGACTATAATTGTCTATTAACTGCTTTCATATTTCTAAAGTAGTAACCAGCAATCTTTTTGTGAAGTTAAAAAACACTGAGACATATTTGTCAAAGAGGAATAACAAGGTTCCCCTTAGCTTACTATTCACCTTTTAGTATGGAATTCAGTGAAAGTGGCATCATGCTCCTGCAGATCTCATTTGAGCAACAGTTTCCAAAATTTCCTTAATTCAGCATACCCCTGTGTATTTTATCAGACTTATTCTGAAACTTCTCCTATTGGATGATTCTTAGAGAGACATTGAAAATTAAAACGTTTTCAAATACTAAGTCACATTAAAATTAAAAAATATTTATTCCAGTAGAAACTCAGGAGAAACTTCCCCAAATAATATTTACAAAAGAATATCAAAAATTTTAGGTGTTTTTAGCAACATATTTATAACACATGAAATACATATTGACAATTTTAAAATCTCCAAGTGTAGATGTATACAAAGAAACAGCAAGTTTTGATGGATGGAAGTGCAAATATTTTTTCTTTAAAATGTAGAAACTAATTTTCTAGAAACATCCATACAACGTTTATATTTTATTAAACAACATGTACTATCAAATAAAATGTGAAATTTATAGTCATAGTATGTTTGTTGAATTCAAAGTCAAGCTATTAAGATAATCACTTCTTAGTAGCTATGAAATTGTTATAAAACTACTTTTATTTTTCCATTAATATAAATTAGAATAAAAATTTAAGATTTTAAAATGTTAAAAGGGGGTTATCTAAAAATATCAGCATTTCATTGTTTACAATGAATTAGAACTAATTTAAGAAATGAATAATATATGATCTTTTCCTTTGCCTAAAGCATTTGCCACAATAACATTTAAATTTCACAAAAGAAACTAAACCAATTAAATAAATATTACTTTTTTCTATAAATGAATGTCATGCTCTTGACAAAATTTTAGGGATTGAGAAATGTGAAATCAGCTTAATATTTTCTCAAGTCCTGAAATATGTCTGTGAATGCATGCACACACACAAACTTAATAACAAGTTGTAAATAATTTGAAACCACTGAAATCACTATGCTTAGTTTCCTCAATAACCTGAATGACTAAATCTCCAATAACTCAGGGAGACATAGCTCTTGTTGCTACTCTTTTGTAATTTTTATTGTCAGTATCACCTATTTCAGAAATCTAATAATAACAATTTTAAATTTTTGAAACATTTGTCAACTTTTTATTATGGTTCAAAGATGATAACTGATTATGGGACATATTAAATTATGAAATACATAAATCTAAGCTTCAATTGATGTTTTGGCCATAATCTCTGTAACAACACGTCTACAAATTCAGTGGGTCACATAAACATTTAAGAGAATAATTTTCACTAGAAACTGAATCTGTACATTTCCACATTCTTCTTTGTTAGGAAACATCAGAAAAAACTCTCTTGGTCTATGATCTTACTATCGTATTTTTTAATTGCTTCCAGGAAACATTTTTTGTTTGTTTATCAAATAGTACCAAATCCAAGTTTTAACAACCTCTTCAAAATATGTCATTGTCCTTTGCTGGTACTGGTTTCATAATTGCTAACAACAATATTTCATGAAGATAATTCATCAAAGTATAGAGTGATTTTTTTTTACCAAAGTGTTATATTAATATTATCATCATATTAAAATTATTTTTAGTTATTTTTAAGTATTGGAATCCTCTGAAGAGTTTAATGTTCAACCTACTCTTCTCTTTACGTCTGAAACAAATATTTGCAGTCTTAGTAGAGTATGTATTCAAACTCTCTGAGATCATGAAAGATTCACACAAAGAAGCCTTGGCATGACATTGAAATATTAAATGTCCCATTATTGTGCAGGTAATAGAACTAGAACTTTATTTTTCTTTAATAAATCTTGAAAATATACATAAAAAACATGTAAAAATTCATTTAAAGTAGTTGCAACGGAAACTCTGATCTCTATCACTTGCATCAAAAACAGCACAATCCTCAAACCCTAGAAAACTTGATATTCTTCCCAGGGACAATCCACTCTCTCGATAACCATTATCGTGGCTTTGTGAATGCCATCTAGTTATTTTTCTTAATAAGCAATCATGTTTTCACTTCTAAACTGCAGAGATTAATTTTATTTGCTTCAGGAACTTTATATTAGTGTACACACATGTATCTGGGGGAAGTAATTTATTTGTTCACTATTAACTTTTTAAGACTTTACACTTAATTGGATTTAACTAGAGCCTATTCACTTTTACTCTGAATGGTATTTGAAACATTAATTACATAGAAAAAATGTTAACTTCTTCATTTATGTGCCTAATGCAGAAAAGGTATATTTTTACTTTCAGTCAATGTCATTTTAGTTAATTATCTGTTTGGAATTTTATATTCTCTTTTAACACCCAAAGCTTCACTGAAACAGTTTATGTTTAAATGTGCGTGACATGCTTTCATTTTACTTTTTTCAGTTTAATTTGCAACATTATCCTTTCTGGACATCAGACAGGAATATTACATGCCAGTTCCTACTACATTCCTAAAGCATTATTTGACATTTTTCAGTTCTGTGAGCACTATTTAAAAAAATAAAAACAAGAATGTTTCCTTCATTCCTCTGAATGAAAACAAAAATATAGTTATAATCTGCACAAAAAGAGATTATATCAAAGTAGTATTTTATGGGTCCATTTAATTAATCTCTCTCATATAATCACCTTTTAATTGATGAATTTATTTATATTAAACAAGAATAAATTTTAGGCTTTTTCAGGAATATCTAATTATTTTTTAAATTTTCTATACACATACAATCTGGACTGACTGGTGTTTCTTTCTATTATCCTTTTTCTCCTTAATTTTACTGAAATGCTAATATTTATTTTCTGTCTTTCTCTCACTATACAGGCACATGCACATATAAACTAAACAAATGGAAAGTGTAATATATTATATATAATGTCTTATACACATATATTTTACATGTATTTTTACATGTAAGTAATTTACACTAACATCTTTGCCCCTTATTATGAATTACATAAATCTTACATTTTGAATTATAAGTTTGTGTCTAAATTTTCAAGTATTATTGAATAATTAGACATGATACTATTTAAACCCCAAACCAATTGCATGTTTTCAATAGATTGACTTTAAAATAATGAACCATTACATATATTAACTTTTCATGTAATAGATTTATATTGAGAGTTCATATATCTACACATTGTTTTTCACCTGGCCTACATATTTTGTCCCAGAAACTAAAGAAAAAAAATTTCCATTGGTAATGTTCATTTTCTCAATATTCTCTAGATATTTTATTTCCATCAATAACATTAATCTTAAGACTTTCTGATTTAAGCATATACAAATTCATACCAATTTTTTATCATTATGGGAACTCAAGAGGTTATAGGATTTTAAAGCTTTCAAAACGATGTCTCTATTTTTCTTGATTCATTCTCATTGTATGAGACTCACATCATTTTACTTTGTTCACCAGTTCCCACAATTCTCCCCTCAATTGATTTTCATTTCTCTCTTGTATTGCCTCTAATCTCTCTAGGTATTCTTTCCTGGGGCGTTCTATGGATAAATAATAAAGTATTAGGTATTTTGCCCTCTGTCCCTATTTCACTAATTTTGTTTCATCTTCTTCAAACTGCTCTCTAAACTCTTGATACAATATCCATTATCTTATCCATTCTTCAAACTGCTCTCTAAACTCTTGATACAATAGATAACTTAGTTGTTGTTTTTATGCATACATTCTTTCTGATTATATAATTTTGCTTCATTTCTACTGTCTTCTTTTACAAAACCCTAATTTTAATAGCCTGATTTCTTTAGTGAATACTTTCCTGACTCTCCCAGGCTAAATTAGTTGTTTGTTTTCTCTATCTTGGTGAAATTTTACAGGGACACCTTAGCATCAAGCAACTTGTATCAAAAATCTAGCTCTGCTATTTACTTGCTGTGTGCTTTTGGAAAAATTGGATATCTATCTCTGTGTCTTGGTACCTTGTTATACAATATGAGACTGTCATATGGTCAATTTTTTCTTTGTCATCACTTCATAAGAAATAATGACATCATAGTGTTGTTGAAATAATTATATGCAATAATTTATTCTATGATTTTTAAAAAATTTGCTTGATCTGCATTAAATTATCAGCATTTGTCAATATTAGTTGTTTCTATTACTATAATATCATTTTTTATTTTACCCTATGTCTGTATTTTAAGCATTGTGGTACAGGAAGTACTCTTTTTCAATTTCGATTTACATAATCTATCATAGTGAGAAACTCACTTTCTTAATAGGCTTATTGCTTCAAATTTAATGAGTGACTAATGTTAATTCCATGATTCACACTTAATGCTCTTTTCTTGTTGCACACTAGAAAACTTTTGATTGGAATTGTTGATTTCTTTTTAATCCAACCTATAGTTTGCATGAAGTCTACAATCAAGAAAATGCTAAGCCCCATTGGAAATATGGGTTGAATGAAGCCTTTAAAATGTCAATAGTCTATTGTTTGGGGGTTTTTTATCTTAAAATGGGGGAAAACAGGTATTGCAGTGGCATGCAACTGAATTAGTCAGGGTCACTCCAGGTGAATTGGGCTGGCTACTAAATAACCACAAAGAGACAGAAAATACCATTTTTTGGGATTCAGTGATGGCTTCTTGACCTCAGCTCCCACAAAGGAGGCAAGACAGGCAGGCAAAAGAGAGAGACCATGCCCCAACCCTGGTTTTTATTGGGGGAAAAATCTTTGGAGAAAGTTCCACCCAAATAAGGCAAGAGATTGGGTTTCACGGGGTTACTTGGTGATGTCTTGTGGTCAGCAGTTTGACATCTTGGAAAGCCATACCCATCTCAGGTGCTGTGTTGGGATCATAGGCAGAGCGTGCAAGAAGGACATATATGTCACATAGCACAGTCAGAGCAGCAATGTAGTGCAGTCCCCTCATGTATTCTAATGTGCATAGCTCTCACACACAGCCCATGGCTGGCTCATAACAAGGTATTAACTTATAAAACATACTTTAAAATTCACCGGATTTTGCATGCCATCTCTAATGATAAAACATATTAATGACTTAGTTAACTGAAAAGTTTAGACACAATGTTAATAAACATGCTACTGCCATTCTTGAAATAACTTACAAAACATTCTCCAATTAAGAGAAGTGAAAACATGTCAGATAGCCAATTTAAGCAGAATAAATAAAAACTGCAGAAAAAAAATATTTATTCTCCATGAAAAACTCATTTTCATGGCAAGATTTATAAAAACATCTCAGTACTGATCTACACCTAACTACATAATGTTTTACTTCTAACATAAGGTTTGGCTTTCACTGTAGCAGAGAAAATAGATATTAGTAAGATTTCTAATTAAGTTTCTTTTATTTTATTAGTGAGACACAAATAATTTGAAGTAGTTGTTTCAATTAAGAGAATGAAATAATAGGTATATATTAGGCAGAGGTGGGAAACTTAAGGAGGCAAATGAGTGCTGAACTTATAGGGCCTGTATGAAGTACCTATCTCCCACAGATCTTGGAGAACAAAATGAAGATAATGTGTTTTGTGAACCAGAAGTTTAGAGAAGGGACTCTATGCAATTTGGAAGCAGACTTACAAAGGGTGTTTGTGAGGTGGGTTGGAGATGAGTTTACCTTGCATGCACAAGGCCATTGGTTTAATCTGCACCACCACCAAAAAACAAAACAAAAACAGAAAACAAAGGGAGTGATGTGTGCATGAACTGATTCCCGGGATGTGTGGAAGAGGGGCTCTTAGAGCTAGTACCAGAGCTCTGAATGGTGTCATCACTGAGCAGGTACTGAAGAAGTTGGATGCTGGAACAAACTACTGCTGTCAGGGAGAAGTATCATTGCAAAATCAGTCACAGCAAAGACAGAAGACAAGAGAAAGAATGTCCCCTTTCACTCTTACAGCCTTCCAAGCTCATTTCTTGTCCTCTCCTGCCAGAGCCCGATAGGTAGCCAGCTAACCAAAACGAGATGTCCATTGCAGATTCCAGAACCAGCATGAAATAAAGTATATAAAGAATATTTGGGGATGGGAAACCAGACCTTATTAACTCCCATAAAAATTGTAATAATACAATTATGCCTGGGGTGCCCAACTGACGTAAGGGTGACTGGGGTTGATTCAGGCAATAATCAAAAGGAAGAATAAATTTAAACTTCAAAATATCAGTATATAATGAGAGAATATTAAATTTAAAACACCCAGTAACAATGTAATGTGTCAAATTTGGTTTTCATAAAAACTTTTGATTTTTTTTTTGTAGTAACCCCAAAGAACAATTCAATCTCTGGCATTAATTATATTTGTGAATTATAAAATTATATCTTGTTAATGGAAAGTAAAAGTTACACAAACAGAGGAGTGACTGTTATGTCGGATAAGTTGTTAAAAATCAGTGCATCAGAAAATGCAAACTGCAAATAGGAGTCTTTGAAATCACGTTAAAAAATATAAAATAATTTCACTTTCTATATTCAGCAAAAGACCTAGAGATGCTAAAATCGCTGGAGTATACATATGTATTTTTTAAATTATTATTAACTGATGCTTTTAGACATGCTTTGGTGGTTTAGACAGCTTTTTTTTTTTTTTTTTTTTTTTCTGCTGTGGCCAAAAGACCTGACAAGAACAATTTTAGAGGAAAAGTTTATTTCGTTTACAGTTCCAGATGTCTCAGTCCATTGATGGCTGACTCCATTGCTCTGTGCCCAAAGTGAGGCAGAGCGTCAAGGCAAAAGGACATGATAGAGAAGGAAAGGATCTCAGAATATGACATCAGGAAGCTGAGAGAGAGAGAGAGAGAGAGAGAGAGAGAGAGAGAGAGAGAGAGAGAGATCGTTTAAGTTAATAGGGACAAAATATATAAAACCCCACAGTCATGCCTCCAGTGACCTACTTCCACCAACTGTATCCTACCTTCCTACAGTTAACATCCAGTTTCTTTGAAGATGATTGATGCACTGATTAAGTTAAGGCTTTCATTATCTAATAATTTCACCTCTAAACCTTTTTGCATTGTTTAGAGATTTTAGGGGGAAACTTCATATCTAAACCATAATATCTGGTATATATGAACAAACTTTCCTTAGAATATTCTTTTATGGTTTTCTGAAATGCAGCAATAAATTTTGCAAAGGCAAGTTTATTAGCTGCTACAGAATTTCTGAAAAAAAAAGAGTAGTAGAAGTTCCTGAATAGCTGGCAACTGCAATCATGCTATATAGAGCTATAGAGCTCTTCACTGAGAAAGAGATTGGTGGCTTTTATTTATTTTTTTTATTTTAGTTGTAGATGGACTCAATACCTTCATTTTATCTATCTATCTATCTATCATCTATCTATCTATTTATTTTATGTAGTGCTGAGAATCAAACCCAGTGCCTCACAAGTGCTAGGCAAGTGCTCTACCACTAGGCCACAACCCCAGCCCCTGATTGGCAGTTTTTCATAGGGCCTGGGAGCTATCTCAGTAATCATAATGATCACTCACTTTATGAGACTTTATATTATTACTACCTCCTCTGATGAACTGATAATGGCCCTAATTGGTGAAAGAATAACAATAAGGTAAAAGCAAAAAAGGAATTTAAAACAAGGCATACCAAGAAAGAAGGTTGTCTATTCTGATTTCCAAAGCTAGTTCTTCCCCAGCATGTTGTTGAGGTAGAAAAATATCAAAATACGTTATCACTGAATTTGCAGTTTGGGAATACACACTGAACACAAAGAACTATGAACTGAGAAGATCTTGCTAGGCCAGTGGCCTAAAGTAGGATGGATTGAAGCAAGAACAGTGGACAATTTGACATTCAGAGTGAACAATTTTCAACAATAAAACATGACAGCAACATAAAAATTAAAGCACCTAAATATTAGGAATACAGGTTTTAATAAAATACCCTACATTTGAAAATTAAAAAGAGAACTTTGCCAGACACCATGGCATATGCCTGTAATCTCAGCAATTCAGCAGCTGAGGCATGAGAAACACAAATTGGAGCACAGTCTTGGCAATTTAGTGAGATTATGACTCAAAATAATAATAATAATAAAAATTAAAAGTACTGAGGATGTAGTTCAGTGATAAAGCACCTCTGGGTTCAATGTTCAGCACACAAAGGAAGGAAGGACAGAAAAAACAAATTAACTCTTGTGGCATAAGTGAAATCCAGTTGTTTTGAACAATTTTGGGTTATATGGACTGCTAATAAGATCTATGGCAAAGATTGATTGAATGATTGCAAGTATAAAAATAGAATTATATTTGTATTGCTGTCCAATAACCTATGTAATAACAACTAACATAATGTGTCCCTCATGGTAGTTTGAGTTTTGGAAGTATTACTGTTTGTAGTAACCTAACAAATAAAGAATCCATTTATCTTCCAGTTCTGTAAGTAGATATACATAAGGTTGACCAAAAAGCATATAACTTAACAGGGGCAGAAAATAACTGAAAAAAAATTTTTTTAAATGACAACACCTAAAATTTATTTCAGAAAAGCAAGCCTGGAGTCCGTAGTTCAGCAGAAGCCCAGTATGTCAAACCATCACCCAGTGCTCTCATTTCACATCAAAAGTCATGGTGATGAAGGAGAAAAATGATCTTGTCCACACCTTTGAATGTGGACATGTACCTGCTTGTTCAAAGGTGTGATGAAACTTAGGCCGTGTCACCTTTCAGAAGACAGTCAACTTCTGCACTGTTGTCTTGGAGCACAGATCTACCATGAAAGAGACACTACTAAGAGACCTAGAAATGCCTGAAAACCACAGGTGTACAGCTGAGCCCAGCCCTCCAGCCATTACCACCGAAGCTTAGATAGGTAGAAAACAGCTTGGAGATGCCACTTCAGCTTATGACACATCAATAAGAGACAAGCCATCCAGCCAAGCCTTCTCCAGATTCCTGACCCAAAATATGAGCAAAAGTGAAATGATTGTTTGAAGACCCAAATTTGGGGCTAGTTTTTAATATAATATGAAGTAATCAGAATATTTACTATAGCTTCTAAATAGTGAACAAATGCCAATATTTTAAGATAGAGTAAAGAGAAGGAATACTTCTGAAACAAAATTTCTAAGGTGTGCATAATTTTAGTCTATTTTTTTCTGAAGCCTTATTAATATTGAATTTTAAGAGGAAAATAAATTAAAACCTCATTTTTAATAGAAAGGAAATTATTTTGAAGTTCTTTTTCATTCAAAACCTAATATGTATAGATTATCATGAAAATGCAGAATGCTTTATTCTAACAATAATGCAATACAAATATTTAGGTATGTGAAACTATATATAGCTAATTTTCATAGTATAATTAGATGTGCTTATTTTTATACATCTGGTAAACCAAGTAAAACATAAATTATTATTTAAAAATCTATAAAACATACATTAGTCTAAGTAGTAATATTGTAGTTCCTCAACTGTGTGTGAACACTCACTTGAAAAACTCTGCTTCAACTCATTTAACCAATTTATAAAACTAAATTTTGTTTATGTAGCATTTTTCTAATAAGGAGAATCTAAAGTTACATAATTCTATAAACCAAAATGAAAACGGAAATGAAATGTTTCATTTTGTGAAACATTGGAGAAAATGTCAAGTCAAAATAGTTTCTTTGTTTCCCTCTTGATGCTGATAAGGTGACTGCAATTGCTGAAGGCAGATGGATATTTATTAACATTTAAAATGCATGCAAAGTGGCTGTCAAAAAAGAACCAAAGAATGGAGTCCATGGAGAAGTGATTCTGCCTAACTGAAAGGAGGTGGAGATCAATAAATATCTGATCAGTCTGAACAGGATGGGACCAATGGCAAAGAAACAAAGAAATAGACACTGTATGATAATCTTCAAGGATGCTTCTGTCTTAGCAAGTGAATCAGAATTTAGGTGTAGTTGAACTTTCATGAATATTTGTATTAAGTAACATGGCACTTTTAAAGTATTGGGGAATCTAAAATCTAGCTATTTTATAGTGAAGAGAAAAACTATCTGTGTTATTTTATTAGGATGCCTTTTCCAAAGCAGTGATAAGGTAGAATTATTTTTTAATGTTTTTTTTATTTTACATAAAATTAAGGTCATAATATAATTTTAATTATAACATCAATATGACTAAGGGTCCTAATCACACAATTTCTCAATTTGCATCATACTTATTAACTACTATTAATGTGACATGATGCAGAAAAGGTAATTTGACCAAAGATTTTATTTATTTAGTCTATATTTGCCATAGAGACCATTTAATTTGCTTTCATCAGACAAGACACATATAGAAAATTAGTAATGTAAATTATCAGTGTGGGTCTCCTTATTATGAACATTATTATTTTAAAAAGAAATTATATTCTAAGTACTTTGGCAAATGTTATTTCTCCCTTAGGTTTTCTTGGTAACAGCTAACGAAACACATTTAACCACAAATTATTCCTGGAAGCATTATGTTTCTATTGGTATGATAAAGCAAGCTGCAGAAAAGAGATACATATTCTAATAAGGTGTTTAGATTATATTCCCACTGCATACTTGCAAGTGTTTGCCAAAGTAAATTAAGCTGGGAAGCTATCATTTTCTTGTTACTGATAGAGTTCATCTATATTCAGCTGTATTTCCTTTGTAATATGCATTTTACTATCAAATTTCTTCAATCTCTTTTCCTCCTTTAGACTAATCTTCCTTTTTTCTGTCCCTCATTATAATGGCCTTAGAGTATAAAGCAGATTTTTGAACTTTTACAAGAGTACTGAAACAGATAATAAACTTCTATATTTTGCTCCCAAATGTTAATACCCACTTTAATAAACATTTACCTTTAATGTACCTAATTTATAAATTCTAATAAGTCTTTAAAAGCATTAAAAATAACAAAAAGTAACAAGAACCAGATGAAGTACTGAGTATATAAACAATTGTCACACTGTTTTAAAATTATTTGCATGTTTCGCTTCTCTATCACCTGTGACTTCTCTAATGAAGAGACCATATGTTATTCATAACTGACATCACCAGGGCAAACCTTGGGGTCTGTTATATAGGATATTTTCCAAAAATTTTAGTGGAATAAATGGGTGGGTGGGAGGGTAGGTGGATGGTAGATTGATAGATGAATAGAAAAGGCATTAGCTTTCTAAAAAAGAAAATTATGATAGAAAAATAGATACTAGATACAAAAATGCTTTTATATCAGTATATATTGTCAGAGAAAAATAGTGTCATAATGCATGGCATAAATTTGGCCCACTTTTGTTCAGCATAAGCAGAGCTAATTATACATAGGAAGGCATCTGAAATCATTCTGAAAGACAATCTAAAATAAAATCTTTAAACTCATTGATGTCATCTCTCAAAAAGCAGCACTTAGACATGTATGTAATTATACGAGTCAATCATTTACATTAGAAGTACAAAAGCCTCCTGCAGAGGCAGAAAATTAATAAGAATAAACAATTAATTTTATTTTATCTATTCAAGTATCTTAGATGTTGAAATAAAAGTTATTACTTTACAAAGTGCTCTTGAAAATTACAGGAATGGCATCAAGGAAAAAGATTCATTATTTTCTTTGTTCAAAGGTATCGAAAATAAGAGCAGAAGTCAGAGTCAAGGAGTTTTAAAACCTGTCGACACAACAATGCATTTTGAGGGAACACTTTGTATGACATGCTATGTGGCTGTCTTGTTCACTTCCATCTGTCTTTCCTTGCTCTTCACAATTAGACCCTCAACAATAATGCTGTCATCCGCTGTCTACAAGACTTCTCCAGATGTCCTAAGAGAACAACTATCTAAATGTCTCCTTTATCAAGTCTTTCAACAGAGTCAAGGAGAATGCCCAATCCCAACTTTGTGGCAAGTGGAGCACAAAATAATCAGTATTTCCCCCATGTCTTATAGTTTACAATTAGCTCCTGCTGTCAGAAAAACAAATACACAAACAAAATATTGGTTTCATATTCTGCATGCAGCTTCTCTCTGTGCAGCTGCTGTCTTTCTGGGGATTCTACACAAGTAGAATAGTTCTATAAAGCTTGGCTGGAATAGCAATGACTGAGGAAGACTCTGAGAACCTTTCTTGGCAAGATTTTCTGTCATTGACAAAATATCTTCCTTATCATCTTTCAGCTGCAAAATTCTGATGCAATTTGATTTATGGGAAAGCTAATGATCAATTAATAGGCATACATAGTTAAGTAACAGAAATTCCATGTGCTGAGCATTATGTTAGGCACAAAAACAATACAACAGTAAGCAAGAAAAAACAATGCTTCCTGGATCTTACATTATTGTGACAGATGATGTTGAGATGAATAACAAATTGGTATATGAAGAAAATAGATACTAATCAGTGTCTGAAAAAGAAGAAACAAAAAGATTACACCTTTAAGAGAGAGAATGTGTACACTGTGGACTAGGAAATTTAAATTTGTCTGCCTTGTCCCTAAAGGAAAAGTCAGTCTTCAATATATGCAACTCTCAACATTATCCTCCACAAGGAAAAAGAGTTTATGCCAGAGAAAACAAAGATGTCCTCTTTGCTGTTATATGAAGCTCAGCATTGCTGTCAGTAGTTGAATATCCTCAACCACAGGAATAGAAGAAAGCATTTGGTTTTTAAAAACAGAGAAACAACAAATTATAGTTTTGCAACAAATTAAATTACCAGTCAAGAGAACAGCCATTACATGACCATCACATGACCAACTAAAATATCCAGAGATTAACAAAACATTTAGGGAAGAGGAGTATTTAAGTGAAGAAATAAATAGCTTAAAAGAACAAGCTACATCTTTAGAAAGGAAAAAAAGGGGGGGGGCATTTAAACAAAGAAAGATCAATACAAAGACCTTACATACAGGAATGAATTAGCAAGGTTCTTGGAATATAAAATTTATCAAAAAGTTGTAGTGTGATATAAAAACAAGCAAAATGATATTAAAATAGAAGAGAGAGTAAAAATAGACACAGAGATTCCAAGATAAAGCCTGGGGTTTTGTTTTAACATGATGGAACTCCATTTAATAGTTTTCATCATAATTTCAGCATAAAATTTTAAACAAGGATTTCTCAAGACACTGTGTGTGAAATGGATCAGAAAGGGGCAAAGGATGTAGCAGGCAGCTCGGGGAGAAGGTACTGTGGAAGTTCAGGAAAGAGATCATTATGGTTTAGTGCAGAGAAATGAAAAGAAACAATATTGTAAAACTTCCTCATTTACTTAGATGTTGGGTGGCAGAAAAGAGCAGAATCATTGGTAACTTAAAAACTTGGCTTTAGCAACTGAGTAGATCACTATTTCATTTTGTGAGACGAGAAAGAGTGTGGAAAGAAGAGTGTTTTTCTTGTGTTTAATTTCATTTGTGTATTAGGAATCAGAGGTTAGGCACAAACCAGAAAGTTGATTATATCAATTCAAGAAAGTTCAGAGCTGGAAAAGAAGTTTAACTGCACTTTAATGATACCTACATTAAGGAAAATTGATAAAGTCCTGCAGGGAGAGTGTGGAGAGAGCAAGAGAAGAGGCCTTGGGATGAATGATAGAGTAATATAATGTTAGACAATGCATTGGCTTCCTGTAGCAGTTGTAAAAAATCACCACAAGGTAATGGGTTAAAATAATTACCATAATCTTAAAATTTTGGAGGTAACACATCTAAACTAGATCAACAGATTTTCTGTGGGAGATAATCCATTCCTTGCCTTTTGTTGCTTCTGGGGATTGCCCACATCTTGGCTTTTGTCTCATTTCTCTGATAATATTGTCATATCTGCACCTCTGTGTCTTTCCTGCTTCCTCCTTTCTCTGAAAAGTTCCCTTCTGATGATATTGAGCTTACCCAAACAAACTAGGGTCACCTTTCCATCTCAAGATTCTTAACATATCTATGAAGTTGATTTGGCCATATAACATTTCCACAAGTTGCAGGAATTAAGACATGGGTATCTGGAGAGAGTTGGGGAGCAGGCATTTACCTCTCAAGGTAAAGAAGACACAATTCAACTTCATTCACTGACTGCAGTGTCTACACAACAGAGTCTTTCTGGATATCAACTGTCCGGGAAAATTACTGCAAAGACAGGTTCAATTTCAAGGGGGAAATAACATACTAGTGTAGAGAATTAATTTGTAGGATTTTTTGAACAAACATTAAAATCAATAATTCTTATACAGATAAAAGATACAATACCAAAATAATTATGTTGGTTTGAGAGTCACTACCTAGAACTTAAATCCAGGTCATTTTCCACACAGCTTTATGTACTGTTCTCTTCACAAGATAGCATGGTAGCATGTTTTTTAATAAACTCATTTGGGATGCAGACTACCGTTTGCCAGACTACTAAGGTTTGAATAATGCCTCCTTTACGTGCAAGATGTATGACCTTGTTTATCTCTGTCCAGATATTTTTCATCTGCAACAGAAACAATAATAACACCTTCCTATCATTAGTGTGTTTGTATAGCCTGTTCATATTGCACTTGGAGAAAAACAGAAGCAACTTTGCATTGTGACAAAATACCTGAGATGGTCAATCTAAAACGGAAAAGTTTTGTTTTGACTTATAGCTTCAAAGGTTTCAGTCCACATTTGTTTAGAACTGTAAGTTTGGGCCTGTAGCCACAAAATACATCATGGCAGGAAGCATGTGATAGAGGAGGCTTGTTCACCTCATGGCAGCCAAGAAACAAAAAGAGAGTTGGTAAAGGGCTGTGATGCCAGTACCCTGTTCAAGGGCATGGTCCTAACAACTTTGCTTCATTTCAATAGGCAGCATCTTCTAAAGGCTCCACCTCCTCCCAATTACATATACATTGATGACCACACCTTGAACACTTGAATCTTTGCCAGACACTCCAGATCCAAGATACAGCAGACTGGTAACTACTATTGGATTTATTGTATGAATTAGACCTAAAAACTGTAGAAGACACTGAGAAAAAGAAGAATCAAAATAGGGATTCAGAGGATGACAGAAAGTCATTATCCAGTCAGTCAGAGAAGCCATGTCCAGCAGCTGAAGTGAGGCTAGAAATAGATTTTGAGGATTATCATCTCGTTTGGGTCATTTTCACCACAGTGGTTCCACGCCCAAGACAAATAGGTGGGCCTAAAACTCCAGTTGGTCAGCAGGGTGGTTAGGTGGGAAAGGCAGCTCCTCAGCACAGTGGAAACAAAGCATGCTTTGGAAAACCATGTAGTTCTGTCTGGCACATCCTGGCATCAAGAACACCTCCTGAGAGGGGTGGTTATTATGTCCACCTTTCAAATCCCTCACAGGTTCCTGTAGTGGTTAAACCTAACTCAGAACCATATAAGAAAAGGGGTTCTTGGAAATACACTTATCAAGTTTAACCAAGTCAACACAAGTGAACAGCACTTGTCCTTTATATTGGCACACACACATTTGTTACAGGTAATCATCAAATAAATTTAATGCAAAAATTCCAATACTTCAAAAATTAATCTAAATACCCAATAGATGAAGCATTCTTGAAAATTTGAAGAATGGGTTAAAAATACACTGTATGTAATGCAAAAATATATATGTATCTGGCTCTATGAGATAGTTTGCCCTAAAGAAAATGAGAGATCTATTTGCGTACTCTGTAACACTGTTTAAGAAATGTGCTGTAGTTCATACATATGTGAATTCAAATATAACCATGATTTTGTTGGAATATTGTCTTAAACAAGGCACATTTTTCATCAGTTAAAATACTTTTATGTTTTGGAGCTATTTGAGATCTAGAAAAATCTAGTTTTATATTATATTTGATGATCCAACTATCCCTATAGTTGTTTTAAAGATTAGTTATTGATTAATAGTTCACTTCTCTAAATATGGGAAGAAATTAAATCGCTACAATTTTTTTCCTAGGGCTAATTATTTAATCTAAAATGCTCTTATATACTTACAAAATGAGAGAAAAACGTAAGATTGAATATTAATAATATTACTTTTTTCTTGTGATCTCTTCTAATCTTAGATTTAAAATTCTTTCTAAAAGTTACCATGCCTTGAATGAAAATAATTATCTCTTTTGATCCTGACTTTAATTATTTAAAATAGAATTATCACTCTGAGATTTTAGAATTAAGTACTGTTCAGATTTTAGAATTAAGTACTGTTCAGAATTTGAAAGCACAGGAAATTATCTTTTCATACATTTCATTGATTTTCAATAGTTTCTTCCACAGTTTTCTTTCCCATTTCCTAAATTCTACAATATATTCTTAACCTGCATCAATTTGATAAAAATAAACTATTATTCATAAAATTTATTTTATATAGAATTATTATATATTTGCAGTTTTGATTGCTATTTTCTCATTAAATGTGTGTTAATAGTTGAAATACAGATTATTTTTTTCAAACACCAAATCCAAAGTATTCTTAAGTTATTTGTTGCATTTTGGCAAATAAATTCTGAAATACCAGATATAAAACAGAAGGGTAATATCAAAATCCTTCTCTGTTGTGTCTAAATGTACTTTGATTAAATTGGAATATATTTTCAAATGAATATTTTTCTTATTTCATAATTACATTATTCTCTCAATTTGTAGAAATGTAACATTTCTTCTACAGAAATTATAACATATATAGTCCCCTATCTCTCAGCTTCTACACATTTTAGCAGACATTTTGAGATCTCATAAAGAATCTATTGCTCCCCTGCTCTTCCTAAGCTAACCTGCAATTACATTGGGAAAATACACTAATTCTGATTAACAGTCTATGGGGGCTGGGGCTCATCGGTAGAGGCCCTAGGTTCAATCCTCAGTGATTGTCCTCTTGACTATTGAAAATCCCAAACTACAGGTGTCTATAACCCAGTGCTCTTCATCAGACTTTGTATACAAAATATTTTTCTAATTTTTTTTGTCTTCGTTCAGTAATATCTTGGTATTCTTGACTAGCAAAACATTACATATATAAGGCTTACATTTTTGCAATTTGCAAATAGTCAAATATCAGCAATTTCATATACTGCTCCCTAGAAGTAAAGTCAGATGAATACAACATCTAGCATTATTAAGAAATGTTTTAAGAAAGCATTTAATATAATGAAATGCTAATTGGTGTACTATTAACTGTGAAATTGGTTGCATTTAGCTGATAATATTGTGGTTCCACAAACATGAATCTTAAAATTATTATTTGCTTGTTTGAGTGCTTTTGAAAGGAAATGCAAGAGAAGAGAAGGAACAGAAATCATAATTAAATGGAAATAAAGAGAATGTTGAGAGAATAGTGTACTTTATAGCATAAATAATGTGTAATACCCAAATTCATAGCAGCTTTTCCAGTACTTTTTCCCCCTGAAGATTTGGCTCTGAAATATAAATAAAGGAAACTTGTCACAATCACCATGGGGGGAATTCTGTTTTGCATATCTCTCAGTCATAATGTTTCTTTTTACCTTTCCCCATAATAAGAACTAGAATTAGACTGGAGGAATCCTCCATGTGGAAAAATGATAGACAACAAAAGGTGGGAAACTACCTTAAAGTCACCTGGCAGAATGTCCTTGCCATTTAAAGCCTGGCATTCTTAAAACAGCACTGCACCAGGTGACTGTCCTGTATGCGTTTGAGTATGCAGGGACAGGAGACTGTCTATGGAAAAGGACTTTCTCCCTTTGGTCATTGAAACCTTTAAAAATGCTTCCCTTATTGAAAGTATGAGCAATTTTGCCTGTATCCATAGATTCTTTTCTACTCCTTGTAGAAATACAGAGCAGATTGAATCTTTTGCATAATTACTGATAGCAAGAATGAAATAAAACGTGTGCTTATGTCTCTCCCAACACAAACTAGTGCTGCATTAATATGTAAGCATGGCTGCCCACAATATTATCTAGTCTTAATAAAAGGGCCTGGAAAATCTCAACAAGGCTTTTCACCTACCAGCTAATGAGAAGGGCAGAGTTGCAATGGCACTCTTTCATTCACAGGACAATAAAAATTGTCTTTGAGGAAATATGAAAGAATAGAGCACACTGACTTTTCAAAGGTTTTATACAGCGTCCTACACCAATACAGAAATATTATAAATGAGATTTTTAAAAAATACAACTGAGAACTGTAAGTAGGGCAAATTCATGAATTAATTTATGCTTTTGGCTAAAATACATCCCTCTTCAAATCAGTTTGAAGCTGTTTGCACGGTAGGGTGTTTCAACCTACTAATGATTTCGCAGCTGGCACACGCATGGCATCAATGTTTATTGGCATCCTCAATGTCAGTTATTTTTAAAAAGCTTTCTTCCAGGACTCTGCATAAATTATCTATCAAGTGCAGCAGTGCATGGCAACACCCAAGACACAATTTGCAATCTTGCACAGACTCTCATTATTTGGTGTAAATGGAATCCCAAGTCATTAAACTTTTTTTTTTTTTAACAAAAATGAAGGCACCTCATATTAAAAATATGAGCAATTGAAAAACCTCCTAGGTCATTCTTTCAGTCCATTTTATGCATAGTAATGAGCCTGGAAATAGATTCAATCCCCCAGCAATTGTTTACTTTCCTTTGAAAGACAAAAGTTGTTTTCTGTCAAACACATCACAGAAAAAGTTCAAGCAGGCTAGTTTTATCTATTCCACTGGGAAAACTCCTAGAAAATTGGCCAAGAGAAAAGACAGCACAAGCAATGATGATAAGAAATAGCATACTCTGGAATTTACAGTTATATAAGTCATCAAAATATGTAGGCTGCTTACTGAATAACTATCCATGATTCATACTTCTATTTGGCTAAAGGTTTTCCCCTCCCACACTTTCTAAGTTAAAAAAAATATATATGGGGGGGCACTTTTCCTTGATCTGATTATATGAGCCTTATCTATTTCCGGGAAGTTGGCAATACTGTTTTGACAATGAGTTTAAACCTATCTGTAGTCTCTCATGCTGTGTTTACTATGAATTTTGATGACACTTTATATAAGCCTCAAAGCTATTTGATGTTGCCATACTTTTAATCCATGAACTGAGATTCACAGCTCATCAAAAAACACTCAGTCACAAACCAATATGAAGTAAATATTATCTTCCACAGCTTGTTTTGTCAGTTTAGCAATGCAATAAATATGTACATTGATGCAGGGTAACATCTTTATAATGTGAATGTTGAGGAAAAACCTAAACATTCCCTTACGAGTTAACCAAGCATAGATGTGGTCTTACTTTGCATTACCAATACGTTTTAGACAGTTTAGCTAGTGTTGTATCTGAACAAATGCAATTTAATAAAAAGGTAAATGGATTTATTGGATTTACTGAGAAAAATCTAAACAAAATTAAATATTTGATTAATATGATTAACATCCTATACTTAAGATCTATAAATGAAGACAGTAACATTTCTTCTTCAGGATATTTGCATTGTTCAATATGTTCTGCCATAGTAGATACTCAGCAAGTTCTTATTAAATAAATAAATAAATAAAAGTAATTGGAATATTTGAATTTTTAGGTTTTCCTATATTCAAAGACTCTGCTAGAGCAGAGGTGGCTTAGAGAATGTGTCTCTCAAATACTCACCAAGTTTTTTTGTTATTCTATAGACCATGATTACAAATTTAATGAAAAAAAATAATAGTACTGAAAAAAATTTAGTGCTAATCCACTGTAAGCTGTTAACCAATTTTAGGATATTTTTATATACTTGTGATGAGGGTAGGTACCATCAAAGATGATCTCAGCCTCTTGGGATTAATGGTTGTGTGATGAAAAGATCTTTGTGTAATACACATTTCTTAAATTTGCAATGGAACCAGAGCTCGCTTCTAATTTGGCAAAAGTGAAGGCATGCCAGCTCTGATATTAGGCCACAAAACCTGCCTTCCCACAGCCTTTTTCTATTTACCAAGCAAATGTATGATTCATCCTGCATTATCTTTATTGTTTAGACACAATTTACTTGTGGTGTATCTGAATCTGTGGACTTAAATAATAAATAATAATACAAGAGATCTGTCTCTCCGTCTCATTCCTCAGACAGGGAGAGACGCTGCCATGTGGTGAGAAGCCCTAAAAAGAGGATCTTGTGGCAGGGTCTAGCAGCTCCTCAGAAACAGGAGACCCACAATGATCCTGTGACTGAGCTTAGAAGAGGATCCTTCAGCCCAGGTGCTGCCTCGACTGGACTTGAGATGAAAAAATCCCTTGCTGAAAGCTTAACTGCCAAGGACAGCTTCCAAGTCAAAATCCCCCAAGTTGGACCAAGTCTTTGACCCACAGACACCATGACATAATAATTGTCTGTTGCTGTCAGCCACTAAATTTGGGAGTGATTTGCTATATAGATCACTAATTCTCTGAAAGAATATGATTCCTACTCTCATTGTATATAAATATAAATCATAGTCTGATTTAACATCTCTATCAATATGAAACTCATGGACACAGAAGACTCTCATTAAAATAAATATCTTCTTACTTTTAAAAAATTTATGCTTTTGTGACCAGAGGGAGGACTGGAGCTTATTTGGAAATGGAAGTGGAAAATCTTCCAGAGTGAGGTGAGATATTCTCAATCACTGGAATAATTATGGGTTCCCCTTTTATATTGTCCATTCCCAGTGCTTTAGAGACTCACAATTAAAGAGGAAAATAATCCAACTTTTCCTGTTCATAAACTTCTTTTAATTTCAAACATGTTCAGAGAATGCAACTGCACTATGTGTAATTTTCCTTATTGTGTAGGTGTATTGGCTGCTCATTGTTTAATACAAAATGGCAGATTAGTATTTGCAGAAAGGTGGAAGATGTGGAATGTTATATTGTTCAATTACATATGGTTCTTAATTTTTTAAAATAAATTTAAAATAAAGTTTTAAAATACCACTATAAATAAATAAATATCTTCTTAATTTTCTAATCATAGGCTGAAACATGCCACATTACCTTTCTACCTATTGGTTCCTAAAAGCTGATATTTTTCTACCTATTAGTACCTAAATTCTGGTAAATAAGGTAGGTCATTGATCATTTTTCTGTATCTTTAGAGATTATATCTTAATAGGGGGGATAGTAGACACATTTAAAAATGAACAAAATAATTACAGATTCTTTTATGTGCCAGGAAGAAATGAACAAGTTAAAAGGAATGGTGCCATTAGGGAAGATCCCTTTAGTGATGGGAACAAGAGCTGCATCTCTTAGCAGATGACATTTGAAGGTGGTGTACAGAACAGAAACAAGGCAGTCAGATGAAGAGCTGCAGAATGATCAAGTGTGACAAGTGAAACAATAATGATAACACTGCATGAATGACAGAAAGAGAAAGCCAATTAGGTTGAAGCAGGAGAAATGAGACAGAGTTAGTGAGAAAGAGGTGCAAGGGTTCAGATATTCTGTGAGTGTGCCCCTTAGGAGTCCTTGTGTTGGAGGCATGGTCCCCAATGTGGCACTGCAGAGCTTGTGGGTCTTTTAAAACATAAGGCCTAATGGTAGGTCATTAGGTCCTTGGGGGTATCATCTTTGGAAGAGAATAATGGAGTTCTCACAGATCCAGATTAGTATCCATAAGAATGGGAAGATACGGAAGATACGAGGGAAGAGGCCTGACCCCTCCCCTATATCTCTCTTCCATGTGTCACCTCTCTTACATGCAATTCCACCATTGTGATGCCATCTGTCATGAGGCCTACACCAGAGCTACACAGACACCAGTGCCATGCTTTAAGTCTTCAATACTATGAGCTAGGTAAAATCTCTTTATGAAGCATCCAACCTCAACTATTTTTTTTTTTTTTTTTGTAGCAACAGAAAACTAAGACAATAGGAATAGCTAACAAGGACTAAATGATATAGGGACCTGTTAGTTAAGAAAGAGGGTATTTTTGTCTTTATGTGTTTTTTTTTGTTTTTTGTTTTTTGTTTTTTAACACAACTGGAGATCATTAAAAACATTTAGTCAGGAGAGTATTGTGGCTTACTTAAACCCTTTATTTTAAGGGATAAGCCCATGCCTCAGGTATGCATTTGACACTCTGAGGTATATCAGCATATATGAATTACCACCAACTTGGGTCCTTATATGGAAAGCACTAAGTTCTCTTTCTCTTTCTCACTGAGAATTTCTGGCTCTTTTTCTTAAAGAATTTTCAGTTAAAATGTTTTACTTATGTGCAGAAAGAATGGTAAGCTCTTCTCTGGAATCTCTTCTTAAAGTAGGCTCTTGAAACTTCCTAAATTTCAATCTTAGCCAGAGAAAAAAACTATTAGATAAATCATCACAGTAAGTGACAGATTGAGTACCTCCAACAAGAGACAAGTTACTGAGTTGGCACCAGAAAATATTAGGCAAGACCAACACAGTATGGAAACCTTTCTACATTTCAGTTGTATGCCTTGGGCCACTCAGAGCACTTTCATGGTCTGTGACCAAACATGGGACAAATGCAATAACGTTAGTGTATCTGGGCATGTTTTTTATCTCTTGCTGTGTAACAAAAACAACACACAAAAAAGCTCAGTTGCATAGACTGCAACATTTACACAGGTTTTCTAGTGCAGCTCTGCTTCATGTTGTTATACTGACCTTTATTTCAGGCTGTGTATCAGTTCCATGATCTTCTTCTGGGCCCAAATTAAGAAATGGAGCTACTTGGGGTCTCTCACAGAAAAGGTTGGAAAAAATAAGTGGGAAAGAAAGCAAATAGTTCTTAATGTGGTCTTGCTGTTGAAGATTTATTTTTATGTTAGGAGGAGTGAAAAAATACTATAGGTTATATACTACTTTTCATTTATACAATCAACATATATAAATTATATAGGTATTATTAATTATGTATGTCATGTGCTGTACATTTGATTTTAAGTATTCCTGAAACTTTCCTCTGTTTTCATGAGAGATAATATTTGGGGAATTTTACCATTTAATTAGAAATACCTTCATAACTGGCCTGTTCTGTACTTTCTGCTCATCTTTCACTGTCCAAAGCAAGACGTGGTGAAATGCAACATGCACAAAGATAAGCAGTACACTCTGCCTATGGAGAATAAGGTAGAGAAAGAGGTCATTATTTTCTGAACAATAGTCTAAACCACTACAATTAAAGTAACTCATTATGTTATAGACCAGGCTATATGGGCAATGACCAAACAGACTCCATTTTACCCTGAGACTCCATATCATGTAAGAAATGCTTCTCCTATGGGAAAGCCCCATCTCTGTACCCACTAATAGTTACTTAGATAACATACTGGGCAACACAAAATATCAATTTTTATGGAATGTAAAATTGTTCTCTTTGGTTTCCATTTTTCTTGGGCAATGTACCTTGTCATAAATTGATTGTCTAGATGTTAGTAACCATTCTCTAACTTGTACTGAAGTAAGGTCATTTTGACTTAGTTCCCTTCTGTTTGTTTGCTGCTATGCCAACTGGGAAAGTGCCATGAGAAATACCAAAGTACCCATTGCATTGTCTCCCTTACTGCCCAAATCAGCTTCTGTACCTGCTTGCTTGCAGCTATGTCAACTGGGATGTGGTTTCTGCAGTTTTTGCCTTTAAATGTCCTAAAATGCTCATGCTTGGGATTGTTCTTTGCAGAGGCAGTTATGGGCTGGCCAGCTAAACAAAGACTCTTCAATTTGGACAAAACTGGGACTTGGTGTGTTTTCTGAGAGACCTGCCCCACAACAATTACTATGCCTTAAATATTAAAATAGGGTCATTTTATAAAGACAATTGCAGTAGTTATAGTAACATTTTAGGCTACAAATAAGATGTGTTCTGAAAGTTTTCTGGGCCCTTTAGATGTGCTCTTCACTTGGCCTCATTTCTTTACATCTTGTTATGTAGCTTTTGACTGTGTCTAGTTAACAAGTGCAGCCACTCAAATAGACCACTGTCTCTGCCCTGAGTGGTCTCAAGCCTATGTCCTGAACAGTGGCCATGGATTGCAGACTCCGAGCATTTCTAATAATTCTAAACCTCATAAAAAGCATGTGAATTACTAATTGGACTCTTAACTTAAAGCAGGAAGTGGTCTTAAGTAGGTCCTAGCAGAGCAGAAGGGGAGGTTTTAATGACAGTTTGTAAAATTGTCTTGAGACAGTACTAGGACATGGTTCTCTGATCCTGGGTTAATTCACTGACATGACACTCTCCAAAAAAGAATGTGAGGTTTTTACATTGCTGTTATTGAAGTTATTCTGCTTTGTTTTATTTTCTTTTATATAAAGAGAAGGGAAACATAGTAATATGTTATATATTATTTGGTAAATAAAAGAGACATAAATATATGCAATTTCTGTCATTAATTATCCATGTCATATCTTATACATTTCACCATTTTTTCCCTAAAACTTCCCTTTTAAACTGTTTTTTTAAATGAAATCAGAATGCCAACCCTTGACAACAAATGTTAATTTAGCACCAGAACGTCTATTTAAAAATCATTATATAGTAATAAAAACCATCACAAAATATCTTACATAAAAATTAATTATAAAATGTAAATAACGTTTCTGTTCATAGAAAATCAAATTCCAATTGGTACACTTAATATAAAGTAAGCATTCTACAAGATTTTGGTATTTCACCATCATATGCTATTAAATAGGCATATGTAAAACACACAGCTATAAGACAAGAACTTTGGAACGTCTGTTATCATTATTTAAAATTGCTTGTAATGGGAGATAAATAAGTCATATTGAAAACTCGTTTTTATTCAACATTTTCTGAAAGAAAACTATACGTTCATTAGTTTATTTTAAATTTTTTTGCCTCTTACTGTACAACATAATTTAATTTTTAATATTTTATGGTACTGGGGTTTAAACCCAGGGGCACTATACCACTAAGCTACATCACAGCCATTCTTCTTCTTCTTCTTTTTTTTTTCCCCTGGAGACAACGACTTGTTAAGTTGCAGAGATTGGCCTTGAATTTGTGATCCTCTGCCTCAGCCCCCTAAGTCACACACCTGGCTTCTGTAAACAACATTTTTAAAAACGGAAATATTAGCTCATGAATACAAGTGCTAGACTTAAAGGGAATAATGTAAAGTATGGCAATTAGTAAAACCACAGCATGTGAGTAAATAATGGTGACATATATGAAATAAAATATTTAAGCTTTTTTCATATTTAATACATACAGTGAATGTAGTATAAGTATCTACTGTAAGATTAAAGGTATAAAGTAGTTTAAGATATATCATATGTAGTTTGTACTCAATATGACCAAATAAATAAAAACCAGTAAGTACATATGTTACAGGTAATATAATTGTTTTTTTCTGATTAGAATCTAATCAGGAATTTCTGGAAGAGATTCCAGAATGCCCAAAAGCAGAATTACATAGCCTTCATAACAAAAATAAAAGATTTTTTAAAAATTTAAAACAAGGATCCTAGGATCTACTTGTAAAGATAATACAAGCTCTCTTAAGTGAATGGTAGTGGAGTTAATTCTAAAAATATGCTTTCATAATTATTCTCATTTAGGGAATCTTTGTGCCCTTTGGAGTAGTTATAAAATGCCAGTAAGGTTTTAAAGTAATAGCACTCATTGTGAGGGGTGGGAGGGAGCACAAAAACTGTTATTGATTCAAAAGCAGGCCATTATTCTTAATGTTCTATTTTAAATCAAAAACCTTCTCTATAATTCAGAGCCCACAGTATTACCTTGTAAAGTTATTGGTGCTTTTCAACTTCATATGCCTTAGTGCTTACTTTATAAACATGAAATAAGAAAATAAAATACCCATTTTTACCATTATTTTGCTGCTCAGAATCAGTAGATATAAATGACTTACTGAAAAGAGCTAAAAAGGGACCCTCTGGGGAAAAGAGCAAAGGAGTTCAATGTCAACTTTTTTTCTTTTTTTTTAAAGAGAGAGAGAGAATTTTTTAAATATTTTTTTTTTTTTTTTTTTTAGTTTTCTGCGGACACAACATCTTTGTATGGTGCTGAGGATCGAACCTGGGCGGCACGCATGCCAGGCGAGCATGCTACCACTTGAGACACATCCCCAGCCCATCAATATCAACTTTTTTAAAAACAAAAGCAAATATTAATTTTAAAAATTTACAAAACATTAACAAAGTAGAAGAAAGATTTTTTTTAAATTTTCAATGTTAATTAATCAGAGATACAGTTAATATTGATCTGTACTTCTGTGTACTATTTACCTACAAATAATTAAAAGGTGGGGGATTATTGTGAACATTCTGCTTAATGACTAGCTTTACCAAACATCTTTCACATTTTTATCTTTCACAATTTATTATTGTAATCATAACCTTATTAAAATACACCCATGCATTCATTTTATAACAGATGATTAAAGTGTTTCAAAATAATCACTATTATAACATTAACAAAGATATGCAATGTAGACAACAATATGTGAAATAATCTCTTGCAAAATATGTATTATTTTCTTAGAGAAATCCAGCCGAAACCCAGTGAACCAGAAGATATACACTTAATTTTCATTAACACATCACCAGATAATATTTACAGATTTAAATTCAAACAAGAATGCCCATTTTTTCAAATATTTTAATATTTTTGGTTGTTGTTTTCCTATAGCAAACTATTAAATGTTGTTTTTATTAATGATGTTACACATTTTCCAACATTATTTCTTATATAATTTTACTTAATTTTATCTTCATATCCTGAAGGGAATATGATAAAGCTTCTAAATACATTACCTTCCCTTCTAACATTCCATTCTTATTGATTCATAGATGTCTGACTTGGAATTAGGATTATTCATTTTATGTAGTTTATTCATAAATTTCACTAAATGTTAACTTAATTAGTATATTAGTAATTTGTTTATAATATGTGTTTTAAAATATATGCAGCTTGTATTTATATTTTTTATTTCCTTCCTGCTAAACTAAAGTTTTAAATTTCATTCAAATATACCAAGTTATTTTTATAGCAATTACCTATGGGATTATTCTTACAAGTCTTCCATCAGAATTATTTAAATAATCTTCCATAAATCTTTGAGGAAATTTGCTATTTCATACATTATTTGAAAACATAATTACCTCTGGAATTTATTTTTATTGGTTAAAATCAAGAACTAATTTTATTTTTATTGAAAATGTCAGATTAAATATTTTTGTTTTTAATCGAAATATGTTAATATTGGAAAATATGTTATTATTGATTTATTGGAAACTTTAACTCCACTTTTCAGTCTCAGTTATATAAAAGAATGGGTTGGTTTCTGGCATTTACACACTCTTTAATTTATCCCTATTTATTTCATTGCCTATAATATATTTTGATGTATACTGTTATAATTTAGGAGATTTTTGAATGATCCTATAACAATAAAATGAATAAATGTAATTACCAAAAATTTATTATCACCAACAAAATTTGGTGACACCAATTAAAATTTTTCCACGTTCTTTCCTCCATTCACCATTGAGAAAGTGAGAGACTAATGTTGAAATTGTACTGATTAGGTTAAATGAGAATATATATATATATATCTCAAGATATCAAGGGAGAGAAATTTTCTAAATAGACTGTGATAAAATTTCTAAATGCATCACATGCTCATCTAACTTCCCAAGTGCTCTTATTGATTTAATAGATGTATTTATTTGGGATAATGCTTAGAATTACTTTACAGTGCAGGCTATATATATTTTCTTAGAACAACATTCAAATGAATATCAGAGACCATACTTTTTGTTTACACATTACCCTAAAACAGAGGCACTAGCCATGAAGGAGAAAACAATTTTGCTTTCTATTCATATTATCCAACTATACTTAAAAATTATACTATCTTCCTAAGCTGGAAATTATTAGGTTAATGATATTGCATTTTGGACATAATTAAGAGAAAATGGTTTTTAAAATTCATAATGTATAGTGAAATGGAAAGAAAAAATATATGTACTTCATGCCTCCTTTTCTTTCTCAGGATTTGTTCTCTGCGATAGAAAAATAGAAAAAAAAATATAAATAAAATATAAATGTAAGACTACTAAACAAAGTTCATTAGCCAAATATACCTAGATTTATATACATAAATTATTAGACATTGTTCAGGTAAAAAGTAACTATTTAGAGAAGAAACCTTATTAAGAACCAACTCTATAAAGTGTAAAGGGTAACATCTGGAAATTTTGGCTCTATGCATTATGGAATTCATAACTAGAATTTTATCCAGAAGAACTGGAGTTATAATTTAGATAGCTTTATCAATAAATGTGTTCACAGAGCTAATGCTTTTTAATCTCATATATCAATAAAAAGAAAAATCATCAAATAGTTTGCTTCATGTTGTTGGCTGTGATTTTAGTTTTAGCCCAATTAAAATAAGATTTCTGAGGTTCTGACTAATTTGAAATATAATAAAGAAGAACTGAAATATACAAAAGATTCAGCAGGCATTAGCAATATAGTTATTCTACCATCATTCCTATGTAGCATCTTGATTTGATTCATTATATTATGAAAACATTTGCTTATCTCAAAAATAATTGCAAAGTTCTTAATAAAGCTAATTTTTGTTTTAATTCAAACTTTTGTAAAATGTTTAAAATGTTTTAAAGATACACACATGTGTAAAACAATCAATAAAATACTGCTGTATATGTAGGGGGAAAATCCATTTCAAAGCATGTAGGTCTGGATAAGAAAACAAAAAGAGTAATGATCAATGTGGCAACAGAATAAAGTGTACAGTCATAACTTTTTTCTCATTCCATGAAGTAATTTGAAAGCATCACTGTGAAAGATTTAGTTAGTATTTGATTGTGCTGCAGGCTGTAAACATTGACTATAATTTCCCCAGCTATTTATTCAGACAATTTATTGTTTGTGCACTAATCTATGAAATTTTATAATGAGTTCGCATTTTGCAATCATATTAGCTTCTCTTTTCTTTTCCTTTTTTTATAAGAGTATCATGACAGGAAAAGTGCGATTGATAAAAGGAAAGCTGGTATGACAGTAATGCCTTTGTACAGGTCTACTTCTTAAGGGGTGAAAAGGTACATCATGAAAATAGTAAAACTTTATTCCCACTTTCTATGATGAAAATTCTTTTACGAACATTTAGAAATCAAACTGGTTTCTTTCCCTAAAAAGATCTGAACAATTGAAAACATCAATAGAGGGCACTAACAGGCTGTTCTGGAAAGCCTTTCATTTTGTAGCTTATAACAATGAAACCTAGCTGGGAAGACAGTAGCTTTTAGCTGCATACAGTTGCAAATATGATGTTGGAAAGAAAAAAAAGAAAAGAAAAAGCAGTTACATTGTCCTTGAGCAGAAAGATAAAGTCACAAACCTAAGCCGTTAAAATATAATTCACTGTCTGCATACCAGAACTTATCTATTGGCTCTGTATATTCTCTTTCTAATAACTGATTTTCCACTGTGTCTCTTTCAAATAATACATATCTCTAGTTTTAGCCTCATTGCAGAAAAATGAACTCAACCAAGAGAATACTAAGTGAAGCAGTCAATTCTTGGAGATGCATATTCATGGAGGTTTATACAGATATTATCAAAGAATAATCTACAAATAATAATTGGTTATGGTATTTTCCCACTATATTTTGATTCTGAGGAATTTTATACAGCCATTAAATTATTATAAAAAGAAATTGGTGGTGATACTCAAAATTTTGAACAAATAAATAGAAATGATAATATGGAGAGTTGTTTAAGGATTTTGGAATGAGAAAACATGGGCAAGCTAATGAGTAGATTCTGCTATACATATGATTTCAGGATCTGTAGGAAAGTCTCACTCTTTCCTAACCCAAACAACAATGAAATAACTCATTCATATCCTGTATTTTATTGACATAATTTTTTTCCTATTATCTTAAGAGTTTGTCTATTTTTAAGAAACAAATATTAGTAAAAGAAAAAAGAATGAAATTTATCGTTTTTCGTTTACCAGTCTCTTCCAAAGATTGTCCCATCTCTTCTAAGAAGAGCTTTCTGTGTTAAGCAAAAATTGATTCAGTTCAGAGTAAGATTATTTTAAAAACACATTTTAATAATTGTGACTTTTGCTTAAAGCAGGTCCTGGAGATAAAGAATAGAAACAAAATATTTCACAGAGATATTTAATTAGATATACCACAACATTCATCATACAAACAGATATTGTGGTTAAGATGTGCAGACAATGTTGGGTGCAATGGAAAATGCCATAACCAATTATTATTTGTAGATTATTTTTTATAATATCCGTATAAACCTCCATGAATATGCATATCCAAGAATTGACTGCTTCATGTAGTATTTTCTTAGTTGAGTTCAATCCCATTGGCTCTAGAGGTTGAGGCAGGAGGATCATGAGTTCAAAGCCAGCCTCAGTAAAAGCGAGGCACTAAGCCACTCAGTGAGACCTTGTCTCTAAATAAAATACAAAATAGGACCTGGGATGAGGCTCAGTGGTCGAGTGCCCCTGAGTTTAATCCCTAGTAACCCTCCTCAAAAACAGATGTGCTGACAATAAAATCTGGGATTAACAAAATAATGATGATGATGATGATGATGAAGAAAAAGCATCATTTATATCTACAGGGAGATCAGAATTTATTTATAGACAAAGATTCAAACAGATAACAAAGTTACACATGCACAAGAATAAATAATTTACTCTGTTTGGGAGTAGTAAGAGATCTTTATAGAGAAAATTAATCTGGAATTAGAGATTGAGTAATACATAAAAGAATGGTTTATATATCATGGAGATTCATATTCAGAAGAAGGAAGAATTCAGGCTTCAAATCATGAATACATGGCCAGCTTAGGCAATAAACAGGACTTTGCAATTTTGAAGAAACAGGTAATTGATTCTGGGCTACAGTAAAAATGAAGTTGAAAAATAAGTTAAAGATATATTGTGATTGCTAGGTTTTATCCTATGGCTGATAAATAGCAAAGAATTGAGAGTGGTTAGCACATGGAAAAGTAGATAGGGAGCTGGTGAAACTAAGCACACTGAAGATAATAAAGTTCTGAAAAAAAGACCCTGGCAGAAGTTACAGAAACATATGTGTGGTGGTAATTCCAGTTTAAATGGAAATGTGTTCACTTTTCTGTCAATTTTTAAATATCTGGTAGAATGGACCCAGCAAAATTTATTTACCCAAGAAATGTTGTAACTCCTTTAAAATATATATGGATCCAGGATTATATGATAATGTGTGATGAGCTGATAGGACACAAATTAAAAGGATTCACATGCAGGAAAGTGTAAGTAAGTGTTTTCACCAGTCACCACAATCTGGTTCATATCTGAAGCCAATGAAGAAAATCTGCCAGTCATGCTAGTATGAGTATTTGAAAATGGAATTTAAAAAAAAAATAAAATATATATATATATATATATATATATATATATATATATATATATATATACTGGGAGCCATTAGCCAAGTAGGTATGACAATTTCCTTGCCAGCGTACCCCCATGTTGCTTAGTGGAAGGTGACCTTGCTCAAGGACCAGGGCGGATCCATGTTTAGGGTGTTCCTGGTTTAGGAAGATTATTCCTGCTGGGAATAGGGTGTATCCTGCTGCCTGAGTTCCTCTTGAGTTCTTAGGAATTCAGACAGTATTTTTTTGGGAGACAGAAGCCCAGTGGATGTGGATTTGGGCAGAGAACGTGGATTTCCCCAGAGCGTGTTTGTAGAAGGCCGGTGTGAGATCGAGAATAAAGAATTGCTGTTTGAATCTACAAAGCTGTGAGTGGCTCATGATTTGTGCCCAGCCAGACTGCGGCATATATATATATATATATATATATATATATATATATATATATATATATATATATATATATAATGGCAAGATCATGGACTCAGTTAAATCTAAGCAAAGAGAAGTGTGGCTTCTGTCTTCCCATAGGACACAGTCCAGCTATGGCAGGCTGAAGGCTCCTAGTGCATTACTATGGGTCCCTACAAAAATTAATCCTCCAAAGTTTGAGTATTCAAGATAGAAACCCCAAATTTGTATGTTAATGGTATTTGGAACTGGGTCCCTTAAGAAGAGATTTTACAATATATGCCCCATTTGAAAGGTGAGGAAAAGGGGAGAAGACTAGGTAAATCTGGAACGTCTAGAAATTGTCTACATAGTAATTAATGGAATGTTGATAGAAATGTGGAAATAAAGGCTATTTTGATGAGGTCTCAGATAAAAATAAAGAACATGATATTGGAAACTTGAGCAAAGACTATTCTCATTTTACATTTGCAAAGAACTTGGTAGAATAATTTCTGTGTCCTAGGACTTTTATGAAATGTAGACCTCAAGTGTGATGAACTAGGATAACTAAGCATTCAGGCTGCTTCATGGCACTTTTGAGTGCATAGAGTGAAATGTGGAAGGAACAGAATGATTTAAAGACAGAATCTGTGCTTCAAAGGGAAGAAGAGTGGAATAATTTAGAAAATTTTCAGCCAGGTCACATAAAGAAGGGGGAAAATATACTCCAGAGAAGCAATAAAGAGATGACGCTGATAAAAGTGGTCATTAAGAGAATGGAAGAGAGGTCATGAAGTCATTGTAGAAAACTTCAAGGTTACCCATCCCACTACAGGATCAGAGCTCTGGAAGGACAGATTGAATCCTGAGGACAGGTCCAGTATGCCGTCTATGGACCACTGTTCTGAGCTGCCTCAGGTCTCCGCTTCCTGCATTCTGGCTCAGGGAATTTTGAACCTGCCCAGCCTTGTATGTCTCTTGTTGCCTTAGGTGTAGCTCAAAACATTGTTCTGTAGAGCCCAAGTACAAAGCCTTGGCAGCATGCATGTGCTGTTGATGAGGGAAGCCCAGAGAATGCAAAACCTGCGGGGGCAAAACTTCCCCCCCTTTGATTTCAAACAATGTTGGTGCCCAAGCAGAGATTTGTCACAGGAGCTCCATGGAGAATCCCTACTCAGGTAATATCTAATAGAGCTATGGGATTAAGACTCCCACCAACACCCCAGAAACATAAACCTAACAGCATGCAATGCCAGCACAGGAGAGCTGGAGTGAAGGTTGATCCTGGCAAAGTCACGAGTGCAGGCTCTTCTGGAGGTTTTAGGGGAGTGGGGGGGGGGGGGAATGATGCTTAATCTCATTTATCAACTTAGTTACACTAAGAGATGCCTAGGATTAAGAGGCTTCGTGTGTGTCTGTGAGGGTATTTCCATACAACTGGTATGTGGCACAGCAAAGTTAAAGGGATGACCTGTACTGAATGTGGATAAGAGTCTATTAAGCTGGGCTGGCTGGATGGGCACCCACTGCTGCTGCCATCACCCAGCTCCTTCACTCTTCCCCTATGGGATCTCACCAGCCATTCTTCAGGGAGTTTTCAGGTCTTCAGTCTTGCCTGGGCCTCCATCATGATCCCTCTTGCTCTGAATTCCCAGGGACTGAGAGGCTAGCTGCTGGTTCCTCTGGCTCTCCAACATACAGACAGCTATTGTGGAGCTATCCAGCCTCTGATCATATAAGCCACCCTAGTAAGTCCCTTTTATAATCATACATGTACATATTCTGTTTTTGCTATTTCTTTAGACAGCCCTAATACAGGGACTCAATTACTACCCCATGTATCCAAAAGACAGCCTATGGAGTAAAAGATTATTATGAAGTCTTAAGATTTAATGTTATCTGCCCTGTTCAGTTTTGGACTTATGTAGGGCCTGTTACTTCTTTCTTCTTGCCATTTTGTTTTCCCTTTGGAATAAAATTTTTGTGCCATCCCTGGACACCACTATACTTGGGAAGTAGTTAACTTAATTTCATAGTGATGCAGCAAGAAGAAATTTACTTTTTAGGGGAATCATGCCTTGAGTGTCACCCATGTATGATTTAGATAAGATTGTCAGTTTGGGAATTTTGAGTTGGCACTGAGTTACGAATTTATGGGGACTTTTGAGATAAAACATATGTTCTGTATTATGAGAAATGTTAAGAATTTTGGAGGCCTAAATTCCAGTTGTTTCCATGTGTTCTCAGAAATTTATATGATAGGAATCTAATCTCAAAATACAGATGTCAATGATATTTAGAGGTGGGGCCTCTGGAAGGTAATTAGGATTAGATGAGGTCTTGAGCATGGATTCCTCATGATTTTATAATTGGTTTTATAAGGAGGGGGAATAAACACCCAAGCTAGCAGACTTGCCCTGACCTGTCATGATGCCACAGCCCAGCTGGCTGGGCAAAATAACCGAGGGGTGACGAACAACTTGTGTACATTGATACAGCAGGAGTGGGAGCCATTTATTGTAGGACAACAGAGGTATTTATACATTCCACACAGCTTATCTAATTAACATAAACTCAATACAGCAGTCAACCAATAAGGAATCTCCACACTTAATGGCTCGATGGGGTTACTTCACAAACCACTCCCTCTGGCATTTTGCCAGGCACCATCCAGACTTGTTTACAGACTTTAATAATTCCCACTTTTGTTTAATTTAAATAACGACCATAGTGGTTTTTACACAAACACCATAAATAACCTGGTACAAACGCAAAGGGAGGATACAAAATGCCACGATACCAAGCCAATTGATGGCTCCATGCAAGAAGCCCTTGGAAAAATTATACCAGCAATGACACCGTTAGCAAAGATACTGAGTTACAATTTGTTGTAGATTACAGTTTGTTGTCTCAGTCCAGGTAAAGCAGTGTCTCAATAGATTAACTCACAGTCCAGGTAAATCACAGTCCAGGTAAATTCTGCAGGCAGCTAGTTTAAATCACAGTCCAGGTAAGTTCTGCAGGCAGGTAGCTTGATCTGAAGTCTCCTGTTTCTTAGCTGAAGTTTCATCCAGTTCTCAGCAACACTGTAAATTATTCCACCTTTGTTTTCACCGGCACTGGGACGAAGGCAGGAACTCCGGATGGCTAAAGAAAATCCTGTAGTATTCCAGCAGGCACTAAGAAAACAACCTTCTGAACAATTTAGTACATTATCTCAATTTTTTTTACATTTGAAATAAGCCTTAATAGTGTTCATTATTCATCAGCCTCCAGGTGTGGAAGAATCACTGTAGCTTAGTTATTGGCATTGAAAATGACCAAACATCAGGGACGCCCGTAGAGTCTTCTGCGGGCTGTAGCATCCCGGGCAGCCCCAGATGGCCCTGGGGAGTGTCCCGGACTCAAACTGCTTCTGGGCACAGGAAGCAAGAGCCTGTGAGACTGTGCCTCCAGGTAAGGTCTCTGCAATGGCGTCCGCTTCCTGGGCGGGGAAGAGCCGGCTGCTGCCGCTTGAAAAGTCCTTGCTACACCCTGACCGGCTCCCGTATGTGGCAGCCAGCAGCCGTTGCACTGATTCATGCACCCTCCGGTAACAAAAAATATTCAGTAATAGCCTTTTGCTACAACTTTTTTCCTGATAATCCTTCTTCTTCTGAACTTTCTTTTTCTTTCTGACTAGAGTTTCTGGGCTTCTATCAACACATGCCCTAACTATTCTTGGTTCCACTGGGGTGCCTCTTTCCCTTATCAATTTACTTTTCACCCCTTTCATATTTTTATCATAAAGACAATACAGCATTTCAAGACAAAACAAGACACAAATATACTGTATCAATCTTCTCCATTTCTCGAAATGGCCATTTTTCCTCTCGCCCTATCTGCCTAGAGATGAGCAGATTTGCTCCCGTCCTATCTATGGACGGGCAGCTTTTTTTTTTTGTCACTTACCCCCGAGTGTCCCGAGGCTCCCTGTACGGGCCACCATCTGCTGCAGCCCAGCTGGCTGGGCAAAATAACCGGGGGATGATGAGCAACTTGTGTACATTGATACAGCAGGAGTGGGAGCCATTTATTGTAGGACAACAGAGGTATTTATACATTCCACACAGCTTATCTAATTAACATAAACTCAATACAGCAGTCAACCAATAAGGAATCTCCACACTTAATGGCTCGCTGGGGTTACTTCACAAACCACTCCCTCTGGCATTTTGCCAGGAGCCATCCAGACTTGTTTACAGACTCTAACACCATGAGATGCTTTCCACCATGTTATCAGAGCAGTAAGACCCTCACCAGGTGCTGGTGCCATCCTCTTAGACTTTTCAGTCTCCAGAACCATTAGCCAAATAAATCTTGATTGTTATTCATTATCTGTTGTATTCGGTTATAACAATAGAAAAAAGCTCAGACAGGTGACTTGAAGGAAATTTTTGTTCAGCCTTAACTCTCATGAACTGGAGTCTCCAGTGCCTTATAGCCTGGGAAAAGCACTGTATCTAAGGATCTATGGTGTCTCTCACAGCAAACAGTGTGCCCTCCAGAACCCTGATGGGAGGGGAGTGTATTCATCATGGAAACGGGCACACTAGCTCTTAAAATTTCAGGTCAGAAATAGCACGTGCTAATTTTAGTTACATTTTGTTGGCAATAGGAAGTCACAGTGATACTGCTAACTTCAGGGGAGTTAAGAAATGAAGTATAAACCTTGATCCAGCAGAATCAGCAATGGAACATTTGAGATCAGTGTTGGTGATGAATACAAGAATTATCAATATGGAAATCACAAATGAGTTATGAAATGACCTAAAATGAGGATAAAAACTATAGATTTTATATTATTCTCCTTTGATAAAATCAGTCCATTTGATTTTTTTTTCAATTTTTAGCAATTTACACGTATTTTTCTAACTTAACATCTACCCTTTTTCCCTAAATATTTTTCCTATACTTTTGAGTAATTGTCTAAGATTTCTTCAAAAAGCTATCTAAATATAATAACAGATATAGAACTACATCACATTAAGGATCACATTATGAATCAAAGTGATAGATCTGCATTCACTCAGCATCTAACTTGCAAGTAGTATATGACCTTTAGAATTGTACTTAATGGGTATGAGTCTAGTTTCTCTTCAGTCTAAAATGAGCACAATTTTAGTCATTTGGATTGAACTGAAAACTAAATAAAAATGTAAAGTATCTGATGCTTTGGGTGCTCAATGAATAATTCTCCATATGCCATAATTTCTCTTTTTTAGCTACACCAGTTTTAAGTTGAACATAACATAATTGGCAATGAGAATATTATTTGTATAACCAGTTTCCAACAGAATATTTACTTGAGTGTATGCATTGTTTTCACTCTCCTATTATCACTTTGCCAAATGTGTATAAAATAACTTTATATTTTACACTACCTAAAAATAATGTCAAACCTTAGTGTACTTGTAATCAGACATTATTTCTTACTAAATAAGCAAAATTAATGTTTTTAAGAAATAGCACATAAGCTGGACATGGCGGCGCATACCTGCAATCCCAGCCGCTCTGGAGCCTGAGGCAGGAAGATCACAAGTTCAAAGCCAGCCTCTGCAACTTAGCAAGACCATAGCAACTTAGTGAGACAATGCCTCAAAATAAAGAATAGAAATGGCTGGGGATGTGGCTTGGTAATTAAGCACTCCTGGTTTCCATCCCTGGTACCAAAGCAAAAGAAAAAGGATTAAGCAAGGTGGGTGCGAAACATTTTTCCAGAAATTAAATTAATTAAAAATAGTGTATATATATATATATATATATATATATATATATATATATATATGTGTGTGTGTGTGTGTGTGTGTGTGTGTGTGTGTGTCCATCTATGATATGTAAATTTGGTTCAACTACACACACACACACACACACACACAGAGAGAGAGAGAGAGAGAGAGAGAGAGAGAGAGAGAGAGATTCCTTAATATTGTGAATTAATATGCACGGAATCTTATTTCTATTCTTTCACTTCCAGTCAGTGAATGTCTTTGCCTATGAGGTGTGTGTCTTGGAAACAACAACCAATTGGGTCTTATTTTTTAATCCAAACTTCCAGCCCATGTCTTTCAATTGGAGAGTAAAGGTCATTTGCATTTGATGTTATTTCAAAGAGGTATGCATTACTTTCTGTTATTTTGTTTTAGTTGTTAATATTGAATGATTGCAATCAATTCAAAGTTAAACAAAAACCTAGGAATTGTGGTTAATTCTCATTTGCAAATCTATTCTTCTAAGAAGGTATTTTTTTTTCCATGCTCTCTTTGTTACTTGTATCTTCCAATACCAGCTTAGTGATCATGAATTCCTTTATTTTATGCTTATCTTAGAACACTTTAATTTTTCTTTCTATTCTGAAATATAGCTTTCCTGCATATAGTAATCTAGGTTGGCAGTTATTGTCTTTCAGAACTTAAACTGCATCATTTCATGCTGCTGGTCAGTAGAATTTCTGCTAAGAAGTATGCAGTTGTTCTAATGGATTTGACTTTAGAGGTGACTTGGCAATTTTCCTTGCATACTTTGTTTTCTTTTGTAATTTTAACTTTAAAAAGTCATGAAGAAATTATTTTCTGATTCTGCCTATGTGGAGTTCTAAATGCCTCCACTTTCAGCACATCATGCTCATATCTTTCCAAACATTAGGCAATTTTCTGTTATTATTTCAATAAATATGTTTCCTGTGCCACTGGTCCATTTTCTCAGTTGAGTCTTCAGTTTGGCCTTTTAATATCATCATCTGTTTTAAAATGTGTTCATTTTTTCACATTCATTTTTCTTTACTTCCTTTGAATGTTTCAGTTCATCCATCTTGTTTTTGAGCCCTGATATTCTTTCTTTCGCTTAATCTAGTTTATTGATAAAAACTTTCAATGAAAACTTCAATTTGATTTATTGAATTCTTCATTTCTAAGATTTCTGTTTGGTTCTTTTTCAGAATCTCTTTACTGAAATCTTTCATATCCTGTAGTTATTCCTTTAGTTTATCCCTTTAGTTCTTTTTATTCATTGATTATTTTAACCAGCCTTCTGAATTGTTTTGTTCAGCATTCCCTGAACTTTGATATAACTGGGTTCAGCTATTGACAAGTTATGAACATATGGAGGTGCTTTATTACCTTATTGCCTCATGTTTCCTGTGATTCTATGTTGAGATCTACACATCTTCTGGGATGAACACCTCTTTCAACAGTTATAAACTTTTCTCTCCACTATATACCAGGGGCTCAGCCTCAATGCACACACACAATGTGTTCAAAGTGCTATGATAACCTGCAGCTCTATTTTGAAAGGACATAATTGTCACCATTAAGTGCAAGAACTTGAGTACAAATCGTATACAACAAGGCAGAAGAACTGAACTGGAAATGTTCTCTACAACTCCACAAAAATGGAAGTGGGGAATAATATTAAAGAATAGACCAAAAATTAATTAGTAAAGAAAGTGAAATTAATCTGGAGAGGGTAGGAAAAGAATAGAGAAAGACGAAGCAAAAAACAGGGAGAGTGGGAGCAAAGAGATTTAAAAAAAAAAATAAATAAATAAAAAGGAGAATAAGAAACATTAAAAAAGTGAAAGAAAATAAGAAGGTACAAAAATAAGAAAAAAATGATCATGAGAATAAATCCAGTTAGCAACATTAAAAACACATAAAATTAGATTAAAGTATGTAATATCAAATAATAAGAGAAACTAATGCAGTCAATACAGAACACAATACCAGTGTGTGTGCATGTGTGTGCCTACAATTCCTTAGGCTCTGGAACCCAGCAATTCAAACTTAATGCCACACACCTCTAGCAGGAACATAGCCAGCTCTGATGGTTCTGTGATTTGAGATGTGTTTTCTTGGAAATAAGAGAAAATAGACCTGGAGTATTCAAGACAGTAGCTAAATCCCTCCTGGGCTTGGTTGGTGGATTTTTGTGCCTAGGAGAAACACTGCTGCACACAGGACTTTCAACAAGCAACTTGGGGGCCCGCATTCAGCCCCCTAAATGCTTCTGGAAGTCTCAGAATGGACCCTGGCATTTGAAAGTCCTCTGCTGACAAGCAAACAGTTCTGGGATGTGGCAGGCATAAACTTGCATGCATGGTTAAGGGACAATGTGCCAGGAGAGTGACATGCGCCCGCCTTCTCCTTCTGTTTTTTTTCCCATTGCTGGCCTCAGTGGGCCTTAGAAGCTTTCAGCTTTGTGCACCCAGGTAGTTTTCCACAGGTAGCAGGGGCATGGAGTGCCTGAAGAGTGACATGTGCCCACCCACTCCACCCCATTCCCACCGTGGGTGGTGGGTCTCAGCAGTTTTCCTATGTGTGCACCAGCATTTTTTCCTTGCTCAGTCAGACAGTCAGACCCAGCATGCATATATTTTTAACCAACACTCATAGTCTTCCTGTCACCTGTTAGTGTTAACACTTGAATATTTAATAGGTGTTTTTAAAATGATAATTAGACACTTGCATTTTTTTTTTTTGCTAGAGTAGGCATGGGGAAATAATAACTAGAGAAATGTACTTGAACATTCAATAGACTAAGTGCACTATAAATTATTATGCAAATTAATTTGATACTACTAATAAAAAGTTAACTTTGCCAGCAGTACTTTTTCTCTTCAGCAAATATCTAATGCATTTGTTAGATGTCTTTCTTCAAATCTGGCATCATATGTAATCCTACCATGTTTCTTTCAGAGTTAATACTACCTTAAATAAAATTTAATGATATTAAATTTAGTAGATTCGTATACATTTCTACATTCTGTATTTAATTTTACATGTTCACTGAGTAAAGGCACCAAGACAGTTGGTCGAATACTATTCTGGATATGTTTGTAACAGTATTTCTAGAAGAAATTCACAGAAGACTGAGAAAAGAGGATTGCCCCCCTTAATGTGGAAGAAGCTCATCTAATCAATTGAAAACTTTAATAAGAAAAAAAGGAAAGAAATTCTGCTTGATCCTTTCCTGACATCAAATCCAAATTGAACTTTGGTTGTTTTTGAGTGTGAAGCCTGTTGACTTTTGGATTAGAAATACACCATCAGCAAACCTGGGTCCCAGTCTGCTGATTGCAGATCTTAAGATTTCTCATTTTTCATAATTATAGGAGTCAATTCTTGATATTATATATTTTCTATTGATTTTGTTTCTCAGAGAGCTCTGCCAAATTCATTACATTATACAAAAACATAGAAATTAACATAATATGTCATAAAATAAAAACTTGAAAACCTCTAATGGTAAATATTTTATTTTTAAGCCAAATGGTGAGTTAAGTGAAAATGTAATTCTTGAAAAATATCTCAGTTGCTGGTAGTATTCATAGGATAGTATAACTAGTCCTTCTTTGAATATTGTCTAACCTATTTCTCTCATTTGTAACTAATAACTTTGTGGTCTAGACAGGAGTTATTTCCCAAAGATCATATATTTGAGAACAATATAGTCTTTTTTAATTAGTTACACATGACAGTACAATGATCTTGACATATCATACATTTGAATCAAATGGGGTATAATTTCTAATTTTTCTGAGTGTACAGGTTGCAGAATCACATTGGTCATACAGTCACGAATATACATACAGCAATACTAGTGGAAGGGAAGTCAGCAGAATAAAATAGACACCAATACAGTCTTAATTTATTTAAATTAATTTGTAGTTATTTAGTATTAGGAAACAGTTATCTCAAAATATCTTCATTTAAGTTATATTTTAGGCATAATTCTGCCTTATTTCTAAAAGAAGCACAAGATAATAAAAATTATCATTTTATTTATTATAATTGCAAAATGTCAACTTAACCAAAACAAGTTAAATTTATATTTTATAGATAGCCCCATAAGAAACCATCTCTAAAAATCAAGTGTTAAACATACTATATGAGAATAATGTCAGTGAAATAATGAGGGACAAAAATTGATAATATATTATAAACCTTGGTTACTAATTCTGCTATTCTGTTTCTGAAAGATGTTTTTAATTTTGAGCAACACTATTTACCTAATGATTAATACTTACTGTGTTGTAAACCATAAGAAAATATAAAATTTTATATGTTCTTTCATTTAAATGTTTCCTTTAATATACAAAAGTAATTTTGAAATCCCTTCAAAGAGCATTCAAAGAGATATATTGTCAGAATAATGCATATGCTTAAAAAACTTTACTCATTCTATTTTTGTGAATATATATGTCTACATAGATAATTCTGATTTTGAGACAAGAGCTTACTAAATTGCTTAGGGCCTCACTTTACTGCTGAGAATGGCTTTGAATTTGCAATCCTCCTGCCTCAGCCTCCCAAACCACTGGGCTTATAGGCATACACCACTGTGACCAACATGAGTATATTTCTTAAGTACATAGTAATAGAGGAAGAGCTATTCCAGAAACAGAAAATAGAGCATTAAATCTATAAATTTGGAACTTAAGGCATAAAATCACAAAAACAATCTTTTTATTTTAAATCATAAACATCTCAAATATTTTAAAAAATAAATATAAATTATCAATTTTATTTAAATCTAGTAATATACAAAGTATTCATTACATAAAATATGATTCACAAGCATCTGTATAATTTTCAAATGTAGATATTGAATAGTGCAGATAAAACATAGGAAATTTTTTATAGAAAACGTAAATTAGGTGCTCTACAGGGACATCTGAAGGGACATCGAGATTTTATTGTTTAATTGGACACTGTGGTATACATATGAAATCCCAGCTAGTTGGAAGACTGAAGCAAATTCATGTCCTGCTCAGGTGAATTAGTGAGACTGTGCCTCAAAATAAAATAAAAGGGCTGAGGATATGGTTTAGTGGTAGAGCATTTGCCTAGCATGTCCCAGGCCATGAGTTCAATACCCAACACCAAAAAATTTTAAAAACATTAAAAATAAAAGTTATGTTTAAGCCAGACATGATGTCACTAAAACTCAGGAGGTTAAGGCAGGAGGATTATAAGTTGAAGACCAACCTCCACAATTTAGTAGTGATGCCCTAAGCAATTTAAGGAGACTCTGTCAAAAAATTAAAAATCAAAAAAATGATGGGGATATTGCTCAATTATAAAGTATAATCCACAGTACCAAAATAATCTTTAAAAAATTTAAAGTACACTATGATAAGGTATAAAAAAATTCTTTGAAAATTATGAATGAACCCACAGTAAATTTTAACATTTAATTCAATAGATAATTATAACATTTTAATATAACTTCCACACTCTTAGAAATTTCATAGAAGTATTGCATGAAACAAACTGGAAATTTTTATTGGGTTTCTATATCCTATCCTCTTTCATTTAAACCAATACCACATGGTATTTAGGAAGATAGACCCACCATTGTATTAGTAATTTCACAGTCAGTCTTTTTGGCAGCATGATCAAAACACCAACTTTCGTAATGACTATACAATCCATAGTTACCCTGTAGTACCTTCAGGCATGAGATTTTCATAGAAAAAAAGACAGTTTTGCATTGTCATTGTAACACCAAGACTGATTTCTTTAAACAAATGAACTCCAGTATCATCATTCAGAAATTTATGAATTCTATATTTGAAATTGTCCTGCTTTAAATATGCTTAATAAATCCCATACAAATTAGAATTTGAAAGCTTCTAATAATTTTTAATATTTTAAGTTTTGATATGGAATCAATGCATGATAAATACGACTGTAATGACTTCAAGAAGTAACGACCCTTCCTAGTTAGGAATAAAAAGAATAGTCCTATTTTTATTCTTTTCTAGCTTGCATTTTTAATAACTTCTATTTTTAATATTTCCTTCATGTTTTCAGAAGAAATTATTATAAGAATATAGAATGCAAATTTAACACTTAGTTCCATCTTCTGAGTCCTCTATCTTCTCTAAAGTGAATAGTATTGAATGTTTGTTACATATCTTTAAAGTTTTCTCTAACATTTAATATTCATATAGTTCTTTTTTAGCATAACAATAACATATAACAATAACATAACCATAACATCCTTCCTAATATAAATGATAGTGCATAAGTCATAGTAGATACACTGTGTGATTTTTTTCCCTACATGATATTATGTGTTAGGAACCTTTGCTGTGATTGCTCAAAGGTCTACTTTATACAATGTTCTTTGTATAAATCTTTCCCACATCTTTTTTATTTTATTTTTTCCTGAAGACAGCATTACAAATGATACCTTTTGAAATAAATGTTTGAACACCATTGCATATATTTTGGGCGTTAGATCTCTAGGAGTAAATTGCTGGTCAAATAAGATATATATTTTATATCTTAATAGCATCCATTAAGTTGCATTCTCAAATGCTACATAACATTCCCACAGCATTGTTTGAAAGCAACCATTTGCACCCCATTTCCACATGGTGAGTTTTTTTATAAAATTTGTCAAAATATTGTAAAAACTGTGGTTATATATCCAAACATATTCAGATATTTATAAAATTTTTAATTTTTTTATGTTTTACAAGGTTTTTTACGTTTTTTTTTTTTCTTGTTTTTAAGGGGTATTTAATCGGTATATCTTGTATACTTCCAACCAGAGATTTTCAGTGTCATTATGTTATCAGAGTTGTTCTCTTGCACTTTTGCCATCAATAGGAAAAATGCCTAGGAAACTAGCTAATGGTTTCTATCTCAAAGCAGGAAAAGAATCCCTAAACATGATCTGCAGGATAGAGTCAAGGCTGATCATTAGCAGATAATATTTGCCAAAACCAAGAAAATCTGCAGATCCATGACCAAGAGACATTAATGACTTATTTATATGACACTGAAATGGAGAATTGTTTTATATGAAGCATTCAAATACTCTCTTTATTCAGTATGTCTCAGTGTGTCTCTCTCTGTGCCTCCCCTCCACCCTCGTTTTCTCTATACACACACACACACACACACACACACACACACACACACACACAGTTTGTAATTGAACACATTAAAAAAGCTGCTACAGATCCCAGTGTGGCATATGTATGTCATCCCACCTACCAGCTACTTGGGAAGACTGAGGCAGGAGGATCACAAGTTCAACACCATACTCTGTCTCAAAATAAAAAAGGTATGGGGATGTTGATCAATGGTAGAATGCCTCTGGGTTCAGTCCTCATTACCACTAAAAAAACACAACAACAAGAACAACAAAAAAGTTTTTACGTGTATGGAACATGAAAACATTATGCTGACTTAAAGAAAACAGTCATAAAATGACACATATTATCCAGGGCTGGGGATGTAGCTCAGTGGCAGAGCATTTAACCTAGCATGCATGGGGCACTGGGTTTGATCCCTAGCACTGCAAAAGCAAAATAACAACAAAAACATACATATTGTTCTATTTATAAGCAATATTCAGAATAGACAAATATATGGAGGCAGGGAGTTGATTAATGCTTGCTTATATCTTACAGTGTAGACTATATGGAGGTGATATAATTATCCTTAAGTTGTTGCAAAAATAGCTGATATGGTGGTTTTTCTAATCTGTAAATATAATCAGAAAAACTAATGAATTGTACAAGTAAAAACAATAAAAATGAATGAAATGGTATTTGCTGGTAAATGGATGGAACTGGAGATACCACTGGTTATCGATGACAAGTTCTGCTCCCTCACATGTTGAAGCACATGGAGGCAAGCATATAAAGCAGGGTTTATTTAAGAAAATGTAACACAGGGGCTGGGGATGTGGCTCAAGCGGTAGCGCGCTCGCCTGGCATGCGTGCGGCCCGGGTTCGATCCTCAGCACCACATACAGACAAAGATGTTGTGTCCGCCAAATACTAAAAAATAAATATTAAAAAAAAAATTCTCTCTCTCTCCCTCTTTCTCACTCTCTCTCACTCTTTCTTTAAAAAAAAAAAAAAAGAAAGAAAGAAAGTGTAACACAGACTTCTCCCAGGAGAGAGAGGGTATCCTGGTATCCCAAGAAGTGGAGGCATTCTGCCTTTATATATATAAAGGCAGAACAAATGCTTCCTTTGTTCTCCTGCTCCCTTCCCCTTATCTTTCTCCTTAGGCCCATGAGATGCTCTGGTGAGGTGGCCAAAAGGCGAGAAGCAGAGGGGCTGGAGGGGTCAAGCAGGAAAGGGACATAATTAGCAAATACCTGTAGGGACAATCTCAGGAACAGGTTATGTTAGCAACAGGTTTGAAGCAGGGGAAGGTTATCTTGATAAGAGTGGAGGAAGGGCTCTGAAGGTATTAGCATTTCAATCCCTCTCCAACCTCTCCCGGACCCAAATTGGCCTCCTTGATCCCATCTGACCAATTCTGGCTTCAGAGACTGTCATGCTAAGTGAAATAAGCCAATCCCCCGCAAAAAAAAAACAAAGACCAAAAGTTCTCTCTGATATGCAGATGCAAACACACACTGAGGTGTGGGGAGGGAAGAATAGAAATTCACTGGATTAGACAAAGGGAAGGGAAAGGAAATGGGAATAGGGAAAACTGTAGAATTACTCTGACATAACTTCCCTATATTCATGTTCAAGTGCACCACCAGTGTAACTCCACATCATACAACCACAAGATTGGGAAGTTATACTCCATGTAAATATAATATGCCAAATACATTCTACTGTCATGTATAATTAAAAAACAAAATTAAAAAAAAACAATAAAAAGTGATTAGAGAGAAAGGAAATACTCAAATCTACAGCTTAGGAATTTTTCTGTTCTCCCAATTAAATGTGTATGGTTAAGCTTTACATGCACATCTGGCATTTTGTTGAATTTCTTTCACTTTATTCACTTTATATTGACAATTTATTGTTCTCTTCACCCTGCCTTGTTTTACCTACTTAACTAGTCCTGCTCACTAATTCTCTCTCTCTTTTTTTTTTCCTTTAAGTGTGTTAACTTTTGGTTAATTTAAAATGCAGCCTTCTCCAATTTCAAAATAGAGTTTCTCAAATTTTTTGACATCATCAACAATTGAATGATATTTTTGGCTCTGAGTGTTAACATATAAATTAAGATTGTAGGAAAGTCTGACCCTAAAGGGGTCAGATTGTACTGATTTTCTTTTGCTCAACAATTTAAGAAGAAGGCCTAATGGATCCAAGGAAAATCTCATTACTTCATAAATGGAGGAGAGTTTACCTTTGCAGACTCGCTTCCCACATCTCATGCAATAACAGAAATACACCCAGAAATATGCACACACATGTTGCCAGTTTGAGGAGATGATCTTTAAGGAGGAAAATGAAATAAATAGGGATTGAGCAAAGATGCTGTACTGATAAGAAGTACTTGTCTCTCAAAGAATTTGTTAATATTTACCTTATATGCTAGACTTAGATTTTAAATGCCCAAAAGTAATTATACTTGAATCTCTGTTGAGATCATTATCTTTTGAGAATCTATACATTTGATGACTTTTACCTTTATTTTATAAGCAGAGGACTCTGAAAAGATATGAGTGAAGAAAAGGATCCCAGGCAAAGGCTATCTATTTATAAGCATATACCAAAAACTGAGCCAATAGAGTAGAGATATATATGTTGCTCACAACTCATATTGCCTATATATTCCTCAGTTGAAGGGATTAGGATTATTTACAACATTAGTTTATTATGATTAATTCTGCTGTGAAATCCACTTACAAGATATTTGACTGGATATATGTTTTCATTTGTTCTGGGTAATCCTCAGATGGAAATGCTGGGTCACGTATTAGTTCTATCTTTAATTTTCTGAGGTACAACCTGTCATAATGTTTGCCAAAGTGGCTACACCATTTTCCATGCCCATGAACAGTGTATGAGTGTTCTGGTTTCTTTACATCCTTTTTCCTGTTGTTTCTGATTTTGTTTGTTGCCGTTGTTTTTCTGTTCATTGTAATTGTGAAGTTTTATTTGCATGTTTTGATGGCTAATGATGTTGAGCATCTTTTTTATAGGCTTATTGGACAATATATATCTCTCTTGGAGAATATCTATTCAGATCCATTTGCCATTACTTAATTGGATCAATATCATTCATATTGGATGATAATCCCATCATTCTCTAGTATGACCTCGTTTAAACGGAACTAATTATACCAAGAAGGAGACATGAATAGGATTTTATCTCATAATGGATTCATACTTAAACAATATTTACTTAGACTACTTAGTAAAATCTTGAACCTTAAATATCTTCACTATCTGCAGGAGTTTTTCCCTCACACAGTGTCTGATTTGTTTTTCTCATATCCATTTGGTATGAAGTTCTTTACTTATATTTTATGCTCATTTTAAAAATGAGGCAACTGGAATCAAGAAAAACTTTTAATTGGCCTCAGTTTATTAAGTTTCTCTGTAACAAAAGCACAGTGGTATGCTCCCCTACTGTATATTATCTCCCAGGTCTGTATTCTCTCCCAGGTCTTTTACATTCTTAGGGGTAATATTTGTCATGATATATATCCATTTATAGAAAGGAAATACCAACAAAAGTCACAATGCTAAATTTTTTTTTTTCTGTGAATATGTGAGAAATAAGTGCTCTAAAGGAATGGCACAAAATGTTATTTTGCAAGATTCACAAGTTCTACTCAGCTAGATGATCTGGAAAATGTGCAATAAATACAAATGTTATTCATGATTTCAATGTACTTGTAGTCTATTATGGAAATTAAAAGTAATCTAGAAAATAGTGAGTAGTTAAACAAGATCAGAAATACTATTTTAAATTGCTCAATTGTGTTTTTCAGATAATAAAAATAAAGAATTAAATTTGAGTAGTTCTAGTATTCTGGGATGGTTTAATTACAAAAATTGGACTTCAGTAAATGACTGATATAAGCTTATGGAGCCAAAGACCATAGATAGGAGAATTTCAGATAATGACAAAAACATGAACAAAAGTAAAAATTGGATTTGTGAATTATTTTTCTGAGAAAAATGTACAATTCAGTTTATACTGTCTTGGTATAATATATACTTAATATTAAATAAATTTTTTTTCAAATTTTATTACTTATATATTTGTTGAGTACTAAATGTACTAATAGTTATAAAATTTTATTTTGATTCAAAGTGTTCCTATAGGAAGAAGAAAACAGATCTCAAAAATAAGATCAAGCTTTCAATTCATGGTTTGAGAAAAAATGAGAACTTATTGAAAGTAGAGAGTTGAGCTCTTACGTTAAGTGCTTCATTAGTCTATCCACCAAGGAGACACTGAGTGAGGGTCAGGAAAGAGCAAAGTTCCCCTCTAAGGACAGTCAGTCCTAATCTGAAGGGTCAGTACTTTAACCCCACAGCCTACTCAATCCATCTCTATTTTTCTGGAGCTACCAACAAGGATGCCAGATGTGATCCATGCACTTGTCCACTAGAAACTGAATGGGAGTCATCAACTCATTTCGCACAGGTCAGCAAACAGCAATCAAAGGGTAATGGCTTTCTGTCACCACCAACCCTTCCTAGGTACAAAGGCCGCCCCAGAGGTTAGAGGCTCTGCATCCAATTACCTATCCCAACAGCTATCTGGTCCCCCTCTAAAAAGTAATTTGCCCAGTACAAAATTGAAAGTACTACCTGATTTGCTGTTTTCTCAGTGCTGCTTTCAAAAATGACTAAAAGTTTATAAAGTGAAGATCTGACGGGCTGGCCTCTTTTTCAGTATTCAGGAGGTTTAAGGGAATGCTGATAAGAGAACTAATAAAATGTCCAGTGATGTTGTATCAAAAAGTGAGTCAAAATTCAATAAATGACAAAGACTCTGGCTGAAATCCTCATATACACATTTGTTAAATGCAAAGAAAAGATAATAACCACACAAGAGTTTTCAAGTTAGCCTTTCTTTCACAAAATTGCCACTATATGATATTCGTAATTGGAGAAATGTATTTGTTTGTCATAATTACTTTTTGGATGATTAGAGAAACATATGTGTTCATACTAATTACTTTTCTGGGTACACAATTAGAACACTGCTATGAAGAGCAGCCAACTTGAAATATTTGATATTAATATATATTTCTCTAGAACTGTTCATTTTCAGAAATATTTTGCCCCTAGCTACTTAGTATATAAAGTCAATATGCTTTGTCTTCCATTTTAGGATGTCTTTGCCTTAAGGTCAATATAAAAATGGTCAAAAACATCATATCAAGAATCATGGAAGAAAATAGTCTGAAATTATTAAGATTACATCAGAAGTCCTAGAAGTTTTGTGTTGATTTATTTTATAATTTCACTTCAATAATATCCAAATAAATTGGATATACCCCTATCAACGGGATGATCATATTATGATTCTATTCAGACCTACAAGCACTGTTTCTGCTGCAAAAATCACCAGGAACAATGTTGAAACAGATTCTTCTCTGTGAGCCTCTGGGGGGAGACACAGCCCAAAAAGTGTTCGAAGCATTTTCTTCTGCTAGCTCACAGCATAAGGACACACACAGGGACATGAACATAAAGGCAAGCATAGATTCAAACGCAGAGGTGGAGCACAAACAGTTACTAAGATCTTTAAAAAGCTCACTAATTCTACTAACAAAGAAATCTAAAATATCTCATTCACTTAAAAGTCTAATTGTATTCAGTAACACATAAAATTACAATATACAAAAAATGCATGTTTCAATTAATAAAACATCCAAGCTAGTCCATAATACTTTATAGGGTAAAATAATTCAGACTTCACCCCAGACTCCATATTATTTACTTTAGATATTAGCACAAGAATAACCATAAAGATTTTCATAGACAATGGTTTTCCCATAAATTTGGGATATCTGTGTATATATTCTTTATTGTTCAAACTTAATTATGTATCATCAAGAAAACATCAGACATTTTTCAACACATTGAAAAAACCCACTCTTAGAATATTCTACAGTATTTATACATGAAATATCTTAAAGTCAGATCACACTTCAGGAATATCCAGTTATGTTGTTTTTAACAAACATAGTTTAAATTCTATAATAGCTTGCCCTCAAAACTACTTTTCTTCCCTAAGACTTCTTAAAAATATTTTGAACTAGCTTTAGGCTTAGAGAAAGTTGAAAAAAAAAAAGTACAGAAAGTTCACAATGCTTATCACCTCTCTTCCATTAATGTTAACAGCCAATATGATCATGATGCATTTACAGAAGCCATGAAATTATCATGTGCCCAAACCCTTAACTAAGCTACAGAGCTTATTTGCATTTCACTCATTTCTGCCTCAGTGTCCTTTCAAAGAACAAATTTAGGATCCCACACTGTATTCAGTTTTTGTTCAAGGATTGAATCCAGAATCCCACATCACATTTACTTTTATTCTCCCTAGGCTCCTCCAGGCTGTTTTACAGTATCTCCTGGTCTTTCATTCTGCTACTTCTTTTTAAATAGAAATTATATTATTTTTCCTGCAATAAGAAGATTGCCATTGATTTTTCATTAATTATCTATTGTCACAATGTATTTTATTATTATGCCAAATATTAAAAGTAAAATTATCAATAATTTTGGGAAATATAAAAAAACATACAAATATTTTGTTATATAGGGAAGAAATAACTTGATGATGTATGATGTATAGATATCACAAGATATATATTTCTGTAATATACATCTGCTAGAAATTAGAATTGCTAAACTTCATTTCACATGTAATGATATTGAGGCTCAGAAAAGTCACTTGCCCAAAATTGCTTAGCTGATTAGTTGCACATTAGAATTTTAAAACACATTTTTATTTATATAATATTATTATTACTATTCATATGCTCTAGACAATCTCCAATGCATGCGTTTTACTGACAAGTACTTATAATTAGATTTTTGTAGACAGTGACATGAATCCTGAGGAACCCACACCTTTTTCTGTTGTCTTGCACAGCTCCAACATCTTATTCACAATAAAATGTGACACAGCTCTATAGAACTCTTGTTGGTTCTTTAACTTTGGTTTTTAACATTGAAGTTAATATTTATGTTTTTCTTTAGACTTTGTCAAATATCACATAAAATAAATTATTTATAGCAATATATTTCACATAAATTTCAATGTACTAAATACCCCCTAGCTTAGTACATTACTTCCCAATTTTGAAAGGTATCATATTTAGAGACAACTATACATATACATCTTGCTGTGCTTGCTATCCTGTGACCTAAGCTGCCCATCATGAAGTAGGTGGTATCTTACCTAAACATTCATATAGAGTTAGGTATGCATCTTTCATCATCAAATGGAAGTGGTATACACATGACTGTGCCTGAGCAGACCTGAAGGCACATGTAATTAACATAAAGTGGCCCAAATATCCATGATCCCAAATCCTACTGACTGCTTTCTCTTTCTCAATCGGTTTCATATGGAGTTCCAAATAATCTGTAAATACAGAGAAAGAAAACTCTCCTGCTTTACAGATGAGTTTATAGGATATTCAGTTACCAACTAGAAGCAGATTATTTTGCTGCAAAATAATCCTTCTCTGGAATATTTCTAAAGGATAGTTGTAAATCCTATACGTATACCTGGTTATATACTTTTCTTGTAAGGAAAAATGACCAGACTTAGAATTTTATATGGATTCATGGGCCAAGACTAATAATTTGGCTAGATTGTCAGGGATGTATAAGGGACACACTTGGAAAATTGTTGACAAGGCAATTTAGGGAAGAATCATGTTAGTCTTCTCACAACAAACAAACAAACATACATGGACATACTTGTGTCCCATGTAATGATTACCAACAGTAACTTTAGCAGAGTAAGCTTTTAATATTCAAGTGGATAAAAGGACCCATTATGGGACAATAGTTTCCTTACTCAATCACCCTTGTTATCATCCAATGGACTCATGGACAAAGTGGCCAAAGTGACAAGGATGGGAGTTTTGCATGGGGTCAGCTATGTGGGTTTCAACTCAACAAGGCTAACTTGCCTATGGCTAGTGCTGCATGCCCAATCTCCCAGAAGAAGATGGTACATTGCATCAATTTTGCAAGGAGAGGAAATTTCACAAGGCATGTATGCCAAAGAGTGAAAATCACAGGGCCATTTTTTAATTCAGAGAAAATATATCATAGTGGTTAAAGCACAAGTTTTAGAACTGGACTTCTGGAGTTAGAAGTCCAATTATGCCACATATTAACCATGAACTCTTCAGCAAGCTACTTAAATTTGATATGGGTGTATTTCTTCATCTGTAATATACAAAGTGTAATAGTGGGATACTTTATAACTTTATATTCATTCAGGGTGTTGTATGGATTAAGAATTATAGAGTAAGAACAGCGCTTAGAAGAGTACAGGGCACATAGGAAGCACCATATGCATTTTAGCAATGTTACTATTAATCATAATAAAAAACATGTTAGAGTAAAGTGAGAAATTGCCTTTTATTAAGTTTCTCTATCCTGCTTTTGACTGCACAGCTCTTCCATAACTTCCTAATTAATATTCACTAATTTCTTCTCCAATTCTCTGACTGCATTGCCCAATTCCCAATTAATGTTTTCTAAGGTATTTTTTTAGCTAATAATCCTTTTTCAAGTTTCATCAGTACCTATTTACCTTACCCTGGGGTAGTGGGTAAATAGGTACACAAAAACTGAAGTAATTTAAAAGAATAGATTTTTCATCCTCTAATATGACAATGTGATAATTGGTCTAGACTACATTTGGAAGTAAGAGTTCTTCATTTATAAATTTCTACTTATTGAGTCCATATTATCCATCAATGCCTTTAATAGACTATGGTTGTTTAAAACAAATTAAAAAATATAACATGAGTAGTGGCAAAGGTAGTTAAAAAATAGAATATTTGTTATTATATGTACACACCTAGATTCTAAAGTCAAGTACCCCATATAACTTTCTTTTCTACGTTGTAAAAACATATATATGTATGACTGATACATATATATATATATATATATATATATATATATATATATATATATGTATCTATATATATATCTCAACCACCATTGTGGTATTATTCACACTAATTCAACAACAACAAACAACAAAATAATCAACAAGGGTTGAAGACTTTTTCAGGAATCAACTTTACTTTATGATTAAAAGCTAACATCAGGGCTTGGGTTGTTGCTCAGTGGTATAATGCTTGCCTAGCATGTGTGAGGTGCTGGTTTGATTCTCAGCACCACATAAAAATAAATAAATAAATAAAGATACATTAACAACTAAAAACAAAATTTAAAAAAAAAACTAACATAAATATTGTCTTCCTTGGTTAAATGTAAAATATACACCAGTCTTTTTGATCCATAGTCCAGATAATCCAGAGGGAACTATTTTCGTAACAGGTAACATTCCTGTTGTGGATCCATACTTTAAAAAGCTTTTTACTTCCCTCATCTCATTTAACTTTCACACACACACACACACACACACACACACACACACACACATACGTGCTAAATAGAGAAGGTAAGGTTGATTCAGAGAGGTTTCACTGCAGTTGGGAAAAATACCATCATGTAGAAAACAGGGATTTTTATTCCGTTTAATTATTTTCTCATATCTCCCTCATTAAGAATTAATTTGTTGTCAGATTGAGAGAAGCTGATGGAACATTTTCATCTTATATTTATAAATATTTACCACAACTAGAAAAAAATCGGGAGAATATCTTCAAGGGAAGGTTATAATCATTAGAAATTATTTTACCTGGGCCACATGGACCAGGAAATGTTTATCAGTCTTATTAACCAAATCTGGATAATGCAAAACCAAATATAAAATAGATTTTATTTGGTTTTAATATATTTTACTTTAACAAAAAAATGATTTTAAATTTTGAATTTTGAGGAATTCTAACTAAAAATTTCAAAACCTGAGTCAATATGGCTAATTGATAAACACAAAAGGGAAGTTTTAATGATCAGCTTAAAGAAATATTCATGAAAATTCTATTTTTCTTGAGAATTTTGGTTTTACAACAACTTGCATTAATTCTAAATATTCCAGCACCATATTTTGAACTATCTCTGGGTTTCTTTTGAGAAATAAATAATGTCTGCTGAGAGTTATTTCCATGTTGACCTTGAAACTAGAATAAAGGTGATACCTTTAGAAGTGTAATTAGGTAATCCATAAAATATTTAAATAGCGTATTTCTTCTTGTTTCATCCTTAATTAGCTCATTTATATCTGGCTCATAATTTTCCACCCCATTGCAAGCTATGGTTTAGAGGTGATAATTGACCCTGTTCTATTTTCTTATCTTACCACTACAAATTCTTTTGCTTTCAAGGGACATATTGTCAGAAAATTTTATGACTTCATAGGTGAGAGTTCAAAAGAGAAACAAAAGATCTACAATATGCTCACAATTGAAAAATATAACTTTAGCACTAACTATATGAATAAGGGAAACATCCTGAACACAGAGAAAATAAATATCCTGAGCATTCATTAAGCCTTTCCACTGATTACTTATGTGATTTGGGAGAAATATTTTAACCTTTCTCTTCTTTCATCCCCATCTGTGAATTAATATTCTGCGAAGCATTTTTGTGTCTTAGCATATTTTCAAGGTAAAGTATGTCAAAAAGGAAAAAAAAAATGAAGAGTCATCTGGAAAATAAGGGTAATTATATCGCAATTCAGAGAGTTGGAATTTTTTAAGAAAAACATGTAGTAATTTGAAGCATTATTATTTAATGAAAGCAGCTATGTATGAAACTTACATTCGAAAAAACATAACTACATAAATTATAAATGAATATTTTTGCTTTAGACAGAAAATGGAAGGTAAAAAAATTGTCATTAATCAACAACTTGATATGTAGAAAAGTAAGGAAACTAGCTTTATTACTGGTTTAATAAGTAAGTCAACTTAAGAGAAAACGATTCAATGATAAGAGAAAGTATTATTATACTGATTTTGGGCTTATCTCCATCTTTTATTGTCAATGTAAATATTTATATAAAACAGGTCAGCCATATTTGGGTTATTTTGTTGAAATAATATCATTATTTTACACATTGAATCTTGAATAAAAATAATTCATCACAGACATAGTAGCATTCCTTATCATGTTTCTAATTGGGTGTTTCCACTGATTGTATTTACTCTCTATCAAATATTTATTGGGTGCCTAAAAAATGGAATATACTGAGCAGTTATCAGGATTTTAAATATGGTACTTCAGCTTGTGAACTATATGGTACAAGGTGGAGGGTTGAACCTGATATTTAATGACAAAGCTGCAGCTATAAACTAGCTCAATTGGGAAAGAAGAGGAAAGTGAGGTCTATGAGGGCATTTTTATGCATGTCTTTCAGGCCAGTCACCAACTACATGACAAGAACATAGTAGAGAGAATCATGCCACAGTCTTATTCTTTTATTAACTGTCCTCTCTGCCTTAAAGATTTTTTTGGAGACTGGATGCTCAGGAAACATCATCCTTCTTAAAGGATTCAGTTCTTTTCTGTCTCCCAAGTGAGAAAATATATGAATATTCATTTCTAAAGTGCACTTAGAAAGGTGCACTTTTCCTCATTTTACATGTTTATATAGACTCTTTACATTAGTCAGCTTTTCATGGCTGTGATGAAAATAGCTAACAAAAGCAACTTAGAGGAGAAAAATTTTATTTGGGGCTCATGGTTTCAAAGATTTAGTCCATGGTTGGCCAGCTCCATTGCTGAGTTGGAGGTGAGGCAGAACATCATGGCAGAGGGCATAGTGAGTAAAAAATGCTCAGCTCTTGACAACAAGGAAGCAGAGAGAGAGAGAACAGGCAAAGACTAAGCATAAAATATTAATCCCAAAGGCAAACCACCAGTGACCTACTTCCTCCAGTTGCACCGCATAATTCTACAGTTACTCCCAGTGAGTACATTTAAATTATTAATCCTTAAAATGGGTTAATCCTCTGATTAGGTCACAACTCTCATAATATAATGACCCAATCTTCTGCCCTAAAACAGAAGTTTTTGGGGGACACCACATAATCAAACCATAACACTCTTTTATTGAGTTAAAAAAAAAAACTCAATATTGAATTTTCAGTAAAGGAAGGTCTCACTCATGAATTCTATCGCAGTAATATCTTGCGAATTGGAGAGGGGAGTTGTTTAATATTTATTCATGGTGTGTTGAATAAGATAGTTTTACTGCTTCTCTTGAAAGAGTTTAATTAATAATTTGAAAAGAGTTTATTTTAATAACTACTTTTATAATGCCTCAATATTTGCAGCACAAAACATAAATATTGATGTGAATTACAAAACAAACCCTGTTTTATGACCATAGAAATATAATAGGTATGTGAATCTGACATGCATAATATATAACAATATAAGGAAGTATGTGTTAAATTGTTATTAACCATGCAAAGTGTAATCAATACACTAGAAGTCAAAATGAATTATACCTGAGAATAAGGGAAAGCTTAATGGAAGAAATTACACTGGATATGGGTAAGATTTATACTGGTGGATAAGTGTAATGGTATATTGCTATAATGGGAATTTTGTAAGAAGAACAATTCTAAGAGAGGAAAGTGTATTTTATTCAAGCAGTCTGACCATAAATTAACTGTGCATTTAAAAAAAAGTTTCAAAAAAGGAAAAATGACCAACATCACTAAATCAATATTTGGCTTAACTTTATTTTAAAAGATGCAATGTCTATTATATGAGAAAAATTGATACTGATTTTTATAAGTCAATTCATTAACATATGTAACCATGGAGGCTCTACTTTTCTTTTTTTTTTTTTTTTTTTTTTTTTTTTTTTTAATTTTTTTTATTGTTGGTTGTTCAAAACATTACATAGTTCTTGATACATCATATTTCACACTTTGATTCAAGTGGGTTATGAACTCCCATTTTTACTCCGTATACAAATTACAGAATCACATCAGTTACACTTCCATTGATTTATATATTGCCATACTAGGGTCTGTTGTATTCTGCTGCCTTTCCTATCCATTACTACCCCCCTCCCCTCCCCTCCCCTCCCCTCTTCTCTCTCTACCCACTCTACTGCAGTTCATATCTCCCCCTTGTATTATTTTTCCCTTTCCCCTCGCTACCTCTTGTATGTAATTTTGTATAACCCTGAGGGTCTCCTTCCATTTCCATGCAATTTCCCTTCTCCCTCCCTTTCCCTCCCACCTCTCGTCCCTGTTTAATGTTAATCTTCTTCTCATGCTCTTCGTCCCTACTCTGTTCTTAGTTACTCTCCTTATATCAAAGAAGACATTTGGCATTTGTTTTTTAGGGATTGGCTGGCTTCACTTAGCATAATCTGCTCTAATGCCATCCATTTCCCTCCAAATTCTATGATTTTGTCATTTCTCAATGCAGAGTAATACTCCATTGTGTATAAATGCCACATTTTTTTTATCCATTCGTCTATTGAAGGGCATCTAGGTTGGTTCCACAGTCTTGCTATTGTGAATTGTGCTGCTATGAACATCGATGTAGCAGTGTCCCTGTAGCATGCTCTATTTAGGTCTTTAGGGAATAGACCGAGAAGGGGAATAGCTGGGTCAAATGGTGGTTCCATTCCCAACTTTCCAAGAAATCTCCATACTGCTTTCCAGATTGGCTGCACCAATTTGCAGTCCCACCAACAATGAACAAGTGTACCCTTTTCCCCACATCCTCGCCAGCACTTGTTGTTGTTTGACTTCATAATGGCTGCCAATCTTACTGGAGTGAGATGGTATCTTAGGGTGGTTTTGATTTGCATTTCTCTGACTGCTAGGGATGGTGAGCATTTTTTCATGTACTTGTTGATTGATTGTATGTCCTCCTCTGAGAAGTGTCTGTTCATGTCTTTGGCCCATTTGTTGATTGGGTTATTTGTTATCTTGTTGTCTAATTTTTTGAGTTCTTTGTATACTCTGGATATTAGGGCTCTGTCTGAAGTGTGAGGAGTAAAGATTTGTTCCCAGGATGTAGGCTCCCTATTTACCTCTCTTGTTGTTTCTTTTGCTGAGAAAAAACTTTTTAGTTTGAGTAAGTCCCATTTGTTGATTCTAGTTATTAACTGTTGTGCTATGGGTGTCCTATTGAGGAATTTGGAGCCCGACCCCACAGTATGTAGATCGTAGCCGACTTTTTCTTCTATCAGACGCCGTGTCTCTGATTTGATATCGAGCTCCTTGATCCATTTTGAGTTAACTTTAGTGCATGGCGAGAGAAAGGGATTCAGTTTCATTTTGTTGCATATGGATTTCCAATTTTCCCAGCACCATTTGTTGAAGATGCTATCCTTCCTCCATTGCATGCTTTTAGCCCCTTTATCAAATATAAGATAGTTGTAGTTTTGTGGGTTGGTTTCTGTGTCCTCTATTCTGTACCATTGGTCCACCCGCCTGTTTTGGTACCAGTACCATGCTGTTTTTGTTACTATTGCTCTGTAGTATAGTTTGAAGTCTGGTATCGCTATACCGCCTGATTCACCCTTCCTGCTTAGCATTGTTTTTGCTATTCTGGGTCTTTTATTTTTCCATATGAATTTCATGATTGCTTTCTCCATTTCTATAAGAAATGCCATTGGGATTTTGATTGGTATTGCATTAAACCTATAGAGAACTTTTGGTAATATCGTCATTTTGATGATGTTAGTTCTGCCTATCCATGAACAGGGTATATTTTTCCATCTTCTAAGATCTTCTTCTATTTCTCTCTTTAGGGTTCTGTAGTTTTCATTGTATAAGTCTTTCACCTCTTTTGTTAGGTTGATTCCTAAGTATTTTATTTTTTGGGGGGATATTGTGAATGGAGTGGTTGTCCTCATTTCCATTTCAGAGGATTTGTCGCTGATATACAGGAATGCCTTTGATTTATACGTGTTGATTTTATATCCTGCCACTTTGCTGAATTCATTTATTAGCTCTAATAGTTTCTTTGTAGACCCTTTTGGGTCTGCTAGGTATAGAATCATGTCATCTGCAAATAGTGATAATTTAAGTTCTTCTTTTCCTATTTTTATGCCTTTAATTTCTTTCGTCTGTCTAATTGCTCTGGCCAGTGATTCGAGAACTATGTTGAACAGAAGTGGTGAGAGAGGGCATCCCTGTCTTGTTCCAGATTTTAGAGGGAATGCCTTCAATTTTTCTCCATTCAGAATGATGCTAGCCTGAGGTTTAGCATAGATTGCTTTTACAATGTTGAGGTAAGTTCCTGTTATCCCTAGTTTTTCTAGCGTTTTGAACATAAAGGGATGCTGTACTTTGTCGAATGCTTTTTCTGCATCTATCGAAATGATCATATGGTTCTTATTTTTAAGTCTATTGATGTGGTGAATAACATTAATTGATTTCCGTATATTGAACCAGCCTTGCATCCCAGGGATGAATCCTACTTGATCATGGTGCACAATTTTTTTGATATGTTTTTGAATCCGATTTGCCAAAATTTTATTGAGGATTTTTGCATCTAGGTTCATTAGAGATATTGGTCTGTAGTTTTCTTTCTTTGAAGTGTCTTTGTCTGGTTTAGGAATCAGGGTGATGTTGGCCTCGTAGAATGAATTTGGAAGTTCTCCCTCTTTTTCTATTTCCTGAAATAGCTTGAAAAGTATTGGTGTTAGTTCCTCTTTAAAGGTTTTGTAAAACTCTGCTGTATACCCATCCGGTCCTGGGCTTTTCTTAGTTGGTAGTCTTTTGATGGTTTCTTCTATTTCCTCAATTGATATTGGTCTGTTTAGGTTGTCTATATCCTCCTGCCTTAATCTGGGCAGATCATATGACTTAAGAAATTTATCGATGCCTTCACTATCTTCTATTTTATTGGAGTATAAGGATTCAAAATAGTTTCTGATTATCTTCTGTATTTCTGAAGTGTCTGTTGTGATATTGCCTTTTTCATCCCGTATGCTAGTAATTTGATTTCTCTCCCTTCTTCTCTTCGTTAGCATGGCTAAGGGTCTGTCGATTTTATTTATTTTTTCAAAGAACCAACTTTTAGTTTTGTCAATCTTTTCAATTGTTTCTTTTGTTTCGATTTCATTAATTTCAGCTCTGATTTTAATAATTTCTTGCCTTCTACTTCTTTTGCTGTTGTTTTGCTCTTCTTTTTCTAGGATTTTGAGATGGAGTATGAGATCATTTATTTGTTGGTTTCTTCTTTTTTTAAGGAATGAACTCCAAGCAATGAATTTTCCTCTTAGAACTGCTTTTAATGTGTCCCATAGATTCCTATATGTTGTGTCTGTGCATTCATTTATCTCTAAGAATTTTTTAATTTCCTCCTTGATGTCTTCTATAACCCATTGATCATTTAGTAACCAATTGTTCATTCTCCAAGTGATGCATGTTTTTTCCTTCCTTCTTTTATCGTTGATTTTCAGTTTCATTCCATTATGATCAGATAAGATGCATGGTATTATCTCCACTCCTTTATATTGTCTAAGAGTTGCCCTGTGACATAATATATGATCTATTTTTGAGAAGGATCCATGTGCTGCTGAGAAAAAAGTGTAACTGCTTGATGTTGGGTGGTATATTCTATATATATCAATTAAGTCTAGGTTATTAATTGTGTTATTGAGTTCTATAGTTTCCTTATTCAACTTTTGTTTGGAAGATCTGTCTAGTGGTGAGAGAGGTGTGTTGAAGTCTCCCATGATTATTGTATGTTGGTCTATTAGACTCTTGAACTTGAGAAGAGTTTGTTTGATGAACATAGCTGCACCATTGTTTGGGGCATATATATTTATGATAGTTATGTCTTGTTGGTGTATGGTTCCCTTGAGCAGTATGTAGTGTCCCTCTTTATCCCTTTTGATTAACTTTGGCTTGAAATCTATTTTATTTGATATGAGTATGGACACTCCTGCTTGTTTCCGAAGTCCATATGAGTGATATGATTTTTCCCAACCTTTCACCTTCAGTCTATGTATGTCTTTTCCTATCAGATGCGTCTCCTGTAGGCAGCATATTGTTGGGTCTTGTTTTGTGATCCATTCTACTAGCCTGTGTCTCTTGATTGGTGAGTTTAAGCCATTAACATTTAGGGTTATTATTGAGATATGGGTTGTTCTTCCAGCCATAATTGTTTATTTATGTTACTATACGTGGTTTGTTTTCCTTTTTGAATATTTTTCCCCCCCTTTACTGTCCTACCTCCCACTGTTGGTTTTCATTGTTATTTTCCATTTCCTCTTCCTGTAATGTTTTGCCGAGGATGTTTTGAAGACATGGTTTTCTAGCTGCAAATTCTTTTAACTTTTGTTTATCGTGGAAGGTTTTAATTTCATCTTCCATCCTGAAGCTTAATTTCGCTGGATACGTGATTCTTGGTTGGAACCCATTTTCTTTCAGTTTTTGAAATATGTTATTCCAGGATCTTCTAGCTTTCAGAGTCTGTGTTGAAAGATCAGCTGTTATCCTGATTGGTTTACCCCTAAATGTAATTTGCTTCCTTTCTCTTGTAGCTTTTAAAATTCTCTCCTTATTCTGTATGTTGGGCATCTTCATTATAATGTGTCTAGGTGTGGATCTCTTATGATTTTGCACATTCGGCGTCCTGTATGCTTCTAGGATTTGGGATTCTGTCTCATTCTTCAAGTCTGGGAAGTTTTCTCGTATTATTTCATTGAATAGGTAGTTCATTCCTTTGGTTTGGACCTCTATACCTTCCTGTATCCCAATGACTCTTAAGTTTGGTCTCTTTATATTATCCCATATTTCTTGGATGTTCTGCTCATGGTTTCTTAACAGTTTTGCTGAGCTATCTATGTTCTTTTCAAGTTGAAATACTTTGTCTTCATTGTCTGATGTTCTATCTTCTAAGTGTTCTACTCTGCTGGTAGTATTCTCAATTGAGTTTTTAAGTTGGTTTATTGCTTCCTGCATTTCTAGGATTTCTGTTTGTTTGTTTTTTATTACCTCTATCTCCCTGTATAGTTGATCTTTTGCTTCTTGGATTTGTTTATGTAATACATTGTCGAAGTGGTCGAAATGATCTTTCATTGTCTGATTTTGCTGTCTAATGTCTTCCTTGAGGCTCCAGATCATTTGCAGCATGTATATCCTGAATTCTTTATCTGACATTCCATCTGCTGCAGCTATAACCTCTTCTAAAGTTGAGTTGACCTGCATTGCTTGTGGTCCTTTCTTTCCTTGTCTTTTCATATTGCTCGTGTTTCTTTCTGCTTAGTGAAACTGTTGTGTTTTTGAAATTTTCCCCCTATATATTTATATTGCTCTTGTATAGTTGAAAAGTCTCCCTTGCAGGGGCGGGCGGCAGCTCTGCTCCTCCTCCAAATGGGGTGATCTGTCTACCACGCTGGCGGGCCGCTGGGACTGTTCTGCCAGTCGGTCGCAGGTCTGCCTACCTTGGAGGCGCGGGCAGCGGCTCTGCTCTGCCCTTCCTCCTATTGGTGTGACTTGTCTACCACGTCACCACGTCCGTGAACCCCTGGGCCTGTTCCACCAGTTAGTCGCGGATCTGACTACCTTGCAGGCGTGGGCGGCGGCTCTGCTCTGCCCCTTCTCCAATTGGGTTGTCGTGACTACCACGCCGGCAGGTCGCTGTGCCTGTTCTGGGCCCGGGCTGCGGCTCTGCTCAGCCCCTCACCCAGGTGGTGTGACGTGTCTACCACGCCGGCAGGCCGCTGGGCCTGTTCCGCCAGTCTGTCACAGGCCTGCTTACCTTGCGGGCGCGGGTGGAGGATCTGCTTTGCCCCTACTCCACTTGGGGTGTCTTGACTACTACACCGGCAGGTCGCTGGACCTGTTCTGTGCGCGAGTGGCGGCTCTGCCCTGTCCCTGCTCCAATTGGGTTGACGTGACTACGACGCTGTCGGGCCGCTGGGCCTACACCGACCGCGGGAGAAGGCTCTGCTCTGCCCCTACTCCAATTGGGATGACGGGTTACGTGTCTACCACACCAGCAGGCCGCTGGGCCTGATCCGCCGGTCGGACGCGGGTCTGTCTACCTAGCGGGCTCCGGGAGGCAGCTCTGCTCTGCCCCTCCTCCAATTTGTGTGACGTGTCTACCACACCAGTAGACCGCTGGGCCTGTTCCGCCGGTCGGTCGCAAGTCTGTCTACCTTGCAGGCTCGGGCGTCGGCTCTGCTCTGCCCCTACTCCAAATGGAGTGATGTGACTGCCACGCTGGCGGGCCGCTGGGCCTGATCCAGGCTCGGGGAGCGGCTCTGCTCTGCCCCTCCCCCAAGTGGTGTGACGTGTCTACCACGTCAGCAGGCCGCTGGGGCTGTTCTGCCAGACTGTCACAGGCCTGCCTACCTTGCGGACGCGGGTGGAGGATCTGCTTTCCCCCTACTCCAATTGGGGTTTTTTGACAACCACGCCGGCAGGTCACAGGACCTGTTCCGGGCGCAGGCGGCAGCTCTGTTCAGCCCCTGCTCTAGCCGGAGCGACGCGACACCACGCCGGCGGGTCGCATGGCCTGTTCCGGGCTCTGGCGGCGGCTCTGTTGGGCCCCTGCTCTAGCTGGAGCGACGCGACACCACTCCGGCGGGTCGCTGGACCTGTTCCGGGCGCAGGCAGAGGCTCTGTTCGGCCCCTGCTCTAGCCGGAGTGACGCGACACCACGCCGGCGGGTCGCATGGCCTGTTCCGGGCTCTGGCGGCGGCTCTGTTCAGCCCCTGCTCTAGCCGGAGCGACGCGACACCACGCCGGCGGGTCGCTGGACCTCTTCCGGGCGCAGGCGGTGGCTCTGTTCGGCCCCTGCTCTAGCCGGGGCGACGCGACTCCACGCCGGCGGGTCGCTGTGCCTGTTCCGGGCTCTGGCGGCGGCTCTGTTCGGCCCCTGCTCTAGCCGGAGCGACGCGACACCACGCCGGCGGGTCGCTGGACCTCTTCCGGGTGCAGGCGGCGGCTCTGTTGGGCCCCTGCTCTAGCCGGAGCGACGCGACACCACGCCTGCGGGTCGCTGGACCTGATCCGGGCTCTGGCGGCGGCTCTGCTCCGCCCCTCTGGCCTTCACAGTATTCAGCAGGACCCGGACCGAGAGACAGTTTCCGCGGGATCTTTATCCCTGGGCCAGAGCAGTTCCGGGAGCCAGAATTCGGCCTCTCCGGACTTGGTGCATGCTCCGACAGGAGCAGGCTCCAAGAAGCAGTTTCCGCGGGTTCTATAGCCCTGGGCCAGAGCAGCTCCGGTAGTCGGAGCTCCGCCGCTCCGGGCTCGGTGCGTGTTCTGATAGGAGCAGGCTCCAGGAAGCAGTTTCCGCGTGTTATTTAGCACTAAGTCTGAGCAATTTGTCTGCGAGACGCAGACAATTGTCAGCCTGAAATTACCTGATCTATAGCTGAAAGAGCTGCAATCAGTCAAAAACAAGGATGGTGACGTCAGCTCTCCAAGATGGTGGCCGCTGGCTTCCTCCGTGGTCTGACCGGTGTGGAGAACCGAACTGGACCGTTTCCTTCCCCGTCTCCAACCCAGAATTCAGCTCCGAGCTCAGCAAATGCCTAGCTGGCAGGAGCCCGCAGAATCAGCATCGCTGTATCTCTGCGGCACCAGCCCGTCGTTTCCCAGTGCGCGCCGCAGACTCCAGCCGCAGGGCGATCTGCCGAACAATCAGCGCTCCGTACGGACAAATCGCTCGCTTTTGAGCCCCTGAAGCTGATCCTCGTGCGATGAAAGTCCTTCCACTAGGTTTTGGAGCACCCCAATTTTGCTGGAAATTCCTGACAAGATAGCTTTTAGCCGTTCTAACTCATCATTTTCCCTCACAGTGACGCAGTACTCGGAGTTACTGCACTCCCTTCGCGGCCATCTTCGAATCTCCGAGGCTCTACTTTTCAATGAAACCTAGAAAAATTGGGCATTGATTATTTGTGTTAGTCAGTTTTTATGTACTGTAATAAATTCCTGAAATTATCAGCAAATAATCACAGTCGTGGCTCACAGTTGTCTAGGTATCAATCCATGGTTAGTTGGCTCTGTTGCTTTGGGGCCTGTGGTAAGGCAGTATATCATGGCAGCAGTGTATAGCAAAAAGTTTTACCTCATAGCTGGCACAAGAAAAGACAGAGCAAAACAGAACAGGGTCCCAAATCCCCTTGAGAGTGCTTCCCTTGTAACCTAACTTCCTCTCACTAGGCATCACCTCTTTCAATTTCCACCATCTCCCAAGAGTAACAGCAGATGGGAATTAAGACTTTTACACACAGGTGTTTAGGAGATACTTATACAAACCATATCATTATGCTAAAAAAGGACTAACCCTTCTTTTTCTCTACGACTTTACAAGCCTGTGGTACATTCAGAGATTCATAAAAACACTAGGTGATTAAAAATACAAGTTCTCTCTGACTTGAACTAAATTGGTATCTGTAAGATTTTTATGTCAACTTGAGGAAAAGAAAGTGGAAATGGTTTATAAGACAATAAAAATTAAATTAGTATATGCATTTTATTGATTTATTTTTATTTATTTTAAAATTTATTATTATTATTATTATATTTTTACTTAGGACATTTGTATGTGTTTGAGTGGGACAAAAGACATTTCTCTGATGCTGATTTAGGCATGAAAAGCCTTTTACAATGACACATGGCATCAGTCATCTCCTTAAAAATAGGTGAAAAAATATTCTAAAAACACCTGCATCTTTTTCAACTTCATCTCATTATTCTGAAAGAAGAATGTAGGTATAGTATTTATAACTTTTTCATTAGGAGATCAAAATTTTTGTAGGTATTCACATATCTAGGATAAAACAATATTTTGATTTTATAAGTAAAACATATCTAGGATAAAACAACATTTTGATTTTATAAGTAAAGATTATTCTTTAATAGTATATGAGTGAGTATAACAATATGTATGAAGTTTAAATGACCTTATTAACATTCTTTCACATTTATCTTCTACTTTAGATAGCAATTATAAATATACATTTTTTATTTTATATAATAAATATTGTAAGAAAATTATTTCTAACATTTAAATTTATAAAAGGTTATACTATTTCAATAATTTTTGATACTTTGTTCTGAATAATTAAAATGACACCATCTGTGAATTTGTTAATCAAGTACCTCAAATCAAATGTATTACCATCAAATAGTAATGTATCTCTGCTACAGGAACTCAGAATGAGCTTGACCCAAGCTTGTATTACAAGAGTGCAAGATATTATAGCTTGTAAAGCCTCTCATTAAATAGTGTGAAAAATGCAAAGGCAAATAATAAAGTCTGAAGTTTTAATGATGATTGTCAAAGGGATATTGTATCAGAATCCTGTTTCACTTTATTTAGATTAGTAGACTTTAATCATCATGGAATGAATTATCAAAGCACAGAACATATACTAAATATATATTTATCTTCATAAGCCTAATTACTAAGCTTTAGTAAAGCTACTCTAACACTAGTTCTACTTACCTTCAAATGTTTATCTCTTGATAAAATGTTTAATACAGATTAATAGAAAATGAAAAGCTTTTAAAATTCCATCCAATGAGCCTAATATTAATAATCAGTAATATTGTACATTTATTGTTATTTACAAAAATAGCTATGAAGTAAATGTTAAAAACAAAGTGCTATAAAATGTTATTCACTTTTTATACTATGTACAATTATGTCTGATCATAAGATATGTAAGCACTTCATAGAATAATTAGAAAATACTATAAACATATAAAGAAAAAACATAATTAAACATGATTTTAACATAATGGAAATAATAAAATTAATCGTATCTCCTTTTCTCTTTTGCACATAGAAATCAAAACATATATTAACATTACATTATCCCAAGTATCTAAAGAAATCATTATGAAATTCAGATTATGACTATTATTAAATCACCATTTGTTATGGTTTAGATGTGGTGTCTCACAAAAGCTCATGGGTGAAACAATTGAAGGAGGTTTGAAGAAGAAATTGTTGGGTTATAGCCTTAACCTCATCAGTGAATTGATCTATGATGGGATTAACTGAGTGGAAACTGGAGGCAGGTGGGGTGTGGCTGGAGAAACTGATTCACTGGGGGTGTGCTGATGTGGTATATGTTTGTATCTTGGAAGTGGAGTCTCTCTGTCTCTGCTTCTTGATCACCACGATGTGAGCTGCTTCCCTCTTCCATACTTTTCCTTCAAGATGCTCAGCCTCACCTTGAGCCCCCCAAAATGGAGCTTTTCTAAAGACTAAAACCTCTAAAACCTGAGCACTCAAATAAACCTTTCCTCCTATCCAATTGTGCTGGTCTGGTCAGGTCCTCTAGGCACAGTAGTAAAAAATCTGACTAAAACACCATTTTGTGTCTAAAATATGCTTTTATATATAAGAATCATATTGATTTGATCATTGTTTCATAATAATATTAGTAAATTATAATGATGGAGATTGCGTGGTGGTGGCATGCTCTCCCTGGTGCCCCAGTTTTTAGTGAGGGCTTGGTATTCCTGTAACAAAAGCTGGTTTATAGTTTGATTAGAGAAGTTTTTGGATCTGGTCTTGGACCAATCTAATGACACGGGGGGCAAGCATGAACAGAAGGCCTATGACAAGAAGAGGGGTCAGTAAAGGATGTACCCACTGGAGAAGGGGGTAACAAAGCTGCCATCCTTCAGTAGAGGAGAGCTGTTGTTTCTGATGTTCAAGGTCGTGTTGGAGTTGTTTTATCTTTTCCTTTACTATGCCAGATTGATTGACATAAAAATATCATTCCTCCTGTAGGTACAGACAAAGTCCACCTTTTTGGGGCCATAAAAAGATCAAGGCCCCTTTGATTCTGCAGAACCACGTCAGCTAAGGAATCAAGCTGGGATTGTATGGTTTATATGGTTTGAGCAAGTTGCTGTAAATCTCCTAGAAACTGGAATGATAATTCCTGGTAATGGTACCCCTGGGAGGTGAGTGCAGAGTAAGGGAAGAGGGCAAAAATGAAAAAGGGGAGGATGCTACTCAATGGTTCTGCAGTGTATTAATGGTGCTCAGAGACTTAAGGAAGAATGGGAGTTCCAACTTCGGAGAAATGGAGCTTGAGAGGGCCTGTGGGTGTCACTATATAAAAGGGAAAAGGAAAACCATGTTTTTAAAATTTTTTAAAATATTTTTTTAGCTGTAGTTGGACACAATGCCTTTATTTTATTTATTTATTTTTATGTGGTACTGAGGATTGAACCCAGTGCCTCACACATGCTAGACAAGCACTGTACTGCCTAGCCTCAACTCCAGCCCCGAAAAACAATCTTAAATGGGAGTTACGAAGCTAATATGGGATATCCTAAAGGTGAGCAGCTGAGGGAGTGATAAGAATGACCTGATAGGGTCCAGTCCATTTGGCAGAGAGTTGAGAGGAGGAAGGTGTTGTTGTGGGGGAGGGGGATGTTAAGAAGTATGAGATAACCAGGAGACAGAGTGGAAGAAGAGGAAGAGGCAGAACTAGGCTTTTCCTGAAGAGCATTACTCTATTGCTAAAGAAGGTTTCTAATGTATGCAAGAAGGGGCCAGAAAAGATGAGGAGCAAGGGGTAGTGGAGAATCAGAGAGTGGTGAGCTGAACAGGGAGACAGGCCATCCATATAGAAGCTCAAAAGGGGAGATGTTGAGTGGTTTCTTTGAGAAGGTTCATAACCTAAGAAGAACCAAAGGAAGAAGTTTAGTCCAATACAAATGTAATTCAATGGCTAGTTTAGTGAGAATGTTCTTCTCACTCAGAACGTTCCACTTTGCCCGAAGACTGGAGATGGTAGGGGATATGAAGATGTCAGGAGATGTTGAGTGCCCCAGCTATAGACTATGAAATATGGGAAGTAAATTCAGGACCGTTATCAAACTGGAGTGAGGAATGGAGGCCAAATCAAAGAAAAATGTGTTCAACAAGAATATTGGCCACTGTCAGGGCACATTTATTGCTGGTAGGAAAAGCCTCGACCCATTCCGAGAAGGTGTTGACAAGAACCAAGAGAAATTTGTACAACTGGACCGGGGACATATGGGTGAAATCCAACTGCCATTCAGAGCAAGGAAGATGTCCTCTTGCCTGGTGTAAAGGGAAGGCAGGTGGATGGAGACTGCAGGTGGGATTAATTTTTTGGCAGATTTCATAGGTGGCAGAGAGGGCAGAGATAAATTGTAAATCCTCTGTAGAAAGTTTAAGGTGGGAAGTGAGAAGTTGTTTTAAAGATGTGGTGTTAGGGTGAAAGAGGTTGTGAAGAAAGGTAAGCATCTTTGGGGTGTCAGGTGGGGAAGAGTCTATCAGTGGACTAGCAAGGCAGAGAATGGCAGGTGGAGTAGGTTGTCAGAGGGCAGTGGACCTCCCTTCACAGTTTGCCTTGTTGTTGCCCAGTGTCACAAAGGAGGTGTCTGTCTGATGGGATCTACAATGTGAGATTCCAATGGCAGTGGGAAGCTTTGAGGCCTGAAGGAGATCAGAGATAAAGGGGGCATGATTAATTGAAATTCCCTTGGTGGTAAGGAATCTGCCTTCCTTCTAAATAGCAGAGTGGTAGAAAAGTATGTGGAAAGCATATTTAGCGTCAGTGTAGACACTGAGGGAGACTCCCTTTGCCAAAGTGGAGGCACTGATGAGGCCAACAAGTTCAGCCTGATGATTGGATGGATTATTGTGGATGGGAGCCGCTTCCACAACTGAGATTAGAGAGACCATAGCATACCCTGTATGGCGAGCTCCCTCTTGAAGGAAGGAAGAGCCATCTGTGAACCATGTGTATGTTGCCTGGAGCAAGGAGCTTTCCTTTATGTGGGAGGGATATGGAAGAAGCTCCTCCAGAGTTTCAATGCATAAATACTAAGAGGAGAAGAGATGGAACAGGAATGAGGAGTGAGGAGGAGAGAAGCAGGTTTTAAAGGTGAGCACATGTAGAAAATAAGACTGGGATCTTCCACCATGGAAACCTGTAGAGATAGAAGGTGACATGGGGGTAAGGAATGTAAGCCCTTGTAGGTGATGGGGAGCCGGGATGGTGAGTGGGACCCCAAAGATGAGTTTCTTTGACTGGTTAATAAGTAGTAGAGAGTCTGTGGCTAATGTTTGTAGGCAAGGGGTCCATCCAGAACAGTAGGGTCAAGCCCTTCAATAGCTAAGCCAAAAGGGCAAAGTTTTGGTCCCAGCATGTGTTTGAGGACCCCTAGAGCCAATCCTTGCTTTTCAGCCATGTAAAGGTGAAATGGGCGTGTGAGAGCAGGGCGATGAATAGCAGGGGCCTGGAGGAGGGCCTGTTGGAGCCTGGTGAAGGGCTTTGTAACAGAGTGCAATAGGGGTTCAGATACTGGGCCCCAGGCCACATCATATAGAGTAGTTAGGAATATAAAGGGCATATTTTATATATAAGAGTATATATATATAAAGAGTAGTTAGGAATCAAAGTTCTGAGGAATCCTGCCATACCTAGAAAGGAGAAAATTTCTTCCCTAGCAGAGAGCATTGGTATATTAACTATAAGGTTCTTTCTATCAACCGCAATGGCTTTGTGTGTAGGGGTCAGAAAGAGGCCTAGGAATATTACCATTGCCAAGGAAAGCTGTACCTTGGATGGAGAAACCCTATAGCCATGGGCAGAAAGAAAGCTAAGAAGTTTTCTGGTGTCCTGATGACTGACCTTAAAAAACGGACTGCAAAGAAGGTCATCAATACACGGTAGTACCGTAAACTGAGTGAGATGTATGGATGCTAGGTCCTTAACCAAGGCCTGTCCAAAGATCTGAGGGCTGTCTCAGAACCTTTGGGGGAAACCTGTTCATATCAGCTGAGTGGAGTTATAAGACTCAGGGTCTGTCCATGTAAAGGCAAAATGTCTTGAGAGTCAGAATGGAGGGGAATAAAAGAAGGCATCTTTCAAGTCTAGTACTGAGACGTAAGAGATCCTGGAAGGAATGGTGGAGAATTGATTGCCATGGGATGTATTAGAAAGACTGCAGAGTTGATGCAAGTGAGGACCAAGTGATAGAAACCATTAGGCTTTTTTACTGCTAAGATGGGGGTGTTATAAGGGGAACGGGTAGGTCTAAGGAATCCCTTTTATAAGATGTCTTGAATGAAAGGCTGTAAGCCTAGGAGTTTTTGTTGGAAGAGCAGGTATTGTGATTGGAGGGGTCTCCATTTCCTCCAGAATATGGAGGGGGTCTTTGAGACAGATGTGAATGGGCTTGTGGTGTAAGGAACTAGAAGGACTTGAAACATTCCAGACAGTCGGGTCTACCTCAGAAGGGGGAAATGGGAAGGCACTGGCAGATGGAATAGGGGATGGTCCTAAGGTAAGGGTGAGGATCAGGGGAGTGGCAGGCGAGTCTGGATGGAAGCATATATGGGGGAGATGGAAAGCGTAGCTCTGAACTTTGTGAAGATGTCCCTTCCCATAAGGGGAAGAGAGCACTGTGGAATGACCAAAAAGTAGTGAGTAAAAATTAGAGAGCCAAAAGCACCAACAAGGCTAGGTGTCTGTAAGGGTTGGTAAGGTTTATTCTCTACCCTAACAACAGAGGTCACACAATGAGTAGTAGGCCCCCAGCACTCCTTGTGGACTGAATATGTAGTCCCTGAAATATGCAGAGTACCTTGGGTTTCTGTGGAGTGATGGTAGTGGTAGGGTTATGGGACCTGGGCCTCATCAGTCCTCTGCAGCCAGTCTTCACAGTTGGAAAGGGGAACCAGAGGGCTGGATGGCCTGGGGCTGCTACAGGCTCAGAAACAGTCAACAGCCCAGTGTCACTTCTGATGGCATTTAGGGCAAGTTCCTGGAGGCTTTCGAGGGTTCAGATGTGTATGAGGCCAGTGATCCATCTGACCCCATTTAAAACAGTGTCTGGCAGTCCCAAGGGACCCTTCCATGGGCCAGTGGAACCAGGGACAGATAATAATGCTGGATGGATGGCTTGAGCGAGCATCTGATATTTCTGTTTCTGGGCCTTCTAGTCTCTCTTGTTGTATACCTTAAAGGCCACTTCCAGAATCTCAGCTTAGGGAGTTTAGGGGCTCCCTCTTGAGGCACCTTAGTTTGGCCTTAATATAAGGGAAACTCTGGAAGAAAAAGTAGGTCATTAGTAGTTGTCTCCTTTCTGGAGTTTCAGGGTCCAGATTAGAACATTGTAATAAAGCCTTGTTCAGGCGGTCTAAAAATGTTGAAAGGTTCATTCTTATCTTGGAAGATTTCCTGGAGCCTTTCAGAATTGATAGAATTGATAGCCTTGTGGCTACCTTTCTAAGTCCTGAAATGAGGCAAGTGACAAATTGGTTTCTATTAGTTATTATTCAAGGTGAATTATAATCCCAATTGGGGTCCTGATCAGGGACTGCTTCAGTGCCAATCAGATGGGCAAGGGAGGTCTGATGTTCCTCAACAGCATAATATCTAGCTTGCTTCCAAACTGGGCAGGTGGGTGTTAGACAAGATCATCTAGACATTGTGGAAGATCAAATTATATGATTGAGTCAGATATTAAAACTCTTTGATATAAATGGTGGGACTTGAAGTGCAGGACTCAAGCCACTTTTCTCTCTGTGAAAGATCTGACAAAGCGAAAGACACATGAATCTGAAATATACCATTTACCCCAGCCACCTCCTGTAGAGGATACACAGATGTGGGTTGGGCAGCAGCAGCCCTTGAACATGTGCCAGAAGGAGAGAAGGGTGGAGGGGCCGAGAGGACAGTTGCTGTGGCAGCTTCATCAGAAAGAGAATTGTGGTATGGCAGGGGCTCATCCACTGGGTCGAAGGAGAAGGAATCCTGGGTAGGATCTTATGTCCCTATGGAAGCAGGCATATGGGAAGTGAGAGCTAAGAGGACTTGTGTGGGAGAGCAAGAGTTGCAGAAAGAGGGCTTAGAACATAGAAAGCAAGAGGCCTGAACGTGTGATATCCCTTTCCGTTTTCCCAAACGCTCACAATAGTTGAAAGAATCCCTGATAATATTGGGATCTGGAGTGCCGTTAAATAGCCATTTGGAGTAGTTATCCAAAGGGTATTGAGGCCAGATCTGATTGCACAAGCAAATAAATTTTGGGAAGTTTAGGTCCAGAGTGAGAGAGAGAATCAGACCCTAGGTTAGCCAGGAGGCAGCCTAGGGGACTATGGGAGGGAATGGTTGAAAAGCTACCCATGGTGAATATAGGAGGTGAGTTTAGAGGTTGGGGTGTCCCTCAGTCTCTAGTATCGCCCAGTCAAGAGGACAATTACACTCAGGATCATCATCATCACTGATTAAGCTTTGGTACAGGCACTTGGGCACCTGGCCAGGACTATATAGTAGGGGCAGAAGCCCATAGAAGGGGCAAAAGCCCATAGAGATTAACTCAAGGCTGAGAGGTCTCACCAGGAACAACTCCCAATTATCCTTGGTGTTTTTCTTCTCAAAACCCAGGACCCAAATAAAAGGCCACCTATAGACTTCCTCAATAGCAGGGATCAGCCGTAGCTATGAAAGCTGTGGCTGGGGGTGCCCCCAACCACATGGTAACCCTGGGAGGGCTGGTCAATCAAAAGTCACTTCCTCTGGGACCCATAGGTTATTTAGGTCGACCAGAGACAGGAGTCTTACCTGAAATGCCCGGTGGTGGGTGCAGAGAGGGCATTCAGCAGAATGGATAGCCTGGTCCCATGATGGAATTCGGATCGGGCTTGGGGATGTTCTGTGACCCTTGAAGAGGGGAGCGGGCACACTGGGGAACAGGATCCCATGTTTCAGCACCAAAATGAAGGGAAAGCAAGGAACAAGAGATAGGTAATCAAGAAATGAAAGACAGAGACCAGGCAGAGATATACACAAGAGTTTATTTGTCAGAGCTGACAAATAAAGGCCATCTCTCTTTAGCAGAGAGAAGAAAAACCGACTTGAGTTCTGGGACTGTCCTGAGGAAGGCTCAGGAATCAGAGCTGGGTGGGTCCTAATGTGGGTGGTAAAGGGTTTGGATGATATAAAGGAGTGGTGAGCCTTTCTCAGAAAGGCCCTTGGGTGGGAAAGAAAAACTTTTTTCTTAAAATGGCAGCTGGCACTTAAGATGGCCATCCATATGCTAAGCAAGGACCTTATATAGTGAAAGGCTGGAATCGGTATAATTTTGTCCTTTACCATGAATGTATACTAGTTTCCTTTTCAAACTTCTTTTTGGCTAAGGTATTTATAGAAATTTTTCATTTATTTCTTAAAATAAACGAATTCATAGGATATTCAAATTGCTGAGTACTTGGCTTGCCTTTTCCAACTCTTGATTCACATAATTCTTTAACTAAGAAAAGTTTCTTTATATATTATTTTAATTATATTCACTATTTTGTTCATTCAGTTTTACTCTTTTGTTTAGAAACTACTTGTATAAAATTTTGATATTTAAATCTGAATAGTGTCCTTTTGCTTTTCTTTTATTTATATGGAGGGGTAGTAGGGATGCAACCTAGGGGATAATTCACTATTGAGCGACATCCCCAGTCCTTTTTGGACAGGGTCTCAATAAGTTGCTAACACTCATCTCCAGTTTGCAATCCTCTTATCTCTGCCTCTGGGGTCACTGGGATTTCAGGTGTATGTCACAGCGTCCAGCTTATTATTTCTCATATTTCAGTCCCTTCTTCGTTTTGTTTATAATTTCTGATAGAAAGTCTCAAGATAGACTCTCTCTTTAACAAATCTTGTTTCTATAGTGTCTAATGCATAACTGAGGCCATAAATATAGTTTTACTCCAGAGATTATGCATCTTAATTTTTCATCATTTTCCCCTAATAAAGTATTATTTAATGTTAAATCCAGGTTCATGGGTGTGATTTTATTTTAAATTTTGTTTAAACAGATGGGAAGTTAGTATAAGTAACAGGACAGTTGTTATCATTATCAAGATAGGTTCTTTGAAAATTGTTTCAGAAAGTTTTATAATATTTCATTGATTACTACCTTGTAGTATGCTGTATGTAACTTTTAATGGCTTAAAATGAAAAAGAATTTAAGATGGGTTTCATTAGGCATTGTGGGAAACAATAAAGCTTTCATATCCATATGAGAATGGATAAATTCAGTTCAGATTGGTAAAAAGTTGGCCAGTGCATTGATCTTAAATCTTTGATTGACAAGAAAAGAGTTGATGCTGAAGGTTTTCGTGTTTGAAAACCAGAAGTATAAACCATCACTACAGGATATTTCATTGCTGTGTATACTCTGTACCTGTTAGAGTTTGTAGGATCACACACACTAGAAACAAGTCTTGGCAGCTCCTACCTATTCTGCCTCCTTTGGGTCAAAGCTCTGGGAGAAAGTTCAGAGATAACATTAAAGGATTCGGAAATCCACTTTAGCCTGTCACGAGTACTACTCCCATTCAGGATGGAAAAAACTCTAAATAACATCACTTTCACTCTTCCAACAAAAAAACAACAACAACAAATCTGGCAAAATGGCATTTTTCAAAAGGGAAAATTGGGCGAACTATTTCAAGAAACTTTACTAAAGATATGAGGGCAAATAAGATATCACTTAAAATAATGTACATAATTAGTAATTAGGAAAATTCAAATTGAAACCACAATGAAATGTACTCTAGCTTTTAGGAGGGATAAAATAAGGGAAAAAAACCCCACACAGATTCCAAATGAAGGTAAATAGAACTCACACAAAATGTTAGAAGAAATGGAAAATGGTATAATCAGCTTGGATGACACTCTGGTAGTTTATTATCAGAGTTAAATAAGCACTTACCTTAGGATCAACAATCAGTGTTTTATCAATAAAAATCATATTTGTGTTCATGCAAAATACATGCACGAATGTTTATAGCAGTTTTTTTTTTTTTTTTTTTTTTTTGTAACAGGATTGAACTCAGGGGCACTCCACCACTGAGCCATATCCTCAGCCTTAATTTGTATTTTATTTAGAGATAGGGTCTCACTGAGTTGCTTAGTGCCTCACCATTGCTGAGGCTGGCTGTGAACTCGAGATCCTCCTGCCTCAGCCTCCAGAGCCACTGGGATTACAGATGTGTGCCCCAACACCTGACTATAGCAGTTTTAAATTAACAAAGCTGGGGGTAATGTAAATGATCTTCAACTTGTGAATGATAAACAAACTGTGATGTTTTTCCGCAACAGAAACTACTATGGGTAGTTCTGAAATGCATTATACTAATGAAAGAAGTCAATGTCAACAGGCTACCTTCACAATGATTCTTTTTATATGTCCTTCTGTAACAGGCAAATAAATTGGTGATTGTCAAGGGTTGGAGATGAAAGAAGGTTTGATTTCAATGAGGCAAAAGATAACTTATTGTCAATATAGAAACATTGTATAATTATAGTTTCATTAATCTATACATTTATAATCAATCTGAGACTTGCACACATTAACGAAGACCAATTTTCTATAGTTAGTTAAAACTTAATAATCTGAATTAAAACAAAATTTAAACACAATGGAATCTTTGCAAGAATTAATGAAAGATAATACTTCAGAATTTCTGTTAACACTAAATACAAAATATAATTCTAAAATAAGATAAATTTATAATGAATTTTAACTCTGACAGATTGGAATCAAGATTATATAAGCTATTCTTGAGATAGAAATATGAGGATTTTTTTTACTGTACAGTAGAATCAATCACACAGAACTCCTGCTTGTATAATGCAGCTCATAACGATGGATAATGATGCATTTAATAAAAATGAACCATCACACTCCATTATTATTCAATGAAAGAAAAAGACAAATGACAACTTCTCTATAATAAACTCTAAAAATTATTCTTTGAAGAAAACAACATTGAAGATATAAAGCATAAATCATAAGTTTAGACCACATTAGATTAATTCTTAGTTGAAACAACTCAATATAGTTGCCATCCTAACCAATGATCAATGGTCAGCTCATATGCCTCTTCCTAGAAAAGACTATTTGCCTTTCATTTGAAAATCATCTGCCAAACAGTAACTTCAGTCTAATTTCACATCAAACATGAATGCAAAAATGTTAACAAATACACTTAGCCCAAATATTCAACATTAGCAATTTACTTTCTATTTTCATCCAAATTACCACAGTTTTCTTTTTAATTTGGAATAACTTTGTCATATTTTACTAGTTTATCTAAGACTCATGAATACATTTAGTATCCATTATGTAGTCTAATACCTATTTTGAGTGTTTCTTTTTTAAAAAAATTTATTTTAGGGCAATGAGACCAATTGCCTTTGCATAGTAATAACGGTGTTTTAAAAATATAACATCCTGTTGAATAATCATGCTTTGAATCATATTTTAAACACACTTAATAAAACATGATTAAAACAAGCTGGAATGCAAACTAGGTCATCTAAGCAATGTTTTTCTTTGAAATGTTTTATTGTTTTATCACTTTTATCCTGAGGTAAGTATGATTTACGTAACGTTGCTAGAATGTCTTCTGATGACCACAGTATTGTGAAATAAAAATGGGGATAAAAACAATCTTCAAGTAGGTAAAACTGTGTTGCATTATTTCTTTGCCTCACTGTTTTTTGCATTTTAAAGTTATATTTGTTTTAATGTATGAGAGATCAATTATTATCAAACCTGAACTGCTTCTGTTTATGACTGTCTTTAAAAGTTTAAATTTTATATACCAAGAGAAGTGAAAACCAAAGAGCCTAGAAATATGAGTTTTAATTTGCCTTAGCCTACTGTCTCTGCAACATTAGATATTACATATCCTCTCTAATGTCTTCATATTATCAAGTTTAGGTGAAATTAGTATATTAAATAATGAAAGAAATCACATTTAAAAAAAAATTCCCCAAACACCATGAATCATTTTTTTTGCAAAATTTGACTAAGAATATATTCCTACATACTGTATTTAAGTGAAAATATAATTTTTCTTCAATTTTTTTGAATTTTTGGTTGAATTACACAATCAACAAGACCCCAATTTTCAAGAAAATGAGAGCTAATACCATAGGACTTCCTAAATCATAGTTTTCTAGAGTTTTGAGTAAACTCGATTTCAAGTTTTTATTTAATAATTTTAATACTGTGTTTTCTAACTAAGGAGTTTCCTCAAAACTTCCTTTTTTTCATACAAGTAATTCAGATTAGGTTATGTTCTTTCAATACTCTGTATGTGTCTGACTAATGAAAGACAGTTACCAACAACCTAGCAGGGGTATAAATATTTTCCTGTGCACATCTTTTAGCGCACTTTTAAGTTTTAATTATTGACTTTAAATATATTAAGCATTAGGACTTTCTTTTTACTTTCTAAAGATTGTTCTCTGAAATTCAAGAGATATTTTTTATAAACTTTTGACAGAATTTTCAGCAGCTTAAATTATTTCAATTTGAAAGAAGGAATCAAGGAAGTATAACTTAGTATGGAGAAGTTAATTGTATTTGCTTGATGGAAGGTGGATAAACCAGGAATTTCTCCAATGCAATTCTGTGTATCTAAAAAGCATGTTCCATTATAGATATGAGTTAAAGTGATTATTGAGGAATGCATTTGAGTTGAGAGGAAACTAGCTTGGAGAAGGTGCTGGAAAAATCATCAAGGAATAAAATTGGAGCTCAAAACTATTTTTTTCTTTCTGCCTGCTTTCATCTGAAAATTTGATACCTAATTCACTTCTCCTGATAATCTAAATGCAAAGTGGTAGGACCAGTGAACCTTTTATTAACAGTGACCACTTCTTGCTATAGACTTATCAGAGTTTAGATTTTTCAGGGTAAGTAAACCCTCACCAGTAATCAGTTGGGATATGATATTCTATCATCCATTTACAGAGTAGTGTGAAATTAAGTGTAAATTTGCCTTTGCTGGGAGTGTTTGCATTTTATGTCTTATAGCTTTTTGAGGAATGAAAACATTGGTGCTTAATTAAAAATGTTGGACATGAGTGCACAAGATAGGAAGGATTTAGACAGATAAGAGAACAACTTAGGGATAAAATTTATGCTTTGTAAGCAGTCTGTATTCTGTCTTTGCCAATTGTACTTATTTTTACTGGCACCTTTGTTGAATATAGGTTATAACATTTTTTAAAACTGTTTAAAATAACATCAATCAGAATTCTAAATGAATCATCTATCACCCATCCCCCACCAATCACTCAACAAGAACCCCTATGAGTTTTGTGTAACATCTTTCAGTTGAAAAGACATTTACAGAAAAATATGTACATGCCATAAATTTCAGCATACACCAAGAAACAATCTGCCTTCATAATTTAGTGTGCAGGCTAAGTTAAAAACAGAACCTCCAGTGAATTATTGCTCCCTATCGTCATAATGTGCCTTGTTTCTCTGCCCATAAAACAATATGAAAAGTGGCACTGTGATGGATTCAGTCGTCATACCATATGCTGGGATATTTTCCTGGAAATATCTTCCCTTAAATATCTAACAGAACAGGTAGCTCATCACGAGCTGACACAAAGCTGATGCATATGCAAGTCTAAGACATTTCCTGCATACTTTAAAAGGCCCTAGAGGATAAGAGGATGATAATTTGTTAGCATTATTTTCATAAGTATACGATCAGGAAGTTAGATGGTAGCACTTGTAAGGTCCAAGTGTCTTATTAGTAGTCACATAATCATATCCTCTAAAGGATATGTGCTTACAACTTCATAAGGTCTGGATGGTAACACACCATCTGTGCTAATAACTCTAGAGTGTGTCAATCGCTTAACATTTAGGAAATTGCCATTCTGGAGCTATAGTAATATTTTCTATATTAATACTGGATTTGAGAAAGAAATTTCTGTTCTTATAATGTTAGTAGTAATAATAGTAAATAAGTGGAAAAATCAAATTAGAGCCTTTTATTGGGATGAAGAATTTATGATTTATTAATGGCTTAATAAGATAAACCCATTTTCAAAATACATTGCCACTGTTTCCAAGGCTTGAATGTGGACATGAATATAGTACTAGGCTACAGGATTACACATCTTAAGTCATCAGTAGACCATCTAAATTTACAGTGAAAAGGTCCACGGGAATCTCCACTGTCGCTCTCTCTTACCCACTACTCTTATCTCCACAGCAAACCCAGGGCCAGAACCCTAAGGAAGACAATAAATTTCAAATAAGTGAGAAACTGAGTACAATGTTTGCTTTGATTAAAGTAACTTAACAAGCACACTGTACAGATTATTCTAGTGTGTAATATGATAAGATATTTCTCAGTTGTTCTCTTATCTGTCTAAATCCTTCCTATCCTGTGCACTCATGTCCAACATTTTTAATTAAGCACCAATGTTTTCATTCCTCAAAAAGCTATAAGACATAAAATGCAAACACTCCCAGCAAAGGCAAATTTACACTTAATATCACACTACTCTGTAAATCGATGATAGAATATCATATCCCAAGTGATTGCCGGTGAGGTTTTACTTACCCTGCAATGTTATGTAATAAACATCTGATAATTTTTTCACTTTGAATAAAGTACAACACTTCTCATTTTAAAACCAAAAGATGAATATGTTACTTCAAAGTATACCATCATAATCATTAAATTATGTCAAAATGGTACACAGCTATTACTCTATTTTGAATAGTATATGGGGCATCAGATCTGGGGCAGGAAATCTTCATTTAAAGTTATTTAGCTTTTGATTGTTGGAGAATGTATTTAAGTTTCCGAAATTTTCTCATCTGTAGTAGAGGGACATAAACAATGTTTCTTCCAGAGCAATTCTTATGATTAAGGAGATAATAATAAAATACTGTACATGCTATTATAGTTTAGATGTGATATGTCTTCCAAAAACTCATGTGTGAGACAATGCAATAAAGTTTAGAGGTGATAGGATGAGATAATGAGAGCCTTAACCTAATGCACTGGCATTAATCCACTGATAAGGATTAACTGGGCAGTAATTATAGGAAGGTGGGGAGTGGTTGAAGGAGGTGGGTCGCTGGAGATGTGCTTTGGGGGTTTCATTTTGTCCCTGATGAATGAAATTCTCTCCTTCCTTGATGTCATGTCTTGAGCTGCTTTCCTCCTTCACACCCTTCTACCATGATGTTCTGCTTCACGTTGAATCCAGAGTAATGGAGTCATATACGAAGTGAGACTTCTGAAATCATGAGAGCACCAAATAAATTTTCCTTCTCTACATTGTTCTTGTCAGTTTTTTGGAGCTTTGCAATGAATAAGCTGACTAAATATTATGTAAGGAATAATGTAAATAAGTATTTACTAAAACAGATTTAATCCTCTGTGTTTGGGAAACTTGGACAATGGCACCCCAGGTATATGGGGATCTTGGCTATTTTTCAGGAGTGAATTTACATTCAGCCAAAAATAAGACATAAAATGCAAGTATAAGGGATGGATACCACAGAGCTTGGGCTAGTCAATCTCCAAGAGATAGATGACATATTAAAAAGTTAGAAAGCATATCATATTGGTAAATTGTGTACATCATGGTCTATGTCCTGATAAATTATGCATGCTTACCACTTCATAATATTTAGAGTGCCCATCAAAGAAGCTGGTTGTGTGTCTGTGTGTGTGTGTGTGTGTGTGTGTGTGTGTGTGTAGGCATGGGTTGCTTGTTTTTTCCATCATTCCCAGAAGCCAAAATGAGAAAGAAAAAAACATAATGCCATAACTATTAGTCATTCTGAATATAGGACAGACTGGGACATTTTCTCACTTTGGGGAAAAAAAATTAACGTATCTTGTACATGAAGGTGTCCAATAGACAAATTTTACATTATTTGTTCATCCTAAGACAATAAGATAGTGTTGTTCACTCTTTACGTATTTGTAAATTTTTAAAGATATCTCCTTTCTGTTAGAAAACTTAGACTATAAATTAAAATGCTTTTGAATAGAAACCCTATTGGCTTTCCTGAAAAATAACTGAGTGATATTTGTCTCTTTCAGTACTGAATATTAAACTGACTGGCTCAAAATACTTAGCAATACATTTGGGACTTGTCAAGAAGTGACTCTGTCCTTAACTCTAGACAAGAATTCCTTAAATATTTAAGTCATCTGCAGATAATTAAAAGTGTCTCTTCATATTACAGCATTGTAGTCCTAAGTCATTGTCCTAACAACAGAACATTATTTGGCTCAAAGAGATCCTGATCATCTTAATTTTAACAATGTTCCAAATGTTCAAATAATTCTACAATCTTAATGGATCCCTCCTCTGTCAAATTCTTATATTATTATGACTTCTGATTTTTAAATTGTTTTGTTTCTTCATCTTAAGTTATATTATTTATTGAGATTTTGTGAAACTAATGGGGAACCACTGAATGCTTGCAATTTTCTAATATAAATAAGAACCCTCAAAAAGCGCCACTTCTTTACCTAGCTGAACTTAAAGATATAATAAGTTGGCAGGTTGATGATGTCAGTTCTCCTACACAGTTGTGTCTTTGCAAGTTAAATAATGAATTTAGCTTGATTTATCCTTAGAACTCATTTTAATTCCAGCACATAAGGCCTATAAGTTTTTAGTCATAAAAATGATTATTATAGTAATATAATTTCTATATGTTATGGAAGCTACCTACTTCTCTTCATAATATTCATTTTATTCATTTAGTTATTTTACTATAAGCTAATTATTATAATAGGTAAAATAATTATCAGGTAAAATTTTTGCTGCCTCAAAATCTAAGCCACTTGCATGGTAAGTAAGATGAATGAGATCTATAATATACATATTTGGTTGCTGAACAACTATAATATATGACAACAAAATATTTGCCTACTGATAATTAAAAACAATGTTCATGATGATTATTTCTGATGTCCTTTCATATTTGGATACATCAGTTGTTGATTTGGGATGTTTAAAACAACTTTATTTTCTTTCTTTAATTTCTTCTACCATTTTGGGGGGATGGGTTACAAATGAACTCAGAGCCACTCACTGAGCCATATCCCCAACCCATTTAGCATTTTATTTAGAGACAGGATCCCACTGAGTTGCTTAGCATCTCGCTTTTGCTGAGGCTGGCTTTGAATTCTCGATTATCTTGTCTCAGCCTCCTGAGCCTCTGGGATTACAGGTGTGCACCACCGCACCCAGCTATTTCTTCTCCTTATTTATATTAACATTGCAAATCAACAAAGAAAAATATCTAACTTTCTAATTTTTCTCCAAAACATATTTATAACTTAAAAAAGTACTTTCCTTTGTTAATGTCTTAATATTCCCAGGGTTGATAAATTTTTTTTTGAAAAATGGAAAATAGATAAATTATGTCCTTAAATGCATTTAAATTTTATCAAATTATCTTCATAAAAAATTCATGTTTGTTCACTTTCACTTGATTCTTAGATACTCCATTAATAGTTCAGTTTTAAGAACTGAGAGTTGGTAGAATCCATCCTGGATTAGTAATTCTGTCTGTTAAAATCATCCCACGTGCATTTCAATATATAGGTAGACTAAAATAAATAATATGTCCTAGATTTTTTAAGAAAGCATTTTTTTTTCTAATTCACCAGTGTTGTTCAATATGTTGGCAGTAACAGGATGAGTGTAAGAGATTATAAAATTGCAAAATATGTGGAAAGGGACAGATTCACCTTTGTTCTTGGGATACCTAAAACTCTAAACAAAATATAAGAAGCAATGGTAAACAGCCTTTGGATATTAGCCAATAAAGGAAGTGACTCTGTAGAAGAGAACTGAACGCAGGTAAGCAATCACTGTGATTGCTCATGCTGGCTGCCAGCACCACACTCTGGGGGACTTATGAAGCCTGGCAATCACCAGAGTTAAGGAGATGAGGCAACACTGTTGTCAGCCTGAGGAGGCCAGAAGGCTGGAGTTTGGAAGGGATAATTTCAAATAGAAAAAAGATGCTCACAACAGTCATTTTTGCATACATTTGAGGAAATTTCATGAATTTAGGGAAAGAACCACATGAAAAAAGAAGAAATCCCACAATTTCACAAGAGCTGGAAATAGTTTGTGAATCCACTATTCAGAGGAAAATTTTTTCTAAGTTATAGGTTATCCAGAAAGTAAAAATTTGAAGTTACTGCATTGGTATTTGGGAAAAATTAGATTTTGAAACTAAAGGCTGCCTCAGTTCTGTCTAACAAAGTTAGTATGCAAGCTTCAAAGGACATAACTTCCTTACAGACATATATGAATATACCGCAGTAAATATCCATCATGTGCAATAAAACTAGTATCATAATTACAATAATATATATTCTATTTATTTATAATATATCAAAATATACTCTACTATCATGTATATATAAAAATAACAAAAAGATATAAAAATTACATATCTTTGTTCTTCAACAAAAATATAATTAAATAATGAGGAATAAATTTAATGAAATTATATGTATTAGAAACTATGAGATATAAATGAGAAGTTTTAAAAATATCTAAATATTTGAAGCCATACTGAATTTTTCTGTTAGAAGATTAATTAATATCTTCAGTGAAATTATACTCAAAATTGATCCAATGCAATATCTAAAAACAACAGATCCCATATTTTTGCAGAAATGGAGAAATGGATCATATGATTTAAATAATGAAGAACCAACGATAGTCAAAATGAAAGATGAAAGTTATGTACACACCTGCATATAAACTTACCATTGGCATATAGGTATGCAGATTAGAAAAAACTATATAAAGACATAAACATTTATATTTATTAACAATTAATTTCTAGCCAGGGTGTTATATTTCAAAGGAGGCACTGAAACAATTACATATTCACAAGCAAAACAATGAATTTATATTCTCATCTTATACCATACGTAAATTTTAAATGAAAATGGAGCACAGTCCAAAATATAGGATTTAAATATATAAAGCTCTTAGAATGAATCAAAGAAATCTATTGCTATGACCTTGGGTTAGACAGAGATTAGATAACAACAAAATTGATTAAAAACTGACTAGATGATCAAAGGTCAAACTTTTGCACTTCAGACATGTCATTGAAAAAAATCAAAAAGCAAACCACAGAATGGGAGAACATGTTTGTCAATAATACATTATATAAGGGAATTTTATCCAGAATATATGTTTAAAAATACCTCATTACTCAAAATTTAAAAAAATAATCCAAATAAAAATTATCAAAGATGTGTCTCTTTATTTTTATCACAGAAGATATATGTTTTCTAAAAGTCACATGTTCAGTAACATTAGTTGTTAGGAAAAATGCAATTACCTCATACCTACTAGAATAATATGGCCAAGACATTTCACTGATAGATATCTATTCCAGAAAGATTAAAACAAATATCCTCATATATAGATTTATGTGAACATTAATTGTAAAATCATTCATAATAGATACAAAAGAACACAATCCAAATGTCCATAAGTTGACAGAAAGATAATTAAAATCTAGTATATTTGTATAGCATAATAGCATTCAGTAGTAAAAAAGAATAAAGCCTGAATAGATACTACAATATGTAAGAATCTCCAAAAATATTATTTAAGTGAAAAAGACAAATATTAAAAAGAAAACACATTAATTCATTCATATGAAATATCTAGAAAAGACAGACCTATAAAGATATATTGTATTGTTGTTTGTTCTGTGCTAGAATTAAGAATAGAAAGTAATTACAAATGTGCACAAGGGATTTTTTGGGTGCAAAATAAAGGTTTGAAATTTGGAAAGTTGTGATGGTTTCACAACTTTAAAATTAACTATTATGGACTTTAAGATTCACTAAATTGAAAATTCACTAAAATTTTTCGAATATATTGCAGACATCACCATTTTTAATGTGTGAAAATTATACTTCAATAGGGTATTAAGAACAAAATAGCAGAGCATCAGTGAATTCTGATTCAACTTTCAACTGCCAAATACTGATTAGTTGAATTCCCTATTATGAGAAGAGATCAAACATGACAGAAAAAAATATTTTTAAAGATCTGAATTGCTGAAAATATTCTACAATTGGTGAAGGAGAGTTAATAAGCCACCTTTCAATAAGCACATTTATTATGAATGTGTCTCAAAATGCACATTATGATCAAATTGTTTAACATTAGCGGAAAAAAGAATATTTTAAGAATAACTAGTGTCTAAAGATGGAGAAAATGACAATGGGATTATTAGTGGGATGAATATGACTGAAACAGAGCACAGCAACATATTACAAGTATTAAAAGAGAAAATTTAAGGAAGTTGGAGCCTAATTCGATATGATGAAGATTTGGGCCTACTTTTTCCTCTGTCAGGCATAGGGGCTCTGGACTAATTCCTAGATCCTTGATCCACTGTGAGTTGAGTTTTGTGCATAGTGAGAGATAGGGGTTTAGTTTCATTTTTCTGCATAAGATTTCCAGTTCTCCCAGAACCATTTGTTGAAGAGGCTATCTTTTCTTAACTGTAGGTTTTGGGTGCCTTTGTCTAGTATGAGATAACTGTATTCATGTGGATCTGGGTCTATTTCTTCTATTCTGTACCATTGGTCTACATGTCTGTTTTGGTGCCAATACCATGCCATTTTTGTTATTATAACTTTCCAATATAGTTTAAGGTCTGATATTGTGATGCCTCCTGCTTCACTCTTCTTGCTAAGGATTGCTGTGGGTATTCTGGTTCTCTTATTTTTCCAAATAAAGTACATTATTGTTTTTCTATTTCTATAAGGAATTATGTTGGGATTATAATTGGAATCATATTGAATCTGTATAGTGTTTGGTTTAGTATAGCCATTTTGACAATATTAATTCTGCCTATCCAAGAGCATGGGAGATCTTTCCATCTTCTAAGGTCTTCTTCAATTTCTTTCTTTAATGTTCTGTAGTTTTCATTGTAGAGGTTTTTCACCTCTTTTTTTAAGCTGATTCCCAAGTAAATAAAATCAAGAATAAATGGGATGGATTCAAACTAAAAAGCTTCTTCTCAGAAGAAAAAAAATCAACGAGGTGAACAGAGAGCATTTGGGGATCATATTTTTGTCACACACACGTCAGATAAAAGAATAATCTCCAGAACATATAAAGAACTCAAAAACACCAAAAAAAAAAAAAAAAAAAAAAACAACCCAATCAATAAATGGGTTAAGGAGCTGAACAGACACTTCTCAGAAGAAAATATACATTTGATCAACAAATATATGAAAAAAATGTTCAACCTCTCTAGTAATTAGAGAAATGCAAATCAAATCTACTCTAAGATTTCATCTCGCACCAGTCAAAATGGCAGATATCAAGAATACAGACAACAATAAATGTCGGTGAAAATGTGGGGAAAAAGGCAGACTTATACATTGCTGGTGGGACTGAAAACTGGTGCAACCACTGTAGAAAGCAGTATGGATATTCCCTAGAGATGGAATCACCATTTGGAATGGAACCATTTGACCAAGCTAACCCACTCCTTGGTTTATTCCCAAAGAACTTAAAATCAGCATACTATAGAAACACAGTCACATCAATGTTCATAACAGCTCAATTCACAATAGCTAAACTTTGGAAGCAACCTAGATGACCTTCAATAGATGAATAGATAAAGAAACTGTGGTATATATACAGAATAGAATATTACTCAGCATGGAAAGAGAATAAAATTATGGCATTTGCAGGTAAATGGATGGAGTTGTTAGTAATCATGATAAGTAAAGAAAGCTAATTCCAAGAAACTGAAGGCCAAATGTTCTCTCTGATAAGTGGATGCTGATTCATACTGGGGAAGGGGAAGTCATGGTAAAAATAGAGGAACTTTGATTGGGCAAAGTGGAGGGAGGGTAGTGAGGGTGCATGAGGACAGGAAAGATGGTGGAATGAGGTGGACATCATTACCCTAGGTACATATATGACTGCATATATATAGTGTGATGCTGCATCGTGTACAACCATAGAAATGTAAAGTTGTGCTGCAATTGTGTATAATAAGTCAAAATGCATTCTGCTGTCATATATTCCTAATTAAAATAAAGAAATTAATAAAAGAATTCTTAAAAAGAGGAAAAATTATTACTGTAGAAATCTCTACTCCTCAAAAATATCTTTCAAGATTGAAGGAAAGACACATAAAAGTTCACATAATTTCCCACCAATAGTCTTATAATACATAAAAATTTAAAGGAAGTCATTTATAAAATAAAAACACCATTGGAAAATGAAATTTCACTTAAAGAAATAAATGATAAATAATAATTTGTATAAATATGAAATTGATTCTTGTTTTAGTATATCTTTGAATTTGAGGTTTATATCTAAAATAATAACAATAATTGAGATTTATAATTCATCTTATTAGACTATGATAAGAAATAAAGATATATATATATATATATATATATATATATATATATATATATCAGTCATTCTAAAGCAACTACTAAAAGAATACAATGAAAGTTAAAGGTAAAAAGCAAGGAAAAATGGTATAAAAATTAGTAATTAAGTCAGAAGAAAGTTTAAAAACAGAGAAAAGAAAATAAGAAAAAGGGAAACCTATTGTTACCTATAACTAAAAGGAACCAATTAAAAAATTAAAAAACAGATGGGACAAGAAGAATACAAACTAACAAGATGGACAATTTAGTCATAAACATTTTTTTTCTTAGCACAATAATCCCAAATTTTTAAATAATTTCACCAATATAAAAGCAAAGAATATCAAATGTATTAAAAATACTTACCCACATGCTATAAACAAGAAAGATGCATCAATGTAAACCTTTACCTCCAAAGTTACCCTACTAATAAGTGGGGTGTTGGGAGAGAAGTGTGGTGTCAGTAAATAAGTGGACATAAATTTCCAATTGCAGGAACTAGTGTCATTGGTAAATTATGCACCCCAAATTTGGAGATCTATGAGGTGCAGTCTTAGAGCGCCTATCATTCATCTATTCTGCTGTGAGAATGTATTCTTCTTCATAAGTTTTGGAAAAAAAATTCTCCATGGTTTCTCTGTTTCCTTCCTCACACTGTAGAATTCAGAGGGGGAGTTTAGTTGAATAAACTACAGCCTCTATTGGTACATTTGACCTTGGGTCTGAGATTGGTATTGATACTTGTCTTTTATTTAAAATTTCTCTACTTATTTTATATTTTTTTATGCTCCTGTGTGCCGCAGTCCAGCAGCAGCATAATAACCGGGGGGTGATGAACAACTTGTGTAGATTGATACAGCAGGAGTAGGAGCCGTTTATTGTAGGACAACAGAGGTATTTATACATTCCACACAGCTTATCTAATTAACATAAACTCGATACAGGAGTCAACCAATAAGGAATCTCCACACTTAATGTCTCGCTGGAGTTACTTCACAAACCACTCCCTCTGGCATTTTGCCAGGCACCATCCTGACGTGTTTATAGACTCTAACACCTGTGAATTGGTTCCTGTGTCAATTTGTTTTGTAATCCCTACTTTCTTTTTCAGTGTGGGGTTCTTACATGTGTTTGTTCACAGTCACAATGGTGGAAGAAATACAAGAAGGTGCCCACAAGAATCATCTGGATTCCATGCACATTTCTATGCTTCTTCCTGATCAAGGTCAGTTACCTCTACCAATATAATGTCCCCCACTTCTTACTTCCTTGAACATACGAAATCCTACCAGAACATCACAGTATCTCTAACTTGCATTTCCATGGCACACTTGCTTTTCATCTCTAATACGAATGTGATCTCTTTGGCTGCCGGGACCTCCGATCCTGTGTGATCAAGAGTTGTGCATCCAGGATTTTTTTTCTGTTTTTTTTTATTACTTCATTATTTATTTGTATTATTTCTTGTAAGTTTTGATTGGTACATTATAATTATACAAAATAGTGGGATTTATTGAATCATATTTGTATGCATACATAATTTTTTCAATCTAATTCCACAGTAACTTCCATTCCCCTCCTCATCTTCCTTTCTTAGTCTGTGAATTCTACTAATCTCTCATCTATTATAATTATTATTAATTAGTGCATTATAATTGTATACATAAAAAGGATTCATTGTGGTATATTTGTACATAAACATAGCACAGTTTAATACATTTCATGCCCTAGTACTTCTCCATGCTCTCCTTTCCTCCATCTCTCTTATCCCCTTCCTCTATGCTGTTGGTTCCCCTTCTGTTTTTTTTTAATCCTAATTTGTTATATATGACAGCAGAATGCATTACAATTCATATTACACCTATAGAGCACAAATTTTCATATCTCTGGTTGTACTCAAAGTAGAGTCACACCATTTGTGTCCTCATACATGTACTTATGGTGATGATGTCCATCTTATTCCATAGTCTGTCCTACCCCCATGCCTTCTCCCTTACCCTTGCTCCCCTTTGCTCTATCTAGAGTTCCTCTAATCCACCCATGCAGCCAGGAAATGTTTTTAAAAAATATTCTTAATAGGTCAATGAGAGTGATGATAATTAGGGCTACTCTTTTTCCATGCTTTGGTTTACAGAATCGTAATCCTTGCTATGACACAGCACCATACAGTTTTTTTATTTGCTATATATGATGCAACATTAAAAGATCATGTCATCTTTTCATCATGTATCTTCTAAGCTAATGCTTCAACTGCACATTTAGAAAGCTGTTATAGTGTCAGAGAGGCTGGTTACCTAGGTATATGACCTGGTTAGCAAATTGTATGGTCATATGATTACTGCCACTTTCTTTGCTGTAAGTGATTCAGTGTTTGGAAATTTTGAATTGAGTGAATATTCAACCAGTGCCTGTGGATCAAGCATTCAGTTAAGCCCCTGGAGAGTGATAATGCACATCAATAATTCCAGTGACTCGAGAGGATGAAGAAAGATGTCCCCAAAAGCTGCTGTGTTAATACAGGAGTATTCATAGTTAAAAAGATTAGATTATAAGAGCAGTCACATAGACAATCCATCCTAATTGGAATGGACTAAAGAGGTGGTAACTGTGGGCTCTAGTACATGGGGATTGTATAAATTCCCACTGTCTCCTCTCTTACTCCCTCTCTGCTTACGAACATGAGCAGCTACCCTCCTCCACTGCCCTTACACCATGATGTTTTGCCTCGTCTCAGGCCCAAAGAAATGGAATTGGCTGACCATAGGCTGAACCTCTGAAACTGTGAGCCAAAATAAACTTTTCCTTCCCTAAGTTGCTCTTGCCATGTATTTTGGTCACAGTGATGCAAACCTGACTAATATAGAGAACCACTTCTATTACTGAAATGAACTATCTCATCTTTGAACCAGAAATATTATGTCTTCTAACAGCCTGTGGAGAACTGTCTCAGGATAACTTGTTAGCTTTGCACATAGGATAAAATATCACACATTAGTGTTCTTAGTAAGAATTATAACACTATTAGGGCAACTGCCTCTGTTTATTACTTTTATTCTTCCTTTTTTCTTATTTTAGAGGTTATGCAGTACCTCTGTTAGCTGCCCATCTAACACACATGATGTGTATATACACATATGGAGGCTATAAAAGACAGTATGGTAGAGATTTGGACCTGGTATGTATACCAACTTCCTTGCTTGCAAATTACAAAACTGATTGGCATTTTCTTCACAAGGGATTTTTTTTGGGGGGGGCAGGGGTACCAGGAATTGAACTAAGGGGCACTTGACCACTGAACCACATCCCTGGTCCTATTTTGTATTTTATTTAGAGACAGGGTCTTACTGAGTTGCTTAGCACCTTGCTTTTGCTGAGGCTGGCTTTGAACCCATGATCCTCCTGCCTCAGCCTCCTGAGCCACTGGTATTACAATCTTGCCCCACTGCACCCGACCTTCACAAGGGTATTGAATGCATTAGGTTATATACTATAAACAAAACATTGAGACCAGCATTTTGTAGTTATGAAGGTGTCAATATAATTTTTCTCACTTGTTTACTAATAATAGGAAAACTGAAAGTAAGTTATGTGAGAAAACAATTTCAGGTACAATGATCAGTTCTGAAATCATGGAATAACTAAAAGAACAAAATATTTTCTATTTTATATAAATTACTTGGCACATTAAAGTTAGTCTATAATATTATGTTCCTTTTCAAAAACATATTATATATACAGATTAAAAATTTTCAAAATAATGAAGCTTTATCTTTATGGCAATACCAGAATAATCTTCTTATTGAAATTTCTGTAAATAAGTAGGCAGTAATAATTTTTATCCTATTGTTTTGAATAATTATCATTGAAAAAACAGTTAATGAGAATTTTCTTTAAAGTCTAATTGATATACGAATTTATGAATAATGTATAACAGAGCAGTAATTTTGAGATTAAACATTAATTAAAATAATTAAATATCTTTCCAACTTTAATTTATGAATTCAGACATGACTGGATATATTGGTGACTTTGTGATGGGAAATTTACTTAATTTTATTTCTGTCATCATGCACAGATAAATTTTTACTCATATATTAATGTATTAGTGCTTCCTTAAGAATAATTCACTGGATTAAAAAGAGAAGTAAAAGAAAAACAGATAGACATATTAACTAGTAAGACATTCAGTGCATTCTTCCATCTAAGTTGTTTTTTTCCCCAACATTATTGATTTTGGCCCAGAGATAAACCCAGTCACCGTGAGTGATAAACTATCACCAAATCCCATTGACTTTTTCTCTTTTTGCTGTAGTTTTTGTCAGGTCAATGAATTATCCTTGGCTTATACTTTGTTCTCTAAGGCATAAATCAAGATTTAAAAAAAAAAATGTTGAATCCTCACAAGTTTGGAGGGATGAAGGCTGGATATAGCCTGAAAAGAATATCTAAGCTTTTGTTTACTTGAAATGTCTTGCTCTGATTCTTAGAATGTCAGTTTAATTGCTGTTTATGAATGATTAGAAGTGGGTTATCTTCATAAAATTTGAATTTGTTAGTGAAAAACAGCACAGTTATGCTTTACTCTCTTTATATAATTTAACTTCAGGAGTCATATACTGATATAAACAATTTCTTTAATTGCAATTATTTTAGATTGTACCACTTAATTATGATGATATTAATAATCACAAAAGTTAATTAAATATTTAGTGGTACCAGATGTATATTCAGTGTTGTATAAATGTGTATGTCTCTATGTCCAGCATCTATCCAGTCAACCACTATTCATTTAAAATCACTGCCTCTGAATATAGAAAGTAGATACTATTTTTAACTCTACTTAATTAAGGTTAAAATTGAATCATAATGAGGCTTTGTACCTTACTCAAGTCAACAGATATAGGTTTTATCTGCTGTACTATATAACTGACTGTTTAATGGGAGAGGGGGACTGTATACAATGCTTATTAAATGTTCTACTTCTAATTTTTAAATTATTGAAAATTAGGTGATACTCTATCAGACATGTATCCTATTAAAAGTCACTAAAATAAAAGATACTGATTATAAAATAGCTATTTCAAAGACAAGTAATATAATATTTTGAAGCATTCAAATTGATAATTCCAGAAAACAAATACTGAAAAGGTGGAAGAGTCATTAGAGATGCAGCAAAGGATTTAACTTTATATAAGGGCTGAATTTTGACCCGTTTTGTCACATAATAATTGCTCAACACACTACACCAGTACATTCACATTTCATTGTCATAGTTGTGTTGTATTTTCTCACTATAAGAAATGTATTTTACATTAGAACAGTTTACCAATAAAAGTAACTAATTAAGAAAAAGAATAATATAAAACTCTTACATTCTTTTGAAATTCAAAATATATTAAATTCAATATTTGATTTTCTTGCAAAGATATTTCTTCACTCTTTATCATTTCTATTAATGGAATCTAAATTTCCCCAGATATTGGAAGGACAACTGATTAGAGTTATCTGGTAGGTTTCTTTCCACAAAAAAAAAAAAAAAAAGAACCAAAGCAAACATTAGTGATATTACACTGGGGTAGTTTAAAAAATGCTGAAATGCATCAGCAATGTTGCAGACATTGCAGAGCATGGAAAATCAGGATGGCCTTATAAAGGGAATGCGGCATAGGATATCTACCATCCTATCTCCTCAGATAAGATCCATACCAAGCCAAGAGGGACATTGCATGGTGAGGAGTGGGTAAGCAGAAGACTCCCAGAAGTCCCAAACAATACCATAGGCAACTAAAGTATTTGCTGCTGTTGAAGACTGAAGCCTTTATAGACTCCAGACTTACTTGGAAAATTATTGAGAAACTAAGCTGCTGCATTACATCAAAGAAAGGGTCTGTCCCATATTGTGATCTCTCCATCCAAGCTACTACTGCTGCACAGTGCCATCATGAGACCCACCAACTTATATTCCTAAGAAGCACATGAGCATCTCCACTCATTCTCCTGCAGCCATGGGAAATAGGTTGTCTTCCAAAATCCTAGAAAGCAGCTGAACAGCATACACTGAACATTCTGGTCAGCAAAATCCCCATGAAGTTACCCATTTAGACTTTGAAACTGACAAATTCTTCCTCTGCTACCATTGTTGCAACCTGGCCCCTCTATAGCCCTTGGATATTTGCTATGCGTGACCAGGACAAGAGAGGGCTCTAAATACAATGATGGGCACCATGACCCTGCTATTCATAGTGTTGAATGTGTTCACCTGGACTCATCAGAATGGCCCTATCCCCTCATAACATGCTCTATATTAGTAGCCACTTGTGCTACACATAGGGCCTCTGGTTAAACCCCCCTGCCTCAGATAGCCTTATCACATCTGGCAGAGAAATATCATAAATATCTCATTTTATATGATTGAGATAATCACAGGCATCACTAACATTGACTATAGCTACCAATACCAACATATACTAAGCAACACATTAAGACACGTGATCAAGAAAAAGACTTTGTGAATGTCATAGTTAAAACAAAAGAGGCAACTGGCTTACCATGTTTTCAAATATCATTTTAGAGACCCATGAAGCATGAAAAAACAATATAACATGATGTTCCAAAAGGAATCCAATAGCATAATGGCATTCTAATAACAAACCCTAAAGAAACGTAAATTGATTAATTGGTTGTAAAAGAATTTCAAAAATACTTTTAAGAAAATTCATGATCTTAATGAGAAATTCATCATAGATAAAGATTAAAGTAAGAATCAAACAGAAATCATAAAGCTAAAGAACTCAATAAGTAAAATAAAAAACATAGTGGAGAGCCTTTAACAGAAAAGGTTAAACTGAAGAAAACTTATGGGGTTTGAAGACAATGTTTTTGAAATAATGCAGTCAGATCAAAAAGAAAAAAATATATAGAAGAATATCCTCAACAGTTTGAACAAATATTGGCATTATGGTCAATCATAAAGAAAAGGGAAGGAGAAAGGCATTGAAAACGTATTTAGTGAATAATAGCTGAAAATGTGCCCCATCGTTGGAAAGATGTGAATATTTGCATTTCCTCTAAAATCTAGAGTAAGACAAGGATTTCTGCTTCCATTGTTCTTATTCCATAACTACTGGAAATCAGCACCAACACTTAGGAAAAAGAAAAAAGTAAAGGGCATCAAAACAGGAAAAAAGAAAGTCATTTGATCTCTATGTACAGATAGAATGAATTTATATGTAGAAAATTCTAAACACTGTACCAGGAAATTGTTAGAACTGAAAATAAACTCAGCAAATCTTAAGAACACATCAACCTAAAGAAATCAGTTGTATTTTTTATACCAAAAGTAAACTTGTCTGAAAAAATTAAGAAAATAATTAAGTCTGAATAACCACAAAATAAATAAAATACTAACAATAAAATTAATCAAGAAAATTAATGATTTACACAATGAAAATTATAAACACAGCTAAGAGAAATTAAAGATGATCAAAAAATTAGAAAGACTTCCCATATTCATGAACTGTAAGAATTAATACTGCTAAATTGTTTATACTACCTAAATGGTTTAGAGATTCCAAGCAATCAACATCAAAATGATAATAGCAATTTCCAAAAAAGAAACATAGTACATAAAATTCAAAAAATCCAAAGAAATTCTGTATAAAACAAATAAAACTGATAAAATCACAATCCATGACCTCAAAACATTATAAAGTTATATTAATCAAAGAGCATGGTACTGACATAAAAATTATCACATAAACCAATTAGGAATAGAATAAAGAACCCAGGAATAAATGCATACATTTATAGTATGCATTTGTTTATTTTTATTTTGCCCAAAACTTACATTGGCGATAATCTCTTTAATAAATGGTGCCTGTAAAACTGGCAATCGGTGTGTAGAAAAATTAAACTAGACCCCTCTGTCTCACCACATACAAAACTCAACTTAAGTATTAAAAGTTCAAATGTAAACTATAAAATAACCCTAAGATAAATCAGAGGAAGCACTTCAAGTCAGTATATGGGTTTTCTTCTTCTTTTTCTTCTTCTTCTTTTTCTTCTTCTTCTTTTTTTTTTTTTGGGTAAGACATAAATAGAATTGGGAAATTATACTAAACTGAGAAGCTTATACATAGCAAAGGAAATAAGCTACAGAGTGCAGAGACAAACTGCAGAATAGGAGACAATATTCAACATGGAATTAATATCCAGAATATATACGGAACATGTACACATACACAAACTCAAAAAAAAGAAAACTCAAAGAAATATAAAATGGCCAACTGACTCAATAAACATTCAGTTAAAAAAGACATCCAGATAGTCAAAAAGTTATAAAAAAATGCTCAATATCAGTAATCATTAAGAAAATGCAAATCAAAACCACAGTGAGGTATCATCTACTCCAATTAGAATGGCTATAATAATAAAAAGGAAAAATAATAGAAGCTCAGAAAGCAGTAGTTGTAATACTGTTGGTGGGAATGTAAATTAGTACAACAATTATAAAAAAGAGTATGGAGGTTCTTAAAAAATAAGAAAAAAGAGCTACCATCTGATCCAGTAATGCCATTATTAGATATGTATACAAATTATATCAACACTATTCTCAACAGCCAAAGTGTCCAGTAATAGATTAATGAAGAAAGAAAATTATTTATATTTATTTATCTTTCAATGGTATTTTATAACAACCAGAATAACACATATGATTAAGTTAAAAAAAAAATAAAATTTAGCACGATTATAATGAAAAACCTTGTTTTAAGTAAATATTATTGTCTATCAAAATTTTGCAAATAGATCTTGAATTTCTGCTTATACTCTTTTAAATCTTATAATTTAAGAGACTGCGGGCAAAGAAAAACCAAGACAGAAATTACAGGAGTGTCAAAGTTTTTAAAAAAGAAAAAATTAACAATGGGCAAGAGAAGAGGTAAAACAATATTTTAAAATATTTAGCAAACTTGAAAGAACATACCAAAATGCAATGAAGTAACTCCTGAATTCCTGAAAAGTCATTTAAATGAAATTTCTCAGACTTAAAAAAACATGTCATATTATTTACCTTTCTAAAACCTTTATATTTCTTTCCACTGTACTTTGGATTTAACTCAGTTTATTGATTTTTTAAGAGGCAAGGTCACATTTGACCTGATTTCTATCATTCCTAAATTCAACACTTACTTATCCATAGTTTTCTTTTTCCTAAACTGTAGGAAACCACCTATTTTCTCATAAAAAATGTATTAAACCTATTCCTGTCTCAGGATCCTTATTCATGCCATTATTTCTGAAAAAAATAACATATTTTATAAGTTTTTTCCATGACTGATATCATGACATTTATGTTTCTTATTAAATATGTTTCTTATTAAATACCTACATCTTACAAAGACTTACTCTGAACACTCAATCCAATACTGGATTCATCCCCAGCATATCACCCTGCCTAAATCGAACAGGTCACTTCCTGAAATAATATTTCACTTATTTTCATTCATTTATTTGTTTCCTTGTTTAATGGATGTTTTCTCACTTCTTGAACTTAAGTATTGTGAGAGTAAGGACATTGCTAAATATGAATAATGTCAACTACAAAATGTTCAATACATTTTTGTAAAATTAAATAAAGTCATCCTTTAGAAACAGACCATGTTTTATACTAACATCATTTACACAAAACTTTACCCACTCCTCCACTTTCCTGGATGAGTCACACAAGACTTGCAAAGAATGTCAATTAAAATGACAAATTGTAAACATGAATGTCAAGTTCTGTGAAAATGGTGTGACTTGATCTGATAAGCAGCATGGATTATAAATCATTGGCTCTTTTCTCATACTGATTAGTTTTTTTAAGTGTTAAGATAGAGTCAAGGATTTTAACTCCAAGTTAAATAGCATGTTTGATCTTTATTGTTTTAAAGGGTATTAGTTTTTATTATCAGAAACTTAGCAACTCAAACAACATCCAGGTATGAGCTCTAATTTCTGTAGACCTGAAATCCAGACATGGAATGGCTGTATTTCTTTCTCACAGGGCTTAATTGCAGATACAGATGTTGGCCAAAATATGTCTCATCTAAATCTAAACTCATTTTCTCCCAACTAACATGGCTGTGAAAGAATTTTTTCCATGTGGTTGTGGGAATGAGGTCTTTATTTCCTTGCTGGCTATCAGCTGAGAGCCATTCTTGGCTGCATATGCCAATTTAATTCATTCCCATACAGCCCTCTTCATCTTCAACATCAGCAACAAATTCTACCTTAGGTCAAATTCCTCATACTATTCATCATCTCTAAGGGTTTATATGATTAGGACAGAGCTATCAATAATCTCTCTCTCTCTGCAAATTAAAATTTTGCCTACTATAAACAGATATTACCTTAGTGTTAATCAGTGTACAAATTTTTATGAACAATAATTGATATAAATGAGTTAGATAAGGAACAATAAAATTGATATACAATAGACAGTAGGATATTAAGACATTAAATAAAAAATTCTATTATTTGTTCAAGTCTTAGGTATACAAGTTGATCCTCAATTTCATCATTCTCCATTACTTATAAAAGATGCTCAGATTAGACCAATTTTTACTTAAGTATATTTGCATGTGCATTTCATTTTATCATTGAACAAGTACTTAACAGCTATTTAATTAATATCCAAGATTTAATCAGTTCCTTAGTAATTTAAATGCTATTAACATTTATAATTAGATCATAAGGCATAAATTCATCATGGGATGAGGAAATGTTTTTTGCTTAAAAACATGGAAGCCAAAGAACTCAGCTATCCTACTCCTTGTTATATATCCAAATGATCTCAAATTATTATTCTAGAGAGATGTAGCCACATCAATATTTACAGAAGCACAAATCACAATAGTTGATCTCCAAAACCAACCCAGGTGCCTGTCAATACATGAATGGGTAAAGAAAATGTTATATTACTCATCCATAAAGTAGAATAACTTTATGGCATTTTGCTTTGCAATGGATGAAACAGAAAATTATAACATGCTAAGTATAATAAGCCAGACCCAGAATGTCAAAGGTCTAATTTTTGTTTATATGTGAAAGCTAGAATAAAACAAGGGGGGGAAAGGAAGAGGGAGAGAGCAGGGGAGAGAGAGAGAGAGAGAGAGAGAGAGAGAGAGAGAGAGAGAGGAAGGAAGGAAGGAAGGAAGGAAGGAAGGGAGGGAGGGAGGGAGGGAGGGAGGGAGGAAGGAGAAAGAAAGAAAGAAAGAAAGAAAGAAAGAAAGAAAGAAAGAAAGAAAGAAAGAAAGAAAGAAAGAAAGAAAGAAAGAAAGAAAGAGAATGAGAGAGAGGGAGGGAGGGAGGGAGGGAGGGAAGGAAGGAAGGAAGGAAGGAAGGAAGGAAGGAAGGAAGGAAGGAAGGAAGGAAGGAGATAGAATTCCATGAAAACAGAGAGATCAGTGGAAAAAAGGAAGAGAACTGGGGGCGGGGAAGGAGGAGAGACTGGAAAGGGGAACAGTGGTACAATAAATATGACCCAGCTTTCCTATATTCATACATGAATAAAACACAGAAATCTTGCTTCATGTATATCCAAAAAACACTAATGAAAAATAATAGCAGAAAGATCATCAGAATAGAGGGAAGGGAAGAGGGGGAGGAAAGAAGAGAGGAAAAGAGGAAGTACTGAGTTCTGAATTAGAGCTCATTATGTTACATTCTTATTTAATTATTTCAAAATTAACCCTAATATCATATATTACATAAGTGAATTAATAAAAAAAAGAATGGAATTAGTCAGGTGCTTTTGAACAAACAAATCAGTCATATAAATGGCAGATAATATTTATTTTTGCTTTGTAAGGGTTTATCCTGTTGAATATTGGTTCCTGAAGGGAACAACTACAATCCTTTGCAATTGTGCCCATATTCTCTCTCTCTCTCTCTCTCTCTCTCTCTCTCTCTCTCACACACACACACACACACACACACACACACACACATTTACTATCTATGTAGTCCTGGAGAAATTTCTATATAAGATTTGCTTATGAATCTTTTTTTTCTTCAAAATATATGAGCACGTGTCTGCTTCTATCAGTGCACACATACTGCTTCTACCCCCAGACCCTTGACCTGATTTCGAAGTCAGTAGTAAACTACAACTAAGACCTCCACTGTCCATCTTGGAGCTTATCTTGAGCAAACTTTTCACTCCTGCTTATCTTCCTGCAAGAAGCTCCTTTAAGGTCATCTCTCATTTTCACACTCTAATAATTGTTTTGAGTATTTCCCATTTTAACCTGATCTCTCATTTGAAATTCAGGGACTGTTACAAGAAAAAATCAATTTCTTTTTCTCAAATGTTAGTTAAAATATCCCCTTCTCTTTTCTTTCTCCAACCCTAAATTAACTTTCTCTAACTATACTGCTTCCCCATGAGACTCTTACCCTAACACATTTGAAAACAGTGGGCCTCAGGTACCATAGGCTTCTTCCTTCTAATTGTAGCTTCCAGAAACCCCATCCTCAACTACCTGACAATTCCCAATATTTGAATAACATTTTTAAAGTTTCTATTTTAACCTTCTTTCTTAGTTATAATAGTATAATTTACTACTGACCTCTAAATCAATCTTTACTTTCAACATTTTATTTCTGACATTTTCTTTCTTCCCAGTATAATGTCTATTATAATTTTTGATGTTTACACTTTGGAGTGTAGTAATATTCAATAGGACTTCCAGGAAACTTTTATCAAATAACAGAAATAGAGACTATCACTCTCTAGAAACTATGTTTTTAGCAGATAGATTATTTTTAATAGGAACAGTCTCTGTTCTTTAAAAGAAAACATGGTGTATTCATATTTATTTTCATAAGCCACATTTTCTTCTGTTGCAGGTGGGGAAAATACACCCTACCTATATAGGAGTAAACTAAGAGTTACATCTTACTTCTCAGAACCTTGCAAGCAAGACCATAGAAGAAACATTTATAATGTTGAGAGAGAAAAAAATCCATCAGCTTAATATTCTAGACTCTAAAAATACTACCCTTCAAAAGTAAAAGAGAGAATCTCAGACAAACAAAAGATTGAGGGAGTTGGTTGTTAGTAGAACTGCCTTGCAAGATAAGTTAAAAGTTGTTCTTCAGAAAAAAGGAAAATAATATGACACAAAATTGCATCTATATAAAGAAAAGATGATTACCTGAGAAGGAATAAATTAAAGTTAAAAAGTAAAAACAAAAACAATGTTACCAGCTTTAAAAATTCAAGAATGTGATAATGTCCTAGAGATACAGAAAAAAAGATTCTTCCCTTCTTCCCTGGAGCCTCTAGAAGAAATGCAGTCCTGCTAATGCTTTGTTTTGTGTTGTTATTTTCAGGGCTGAGGAGTGAGTGAAGACCTTGAGTAAGCTAAGCAAACACTGTTCCACTGAGCTCCAGCTTCTGCTCTCACCTTGATTTTTCGTTTTTGTTTTTTAACATCTGGACTCCTGAATTGCAAAAGCATGAGTTTAATTATTCAAGGGAGTAGAAATCATTGATAACTTAAAATAAATTAAATAAAAATAACGAATCTAGTGTGTTCAATGGTTCTCATAGGTACATGATATTTGCAAGCTTTTAATTATAAAAGGATCAAATAAGTTTGCACATTAAAATTGATCCAGAAGCTAATTAATATCTTCTAATTGAAAAGCAAGTGTTAAAAGTCACAATATTTGCATTAATATTAAACTATCACTTTTTTTTAGGTAGACATATCTAAACCCACCAAGACAGAGTTTCTTTAGGTCCACTTTAGTGAATAGAGCTACAGGGCTTAGATTTAATAGTCTATCTTAGATTAATTAGCAGGGGAATTATGTCATTAGTCAGTCTTCTTTGAACATGGTTCATTTTGACAATATCTCTAATATCCAGAGTGTGCAAATACCTGGTATATAGAATTTTTGAGTTGAACAATAATAACATGAATGTGAAGTGGTTCAAAAACCTCCACAATAAAGAAATTATTTACATATTCTGACTTTAGCTTAATTTTCTAAAGTATTTTCATTGCCTGAACTATCACTTTAAACATATGTCTGCTCATACATTGTTCAAAAGTAATATCGTTATGTCTCATCATTATTTTTGTGATTTTGTTGTATTAGCTCCAACAACTAAGTAAAATTCTTTCCGCCTCTTTGGCTGGATAAACCTCCCCAGATCCTGTTTAAGTAGAGACTTAACTGTAAAATCTTTCTTTATTAACCTTATCTCTGACATTCTCCCTCTTCTGAATTCATTGTCAGCATGAACTCTGCCATCAAATAGTTTAAAATCTCTTGGTGATTCAAGGAAAGCAAACTTCCAGAAATGACTGATGACAAAAACCAGGGCCAAGTGCATCTTATAAACCATAAGTGTTTTTCTGAAGCAAGGAAGATCTCAACGAGTAGGTAAGGCCTGTGCTTATTGAAAAGTGACAACCGGGCCCCAAAGAGGAATGCTGTGGACTTTAGAGATAAGATTAAGAAATAATAACTTTGGAAATGAACATAAATTTGAGGGGAAAAATCTACCATTACTCACTTGTAGAAAACTTATTAAGAAATATGCATAAGGATATAGTTTATTAAATAGAGCTTATGACACTAAGGTATTTTCCCAAGCCATCATGTTTCCTAAGGTCTAGTCCAAATAAATTCAAAGATATTCCATTCCTTGAACCAAATAAAATTAAATGTAATTTAAATCATTTTAATGTGCAGTGAGATATTTTATTAATGATAGGAAATTTTGTTGTATTAAAGAAATGTTGAAGACAGAGTGATATAGTGAGAATTTGTCTGGGTTTCTCTTAGCATCATTCAAGAGAAATAATCTGATTCTGCATGATTTGTCCCAGGTATTCAGACAGAACATTCTCCAGGGTGGAGAAGGGCAATTCATCTCAGTACTACAGAATGATAGAAATATTTCTTAAAGAACATCAAACTCCCTTTGCTTCAATTCAGTGCTCTCCAGGTAAAGATATGATCTATCATTTGTTTTCCTGAGTAGACATCATCAATCCCACTAGGACAGTTCCTTATGATGCCCTCCAGTTAGTGGGGCAATATTACCCATTTTAGATTAATAAACAGATGCTGTGTTTCATTAATCAGAATCCTTGGAAATTAGTTTACTTGAATTATACCTCAGTTTTACAATATCTCTAGGATAATAAAACAAAAATGTTAAAACCCAGCATATCTAGAATAACTACCTCTCTCATTTTGTTCCACAAAGTAACTTAACTAGAACAGTTCTCATCTTAAATGAAATTTTGAAGTTAATCCAAAAGTAAAATACGTGTACGTACCATCAATAAATAATCAGATTAAATTTAAACCAATTTTAATAAAATGTTTGTGATTTTAGAATGAACTTTTTTTTTAGATATATGATAGGGATTTATTAAGAGAATTGGTTCACATGCTTATGGAGGCTGAGAAGTAACACATTGGCCACCTACAAGCTGGAGAACCAGGGAAGCAGGTAGCACAGCTCTGGTGCAAGTCTGAAAGTCTGAGAACAAAGGAAGCCTCTGATATGAACCCTGAGTACAAAAGCCAGAGAACCTGGAGTTCTGATGTCCAAGGGCAGGAGGAGAAGAGTGTCCCAACTGCAGAGAGAGAGAGAAAACACATCTTCCCTTTGACCTTTTCTTCTATCCAGGTCCTTGTCCAACTGGTTGGTGCCTACCCACATTCAGAGCCCATCTTCCTTCCTTAGGTGATTTGTGCTAATCTCACCTAGAAACACCCTTCAGACATAGTGCTTTTCCAACTGAGTATCCCACAATCAAGTTGGCGCCTAAAATTAATCGTCAGAGAGCGCAGATCAGAAATTCATTCATTTTTTTGTGGCTGAAAAATATGCTATTTATAGGTTTACCCACAGTTTGTTTATCCACGGATTTATTGATAGTTACTGGGGTTGCTTTCATCTTTTGGATATTGCAACTAATGCTGGGATGAATATTGGTATACAAATACCCGTTTTCAATCTTGTGGCTATATGCCTATAAGTAGAATTCATGTGCCAATTCTATGTTTAACTTTTTGAGCAACAGTCCAACAATCTTCTTCAGCAATTGTGCCATTTTACATCCCTATAAGCAATGGAATTTTTGATAATGAAAGTGAGAATTCAAAATAATTATTTAGAAATATGTAGAATAGACATGAGTTTTTTAAGTATTTGGCAGATTCTCTAAGTAAAATTTTTATTGATATATTGCCAATATTGGTGTATTGGCATTGGTACTCTACATTCAGTTAAATGATTACATACATCAATGGTAAACATGATCTGATTTGAAAGTAAAATAGGAATTTCTGAAATTCAGATTTATGTATATTTCCCTATGAGAAACTAATTATGATTAATAAATTCCTTCTCTACAAAATTTTAAAAAATTTAGGAGTCCTCAGGGTATGTATTTCTACAATAAACTTCTAAATAAGCACTAACTTAACTATTGTTAATTGTTAACCTTCAGAGTAAATATTACCTAAATTACATACTCTAGATTTTCTTTTATACAATACATTTGGTCTGGTGAAATTATCCATTTGTCATATCATTTCAGTCTTTTCAAATATACTCACAAACACTGAAACTCATGTTCAAATAAGGAACATAACTTGTTAGGATACTGACTTGGATTGCTTATTCTTTCAAATTTTATTTTCATGTTTAGAGAAAAACTGAATAACACAGAGAAGGAATGGTACAGATGGCAAATTAATATTGCCCATAATTTTCTAAATTTCACTCCTTTATTGGTCAGCCCTTGGCTTATTTACATGGAAACAGGGCCTGTGATCTTAAGAATTCATTTGCATTGTCTCAGCACAAAAAAAAATCACAAACATCTTATTACCAAGTACAATAGAATTAAAAGTATATAGGACCCAGAGACACTAGAAACTATTCTTTGCAGTAATGAAGATACTAAACTCCACAAAATAAAAAAATGTTCTTTTAAAAGATGACTAAAGTTTTAATAAAGGCAAAACTGAGATCAACTTTTACTGAATCCCTAATAGTTAGCAGTATTGCATTGTAAAGCAGGTCACCAAGTCATCTAGAAGACCCATTTTAATATCAGTGTACAAAATTCTCTTTTGCTCATGATGCTTATTGATGATGTTTTGAACATTATTCATTTTCTCTTGGCATTATTATGACAAACTGTAGAAAAGATAATAGGTTTAGGTGAGGGATGGTTAGCCAATGCTCTTTTAATAATTCCATTTAATGCAAAATGAGAAAAACTGAAAGAAATTTATGAGCATCCCTGCTTCTAGGCATAGAGTTTTTGAAAGTTTCTTAAGGAACATGAATAATACAATAAATGATTACCTACTTTTAAATATTATAAGTAGCCTTTTATTTTTCCATAAGAGATACTATCGTCCTTGGAAAGTCTTGGTCATAAAAGAACTTCACATGTTCAGTTATCTCTGTCAAATTTCCCTTACTCTTGTCATCAACCTTTATTTATGAAATCACAAGACACTTCACAAATAAATTAACTCTTTTGCTTGTGAAGCTTCCTGTGAAATTTATCATTAAAGCTATATTGGATAATCTGTTGGTACATTTTCCTACAAAGAAATTAAAAAATACCCCTGATACCAGGAGCAGCAGGATAAAGGATAATGGAGGTGGTAACCCAGTCATACAACATATTTGTCCATAAATTCTCAGAAATTATTAGACTAAAGTCAGGATCCATTGTACCAATATTCAATGAGTGGCCCAGGTACACTTGTCTAGTTGGTAAGCTGGATCTAGAATGTAGTCTCCTGACTTTGCCTGTTTCACACCTCACTCCTTTTTAATTCCTGCAGTCCTCTGCACTTAATTACTTCAGTGTTAGGACATACTCAGAACTTTTTCTGAAAACCAGTGAGGTCACTAAAGTACTTGTTTATGATAATTAAAATGAGTAACTTCTGTTATTATAATTTCTATGTTACAAGAATTATATACCTGTAAGTACTTGAAAACAAGAATTTTTCACTATATTTAAAGATATTCTTAATGTGTGTGTTTTTTTTTTTTTAATTTTGCAAAATGTAGTCAAAAAATTTCATAGCCCAGAAGCTCCAGAGGCTGAGACAGGAGAATTTGGGAGTTCAAAGCCAGCCTCAGAAATTTAGCAAGGCCCTAAGAAGTCACCAAGATGCTGTCTCTAAAAAAATGTAAAAAAAAAAAAAAAAAAAGACTTGGCATGGACTAAGTAGTTAAGTACCCTTCGGTTCAATCCCTGGTACCAAAATAAATAAATAAATAAATACTTTTCACAGATTTACATACATACAATAATTTTTTTTTCATGGAAAAAAAAGTATTTTCTCAAAAACACACATATATGTGCATGTGTGTGCACACGTGCACACACACACACACACACACACACTGGCTTTTCATTAAAAATTTTCCTGTGCATTCCATTCCATAGTATTTTCTTTTTTATTTTTTTTCAGTACTGAGATGGAACCCAGGTTCTTGTGCATGCCTGTCAAGAATTCTACCATTGAACTACATCTCTATCCTCCATTTTTCACCAAAGTAGATTTCAGGGGCTGGGGATGTTGCTCAAGTGGTAGCCCGCTTGCCTGGCATGCGTGCCGCCCGGGTTTGATCCTCAGCACCACGTACAAACAAAGATATTGTGTCCGCCAAGTACTAAAAAATAAATATTAAAAAATTCTCTCTCTCTCTCCCTCTCTCTCTCACTCTTTCTTTTTTTTTTTTAAAAGTAGATTTCACTCTAGTAGTTGAATATTTTTCTCTGATACTAATTCAATATTGTATAATTACTTATGAATTTCTTAATCCATTTGGTTTACTTTTACTTTATTTTTCATGTTGTCTTGTGTATTCCATATGAATTTCTTTCTCATGTTGCATTGAGGTAATGTACATATGTCAATCATCTTGAAAGTAAGGTTTTTCTTCTGAATTCTGCAATTGTATTCACCTTCACTCTTTCAGGGTACATTTTCTGAGGAACTAATTGTCTTTTATTTTATTATCAAATGATAGAAGATATCCAAGCTTAATAGGTTTTTACAGACACATTGTATATATAGGTCTTAACTTCAGTTAACTTTTTATGAAATTGTCAAGTACTTAAAACTGGATGCATTCAGATCTCATCTCCATTATCAGATTCTCAAAGGATTAATCTCTTCAGTTTTTTTGAACTGAGATGGGAACTCATCCCATATTACATGAATGAAGAATGTGAAAACCCTATACTTACAGTATTTACTATCACCAGTTTTTCTTTTTTTCTCTAATTTTGTTTATAGCTTTCAAATTGTAGAAACTTTATCATTTAAATTAGAATGCACAGCTACCTGTACATATCTTCTTTACTTTCAATTGGTTTCTTTATCAGGATTTTCTGTATCTCAGGATAAGAAGAGAATACTGATAGGAGAGAGAAGAAAGGGCACTAGCATACCAGGTTTCTCAATGAAGCCATGTGTGTAAAATAGAAATTCGTAGATAGGTTTGAATCTCATATAAATTTTTGAGCAATAAGTGAGGGAAAAAGACATCTCCCTGCAGGTTTGCTTTTTTTAAGACAGTTATGAATGTCTGAACTATTAACAGTGCTCTTTCTTTCTTTCTTTCTTTCTTTCTTTCTTTCTTTCTTACTTGGCCCATGCAATTACCATGTTGCTAAAAAGAAATCCTTCCAAATTTTTGAAAATACTTCAAAATATTTTTTTTCTTTTTTGTTTTTCTAGTGACCTTAGTTATGTTAGTATTAATGAGAATTTTTTATAAAAATACATGAACAACTTGAAGTAAGAATTAGCTTAGAGATACACTATAGAAAAATAACAGATTCATTTCTAATGTATTTTCAAATATTTCTATATTCTTTCCTCTAAATCCGGTAGACTTTTTCTTGGGTCATTAGCATTGACAGAATAAAATCTAAGCCTTTCAGGAGGACATTTGATGTTTACATTGGTTAGTCCCAAAGTGACTAACCAGCTTCCCTTCCTCTTCTCTCCCCTAAATAACAACATGTGGATCTATGGCCCATTTAGGCCCACAGATAAAAACCTTCCCGGTCTTTATGAGATTGTGTCTTCTCTGCTAATCACTATGAAAAAAGTTTCTTTCTTTCTTTCATCCTTTCTTCCTTTTTCCTTTTTATCTTCCTCACTGTGTCCCTCCAATTTTTTTTTTTTTTTGCCAAAGTCTAATTTACATAGTTTCTATTTGCCCTCATTATATAGAGTGCCTAATTCTACCAAATAACAACTAGTTTATTTTAAATGCAATCTTTCCTTTTTTCTAGTTCTTCAGTATTTCAAAATGTTCAAAATTTGTCACCTTAAACATCAATTTGATCACTTTGTGTATTAATTTATAAAAAGAGAAGCTCTTTTTAATGTCTATAATTTTCTAATTATTGTGATATAATTCAAATATATCCTTTTTGAATCTACTCTTTTGCAATTATTAGGATCAATAAAAAGAACGATGTAAGTATCTCTGTCTATGTATCTCTTGAACTACAAAGCCACAAACCCAGATTTACTGAGCATTTCCACTTATTCCCACAAACACTGAAATTCTTCCTCTATTTATTTTTCTTGCAAAGCCCCTTACCTTAGTAAATACTGAGACCATCCAGTCCATTGGGAAAATCAGAAACCTGTATGTATCAATGGATTTTTTGTTATTCCTCAACATTAAGCCCTAATCATCACCAGACCCTGCTGTTTCCTTAATATCATCTTTTCAGTCTTTTCCTTTATTTTCTGACCCACATTCAAGCTTATGACCAAAGCACTATGATTTACCACATGGTTGACAACATTATTCTAGGAGTTTTCTTTGCTCAACAGGAATCTGTCATTTACAAAAGAGCTAGATTGATGTTTCTAAATTGCTCAACTTTTGGTACCGGGTAAAATTCTTAATATGCTTCAAATATTTCTTTGCTTCAGGAGAAATCCAAATTATATAGAATGGAAGAGAAGGTTATTCTTAATCAGAAACTTATTTTTTTTCTCTTATGATGCCACACTTTCAGTTGGCCTTTAATAACTCTTTTGATATTCTTCATATTCTCTTTTATTGTCCTTAACAACTGTAAATGTGCAGTGGACCCAGCCAGAGCAAGGCAGGGAAAAGATACCCTACCATTGTGAACTGGAAAATCATTGACTGATTTGCACTGGACAATCATATATGAAAAAATATAATATAATTATATGTATAAGACTCAGAGATAGAGTACTTGTTACTAATTATTGTAACAAACAAGTTCTATTAGCATGTGCTTTAGTTATACTACCATAACTAATATATTTAAGAGAAGAAATACATTTTGATCTCTTTATTTATTTATTTATTTTTATGTGGTGCTGAAGATCAAACACAGTGCCTTATGCATGCAAGGCAAGCGCTCTATCACTGAGCTATAAGCTCAGCCCTAGGAGAAGAAATTCTGGAAAAAAAAATATAATTCTCATAAATGGTTTGATTGGCACAAAAGACAAATTAATAAGAGATAATTTGTGGCAGAAAGATAAAGTCTATGTATTCCCAAACATTAGTGCTAAGTAGAAGTAGTTGAAAATTATAAAAAAAATGCTAGTAGTGATAGGAAATTCCAGATTTGATTATTTGAATGTAAAATTATTTCCGGAAAGGGAGAGATGAGACAAATGGAGAGACAAAGCTAATAATTAGAGATATATAAGGAAGAAATAACTTAGCTTAAGTAAAAGATGAAATTTTAAACTTTAATTATTTATCAAATGAAGAGAAGGGTAAATTATAAAGACTATATTTAGATTTGTCCATGGAAAATATCAGCATTCTAGAGACAAGAATTCCTACAGGACTCCTATCCCTGTGGCGTCTTCTCTTTCTGCCCAAGATGGTAACAAGCACATGTCAACAAACAAATAAACATGCATGATGCAAAAAATAAATTAAAAAATACCAAAATTCTCTGGGGCTATCACTCAGTCCTATTGTACAAATGTAATAAATTGTGCTAGATGTTTGTTGCTATGAACAAAATACCTTTTATGGGCAACTTAGAGGAAAAAAGTTTATTTTGGCTCCTGGTTCCACGGGTTTAGTCTGAGGTGGGCTGAGTCCATTGCTCTGTGCCCAATATTAGGCAGAATATCATGATGGAAGGATGTGGTGGAGAAGCACTGCTCCATTCATTGCAGCCAGGAAGCAGAGAGGGAAAGGAAGAAGTTGAACACTTCCTGGGTATGTCCCCAGTGGCCCACCTCCTGGAGCTAGTGCCTTACTATAGGGAGGCTTTTCTTAATCAGAAACTTATTGACTGGGTAACTGCAATAGTTACACAGTCAATCCATTCAAAGGAGGATGGACTGATTCGGTTATATGCCTTATAATCGAATCATGTCACCTCTGAATATTACTGCATTAACACAGGAACTTTTGGGAACACTTCATATGTAAACCACAATATAAATCAATTTTTTAAAAAATTATGTTAAGGAGAATGCTTTGAATCTTAAAGTATGAACATGGTATAGAAGATATAAATATCTTTGATATCACTTGGAAGTAGGGATGAGAAAAAGATTCCATCTACATTTTCCTCCAGATCATCATCAACTTGCAGTGTTTTGCTTTATTTATTTATTTGAAATGTTTTTTGTTTGTTTGTTTGTTTGTTTTTCTGGTGCTTGGGATTGAACAAAAGGTCATGTGCATCTTAGGCAAATATTTTACAACTGTGTTATATCCCCAGTTAGCTACTGTGAGTGAAGCATCTATTACATAAATAGGTTGTTTTCTAAATTACATAGTATTACTTTTATTACCCAAGGGTGACAATATCACAAGAATGAGGATCAAATATCAGAAGAAAGTAAAATAAAGCATCCTTCACAAATTTTTATTTTAATAAGTAACTTATCTTTTGTTTTTCTGTTTTTCATTTCATATATATCAATAGTAATTTTCTTTAAGTTTTGCCAATACCTATTCCCATATGTTCCTGTGAGAATCAAGGCTTCTTCACTTTAACAAGAAAAACCTGCAATTGTAAATATAAAATCATAAATCAAAAACAAATTTATATTTAAAAATTTTGTTTGATAGATGAATATGTTTAAAGCTCCAAAGTTAGCTAAAGATGCAGTCAGAACAAATTAGAATCCAAGTTTTCTAACTTCTACTCTCTTAGATTACCTTAAATAGAGATTATTATAAGGGCTGGGGATGTGGCTCAAGTGGTAATGCACTTGCCTGGCATGTTCGGGGTGCTGGGTTTGATCCTCAGCACCACATAAAAGTAAAATGAAGATGTTGTGTTCACCAAAAACTGAAAAATAAATGTTAAAAATTCTCTCTCTCTCTTTAAAAAATAGAGATTATTATATTTATTAGATTATAATGTTTCTTTGAATTCTTGTTTCTTTTTGTTAATTAGAATGACTTTGTTCTGGGAACCATACTCCATCTCCTGTAAAATAAATAAATAGATAGATAACTTATAGGAACTTCTAAAAATAACTGACTGTATTTTTCTATTCTCTCATCTGTGAGACAATGGAATCATTCCTAGGAAGATAGACTTGAGGATTTTGTAGCACAAACATTTGATGTGTTATAAGTACATGCCATCAGAGTAGACATAATATATTTAATTAAATGATATATTCTGATAACAACATTAAAATTTATACATTAGATGTCATTGGAATGAATAGGGCCAAGGGTATATAGTTTTTTCTGTGTTCTCAGAGTCTCTTGCTTCACATTATTCTCATACTTTCTGAGATCTATTGTTTGTCTTTGATGAGGAAATGTCAGACTTTGAGGAACCAACATAATATTAAGCCAGGCACAGAGAAAAAATATCAGATGTTCTCATTTATGTGTAGAATCTAAAAAAAAGATTTCATAAAAGTAGAGAGAAAATAGGTGGCTACCAGGAGTTGTATGGGCTCTGAGTGGATTGGAGAAAAATTGATAAAACCATATGGAATTTCAGTTAAAGAGGTAAAATACATCCACAAGACCTAGGGCACCAAGGTAACATGGTGATTATAGTTAATAACAATGTACCACACACTTGAGAATTTCTAAGATTTTGAGTGTTCTCAATATTAAAATGGATTACATGAGGTAATTCACAACAGTTTGATTTAATCATTATGCAATATATATATATCAGGATACCATGTACAATTGCATAGATACAATTGCATATGTGCAATTTTATTTATAAATTACAATAATAAAAATAAAAGATATTTCAATGAATTTAGTGCAAAATTTTAAAAAATGAAGCCTAATTTTTCCTTTGAATCACCTTAACCTTAATTAGTACTATTTTTATTTAAAAAAAAAAAAACAGTAAAAATGCTTGTTATAATACAACTTGAGAAGTATCTCTATATAGTGAGAGAATTAGAATTTGTTGAGTGTGGATTGAATTTGAAAGCATTTTACTACAAGTAACAAAGTCTTACAAGTTTATAATTTCAAGAGTACATCTCCATTTCATTGACACAGACTTTCTTTATACATTAAATAAGAAAAATCTGGTTTTGTTATTAACATTATATTTTTTATTTTTAAAATAAAACCCCATATAGAAGTTTCAAGATGAAAGGTGGTACATAAGATTTTCAATGAGATTCTTCATTAACTATAATTATTACTGAAACAATATTCTACTTAGTGTATAGAAACTGGTATCCTCCTTTGGTGGCTAGATTCAACCGGCATCCCTTGTTCTGTTTCTGAAGTACAAGCTTTTACTTTTTTATTAGCTTTATCTGAGCTGAATATATATGATGTAAAATTATATATCACATCCACGGAGAGCACAAAAAATGAAAAATTTGATTTTTGTTTCTCACATCTAAATATTAAGAAGACCTGGGTGTTTTGTTTGTTTGTTTGTTTGTTTGTTTTGTTTTGTTTTTTTGCTATGTTTTTGGTGTTTAGTTTTTTGAATCCAAACAATTGAAATGAGTTATTTGTTTGACATAAATGTCAAGGTCTTTATTACTGTGCCCTGTCTTCTTCAGGATAAAAGATCATGATAGTAATGTGTAAAGAAAAGCTTTCTGATGATGGACAGCAGGAAGAGGACGTTGCTCTTGGGCTGAGTCTGTATTCTCATGTGTTCTCTCGGGGACAAGTTCTGAAAGAAGATAAGTAGCTAAGGTCTGAAGTCTAACATGATATTGATCAGCTTCAGGGGGAAATAAAGGCCAAGGAAACAAGAAATTAATGGAGTAGCAAGGAGAGAAGAGATTCTCTTCTGACAAACACACAATGCCTTAAGTTAAGAAACAAGCACAAAAATATATGTAATATAGAAGGACAAATAATTATTATTATTGAGAGATTTAAAATCCAAAAGAGAATTGAAGAATGAACCATGTTTGTTCAAAAAATGTCCTTCTAATTCATGTGACATTGAATTATGCACTGCTATGGGAGCTGAGGATATATGGCTGGTAGAAAGAGAAATGCCATTATAATTCTGTGAAAGTGTCTCTTAGGAGAAACATGTCAAAATTTGGCTTTTTCATGGACACGTGATTTATGTTTGTCTGGTTTTTGTTGTTGTTGTTGTTGTTTTTCTAGGAAATCTACCACAGAGACTTTCATTCCACCCAATGGTCAGTCTAATGTATACCATGGTTCTTTTAACTAAATTAGAGACCACATCCTCAGTATGCAGCCCTCAATTGTTGGGCTTCTCTTGGCCTTTCAGAATTTTAAGAGTAAAGAGTAGAAAAATGGAACATGTAAAATCAGAATAGTTAAAGTTGAGGAGAAAGAAATCACCTAGATTTAAAAATTAGCTTTAGAAAGAAACTCTGCAGTGTAACAAACATGGAAGTTGAGGGTGGAACCAGAACAAATTAGGCTGAATAGAGCTGAGAAAAAAAAAATGAATATTGCAAGTGAAGATAATTCTTTCGTGAAATGTGCTTTATCAAAACAAAAAAGTAAAAGGATATTTAAAAAGTAAAGAAATATGTTGCAAAGAGTTCAAATAAAATATAGTCAATCTTTTAAGAAATAGAGACATTTTTCACTCCTATATGGAAAGAAGGAAGAATCCAGTCATTTATATAATATGTTTTTGGAAAAGGAAGTTAAGTAACCATATTCATGTTTTCTACACATTTTGTGTACTAGCAATCAAAAACATGTTATGACTAATATTAATCATATTTCAGTTATTAAATAGCTAATTTGACCAATGTTTATTTAAGTTGGCAATAATCTTATAAGAAAAACATTATTTTATTCTTGTCTTATAGAGGAAGAAACTGAAAAAAAAACTAAATTCAGATAGCAAATGGGAGAAATTTGTGCTAGAGTCCATACCCTTAAAATGAATGTATTTCAAAATTAGCAAGCAGTGTTAGAGTTTTAGTGACATGATTTTAATTAATAGTGATAATTCACCTCTTCAAATAATGAAAAAAAAGTTGTTTCAGAGTTTTTAAAATTGAGTACTTTTGAAGGGTTCCCTAATATTGGAGAGTAGGAATTATAAGTGTCATTGATCACATTATTGTGTGAATATTTTTTTTCATCAAAGCATTACAGGTGAGGTGAATAGGAAAAAAAATATCTACTAAAAATGTCCAGGGTTAAGGAATTGTGTTGAGCAGTTGGCAAAGAAACAAGGGTCAAAGCAGGGATCTGAGGATGGGAAAAAGTTGAATTTATCGAGGTTAGAATAATATAAAGGGGGGGGGAGGACCATGGGAACAATAATGTTATATGCACAAAACAGAAATTATATGCACAAAGTTGAATTTTTAAAATGGGATAAATATGACTGTTGTAGGGATATGATCACAGAGCGAATGAAACGGAACACCTAGACCTTATAGAGAACACGTCTAACAGACCTGAGCCTGCCGCACAGCTGTGACCAGCCAAACACAGAAAAGCATACAGTTAGAAGGGGAGGCTCTGCAGCCACATGAAGCTCAAACCAGCCTGAACTAGCAAAGTTCCACTTCCTCTGCCAATACAAGTCAAATGCATATCACACTGAATTATTAAGATAGTGACTAACTGATAAAAGAATCAATAACAGACAGTGGTATATACGTGTTGCAGTAGGTTTGGGACTAAGGTAAAGTATTTATAAAGAGCTCCTATAAGAGTGTGGAAAAAGAAGAATTAGAGGAGGCTGTAAAATTGTTGATTAAATGCTATATATAGTAAAATATTTGACAAACTGTCACTTGTGGTAACATGGAAGGCAAAAATTATACTTAATGTAATTGTACTGCTGATGTGGGGAATCATAGGCACTATGATGAAAATTTGAGCTGGCTGCTATTATTGCTGTAAAAAAATATGGTTTTAGTACTGATAAGGTACTTTAAGAAAGTTGAATCCTAAAAAAGTACTTTCCTAGTTAAAAAAAAAAAAATTAGAGATAGCATAAAGAACACAGATCTTTGGAGTTGAAAACTAAAATTCTTTCTTATTCTCAATTTGGTTAGCTCTCTAGATATGTCATAACCATGTGCCACAAATTAGGTGATGTAGAATCAAAAATGTATTGTGTCCTGGTTGTGAGAGTTCTGATATCAAAGTTGTAGAAGAGTGCTGCTCCCTCTGAAACCCTTAGAAGAGCCTAACCTTGCCTCGACAGGCTTCTGGATGCTTGCCGGTCACTGACTTGTCCCTGTACACCACAACTCCTCACATCTCTCTTGTAGTCTTCTCTCTGAACTTCTGTTTCTGTGTCCAACTTTCCCCTTTTTACAAGGACATCAGTCATAATGGTCATAACGGTCTACTTCTAATGACCTCATTTTAACTTGATCACTACTATAAGACTTATTTCCAAATAAGAGAACTTTCTGATATACTACGGTTTAGGACTTTAACATATTCTGTAGGAAGGACACTCTTATTTTCCCCATTGGAAAAGATTATTAAATTAATAATAGAGTAGAGAAATATTAAGAGCATTAAAATATGCCATGTAGTAATACACCAACCTTACATCACCTTGTGTTTGCTAAGACATCTTCCAGGAACCAAGGTGGCCTTCAGTAGATCCACTTATCTGGTAAGAACTACTTAAAGATTAAGAGTCTGATCCTGCCAAAGTTTAATATACCCCAAATACTCACAATTATGTATATACAGAGAGTCATGTCTTGAAAATATGACTTTCACAACCCAATCATTTCTCCTCTGAACTTTCTTACATTGTTTCACATATGAGCTTTTAGGGGACACCTCATATCCAAACCATAACACCTATTTAGGTTATCTAAAAATTATCTACCCAGAGTAGATAATTTTTTTACAAATGAGATTTCAAATTCAACAGTAAATCCCTTTCTCTCTCTCCTGGGAAAAAAGTGTTGTTAAGTTTTCCCTGTTTCAACATTTATGGTGAATGTTTGGGGAGATAAATAATTTTTTTCTTTATATCATTTATATCAAAAAGTATATATTTCACAAGTAAATACCTGAAGACAATCATATTGTGAAATCCTGGTCTTTGTTTGATGCTGTGATTTAAACTTCTAGCCATTGTGGAATAAGATATGTGGAATTTTGAGGTGGAAGTAAAGTGAATTTTTTATGGGAAAGAGGACAGAATACAGTTGACAAGATGATTATTGAATAAAATCCACTACCAGCCAGCACAGTGGCACCTACCTATAGTCCAGGTACCTGGGAGGGCTTAGACAAGAAACTCAAGGCTAACCAGGGCAACATAGTAAAAGAGAAGACTAGGGTTTCACAATATGATTGTCTTCAGGTATTTACTCATGAAATATATACTTTTTGATATAAATGATATTGATTTGATATAAATGAATTGAATTCATTCTCTTTTCCTTCAGACCTCCTGAGTGGCAGAATGCATTCCTCTTGTCCCCTCAACTTGGATTGCCCAGAGGATTTCGGTTTGCCTTGCCCAACATTACACAGGAGAGGCTTCAAATGTTTTCAAGGAGTTAGATTAGCTCTCTCATACCTCCCCATTCTTTGGAGAAGTTCCCTGAGCCACTGTTGTTCCTTCATCCTAGGTCCCCAACTGAACACACTTAAAGCAGAACCTGGCTCTGCCAACAGCAGTGAGGTGAGGGGCCTTTAGCAGTCAGACCTGCCAAATAACACATGCAGATAATCCCCACTATGCTCAGAAGAGTTGCACTAGCTGAATCAATTATGTGGTTGGTTGTTACATGGTTTTATTGCAGTGCTACCTATAAACACACAGAGATAGTACAACCCACTCTCCCTGGTGAGCTGAAGAATTATTTTTCTTTTGTCTCTTTTATACATATAACTAAGTTACCGTTATATATGTTTTAAACTTGCAAGAATGTATTAACATTTGTGGGTTTTGGTTTGTTTTGTTTTTTTGCTGTCTCTTATTATAAACAAAGATTGTATTAAAGAAAATTCTTGTCAACTAGAAAACAATCAAATAATTCATGATATTTATATAGCCATGTGTCAATTAGCAATGGGAATACATTCTGCAAATGCAGTGTTAGGTAATCTTGATGTTGTGCCAACACCACAGATTATACTTATACAAACTTAGGTGGCATTTGTCAATTATTGGACCAATATAACCTTTGGGGTTTTTGCTTGTTTTTCTCAGTGTTGGGATTTAAACTATGTATGGATTCTTAATGCAATCAACAGAAACTGTAAATTCAACATGTAACAGGCTGCTGCTGGTGCAACAAGCATATGCTTTTACAGTAAACACATTTTCTATAAGTGGGAGTACACTCTAAGGTTGAAAAGTGTATAGTAAATACATAAGCCAATAACAATTATTACTTTATAATTATATACTTTAGTAACTGTATGTGCTATAGTGTTATATAACCAGCGGCACAGTTGTATGATGTCAGACATCACATGGGCATGTCATTGTACTGACAGGAATTTTTCAGCTTCCTTATTTTCTTGAGGCCTCCCTGTCCTTAAAGTGCATCATTGATTGAAATCTTGTTATGTAGCATGTGACTGCATTACCTTCAGTTATCTTTGATTCAGAATATTATATTGTCACTCTAGAAAACAACAGGGTCAACAGTATGTCTGACTATCTCTTGTTCTTACGCATTTATACTTGAATTTTAATGAGGTAATTTAGTCAGCTTTTGTGTCTGTCACTGTGACCAAAATAACTGACAAGAACAACTTAGAGGAGGAAAAGTTGGTTTTGGCTTATGGTATCAGACGTTTCAGTCCACAGTCAGACTACTTTATTGCCCTGGGCCCAACCCAAGGTGAGGTAGAACATCATTGTAGAAGGGCATGCCAGAGAGAGGCTATTCCCTTCATGGGAGCCAAGAAGTGGCAGGGGGTATGGAGCTTCAAAGAGAATAACCCTTCTTGGACACTCCAGTGACTCTCCTCCTCCAGCCACATCCCTCCTACCGAAAGTTATCACTCCCTCAGTTCATTCAAATTGGAAAGTATTAATTAGGTTATCATAATCTAATCATTTCACTCTGAATATTTCTGCCTCAACAAGATATTTTGGGGGACACCTGATATACAAACCGTAACAACAGGTAACTAATCTCTCTTAACATTTTTGATTCCTACATATAAGCCACCATATTAGGAATAATAAAACTTATTACACCCAAATTGGGTCTTTTACACCCAAATATTTTTCATGGCTTCTTAGAAAATTTCTAGGCAGCACCAAAACTTTACAATTTCACCTTACAAAAGAAGAGAAACTAGAAATGCCAAGGTATACCCAGAATTCTTTATAGTTTTATAGACCAATTGTATTTCAAGAGCCATCCTATTTTACAAACACGAAATGTTGGAAGTAAGTAAGTCAAGGAAAAATAAGACCACCTTGCCCTGGCTAAATTTTATAAGATAAAATGTTATTAATATAAATATGCTTTTCTGGTTGTCTTCTTGCTTCCAGGTGAGTGGAACCACACATAAATTTGTATGCAAGAGCTGACACAACGATCACTAACAAATTAACGTTTTAAATATTTCATTTCTTGACTACAACACCTTTTTCTATTATTAATGATTGTAGCTAACCATTTTTTAGGTCAAATTGAAATGCCCTAGAGATTTGTTAGTCCTTTCAGAGTTTACAATACATTCTTAAACTTGGGATAATTATCACCTGAAGTCTTAAGAAATACAGATAAATCCACATACTTATATATTACCTACATAAAGATCTTGACTTTTATCTGTAAAGAAACAGTCTGCTCAATAGTAAATTTACTAAATTATTAGCAATTGGTTTTCATACGTTTGTGCAGGAGTAGTCTCACACTGAAGAACGTAATATTCTAAAATAATTTCAATAGAGAAATAGATGACTACATGCCAGTAAGCTGTAATCTTTCAATCATGAAATTGAGAGAAAACTGTTTATTTTTCTTAATAACTTTTGAATATTATTATTAACATTTTGTATCAAGAAATTTCACATATTATCTTCATTAGTGGATGAAATACAGGAATCTTAGCTCTGTTCTATCTAAACAAGTTTTAGTATATAGATCTAACTCCAAGTGGAGGCATAGATATCTTAATCTTAAATAATTTTAAACTATGAGATAGAAGTAACTATTCTCAGTATACTTTACAATAAAATTGTGTACCTAATGCTGTGGGACTGGGCATCTAGTCCTTAATCTTACTTAAGATGCTTAATTTTATGAGCTAACTTGACTCAACTATGCTACCTAGTTGTTCGGTCAAATATCAGCCCAAATGTTGCTGAGAAGGTACTTTTTAGATGTGATTAATGTTTAAATCAGTATTTTGGAGCAAGGCACACAACCTTTGATAATGTGGGTGGGCCTCTTTCCATCAACTGCAAGTCTTAACAGTAAAGACTTTGAGGAGGAAAGAATTTGTATTAAATATTGCAACATAGAAATCCTTCCTGGATGTACAGTCTGGCTGATCTGCTCAGCAGAATCTGGATTCTGCTTTCACATGAGTTTACAGACTGCTGGCTTGCTCTGAAGATTTTAGGAATTGCCAATCTCAACAATTCTGTGAGCTAATGCCTTAAAATAAGTGTCTCTTTGTCTCTTTCTATATTGAGTGTTCCTCTATCTCCTACACTCCCCCCCATCCATCTATTATCTTGAGTTAATATAGTTATTAAGTAGAATGGACTGCGTGTTCATAATATAATAATATTGGTTCTAAAAATATTCCATATATTACTAATTGCAAAAAAATATTAGGTAAATTCAGAGCAGAACAATTACTCTGCTTCAGTGTCTCATTTTCCTCTGGGATAAGGGAATATGTGTTTTAACCTTTATGCAGTGATTTAGTTAGAACCCTCCACCTTTTTAACATTACTATCCTGTGCATTTAAACCTTTGCATTAATCCATGGGTTCTCAAACTATTTCAGTTGCTCTTACCAAAGCAGCCTATTGGTACTTTTACAGAATCAGGAGTTATGCAACTTGGGATGACACAGTCAGAATAGCTGCACAACTCTGACAGTTGAAAACATCAAATCTATCACTATGTTCTATTAGCAGCTATGGTTTGAGAAAGGAAATGTTTGTAGAGAAGCTCTGAGGAAAGAGATACTTCTATCATCACACTGACAATAAGTTTCAGTTTCCAGCATCCAAATTTCAAGAGAATATACGTGCATTCAAGTATCAAAAAAGATCTAAAAATGAATTGCTTGCTTTTTAGAAAATCTCTATGGTAGAGAAAAATCAAATTAGAATGACATAAGACTATGTCTAGTAGAGTAACTACCTGAATGGTGGTTCAGTTTCCCAACTGTGAAATACATACTACTCACATTTACATATAAAAGGTAATAAGAGTAACATGAATATTTTTAGATTATTCCTCAATTTTACCTTGCCTTGATATTTTCTCTTAGTTATACTGAGCTTATGCATTTTTATAAAATACCACAGGTAAAATTCTCTTTTCAATTAGCTGTGAAAGAGTTCATACAATTGACATATCTTTTTATAGAACATAGTAACTTTGATCACATGGATGAGGTGTTTTTCAGTTTTCTCCACTGCAAATATTCTAATTTTCTTTTTGTAATTAGTTAATGTTTTGAGAAAGATATTTTAAAAGTATGCAAATATTTTACTTCTTGAATTTTATGCACTGATATTTAAAATTCATCAGTAGGTATTTCCTATAGCCATTGTCTTTTTTTTTTTAAAGATAGAGAGGGGAGAGAGAGAGAGAGAGAATTTTAATATTTTATTTTTTAGTTATCGGCGGACACAACATCTTTGTTTGTATGTGGTGCTGAGGATGGAACCCGGGCCGCACGCATGCCAGGTGAGCATGCTACCGCTTGAGCCACATCCCCAGCCCCTTCTATAGCCATTGTTACCACGTTGTCTTCCATTAACATTTATCAGAGAAGTTGTCAGGACTAAGAGGTGACACAAAGGATTGAGGGTTCAGAATGTGTGTGTGTGTGTGTTATCTATTTGTGACATTATTCTTATTTTCCTTGCAACTAAAATTACTCTCCTATTGATCTGGTGATATGAGATACCAAAAAGGCCATTAGGTAGCCTCAGTGTCCAATACAATAAAACAATGGCTGGGTTTCTTGGTATAAAAGAGACCTCATTTCATCAAATTAGATAATCCTGAAATGAAGGAAAACATCTTTTCTGTGGTTTTTCAGATGAAATTGCTCCCAGATTGTGGAAGAAAGAGCACCATGCATTTGTCATTGATTTAAAGTATTTTCTGTATCTTCAACCTTGAAAAGCATTGCTTTTCAGATAGAACCAAAATTAAGATAGTATTTTCACAATTCTATAATAAAATAATAATAGAATAGACCATTCTACTTCTGCAATTTCAGCTATTTCTGAAAATACGGTACTTGACAATGACCACACAAATGTAACTCCATTGCTTTATTTGTATTGTCTATAAAGTAAATTTCTTTATGAGATACAAGGATGATGATGACAGCATTCAGTAGTATACACATGGTGTTACTCTCTGAAGCATGCTATATTTTGTGGATCGAAGTCCATTATAATCAACATGCTACCAGATATAAATTTGTCATATCAAGAACCTGATATAGATCTCTTAGAATAAACATTTACCGCTCCCCGCCAAAAAATGATATGCTTTACTCTGAAACCACATATTAATTCTTCTATGTGGGTTACCACATGAACCATAGAGCACAATTAACTGTTCACATATAGAAAAAGATATTGTTTACAAGTCTACATAGCTGGGGCCATGCAAGTAAAACTTTCTTCAAAATAATTTTGATGAAATATTGTATCATACCATCCTATATTGTCATATTCTGTATCATCATCCTTTGAACATATGTTTTCACATTCATAAGGTATTCCTTTGTCACATAAGAATCCTATGAAAACAGAAACTGTTAGGAAATATGCTAAATTAGAATTGCCTAGACCAACTTATAATACTGGTGATTCTCTGTCCACAATCTTCCTATCTTCTCTCACAATGCATTCTTTGGTGGTCAATAACAATATGTTTTCTCTGTCATGTTCACCCTCAACTTAAATGATTAAGTGATGTTCTTTATTTGTACTTTTGCTGAAGCTGACTTTTATTTCATAATGCTATGCCTATACATGGTCAATAAAATTTCCAGAAGCTCTGAGATGAACAGTGAACAATAGATCACATAGATTTCAGAACTGGATAGGTATGTGAGGTAATACTTATGCTGCATAAATAGTATCTCATTCTAGATTATTTCAACTAGGGACGTAATGAGTGTCTTGGTTTTGTAACCTCGTATATTTTTCTCCATTCATGTTGTAATTAACATTCTTTATTGAGTAAAAACTATACAGTGAAGTTTTATCCTATGGCATAGTTACAGCACCCAGAATCTATTTTTATTCACCAATTACTTTTTTTGTCCTGTGCATCAATCAATAAATATGGGAAATATATTTTTTAACATTCGGCTCTAAAATATGAGGTGAAAATTTGATTTGGCAGAAATATTCTGTTATATAAATTGGCTAGAAATGGTGCCTAACCATTATCCTAAAATGGCCTTATGTTGTTAACCTCTTCACAACATCCTAGACCATTACCTCAGAACTCGAATCAAATTTTTAATCTTCTAACTGCTTTAAATGTAATTCAAATTTTTCTAGAGATTCTGTTTAAGAAATATAAAATACTTTTATCCCTTTGTATCCTATGATATTGCCTACCCCACTGCATCCATATTTTCTAAAAGACCCGTGACTGCTGTTGCCTTTTGGAACACTCTAGCCAGGGACTCTTCACTTTGTTGCTGAACTATATCACCTAAAAACATAAGACTCTTCTTTAATCTTCTCCCCCACCCCCAGGAAGTCCATTTCCCTACTCCTTTTCTGGTCAGTGGCCTTTTGCTGCTATGTGTTGGTCTGCTATCTATCCAGATAGTAACCACTAAAGTTTGCTGTGCATTATTGCCTCGTGTGATCCCATCTATTCCTTTTTCAATCCCCAAATTCTCTAATTTATCACACAATCTCTAAATTTAGCAAACTTCTAACCACTTGGCAATCAATATGTTTAGCTTATAAACTTTGAAGGCTACTTTACCTATTCTCAGCCTTTCCAAAAACTTATGGAAAATGGGACAGTCCCTGGTTATAGACAGGTACTTAAAGGGGATATGAGAAGTCCAAGGATTTGAACAGCAAAGGCCCACAGGTAGATTTTGTTTCTCCCAGTAGCATGAAGAAAAGTTACTTGGTGTTTGAAACATCAAAATTATTGATGGTAATAAGAACACAGAATGTGCAGGAAACAGAAACTTAATAATACAGAATTCAGACAACAGTAATACCAGGGAGACTTTAGTACAAGGAAATGGCAGCAGAGAGATAATAACCAATGGTAGTGGGAAAAATAAATCCTATCCTCAAATGCTCCCTATGTTGTTAATTACAATATTTCTTAAAAACCAAGTGTAATTTCTGTTTGCATCAGTCTCTTTCTTTATTCCTAAGTTGTTGGCTGTATGAGTCATGTCCTGAGTTTCTCTGCTGGAACAGTGGGGGAAAAAATTAACACAAACACTTTTGCTTCTTTTCTCTAAAGTACTGAAATGATAGAGGAAAAAAGAAAGATGAAATGTTGATTATATGGTAGTATGAGATGGGAGCAGGAAAAGGATGATTTTTATGAGCTCATGTTCTTGCAACCCAATTCATCAGTTTGAAATTCAAACACTTGTCAAACAAGACAATTTCTGCATGGTTATAACTTCAAAGTGCTATAGCTATTGATTTTTAAATTTAGTTTCTTTGTCTTTTTTTTTTATTCCTAGGAATGCACTGAGTTTAGTAAAATTTACCACAATTTCAGTGGGAAGAAAATGACACAGTAAATATAAGAAAATAACTCAAGAAAACTGCTCAAAAAGTATTTTTCAGAGAATTGTATATACACACAAAGCAAGCTTATGTGTCAGATTTTCCAGTACAGAGCTGATCATAATATCCTCATTTTTTGTGACAACTTATGGGACTATGTGTCCCAATTTTTACCTCAGAAACTCAAATTGCTAAGTATACATTTTTACATGCTTGCTGATACACGAAACCAGTTAAAATTTATGTATTTTTTTTCACTGTGTAAGTTTGTTAGTTATTTATTAGGCTTTATAATCTCAAAAAAATCCATTTTAGTGGCTTTTGATAAAGCTGAGAATAAACAATGTCAAAACTTATTTCAGACATATATAGATAATTTGAAAATTAGCTAAAAACACGATTCAGAGGTAGTAACCTTCTACCTATGGCTGTGGTTTGGAACTCGATTGTCTTATAAAGGCTTGGGTAAGGCCTTGGTTTCCAGTATAGCAGCGTTCAGAGGTCAGGCTTTGGGGAATTGATAGGCTCATTATGATTCTAATCCCATCACTGGATTTTTCCACTGGTAGTTGATTGTACTCCTTGGGAGGGGGTGGAGGCTGTGGGAAGTGGGACCTGGGTGAACAGGGTGAGTCCTTGGAGGCATGCTCGTGGAAACTACTTCTTGTCCCTTGACCCTTTCTCTTACTCTGAGGTGAAATTACTCTGCTCAGACACACCCTTCCACAGTGAGGTTCTGCCTTATTGTAGGCCCAAAGCAATGGAGTCAGGACTGAAAAAAACTCTGAAACCGTGTGTCAAAATAAATCTTTCCTCCTGTAAGTTGCTCTTGTCACATACTTTGGTCACAGTGACACAAACCTGACTAACATGCTTATTATGTTATTAGAATTATTATTATTATGAAATAGCATATTCCAGTCAATAGTTTACCAATTAGATGTATAAAAAACAAATCTGGTTAATATTAAAAGTAGGTAAGTTGAGAAATAAAAATGTTAAAGTCAACTCCAACATCAAGGGCTAATTAATCCCCCCATTATTTTATATTCTAGCTTTACTGACCAGGACATTTGAGTAATTTTGGAATCTAAGTATAACATTACATATAAACATAAATGTTTACATTTTGTTCTGCTTTTTCTCCTGTTAATATTTACTATAATTTCCACATATTATCTTAACTTTATCCTAATACTGTACCATGCAATATTTGCTAGCTGTTTTATAGAAAATACAAGTAAACATATTGAGTAATATCTGATGAATAGTTTACCAAAATAGTGACAAGATATTACCTCATTAAAAATGCCTGGCCTTTCATGTTGCTAGGTTCTCTTGATCCCTTATTTGCAACACCTTGAAACATAATGATGTGAGATGCTGAGATGCTATGATGTGAGGTGCCCCTCAAAGAGAGCAAAGTATGAAAGAACAAAAAAATAAAAACAAAAACCTGAGAGAGTCAGAGGTTTAACAGTCAAAGAAAAACTAAAGCCTGCAAACCAATGACCTGTGGAGACTGAATACCAACAGGCATGCAGGTGAGCCTGCAAGTAGATCCTCCTTTAATCAAACCTTGAGATGGCTTCCTCTAGATCACCATCTTAAGACAGATGGTAAAAGTGGCATATCCATGATCCTTTGCAGAATCAGTTAAGTACGCTACACCTTGATTAAATTAACTGTAGTTCCTATTGATAACCATGATAATGGAAGTGAAATTACTGATGACATGTTTTTGTTTTATAATTCTTAAATACTGAGAATCTATTACAGAGATTTTAACCTTTAACCTTTTATTTATGTATGTACATTGACATACATATTATTTTCAAAGCAACAGATCAGACACTTGTGAAACAGTTTTTCACCTTTCCTAGAAAACATGATTTTATGAGTCGACAATTTCATCCATGGTTTCAGTATAGAAAGCTCCAGATAAAGACATGCCCCTCTTTCACACTAGCTATTTCTTTAAAAATAACTTTCACCTTACGTTTAGACAATCTGGTTTAACTGTATGATCAGAGGGTCATAAAAAGAACCCACTAAGAACTGATCAATGTTGAAATCAAGATTCTTCATACATATCTTGTTGGTTCAATATGGAGACAAATCTCAACTGTGTGCCAAAAGAATATTGCAGAGTTTTTGCCTGGTATCTAGATCTCAGATATTCAGCATTTGTCTGCACCCTTTTCCTTCAAGCAGTATATCATTTGGCTTTAAAGAAAAACTTTCATGGCAGTGATTGTCAGAGTTACTTGACTCCTTTAAGCATGACTTTCCAAAATCTTTGCTTAGAAGAAGTTCCAATAGGAGAAATTTAATTATTTGGCTTCAGCTGTGGGCAACTATTGCCCAAACCTGTTTGAAACTCCAAGGAAACAAGTAAAAACATGGTTAACAATTATAATCCAGAATGTGAGTAGGTTGATCCTTCCAGTGATGATTCTTCATTTATCAAGAATTTATACAGACAAATCAATACCTTTATGCCTCCAACTTGTACTCTGCAGTAGGCTTAGGAGCTTTTCTTTCTCTGTAAAAGCTTCAGAGTGTGAAACAGGGACATGTTTTATCTGGAGTTTTTCATACTATAACCATGGATAAAATTTTTCACTATGGTTCTTATACAATAATATGTTCTAGTGGCGGTGAGAAACTGTTACACAAGGGTCTGATCTGTTGTTAGACCTAGCATAGTCCCTGTTGCTTGTTTGTATCAGTTGACTTCCAGTCACATAATGATCTTTCAATTATTTTTACTAATTTCATTTTAGTCAAATGTAGGATATATATGTTAAATATTAAAAACATCCTGGCTATATATTAAATGGTGGAGAGTTGTAAAAATGATGTTTAATCAAAGAACCTAAGTGTTACTTTATGACAAATTTTTTAAGAGTAAAAATTATTGCTTTATCACTTGAAGGGATATAACTTTTCTGTTAATCTGAATATACTTTTCCATGAAAGATTTATTTTTATTAAATATGAATTACAGCTTCATATATGCTTACCTGAGTTTCTTTAGAAGAATTATAAAATATGAGCTCCAGAAAAAAGCTTATTGTTTTAAAAGTTAGCAACTGGATTTCTTTGTCTTATTTATACATATTAGGTAATCCTCAGGGATACAATATGTGACAAAAAGAAACCCCACAGTGCTTGTGATTACATGGTATCAGGAAAAAACCCAAATCAGTCTTTATTCCTAATTCTTTCTTCTGTAACTCTTCTAAAGTTACTTTTTATTAATTTAGAATTTCTAATGTTTTCTCATTAGGCCAGTGAAAATTTATTCTTAATCGACCCTTAATTGACTCAGGAAAAAGTAATACTTTCTTCAAAACTTGCAAGTAAGTCACTGTAAGCCTAAATACATAAAACATATTGATATGTGTTCATTAATATTTCATAATACTTAGAATTGGGCTTTCAGTCCATGTGACTTTTTTAATTGAAGGTTTAAGAGTATTTGGGCATTATATTCATCAGTAAAAGAAGTGATGCATATGTCATTTTTTCCTACTCAAATTGAAATGCACTAATAAGATCTAATATATATGTTAATGTAATCTCATATAATTCTTGCATTTTTATTAAGAAAATGGTAATTTGTACAAGTTTGATAATTTTCATCTTTGCTTCAAATTACAGAATTAAAGAGCACAGAATTCATTCAGGACAGTCTAAGCACTCAATAAATATTGCCCAACTGATTGGCTGAGGCAAATTTTGCATTTAAGTAGGAACACTTTAACATCCATAAGATTATAAACTAAGATGCATGAGTTCAGGTTGATAAATTATTTCCCCAATTGTGTTTAGAATAACTTAGTTAGAATTTATTAAGACAGAAGAAAAAAGGATGAGTGATTATGAAATTTTGTACAAATTTAATCTGGATAATGTTGTACAAAATACCAATGAGCTTTTGTATTATCATGAATTACAAGTATGAAAATAGAGAGTCCAATGAACACTTCTGTTTCTCTAATATGCTAGCTTTGTATGCATTGCTCTCTAAATGCATTTTATTTATCCCTGGCTATATCAATAAAGTGAATATGATGAATATATTTCTGAACTTCTGTCTTGTTCAGGCTTTTGACAAGAGTAGATTTGTTCACCTAATATTATCCTTATTTTAATAACACTCTTTTTAAATTATACAAAAGGGCAAAAGACATGGGGTAGAGGATTGAACTAGAAACATAAAGACTGGACTATACAATTTAAAATACTAATAAAAATTCTATAGAATTTCCCATTCATCAATGAAATGTAATCTCCTGATTTTAATCCTACCAATGAGAACTTTAATATTCATGTTATTAACATTAATTTGTATATAAAAAATCTTTATAGAAACATTTTCATTAATATCATACACTTCATAGATGTCACCTCGTATCATCTGCGTGTGATGATTACAAATTTCATTCAAAGAAAGTGCCTTGGTCTAGATTGAGACTTAAGACAAGATAGTGATTGCATTCCAGGTCTTCAGAAAACAATTATTCCTTGTAAACGATCTTGCCATTGTTGTATACTATGCCTGAAAAGTACTGAACCTAATAGGGTACAGTTGTTCTGGTGTATTTCAGATTTTAAAGAAAATTAGCACAGTCAGTACAGCTTAGAGAGCTATGGCCATTGTTTTGCTTTGAGAACTGAGTCTAAAGAAAACGATCATGTATTCTGATTTTAATGAAATGGGAATGGAAAGTGAAAACTGAGAAGAAGCCACAAACAATTGTACCAGGGAAACTTTTTTACACAAATTCATGCCAAGACAATCAACATGAATCAAGTTAGCATGTTCTCAATGCATGTAGATCACATTTATGTACATGGAAATTGCCCAAATCAGTCTAGGTTGAGTATCCCTTACCTGGTCCTCATGATTTGGACTGGAGATGCTCTGGATTTAGGATATTTTCAGATTTTATAATATTTCCATATGCCTCATAAGATGTATGCAGGAGGGGACAAAAGTCTAAACCAAGAATTCACTTATGTTTCATAAACATCTGACATACATAGCTTACAGGTAAATTTATATAACTTTTCATGTACTTGCATTTTAATAGTAAATTGTCACATGATATAAGATGTGGAATTTTCCACTGAACATCATTACAGTGCTTGAAAATTGTGCATTTTAAAGTGTTTTGGATTTTGGATATTTGAGTTACTGCTGCTCAAGTTGTACTTTGTCGTGTTTGAAAGTAGAGGTTAGTATAAGCTCAAAACAAAACCAAAAAAATTCATGATGACATGGCATAGATTTTTTTCTTTCCATTTTAGTTAATTGTTTCACAAGTCTACTAAAATAAAGTGAAAATAATTTCATTAAGTTGGAGTTGTAAAAGTTTACTTCTAAAGGGTTTCTTAGATTTTCAATTATGTGACACATGTATTTGTTGACATTACTAGTTAGACCATCCAACTAATAATACTTTGCGTACCACTGGGATAATTTGAAAAAATCATAAGGGAAGAAAGAGACACAGAGAGAAAGAAAATACAATTATACTTCATAAATATTAACACTTCAAGCTAATTGGTAATATATAAAATTTTCATTTAAATTACAATATAAAATGCTTTAGGAAATGATTTAATCTTACCTAATCTTTCAAAGAAATTAATTGTTTTACATCAAAATTGAATTAAAAATTTCTGTTCTCTTTATAAATTTAAGCAATAATAAAAGTGCTGACATAATTTTGTATTATTAATAGAGGAACATTTTAAGAAAATTTTATGTTACTTCTACCTCTACAATACAATTTTTGGTGAACAGATGTAGATTACTTTTATAAGTAATATTTAATTTTTCAAAGTCTGGAGAAAGTAAATATTTTCACAAGAAAAATGTAGAACTTCAAACTAGTTAAAGAGAATAGAAACTAGAATTCTCCAAATCTATAACATTGTTCTAGATTTTTGTAATATTATTTGTGTACCTAACTAATAAAAAAAAAACAGTTTTCAAAATAATGTAAATTGTGCCTGTACTCTCCATTTCTAAATCATTCATGCAAGAATCATCTTGTCAGAAAGCATTTACTTAAATCATACATTTAATATAGTTTCACATTATTCTGGCATTGAAAGTGATGTTTGTTCCTTTGAACATTTCAAATGACTAAGACTGTCTCAAAAATGGTTAGATATATTTAGAGCACCATATGAATTTATACTGTCCATATGGAATAATAAGGAAAAGTACTCATATAATACATGCCTCATTTAGATGCAGAAGGTGTTTAGGTATCTATTTTTTAAGTTTTCTATTATAATTTTATTTCATAAATGTCTAGAATTTTAAATATTCATAATTCTAAGTAGATTACATTTTTTTATTCCTACCATGTTCCATATATATGCAGATTGCAAATATATAATGCTTTAATATTTGAAAGATCAATAATTGACTATGAACTTGTCTCCTGCTTCCTTAAAGAATGACATACCTGGAACACATTTATAATTAAATCAAGTTTCACAAAGCCTCAAGGAACCATTATTAAAATATTATACTCATGCAAAGAACACAGGCCTCACTAGCACAGCACTTTGTCAGCAAAATGTAATTAGCTTATCGCAAATTATATATACTAAGAGAAAAAAATGACAAGGGATGCTTTGTCATAAATTCAGTCATTGTAAATTTCAAATCTTGCAATTCTTTCAAATTTCCAATCAGAGCCATTAACTTTGGATAGATTTCTTATGTGTCAGAGTTCTGCATAGAGATTATGAAAAACACAACTTAACACTTAAAATTAAATTCTATTACTGAGTGATATTACCCTACATCTGCAAAAATTATATAAATCTCATTGTTCAACTTACTAAAATTAAATTACTAGCTTCCCTTGTCTAACTGGCATAATATATTGAATATATTATTGATCTAATATTAATAATATCCTATGTAAGATATGGAAATTAGCACATCATTTACTACAAAATAATAAGCTTATACTTTTCATTACAATTATGTTCTTGAAAACTTTTACATTAAGATAGCTTTCAGACATTACTCAGTTAATATAACATCTATATCAATTTGTATTTCTATATAATTTTTTATTTTACTTTAAGTTCCACTTATTCAATGTGGTCTAAATCAATTCCTGAGTTCCCCCCACATTTTTCAATTGTTTCAGCTCTGAAAATTATATCAGAGGAGACCAAAATTCAATACTGCATTACCCCAAATGTTACTGTGTTCATACAAAGATGATTTACATCATATAGCAACAATAAGCAATACATTTAAAACCACCTTATAAATTCTAAGCACACTATTTCATTAAGTATATATTCTCAGTATCTAGCACAAAGCTTTACATACAAAATAACTACTCAAAGGGAAAAGCCACATTAGAACAATGTTCTAAAAGCAAAGAAAATCTTCCACAGAATTACTTAACAATCTTAGGAGACATTTCCAGAGGAAAATCAAGAACTTGACTCTGTTGTCTCTGCTACATCAGGATGTACCACACAGATGAAATATTTAACTCCTCAAGACCCCTGTGCCTTACATGGCAAAAAAAGTAACACATAAAGCAGACCTAGAAAGGGTTCATCTACTCTAAAATTTTATGACTTCTGAAAATCCAGAGGCTTTTTTATGAACATGTTTTTTCAATTCATGACTAATTGAATTTAGGAGATTGAGTTACATAGCTTTTAAATAGTAAAAATAAATCTTGCTTAATTGACTGCTCATACTTGTGAAATCTTAATTTAATAATTCAATAGTTAGCTAAATTGTATGTTCCAATAAGAAGCAACATTGACTATATTTTAAACCTTCCAGCACTGATTTTAATAAGTATGAGAAAGTTCTCCATGCTATTTTAAATATGTAAGATTATTAAAACTCATTGCTGTTGGTGTCATAAATATAGAAAGTTAAAAATTATCTAAGACATGTCTCTATAAGTTTTGGTACAACTAAAAATATCATAATAAAAACTAGATAAGAAAAAATCCTGCTAATTCAAGTCAGGCACTACATTAGAAAAGAATCTCAGCCAAAAGAGAAGATTGACAGTAGCTATGTTGGAAGGAAACTGGAGCTGCCAAGAATATCTCAGTTAACACTGACATTCTTAGCAAAAGTATTTAAAGTAACTTAAATTCTTGTTCATATATGATGGGATGGTTAAAAATAAAGAGATGCCCAAATAAGGCTTGGATTTGAAATTTACATATAAAAATGTAATGGGTTTAAAATTTAATGCCATCCATATAATTAATTCAGAAACCAAATATAGCCATGTAAATTAACTGAAGATGTTGTAAGCAATAAAACTTGCTCGTAATTTTAATCGCTATGTGGAAGACTGCATTTGAAAAGTCTTCAGAAAAGTCTTAGGAATTATTTTCAGAATTATATTAAATGGACACATTTGATATATTTTCTTCAAATCGACACACACTTTGAACAAAGTTTTCAGAGAGTCTGAGGAAAGTAAATTAAAATAGCTATATTAAACCAGGAGACAGGCAAAAGCTATGTGAGCTGCCTAGGAAGGAACAGGAGATTGTGGAAATATGCAAGAAGAATGTTACAGAACCAAGGAGACAGAAGTTCAGCATCCTGGAGTAAAAGCAGCTTGAGGAAGACCATTTCAAAATATACCTCACTGAGCTCTGTATTAATGGATGGATTCCAATCTCCTACCACTTGAATCACAGGGAACATCTAGAAATCCTTTCTTCATTTTATCTATAAGCCAAGAGCTCGGGTTAATAAATAATTAACACAAAACCAAAACTCTGTCTTAAATCTTCAATTCCCAAGTTTACTGCTATTTTTCCATTTGCTGCATCTCATTTTTCACAAAAACAATATCAAAAGGATTTCTTTCAAAAAACTGTTAACTTCTTTGAAACATGCTTCCTTAGACAGACTAAAGGCAATACCAATGATTTCATCTCAAATTATTATTTTCTTGTATAAAAATACAAAAATAAACATTAATTTCACAATTCCAAATGAAACAGGAAAACCTATTCCATTCATAAAGCATGGGTTAAACTGAATTGTAATTATCTCATTACACACCAGATATTTGCAATCAATGTCATTCCTGAAATATGACCCCAAATTATTTGCAAATCAAGAAAGTCTGAATTGTTCCTTTGTTGTAATAATGTTTATAGTTCTGTCTCCTAAAATATCAGGAACCAAAGAATATCTTAAATTGTGGACCAGCATATAGATTTCTTTTGAAGAAATAAATGGAGAAGATAATCATTGGAATATCATTCTGTCCTATTTCCCAAGAACATCAGACTTAACACAAAACAACTTCATTTGTTAAAATTTCATTTCTCACCTCTAATTGTGTTTTTTCAAACTGAGTTGTACTAGAATTATCTTGTTAAAACCAAATGGCTGACACTATGTCCAGAGTTTCAGTTTCAGTAAATATGAGATGAGAACCAATAATTGGCTTTTTTAAGAGATTCCTTGCCACTGCCAATATTAAATGGTATGGTGAACACACTTGGGTGTTAAGTGTGATAGCAGCAAAAAGCTATGGCAAAGTAGGGGGACTGGAGATGGCAGTTATGTACCTTATATTTCAAAAAGGTAGAAGAAAGGATTTTGAATGTTTTCAATATAAGTAAATGGTAAGCATTTGAGGAGATAGATAGGATTGACCAAGTTAAATATTATTCAATGTATACATGTATTGGAACAATACATGGCACCCCATAAACATGTATAATATTTTTTTTACTTATAAAACATAAATTTTAAAAATTAAAAAGAATCAATGCTCTACTGTTTCGTTTGTATTTGAGTTTATGTTATTATGTAAAATTAATAGTTAATGTAATTCTTAATATAATTTCCTATAAACTTTTATTTTTTTTATTTTTGTTGACTTAAAGTGGGGAAAATTTCACTCATGTTAATTTTTATACACTCTGTCCTCATGTTTAAAAACACAGTATGCTTCAATCTACTAAAACATAATTATTATGTTAATGATGACGTCATATTATCATTATTATACAATTTCATCATAATTATAATTATTATATTCCAATGAATTAATATAAAGCCAGTTCCCTCTTTAAGTCCATCTATAGATGGACTATGCCTGTACTTTTGCTTTAACAGAATTCTGAAATATTTAATAATTTATATTATATAAATAACTGAATCTTTCTTCAAAAATTCCTTATGAACAAACCCTTATTGCATGTCTTGCTAGAAAAGTCCAATTTTGGGAGTTGTGAAGTACAGCTTGCCAGGTACAGTGGGAGCTATTCAATCACCTTACTTTTCGTTTTATAGTTTTCTCTTCCTGAATTACCAGCTCATATATTTGTAGTTCCTTCAACTTCTCAGCGATTTTATCTGTTAAATTACTCTCCCTTTGACCCTACCTGGTTCTTCTCACTCTAATTGAAATGTGGAACCAAAAAAAATGAATTTACAGAGGTTGAAGTATATTTTGAGTTCCCACATTCACAAAAATATATATGATTCAAGGCATTTGTGTGCTTTGGGTATTTGTGTATGTGCAGCTTCGGTAAATCTCTTGTGAGGGGAATTAGATTCTCTTTGGTATAACTCTTCCACAAAGTAGTCCTTATTATTTATTTATTATTTTATTGCATTACCAGATCCAATAATTCAGCATGTAATATTATACAATGGCCTACCAAATATGAAATTGCCAGAGAACACTTCAATATTTGTAGACACTGGAAAATCTTTATGAGACTTTTATAGTAGCTGAAACAATGGCAGTAAATTCCATGGCAAAGATAGCGCCCTAGGCATTTTGGAGTTCCTGGTCTGTGAAAAACAAAGAAACCCTAGTATTCTTTGGAGAGTTGTAAAATTGGCTAGAAAATTCTTAAAGCTAAAGTGAGTATTATAGAAATATAGGTGGGTTTGGATTTTACTAGAAGGATACCATGTTTAATGAACTGCTTTTGGAACTCAAGAGAGCTTTGTATTCTATATGATGCTAAAATACAAGCTTTTATTTTAAAGCACAAAAGATCTAATTGGTACTAAAACATTCTCAAGAGTTGGCCACAGGTTGCTTATATAAAGGTTCTCATTTTTTAAATTAAAAAGATAAAAATATAAACAAAATGTTTTTTTATTTGCTACCTCTCCTAGAATCTTGAGTTCAAATATTGTCCTGAATAATATTAGAATTTATTCTCTAATAGCTGAGAGAACATCTTCTAGGCTATGATAACCTCAAGGAACATCATTGTGTACTTACATGCAGGTTTGCTTTGCCACTGGAATTCTAAGAAATTTATTGATGGAATGTAAAAATATGTTTTGAGTTTTACATTTTAATTTCTAAATAGTTTAGTACATTTTTCCAATGTTCTTATTTGGAAAAAAAAAAAAGACACACACACACACACACACACACAAACACACAATAAGTTTAAACAAACAACTCATCCTGAGTTTCTTTTTTCAATTGACTTCAAAATGTATAAATAATTAATGGATATTTGCCATAAATTAAATAACAACTGGAGGATTTGTTAAAAATCTTTTACTTTTGAAAAGTAACTCATTAGGACAGTGATCATAAATTGATTTATGCTGTAATTACTCAGAGTCAGACTTGCCACCAGAGGGTGTGTTTCTAAGCAGCAGGGCTACAATATGACTACATGTGTAAGAAATACACCACACAAACCCCTATGTGAAGCATAAATGTAAGCAAATAGGATCTAAGACATATTTAGTGCTTATTATAGGCTAAGTACTTCAGGGCAAGAGACGATCTCTCACACATTGCAATGGCCTCCCTACCTCAATTGGACTGTATTTTGCATTATCCTATTTCAAATTTTTGAGGAAGAGTGACAAAACAAAACAAAAACAAAATTATGGAATCCTAGAAGCTTGTTTTGTTTTGCATTTTCAGTCTAATTATTTTATTTAATTTTCAATAGATTGTGGACAACAGAGTGAATATTTAAAATGATACAAAATGTGTGCATAAACTTTAAATTTCCATTGCTTCCTTACTCCAAGCCTTCCAGATTTCTTATTCAGTAGTAATGATGGTTTCCAATTTCTTTGTATCCATTGAGAGATATTTTATGCAAATATGAGAAGCATTAAAATGATTTAAAGTGGATATTCTGTCTTGCCCAGGAAAGAAAATAGATTTTAATAGCATATAGATTTCCATAATCACTCTTTATCTTACAAATATTTGTTTTAAGTGTTCACTTTATTAGAAATGATTTGCATGATTTATTTTTTAGTTTGCTTAGATAATGTAGAAATTATCATGATATTTATTGTAACAAACATATTCTAAAATATTTTAGTAGGTTTTATATTTTTAATTTTTATAAATTTTTTCCATCATTTTAAGAATTAGTCCTAGCTTAGGCTTTTCTTTTTTAGATTGGTCTTAAGATTAAATATACAATGATAATTTTAACTCTTATGAATATTTATTTTATACACATAACTTATTCATTACTGATTCTCAGAAATACCCTTAGTTATTTCCTAGTTTTAGAGTTTTAGAAGATAATTAGTTTAGTATATTCTGTATGCATGCAATAACTTCCACTCTGTTTTTGAAACATTAGGAAATTTATGATTTGGAAGAATGTCTGATAATAAAAAGACCATTTGTCATTTTGTTTCAAAATATTTTATAATAAAATGGCAATTGATTCCATTCAAGATTGTGCATAATTCTAAAATTTCAGATCCCTGACTTTAACTCACTATTTACAGAATTTTCAAAATTGATATATTGTCATTTCTTTCCTGATTTTTTTTGCTTTATTTAACCTCCAGAAAAATATACTTTAAACAAACACCAGTGTGTATCAATATTAAAAAATATGATTCCATATTTTTGTTAACATGGAAATTATCTCACAAATTCTAAATATTTAAGTTTTTACACAAATATTTTAAAAGTAGAAATTGCCTTTAAATTATCATTTTTAATTACTAGAAGTTTATTTTTGTTCCTAATATTAGTGCTGACACCCACATGTTTTATCTAGTTATAAACTCTTTAAGAGACCATCTTGGGGCTGGGATTGTGGCTCAGTGGTAGAGCGCTGGCCTAGCACGGGTGGGACCCCGGGTTCGATTCTCAGCACCACATAAAGAAAATAAAGGCATAGTGTTGTGTCCATCTACAAAAAGATTCTCTCTCTCTCTTTCTTAAAAAAAAAAAAAAAGACCATCTAAGTTCTCAGAAACCATTCCACTATTTAAAAATTGTCTGAATCCATATGTATTTCTTTGAACTCACAAACTAATTTTATTTTAATTTTAAAAGTTTAGAAACAATTTATCTAAGTGGTGAATTCCTCTATTATTTTTATATAGTTTCAACTGATCCTAAGTCAACATACTCATTCAGGAAGAAATAGCCTATAGTAAAAATGTAGGTTGCTAAAGAAGAAGATAGATAAGCAGCAGGATGAATGATAGATTATGGATAAATGGTGATAGATATAGATATAAAAATATAGATAGTAGTCAATGATGGATATCTATCTGTATCTACATATATACCAGTTATATCTATTCATCATCTATTGAGCTAGGTATCTAACCTATCTAATGTTACTATCTAATCTATATCTAGAGAAATCCCAAGTCCAAGAATCTGAGATCCATAAACCTGACATGTTCATACTTGATGTATTAGGCATTTCCATAATCATCTTGTTCACTTTTATTGTAATGTTTACCCCTTAACCTCTGTTTCTAATTTTATTCTTCTTCCTGACTTTGACACTCATTTTCATTGACTCACATAATTTATATATAAGTGATATAAATGTATATATAAATATATATGATAGTACTTGAAAGTTAATTATTTAAATCATCCCAAAATACTGATGGTGTATGTAATTTCTTATTTAATAATTTAATCCAAGATTCCTTAATGTTTTTCTCTTTGAATTGTGAAAAACATATTGCATCTCTGTAATATTTTGCTTCTACATTCTATTAATGATGAAAAACCGAGATATATTCAATACATTGGTATCATAAGCTTTTTGTTCTGCATGCTACATCCATAAAGCCACCCGTAACTGAAATTTCCTTGCAAATAGGAGCCATCATATTTCAAGAAAAAAGAATTATTCTTGCATTCTACTTCAGAGAAAGCAGAAATTGGCTTAGTTAGAAAACGTGGAAGTCTGCATTCAAAAATAACCCTTAGCACACTGGAGAACTGAAAAAAAATGACCATGGGAAAACCATGAAGAGCAGCTCTGAAATATGGTTGCCATGTATCCTCACTTGGGCAGCAATACAATTTAACTAAGTTGTCCTCAGAGGTAACCAGTTTGAATATACTTCACTTCTTTTACCCCCCTCTCTGCACTCTTCCCACTCTTTTTCTCCAGATTTCTTGGATTACATCCCATATAAATCATCTTCACTCAAGTTCCTGTCACAGGCTTTGAAAAGAATTCAAGTGATTCTACAATGTTATGACAGATATTCCTACAAATGTTTTCCTATGAATTTATGCTGAACTGAGGGTGGTAGCATGTGTATACCATTAATGTCAAATATCAGATTGTTGTACCCAAATCACAACTCCTCCTTGTAATACAGCTACATGCTCATAATAGTGATGACATAACCTTCTACTACCTTAGGTTCCAGTAGGCTCATAGTCCCAGTGTTTACACCATACAGTTTAATTACTATACTTCTTTGATATTTCTCAAATATCTGGTGGTAAAGACCTCTGTTCCCCACTTCCACCCAATGCGATATCTTGTACAAAATAGTTGTATCAATTTCTGGTTGTTTATTATTACATATTAATTTTAGAATCAGTTTTTCAGTATTCTTCTAAAATGTTCTTTGTGTATTGAGTGAAATTGTACCGAGTTTATAAAAAATTTGGTAAATATTCATCTTTGCAATATTAGCATCAATATAAATATGATAACGTTTGTAATGTTATTAGGTCTTCTGAAAGCAATATTCAATGTAGCTTTCAAATGCCAGCCAACTAAAAACTCTCTCTTCTAGGCACAGGATTTTTTGCATGAACTATAAATATTCACTCCTATGGGAATAGCCCCCAGCATACTTTTATCTATTAATTTCCACTCTCCATATAGCTCTTATTTGAACCATGTTTTTTTCCAGAACATCTTTTGCCACAGTCCGGCTGCAGCAAAATAACTGGGGGGTGACGAGCAACTTGTGTACATTGATACAGCAGGAGTGGGAGCCGTTTATTGTAGGACAGGAGGGGTATATATACATTCCACACAGCTTATCTTAATTAACATAAACTATATACATCAGTCAACCAATAAGGAATCTCCACGCTTAATGGCTCACTGGCATTACTTCACAAACCACTCCCTCTGGCAAAATGCCAGGCGCCATCTTGACTTGTTTACAGACCCTAACAATCTTTCAAATCAAACTAACTATATAAAATATGACTCTATTTAATAGGCATCATGAATTATGTTTCGTAGACTTACTGTAATATAACTTTTATATAGTTTATGTAATGATTTGATGTTCTACACTGGACTCATGTGTTCCTATGCCATCCTGAATAAATGAATAGATTAAGTATTCTTTAGAAATTTCCCTAAAATATATAGCATGTCAACACACTTATAATAATAACTAACAATTACATTTAAAAATTGGACAAAAAGAGAAACGGCATTATCGCAAAAATAAATATACTGATCTTTTAATCAGCTTTCTCACTGCTGTGACCAGAAGACCTGACAAGAACAATTAGAGGAGGAAATATTTATTTTGGGACTCACAGTTTCAGAAGTGTTAGTCCATAGACAGCTGACTCCAATCTTTAGGGCTTCAGGTGAGGCACAACATCATGGTGGAAGAGTGTGGCAGAGGAAAGAGGCTGGGGACATGGAACCAGGAATCTGAGAAAGCTCCACTTAACAAGGAGAAAATATAAACCTCAGGGACCCACTTCCTCCAGCCACGACCTACCTGACCACAGTTACCTTCCAATCAATCCCTATCGGGGGATTAAAGCACAGGTTAGTTAAATGCTCTCATAACCCAATCATTTCACCTCTAAACCTTCTTGCACTGTTTCACATACGAGCTTTTGAGGGGGACACCATTTCTAAAATCTCAATTTTAATACAGTATCTTTAAATTTGCATTTATCACTTTTGGAAAGAAAATGTATTCTAGTTTTATTCATAATTAGAAATGGTTATCAGAATATATTCTGGTTAAAACCCAGAGTAAATACCTCTGTTATTTACATAAATAGAAAAATACTTACAACTAAATAAGTTTGCCTCTCATCTGTGTTCCCCTAAACTTCTATAATGAGCCATCTATTTTTATTGTCTTCTTCCTTTGACTTTTCATTATTTTAAATACACTATGATATGACAAGCTTCCCTCAATTATGAAATATTGCACACGTATACAATTGGAGATTTGGGGAACTAAATGGAACACAGGAGAAAATTTTATCATTTTACCTCCAGCTCCTGAATAATACACTGAGATCCGTGGAAGTAAGCAAACCATTTTAGGTGGCATGGGTAAGTTTTGCTATAAGCAAAAGTAGAAAACCTCTTTCCACACTTAGCCATATCATGTCAACAGGATCTTAATGACCTTTGGTCATATTCATTGTGTTTTACTTGTTTTTTTTTTTGTTTTTTTTTAACCTTTTGCTTGTGTATTCAACACTGGCTCCTGTTGCTATGTTAGCTTTCTTAATATTGGAGTTTCAACTTCTCTATCCTGGCATTAACCAGAAAACACAATTTTATTCTTTCTCTTGAATATTCATAGTTGTCTTGTTATTTCATTACTTAACTAAGCTTTTTTGTTTTTATTTTTTTCAAACAACCTGTGATTTCATTACTAAGAGTTTTTCGTTTGTTTGTTTTCTGCAAAAAACAAGGGCGAATCCAAGGTACGCACTCGCGCTCTTTCTCTCTCTCTTTCTCTCTCTCTCTCTCTCTCTCTCTCTTTTTCTCTCTCTCCATGTACTTATGGTAATATCTCAAACCATTTCTGTCAACATCAGTTATTAAATATAAATGTATTTCTCATACCACTTTGTTCAGTACATATTTTACTGTTATTCTGTGATGTTCTTAGCGTTGTCCTCTAAGAATTTTATTAAGATCACACATTTTCATAGAGTTCAGCATAAAGCTATGGCAGGCTGGAAAAGGACATATTACTTGAACACAAGAACATTTGTCAATGATAGCAAAATAGATAAATTTTATATAATTTATTATTTTTAAATGATTTGTGCATTTGCCATATGAATCATTTTTATACTGAGTACAAATTCTACACTTTTTCCTATCAAAAACATATTGAGGATATTCTTGTGCAATTAAGATAATGTTGTGGATTAGTCAATATAAATTCTTGCTTAATAAGCTAAAAATGAAAAATTGCTAGGTACACTACAGTTAAAATACATAAACTAGCAATGGGCTCCATTTAGCATTGAATTTTGTGCACCTGAATTTTGGGAGGATTTCTCATTGAGCTGATTAAATGTACTCTAAATCTCTGCAAAGAAATCTTCCTGTGAATATATTAGATTCCAGCGACAAATAAGTTTAAACAAAAGAGCAGATTTGGTCATATTTTCTTGCCATTTGAATAATTCACCTGTAAAAAAAATGAAAAGAGATCCTCTTTAAATGCCATCTAATTTGGAAATTCACAGAGAATAGAAGAAAGTAACCCCCCACCTTGCTACAGAAATCATTCAAACAGACAATTGCAGTATGGAGGGATTTTGCTATTGCTATCATGCCATCTTCATAAACTAAGGATAATTTTTATTGACAACATAGAGATACTACAAATATAATTTTGAGGGTTAATTTGACTTTTTATCTTTTATACCTCCAATTTCTTTTTCAAAAATCATTGCTAAGAAGAGGTAGCTATTCCAGTTTAAGAAATAAAATTTCAAGAAAACATAGTAATATGGAGACCTCTTATTATGTTCCAGACATTAAACACTAATGTGTTTATTGTCTTAATCCTTTTAGGCTTCTATAGTAAAAGACCTTAAATTGGTCAATTTAGAAAAAAAAAAAAGAAACAGAAATTAATGACTCATAGATGTGGAGGCAGGAATGTCCAAGTTTGTGTTCTGATGAGAGCCTGCTCTTCATAGATAACATCTCGGGGCCTCACATGGTAGAAGGGCAGAGCTTTTCAACCTTACTTACTTATTTATTTAAGAGTACTGGAGAACTTGACCCAAGGGCATTTTACCCCTGAGCCATATCCCCAGTGCCTTTTATTTATTTAATTTTTTTAAAAAAATTTGAGGCATAGAATCTCACTAAGTTTCTGAGGCCATCCTTGAACTTGTGTTCCTCCTGTCTCAGCCGCCAAAGTCATTGGGATTACAGGTGTGAACCAACCCTTGATCCCCTTTCTTATTGAAGTGCCCCTGTGACTTAATCACTTCCAAAAATTCAATATCTCTTAATACTATATATACATGTGTGTGTGTATATGTGAAATACACACACATATACACATATATATTTATATATATAGTATATATAAGATTATATATACTATATGTATAAATTACCTCATTTGTGATAATAGAAGCACAAGAATTTTATTCATTTCTAAATAATTTCAAGATTCAATGCATATTCATTGTTTGTATTCATGTGTATATTTTCCTTTTTGAAAAATAGGCTCAGAAATGGTGTTTTCAAAGTCTTCTTTATATGAAACAGTACAGGTGGTCATAAACATAAAGTCACTTCACAGAGAAAGATGAAATTCAGAACTTACAATTAGGAAGCTTTATTAATGTGTATTTACTCTTACAAAGATTAAAGGGTTAGAAAAGATATTGTAATGAAGAAGGGCATTTAGTCTGGAAATTGAACATTATAAATTCTGAGGTGTGTTCTAAATCTTAGTGACTATGAAATCTAAAATTATTTTAAAGTGTGATATGTACAAATCTGATTTTTTTTAATCAGTCAGAGACAACTGTCTGAATCTCAGAGTCCATTGCTCCATTGCTCATCTCTGTTCTGAAGCATGGAAATTTAGGGAAAATATAATAGGAATAAAATTACTTAATAATTGCTTTTCATAATGCTTTAGGCTTTTCTCAGCACAGAGATATATATATATATATATATATATATATATATATATATATATATATATATGTTAAATAAAGCTATTTCAGGTCTAACATATTGTTACAAAATCATTATTAAACAATTTTTTCAAGTTCCAAATGTTTCTAATTATAGAAACTTACTTGGAAATGACATAGGACAACTTAAGCAATTATGAAATTTATTTTAAATTATAAATTCTCAAAGGATTCCCAATTTTAAGCATATTTTTCATTTAGAAGCAAAAAATACAACTTTTATGTATATTTTTTCAGTAATTTTTTATATTAAATCACATCAATGCATGATATGCTAATGGCAGAATATTACATAATTAATAGCATAAACTTGGCTTACTAAGTGATATCAGAAGATACAGCAAGAACTAGGAGGAAAACATTACATTGAAAGGACCAAGTAGTAAACAGCTTTTTTTTTTTTTTTTTTTTTTAAAAAAAGAACATTTCCTATGCACATGATTTAGATTTACTTTTAGTATTCCTGAGTAATCATTTGTATTGCTAACTGCAGTTAATTTTCATCCTAAGTGTGTGTTTATGTTTTGGATATTTTTCCCACATATTTTGCTATGATAACTTCCAAACCTAGAGAAAAATTAAAGGTGTCATTCAGTGAATATCCTATAAAACTATCATGTCTTCCACAATTATTAAATCTTATTATCAATTTTTTCTATCACATTTTTGATGCATTTTATATACTTTATTCAAAAATAGTTTATAGGGGCTGGCATGCGTGCGGCCCGGGTTCGATCCTCAGCACCACATACAAACAAAGATGTTGTGCCTGTCGAAAAACTAAAAAATAAATATTAAAAATTCTCTCTCTCTCTCTCTCTCTCTCTCTCTCTCTAAAAATAATAGTTTATAAATTCTTACAAGAATATTGAACCCTATATAATTTGGGGGGAAGAATAAAATTTATCTGCATGATAAACCCAAACTTAAGTAAATATGAACATAATTTTAAGGCACCTCGTCTTTCTTGTTTCTGCTCTAAGTTTTGCATCCTTATCCTACACAAGATGTCCCTGTTTCACTAAGATTCATATATTCTAAAAGGCAGAAATCTCAAAGAATCCTGTTGTTCCCTAGTCCTTAGCCAATATACTGCTTATTCTCATCAGGATACTAATATGTCATTTAGCTTTGTACTAAGCTGTTCTCTGTCACATTCTTACAAGAATATTGAACCAAAGCAGGCAGCCATCAACATTTAGTAGTAGCAGAGGAAAACAGAAACAAACACAAAAATGCCAAAGTATAAGATAATTAATCCCTAAATGAAAGGTCATTTATAATTGGGGTATACAAAAGTGACATTAATAAAATTAATAATCAGACACAGGATCTATTTCCCTGGCAGAAAGTAGCTTACATGACCCTCATTTATACTGTAATGCTGTTAGAAGTAATGCTGTTCCCCTAAAGGCATGGAACTCTGCTAATGTGAAACTTTGCCCGAGGTTTACAAATGATAACACTTGATTTTTAACAGGCTACTCTATAAAATCAATTACCTCTGCTCTAAATAAATTCTTAGTAGCTTTATAAATAATTTAAACTAAGAATCATATAGTACCAGAATGTTTCCATAAACCTCAAGAATTGTTCACTACAGTCTTATGTCTTCACAAAACAGCACATTTAATACAGTTAAAAAAGTGATAAAATACAGTGCATAAAATTATGATATCTACAAAACATGACAGTTTTAATTTTCTAGCAAGTCCTATACTCAGACAATATTAATGTAACCTAGAAGCCAAAATGATCTGCCCCAAATTCTGCCACTGAGTAACCTGTTCTAAAGGACGATATAAATAAGTATGAAAAAAATCACACTATATAGAAAATATGTGTTCCAAGATATTAGAGTGAATCAAATTTTTAGTGAATATAGTTAGGAGAAACTATAGCTGCTTATGTGTACAATATGAGCTAAATAATGGACAAAACTTGATGGTTCATCTTTATACATTATCACAAGTTGAATCATGCCAAAGGATTATAGACAAATTTCATTTTCAAATAAAATGTTGAACTTAAGTTTATTTTTTAATCTCAAAAGGGAAGATGGTCAGGATTTCGAATTTAATGCTTGGTATATTATGAATGCTAGCCCTTCACAATCATCTTCTTTTGTAGCCTTTTACTTTTCAAAATAGTATTTAAAAAAATGATGGCAAACCTTAAACGTAATGAAAATTATCTAGATCCTGAGAATGAGTTTCAGCTTGGGGAAAGACTGTGATATAATCGGCCTAGCAGATGAGATAAGCAATTCTCTTAAGTTATTGCATCCAAAGTACAAAACATAAACAAATAAATAAAACATTTATTTTATTTCTGCTATGAAACTCCTGTATGTCAAAAACTTTTGAATTCAAACCATTTGTATCTTTTCAAATTATGCCTTAATTCATGGGACAAAGTAGTGTGAAATGTGATATAAGGTAATACAAAAAGGAGAACACATTCAAAACAAGGAGGTCATGTAGATGTTTTTAAAAACAACAAATGTTCCTGAGTGCATTGTTTGATTACAGTTTGGAATAATAGCACAATAACTTTATTTTACAATTGGTAAAGATGATGAAGCTGCTTCATCATGTATTATCACTTTTTCATAAAATAATAAAATGTAATATTTACTAATGAAAAGTAATTGTTTTTTTTCTAAATTAAAAAAAAAGTTCTGGCAAATCCATTTAAACTAAACACTGTCAAAAACTGAGATATACCTTTTCCTGTTTAACTTTACTGTGCTTATTCAGCAATAGTCTTATTCAGTCATACAGGCCACAGTGGTATTTCATGTGTAGGGGGAACCAGGAAGAGATATAGGAGGAAACGGTATATATGTTAATAGAAAGTTTAAAATAGAACAGAAGTAAAAATGCTGCTCATTCATCCATTCACTTCCTTATCCTGAAAATGGTCTATTGATCCAGTTTGTAAATGGATTTTTTAATAAATGCCAAAGCAAACTATACTACCTTAAGTGTTGATTTATTCATGACCCAAACCTACAGATAGGGCCTGGCCCAATAGCCTGGGAAGGAGAGAGCATACCTAGGTAGAACTGGCATTTGGTTATCAACTAGATTATTCAAACAGTGGTCTGATCCTAAATGTAAATTCTATCCTATTCCTCTATCCTCTTTGTTCTGATAAAACTCATTGTACTTTTATTTTATTTTAGCATGGGTAGTTGAAAAATTTTAAGTTATATTTTTTTTTTCCTGAAAAATTTGAAATCTAGAAGGCTCAGTATAGTTCATTGGTTTGGAAATGACCATGTAGAAGGACATGTAATTTAATAAATAAGGAAACTGCTCTGGAATTAAGTGAATGGGTAAAACCCTGGCTCTACCAAGTGTCATCAGGTGACTTTCAAGTACTACTTTGTTCTCTCATCTGGAGATTAATTATAATTATAGAACCTTCATCATAGATTCATTGTGAGAGGTTAAAAATTAGTATGTTTTATATACTGAGGACAGAATCAGGAACTTATATTCACAGAGATAAGGGATTCTAAGAATAAAAAGATAAGAGATAACTGAAAACAGAACACCAAATATATAACTTTGTATGAGGATAAAACCATATATTAGCTGCATCTTTGGATCTTAATATACTGGAGAAGACTTTATATATCTATGTAGAGCCCCTGTAGAAGATGATTTTCTTCACAATAGTTCTCAAGTTCAGATAAAGTCTAGGGCTCTTTTCAACCTTAGGCCTCTAGAAATCTTTCTCAGTTTTCAGGAAAAAGCAAAAGTGAGGCCTGAATGTGGATTTGTTGATTGATTGAATAATATAAATATATATATATATATATTCATCCAAAAACAAACATTCATTTAGCATCTTGTTTTCTAGGAGTTTATATTTTTTCTTTATTTGTGGAGTTGTGCTAGGGATCAAATCCAGAACTTCATGCATGCTAAGAAAATGTTCTAATAATGAGTCACAACTCTAGTCCCTAGGAGATTAGAAAACAATATGATATTGCTACAATGGAGGACTTCATAAGTGACATGGCAACTCATTTAAAAAGCATCCAACTGAATAACATGCAGTCATGGAGAAGAGAAGTGCAAAAAGGTGAGCAGTTATTAACCACATGAAATAAAAGGAAAAGAAATCAGTGTAGATGGGGGAACGGCACATGTAAAGGCAGAAGCAATGAAATGTGTGGAAAATAAAAAGCAAGATGTATAATAAAGCCAGAGGAATAGGCATGGAGAAGGAAATTTTCTTAAATTTTCTATATAGCCACACAATCTTCAAACTGAAAAATTATGAGCATACTAAGCATGAAGATATTTAGTTGCAGGACTCTATAAAGAGGATTCCAACAAGAGATGCAGCATGAAGGAAGAGTCTGATGTGAGCAGACTTAAAACTATACACATTATGTCATAAACAGAAGATGTAAAAACAGTCAACTGATCCCCAAAGTTGTTTTGTCATCAAAGTTTTTATCTAAAGCATCTAAATTACTTTTGCCTTTGAAATACTGAGAGAATATCAACTAGCAACCAATTGAGTCTTAAGAGTAAAAGCAATATATATAGATAGATAGATATAGATATAGATATACATATGTGTGTGTGTGTGTGTGTGTGTGTGTGTATAGTTTTAGTCAGCCTTTTCACCATGGTGACGAAAAAGATTTGATAACAATTTTAAAAGAGGAAAGTTTATTTAACACTCATTGTTTCAGTGGTCTCAGTCCTTAAATAGCTGACTCCAGTGTTATACGCCTAAGCTGACACAGAACATCATTGCAGAAGAGTGTGCAGGAAAGTAACTCAGGGCATGATAATGAAGAGGAAGAAAGAGCTCTGCTCACCGACTAAATATAAACCCTAAAATCATGCCCTCCTCCTCCAGCCACACCCTCCCTGCCTACTTACAATTGCCACTCAGTTAATCCTGACCAGAGGATTAATGCACTAATTAGGTTAAGGCCCTCATAACTCAATCATTTCACTTCTAAATTTCCTTGCATTGTCTCAATGGGGACACCTCACATCCAAACCATTATAAACATTAAATATTAAGCATATCAATGGATGGACCACTGAAAAAAATGTTTTGGCATGAATGCTAAGTACAAGAAAGGATGACAGGAAGAAAGGAAGAAGGAAAGGAAAGAAAAGAGAGAGAGACATTAAAAAATATAAAAAGAAAGGAAGGAAACAGTCAACCTGGAATATTGGATGAAGATAAGCTAAAAGGATAAGCATTTGTCATCTTTTTAAATTGCCAAGCTAAAAAACTGGAAAAATTTCAGGCTTTTAAACAAGGATTATGCATGGTATCATTTGCCTCATAATAGCTAATAATCTAGTCCCTAGGAGATTAGAAAACAATGATATTGCTACAATGGAGGACTTCATAAGTGACATGGAGCCCTTCAACACATGAATGGATGAAGAAAATGTGGTATATATACACAAGAATGTTACTCAGCTTTAAAGAATCATGAAATTATGGCATTTGCCAGTAAATGGATAGAACTGGAGAATATCATTCGAAGTAAAATAAGCCGGTCCCAAAAAACCAAAGGTCAAATGTTATCTCTGATATGTTGATACTAACCCATAATAAGGGAGGGTAGGGAGAGTAAGTATAAGTTCACTGGATTAGAAAAAGGGGAAGGAAGGGAAGGGAGGGGGAATGGGAATAGGAAAAACAGTAGAATGAATCAGACATAACTTTCTTACGCTCATATATGAATATACAACCAGTGTAACTCTATATCATGTTCAACCACAGGAATAGGATAAAAATTGTAGTGGGTTGCACTCCATGTATGTATAGTACATCAAAATACACCAATACTGTTATGTATATCTAAAAACAACATAATAAATAAATAAATCAAAAACAAACACAACATATTAAATGTGAACAGAAAAATCCTATGAATTTTAACACTTTTTTTAAATATTTATTTTTTTAGTTGTAGTTGGATACAACACCTTTATTTCACTTGTTTATTTTTTTATGTGGTGCTGAAGATCACTCTCAGGGTCTTGCATGGGCGAGGCAAGTGCTCTACCACTGAGCCACAACCCCAGCCCCGAATTTTCTTTTTTACAGACTTAAATTTCAGGAGATTTTAGCTAAATGGGGAATAATAGAAGAATATGCTTAGTATTAATTGTCTAGTTTTAAATAGAGGACTGCCTCCATGTGTGGCAGAAGATTTAGGTATCTATATCATTTATAGATTTATGTATATATATAAAAAGAAAGGAAGGAAACAGTCAACCTGGAATATTGGATGGAGATAATATATAATTTGTATGATATATAAATGAGAATATGTACAAATTTATTCAGGGGCTGGGGTTGTGGCTCAGAGATAGAGTGCTCGCCTACCATAAGTGAGGCACTGGGTTCGATCCTCAGCACCACATAAAATAAAGATATTGTTTCCACCTATAAATAAAAAATAAATATTAAAAAAATTATCAGCCAAATGCTAACGTATGGTAAGTACTCAATAAATAATATCAATATTTTAAAAAGGACCACTCTGAAATTAATGTGGGTGAATAATAATAAGCATTGGTGGTAATAATTTTGTGGTTATACCAGGATACTGGTGAAAAACTCTGAAAGGCATCTACTACAAAACGATGAATTCATTCACACTATTGATAAAGTTCTAGAGATAGTAATAAGAAATCCATTATATTAGTAGGACCCTCAGGCTATTAGTGTGCCCCTCTGTCCTAGACTTCAGTTTGGCTCACTGCCATTGAAATCCATGTGTGAATTTTTCCTTATAAGTAAAGAAATAAAAATTTAAGAATTGTTGACCTAATGGTCAGGAAGAAAGATAATGTCAGTAAAAAATATGACACGACTTTTGAGTCCTCAGATATCATTGTGTATTTAAAGCCCAGGTACAAGTGTATTGCTCTTGCTGAATGATTTTAGATGTAGCTTCTTTAAGGCCATGGTGACTAAGAATGAATGGGAGATCCCCATCTTTTGAGAAGCCCAACCCAGTTCTGGCCCTTGAAGACTGCCATCCTCTGCTGAACTGGGAGACCCAATGGCCCTGTTGTTCATTTGAGTATTATTAGACAAGGGGTCCATAAACAACTCAACTGGTAGCATATAGCAAGTAGAAGATCTAAAAGAAGGAGATCTATTCCTAGTGATAACTGTAGCACACAATTATTAAAATTCTTACTTTTTTTTTATTCAAAGGAACAGCACACATGTAATTTGTTTGTTGTTTTTATGGAACTGGGGATAGAATCCAGGACCTTATATAGGCTAGTCAAGCACTCTACCACTGAGCTATCCACCCCCAGTTTTTCTTATTTATTTACTTATTTGTTTGTTTGTTTGTTTGTTTGTTTGTTTGTTTGTTTGTTTGTTTTAAGGCAAGGTCTGGTTAAGTTGCCCAACCTGGCTTTGAACTTGAGATCTTCCCCTCCAGCTTTCCAAGTAGCTGGGATTATAGGGGTTTGCCACCATGCCCAGGTTAGCTTTAGAATCAAATCAAATAAGAATTATAATAAAAAGTTGACCTTTTCTTATGGTTTGTACACAAAAGTCTTGATTCTAACAGAGTGTCACTAAACATTGTTTTCCAAAGTTTCATTATGAATTAATTCTTGTTAGTAATACATTTGAATCATTATTTCATAATTTACCAGTTTTTGAAATATTATTTCAGTTTTTCTGTGAACAATTAGCTTGCTTTTCTTACAATATTTTCAATAATCATAGCCATAATTATTAAGTATTCTAACACAGAGTATATTCCATTGCTCCTCTTATTATATTTCACTTCTTAAAGGACCAAAAATCATCTCTAGCTAAAACCAAAAGTCAAACCTGTGATAAATAATCATTTTATTTAAGTACAGTCTCTCCAAACTGAAAACATTACTGAGTCTTCAATAGACTACTATACTGCTCTTTATAGCCAGCTTCTTATACTTTGGGGAATATGGCGATACTTTTGAATTTCATGAGTGTATAATCATTGTAGATTTTTTTAACTGTGAAATAATTTACTTCCTCAATTAATAATGTTGAATAAATATCCAATAAATCTATCAGTAATGGTGTAAAGACAAAATGAGAATTATATCCATAATAAATGTAAATTTCAGGAAGGAAAAATTATTTCCCTCCCTCTCTGAGGAAAAGTATTAATATCTGTAACTTACACCAGTCATGTAGCTGGCTGTTCCCACAGGGGATGGAATCAAATTGTAGGTCCAGCATCAGTCAGCTTCTGGCAAGCTAATTACCAATGGAAGCCAAAGTCAGATAATCCTTAGAATGGAATTCCATGCTGTTTTTCTTATATTGAGATTTTATTGGTACCATACTATGTCCACGTTGAACAAGCACTAGATATATATGAAGTGATACAGATTAATATCTACAAAGTATGTTATTTTATCTGTTCAATCACTCAGAGCCTCCCCTAAAGCAGATATCCTTTGGTAAGAAGGCATATACAACTCAAATAGCTGTGCATTCCAACCCATTCTAAAATATTCATTCACAAACCTCTTCACAAATTACTAACCACAAATTACTGAAATAGGTACCTGAGTTTTGTTCTTCCTACACTTCTATTTGTCAAATCAAAACATTAGCAACAATGTAATAATTAGTTTAGATCTATAATTTTGACCTTCTCTTAGAACGGAATAAGCAAATATGATAGCTTCCACCATCTGGCCTCAACTACTATCCCTTCTCTGTATTCATGCCCTCTGCCATGTGTTACTACTGTGCCTTTCTATCATGAGTTTTATGATCTTCTCTAAAATAGTTCTGTACTCAGTCATGTGATTTGCTTTGGCCAAAGATACACATATTTCACACAATCGAAGACTGGCGATGAACATGAACATTATAATTGCTAGCACTCTTGATCTCTAACTACTCAAGGAGCTCACTGCTTTCAGGAGGAAGATGAGAGACTGGTAAAGCTGTAGCAACCTCCAGAAAGATGAGTGTGAAATATGCTCAAGCCAAGTGTAGATCACTTGATTACTAAAAATGAATAAGAATTAAATAGTGACTACTTAAGATCTGTGAGGCTCCAAAACTATATATTATACATCCATTTTGTACAATTGATAATATACACATGAATTTCATAGCAAAGTAATGCAACATAATATCAGTTGAGCTGTCTGTCCCTTGTTCTCTTAACAAAGAACACTTCACCACTGTTTCTTGGGGATTTTCCTATTTGGGACTAGTCTAGGCTGCATCATTACAAGACTGTTTAGTATCAGCATATTGTTAAGAATCAAAAGAAAATGATACCAAAAATTTTATTTATGATTGTGGCCACTGTCATTAAGAATTTCTAAGACCATGATATAGATAAAGGAGGAAACAGTAATGCTCTAGGAACAGGTACCATAAGCATACATATGAGCTGTATAAATACTTTGAACCTTCAGGATCTACTTAACCTTAGCATCTTCTACACCATTTCTACTTTAAAATGCTATGGCTGAAGTTATATCTTGCTGTATCAGATAATGTAATTCAGGTCATAGAATCACCTGATATATTTTTTTTATAGTAGATTTTGTTTTCTTAGGGACAAGACACAGACTTTTAAATCACAGCCCATGTGCAGGGGACGGGTACTCTCTCTCTCTCTCTCTCTCTCTCTCTCTCTCTCTCTCTCTCTCTTTTTTGAGAGAGAGAGAGAGAGAAAGAGAGAGAATTTTTTTTTATATTTATTTTTTTAGTTTTCGGCGGACATCTTTGTTGGTATGTGGTGCTGAGGATCGAACCCGGGATGCACGCATGCCAGGCGAGCATGCTACCTCTTGAGCCACATCCCCAGCCCAGAATCACCTGATATTTGGAGTCTGATTTTGAAGTCTAGTTCAAGTTCAGGTAACAAGCCAATGGCTCCTTTCAAAGAAGTTGACCTGGCTTTTCTCCAAAAATGTTATGAGAATTTTCTGTGAAATTCTATTTGCAGAGAGTAAATATAAATTCTATATGACAATCTCATTTGTAATGATGATTCCAGTATCGTTGAATCTATCTAATCATTAGGAGCAAGTGGCAGATTACCTCTGTGTGCGGTCTAAATCATCCTCAGATCTTCAAAGGTAGCATAACTAGTAAAGAGTTTGGTATACCACATTAAAATGTATATCAAGATGTATTCTGAATCATAACATCCCTAAGAATCATGACTGTTTTTTAGAGATCAGTACAGTCATTTATATTTAACTTTGTAGCATATATTCAACATTTTGTCATATTTTGGATACCAAGAAGATTTGCTGAGAAAGCAGGCTGTGTATATGTGTGCTTTATGTGCTACTTATTAGGAAAGGTGTCTCAGATTATTACTGCCCTTTTCTTCATTAATTAATTTAAATCATCTTCAACTCAAAGCAGTCAGAAAAGAGGATTTCTCTTATTCAGAGGAAGGTCAGTCTTTTTACCCTATTCAATTGACTACATTAAGGCCACTCATGTTTGGAAGGTAATTTGCTTTACTTAGTCTACCAACTCAAATAGTAATATCTTTCAAAACACTCTCACAACATATGACCAAATATCTAGGCATTAGGCACCCATGGCCTAGTCAAGTTGATATACAAAATTACCCATCATACATGGTTTCTACAAAGTCGGATATATTGCTTTGTTAACATTTTCAAACTGGTATGGAGCATTGATTTTCAGTAAAGGTAATGTTGCCCTTAAAGGGAAATTTGGAAATATTTAAAGAGATTTTTTTGTTGCTATAATTTGAAGGGATGCCATTGGCATCCAGTATTAGAGACTATTGATGCTACTAACATGCACAGGACAGGACAGCTGCCTCCAACATGCACACACACAAAACTCATCTCAAAATATCAGTAGTATTAAGGTTGAGACTCACTCTTATGCAAGAAATGGTATATGCCATGAAATTACTTGAGACTCAGTTTACAAAATCTATATGATTATATTACAGTAAATTCACTTCATCTGGAACGTTAGTTTCAATTGAAGTCATTCTGAATAAGTTTATGATAGTTGTCAACAGTTCTTTAAGTTTAGTCCGTCTTTTTCAGAGCCTCAATAGAAATCAACTAAACCAAGTGGGAATCACCACTCCTACGTTATTTAAATCTCTAGGAACTTTCCTTTGATTGTCCCTACCATGAAGGTCCCCAAAACTGCAAGCCCTGGTGTTATTTATTATTTTTGTCTTCCATTCATGAACGGGTGAAATAGTCATGCAATCACACTGTCAACCCAATGTTTATACTGTCCTTTGTAATTGGGCTAAAATTCCATTTCTTATAAGATCACTGGAGACCCCCATTTTGGCTGATGGATCCCAGTATCACTGGTGGGGAACAGTCTTCAATCATAGTTTAATTTATAACCAGTGTAAATCTTTCTAGTTTACCTTGTTACTTTTTCATGGGAGATGCACAGTTGGATTTAGTTGAGTCTATTACAAATGTTATATTCATAAATTGACATAAAATTTGTTGTGTTTTGGAGAATCTCATCAATTAATAAATCCCATTACAAAAAATATGAAGATTGACTATCACCTTAAGTCTAGCCCAGATAATCCAATCTCCCTCCAAGAAAGAAGAAAATAATATCTGAAATTTATACCTGAGAACTACAGGAAAGAAGAAATCCATTAGACAAAAAGAGACATCTATTTTTTTTCAGTCCCCAAAATATTAGAAGATAAAGAAGAGAATGTATATGAACATTTCAAATGTTCTTCAAGTGAGACAAAAGTTGACCTGCTGCAATGCTATAAAGCCATTTCTGTTACTAAATTTTAATACTCTTGAATAAATATGAAGGGATTCCTTCAGAAAATATAATTTTAGGAAAGTCTAATAATTGATTTGAGTGTCTTTTAGGTGTACAAATCTTTTATGATGGGATCTTCTGCTTCAGTAAAAAAGAAAACTAAAAAAGCATTAAAAATGATAAATAAGTAAAAGTGAGTGTTGGCAATATTGCCAATGATGTGCTTAATTTTTCTGGTTTTTACGGTAGACAAAAGAAAACAGAGAACAAAGATTGGAACATTAATCACTAATAAAATAGTCAACTATTACTAAGTTTTAATTTCATTTACTTTTTTTATTTATAAATAATTATCTTCAGTGATCCTTATCTAATCACTGATCATATGGGCATAATAATTTCTGGTTTTTTTTTTTTTGTTACTCTGAAGGAATTGAGCTCCCTATGAACAAAGTAGATGTTATCATGAGGCAGACTTGTTGAAATGGACCATTTATAGAGAAATCAAAATAGAATCCTGACATTGTTTTATGGATCAAAGCTAAAGGTTATCAAAATTACTGGAGAAAATAAAGTACCCTGCCTTCCCTGTGTTATTTCTGCCATTTCTCCATGTATAAGCCATTGGAAGCATAAATTTTTCAGTGAAGATTGCAATCAATTGCTCTAAGTATTAAGTCCAGTCTGATTTCTACCACATGACCTGTTGTATATAACTGTTAATGAATCCAATGGAACATAGTTCTTCGAAAGTTTTTGAGAAATTAGCTGTCTACAAAGCTGAGGAGCGGGGTGGAATTGCAAACAACTATTGTTGAAGTGAACATTTTCTTTCATATTTGAACAAGAATTTATCAAGAGATTACAACTGGATTGGATCAGTGAGGGTAATGTCAGATGGTTAAGGTTTGGTTTCTTATTTGATCAGCAGAGGTAAATACTCAGACATGTAAATCAAATGCAATATATATACATAACCCTTCAGGACAAAATTGGGTATAAAACATCTGAATTGTTGCAACACTTTTCAAGCTTTCTATATCACACATGTAAAAAAATATATAGTTTAGAAGAAGTTATCCTAGACAATAGCAAAGATGTCACAGCAAATGCAGAATTTGAGAAAATGGGGATAATTGAAATAAACAAAGAGACATGAAAAAATCATTATAGGAGACACAAGTGTGCAAACAAGATGAAGGAGGTTTAAGGGCATTGCTTAGATTAATTTGGCCTGAAAAAAAATCTTCTGTTTCTAGATAGCACACAACAAGGCTAGCCATATAATACTAGGATAGACATTGGATAGCAACACAAGTAGACTTCCTTCTAGGGCAGAAGGGGGCTCCCAGAGCCAAGCCAGTTAATACAATTAGGTTTGTCCTACAGCCATACACAGGTTAGATTGGGGAAGTTTGAAAAACCATAGAGATATCAATATTTTATAAGAAATACCAGAAGTTAGATTGAATTCGTAACCAAGAACAAATATTTATATGAGAGCTACCTGTCCATAGAATAAAAGGAACAAAAGGAAGTTGTAAATATTTCAAGTAATATGAAAAATTATGTTTGGATAATATAATTAATTTTGATCAGTGTCTCAATTAAAATATTTCTTATAAAGGGAAAGAATATTTTTAATGTTCTTAGAAAAATGCAATGTCTTTAGCATATTCACTTTGCAAATCTTACTATACTACTTCGTATAGGTAAATTAATTAGATTCCCATTCTCTCATCATATAAACTGTATAAAACAAATTCTTGCAAAAAAAAATGAAAAAAGTCATGCAGGACTAGGGATGTAACTCAGGGGTAGAATGCTTGCCTGGTATACCTGTACTGCATTGGATTTTTAGCCCCCAAAATCTTTAAAATTCATGTGACCTGTACAAATTGATACCCTGAAATATAACAAACATATAGGCAATGTTAACTTATATAATTATGACTATTAACAAAGCTCACTGCATGTAAAAATTTAAATTTGTTTTTAGAATATTCAAGTTCAATAATATATTTTTGAATATTCAAAATATTTTTTAACAAAAACAGACATGTAATTAAGGTAGTAAGTATATTTGATTAGACAGTTTCAATTTTATTTTCACCACATTTTATTGTACCGTTAACAATTTCCTTTTCATGTAAAACAAGTAGAAGAGCTGTGCCTGCCATTCAAAGAAAAACACTTTGCAAGCTTGCTATATCTCATTTATTTTACTTACTATCCTATAGGTCATATACAAGTAGGTTTTGTTTAAAGTTAATTAGGAAAACTGACACAAAACATTGATAATTTTAGTATGTTGGTCTTGATGTTTCAATGAAATATTGAGGTTTTTGAATTAAGCCTTTTATAACTACATATTCCTTTCAGGCTCACTGTGTTAAAAGAGGTGTGTTAAATATTGCTTTTTTTAAAAGTGGAGAAAAAATAAGTGCTGAAAGGAAAAACAATTAGGCGACTATTGAATAAGGAAAAGTTTTAGGCTCATGAATGTTCATATCAGATTGCCTTTAGAGAACTAGGGGAATAGAGGTCTTCTGGAAAATACATCAGACCATGACTTGAGGGCTCTTTCTACACACAAGGAATAATGAACCTACTTCAAAATGCCTTAGAAGAATGAGGAGGAGTCATCATGATTTCAGAATTACATTCCAAATCAATGAGACAAAGTGGGTTTCCAATGGCTTCAAATTTGTGTAGTTTTTTAGAAAGGATGAGAATATAATACCCCAGGGCATTGTTATCTAAAGCATAAAGGTGGCCTTCAACTCCTAGGCTTATCCTTTAATGTGTTTTCTTTGGCATTCCACACACAAAGTCACAAAAGGAATGTGTTCAGCCTCAGTTCAGTAGACTCAATTTTGGTGACTTTCATTTTTGAAGTTTCCCAACATAGACATTAAAGAGTCCATTTGTCTGTGTTTCCATAGATCATTTAATAAAGGGTTAAATTCTCAGTACTCTTGAAGATCACAGTGAAGGCCACATAACATCATTTACTTTAGTAGATCACTTTCCATTTTTCAGCATCTAGCCTATCATTTATGTATTGCCCAGGTACATTAGCTGAAATACATTATTTAATATACTCTGGAAGCCTATGTCTATTATCACTAAACATTTTTGTAAACTCTTTTATGTAATACCATCTAATTGTACCACTTATTGTATTCTTAGGTTAAACAAAATAAGTTTTAGTCTAATGCCTATTATTATTTTGTATTATTTAGATCTCATTGTTTTAACTACTACTTTTAATACTTATAATCTACCTCCTCTTTCTAAGAGTTGTGTGTGTGTGTGTGTGTGGAGAGAGAGAGAGAGAGAGAGAGAGAGAGAGAGAGAGATTGATTGATTCTCTTGAGACATTGCTTGTCTGAAATTTCTTCTCTAAGAGCAGGCAAAAAGAACTTTCTCAAGTACTCTCTATATTTGAAGAGAACCAGTTATATATAGTAAAATTATCCTAGTTTCATATTTGTATGATATTTTCCCATGACTATTGTGAAAAGCTTGATTTATTCCATATATTTCTCTTTTTTTTCTTTTTGCATAAGTTTCAACTGACTTCAAAAACTGTTTATCCTTATGGGACCAAGAGGTTGTACATGAACCTTACTTTTAATATAGGGCCTGATTTTTCCATTAAAGAATAAACAAAAAGATGAAAAGATAATGAAGTATCTGTAGGCAGGAGCTAGGACAATTTGTCTGCATGTAAACATCTTTGGTTTCCCTATCTCCTGGAGATAACCTGGAAGGACCTGAAAAGTTGGGCATATTTTTCTATTTCTTGCTTATCTTACAATATGTATAATGACCATTTACTGACTCACAATATGCCTTTGTATAGTGAAAATTTGCAAATTCACTATAGACAAAACCACCACAATTCTCTAGAAAGAGAAATAATATGTCCAAGGTCAAGCAACTAAAAGTGTCAAAGCTTGGAATGAACCTAATATCTGGACTTTCAAGACTTTTAATGATCTATTTTAACTCAGAAGGGAAAAAAAGTGTCAAAAATATTTGTAGGAAAGTAGAAACAACAAAAACAAGAACAAAAACCAAACTTAGGAGTACAGGTAAGAAGCCTTAACTGCCAAAAAAGAAAGAATATTATACAACATCCCAAATGACAGGAATTGACAGTAATTTATGTTTTTTTTTTTCCCCTAAAAGAAAGTATTTTACTTAGACTCATGATATTTACAAACAGCTCACCTTTCCCAGAGCAAGCAACAAAAGGAGATAGGATGAAGAAAAAAATTAAAATTTTCAATGAGGAAACAGCTAGAGAGATGGACAAAAGAAGCGTCACCTACAAAAGGAGCATGTTAGACAATCTGGGAATCAGAACCTGGAAAGTCAAGGAGGCCCTGTCCAAGAAGAAGTCTTGTGCACCCTTGGGTGAAGAGGTGGGGAGGAATAACTAGGTCCAGGGAATCTGTGTGGAGGAGAGGATAACAGGAAAGCAATCCACACATTAAAAAAAAAAAAAAAGTCATCAAGTCATTTCCACCAGAGAACAGACCAGGCATTTGAGAGACACACAATTGTCCCTCATGACCCGCATGACCACTCCTTGAATCCTTTGCACAATTACTCTCTTCAGATCCACCTGAGAATGGTGCAGATATACCTGCTATTTAACTGGTATCCAATCGTATATAGCTGTTTTTAAAATGTTGAAAAAGCACTATGCTGAGTGGTAAATAAGTGCTTCTCTGAGTCCAAAGAGAACCCATTACCACTCTTGATCTTTTCCCAGGGACTCTGCTTCAACATTACTTACTATGCCATTCTGAATATGTTGGGCATAATCTAGAATATGTTGGGCATCATTATTAGCAAGATGTCAAAGAAAGGCCTACTTCATATAAGCTTGTCCCTATAGGAAAATTCAACCCTTTCAAAACCCACTTTTCCCCTGCTAGTTCAATCTACTAGGACTTTAGCCCCTTATATTTTGAGATGCTTTGAGAAAGTTTGCATTTTTTTATTCTTTCCCCAGGCTAAGTTTGATTTCTGGTTAAACTGAACAGGGAAAAATTCAAGGTAGCGACTTTGAACAAAGATCGTATGACTTCACATTTTTGTCTAGAAAGTTTATGAATATGTCTCATAATCTGTGTCATCTCTGGGGTACTGAAAGCTTTCACTGATGATCTCTCCAGTGACCTCTATGAACTAATTTAGGGGAAAGTAAAAAAAAAAAAAAAAAAAAAAAAACCAGATAGGTGAACACATATATTTTAGCTGAATGAGATATTCTTGCACCCATATTATTTAGAGGAAAACATTCCTTTATATACTTTCATTCATATCCTAGGGGCCACATAAAAAAATCAGATGACTAATAAAAAAAATTATTTTTGGGGGGGGGTACCAGGGATTATACTAAGGGGACTTGACCACTGAGTCACATCCCTAACCCTATTTTTTGTATTTTTTATTTATAGACAGGGTCTCACTGAATTGCTTAGTGCTTGCCTTTGCTAAGGCTGGCTTTGAACTCACAATCCTCCTGTCTCAGCCTCCTGAGCCTCTGGGATTATGGGTATGTGCCACCATGCACTGGTTTGTATAAAAAATTTCTTGAAGAAAAACTGAGACACAGATAATCTGGAACCACCTTACTTATTTTATTGTGATAGTGCCTTATTTGCTCTGGGACAGCTATTTTTTTGTTTGTTTGTTTTGTTTTGTTTTGTTTTGTTTAACTCAAATGGTAAAGTGTTCAACAAGAGTAGAATCTCCATTTGCTGAATTCACCAGCAATTCAGCATGTTACACTGTTAAGCCATCCTGCTAAACAACAAATGAGATTCCAGAGGCCAAGGCTTGCTGAGAAAAGCACTTCTCACTTTATCTCCTTGTAGCTCAATAAAATAACAAAGACCCAGTTGGCCTAATTTTTATAATATTGTGTTTTTTCCTGGATAAACCATCTGGCTCCTGATTTAATCAAATCACACACTTTGAATATAGATTTAATCCTAGTTTTACTTGATGTTGGTGACTTCTTCCAGTATTTGCTTTGGACCAAATAGTAAAATGCCTCTTTGTTTATTCTAAATATTAGAGCTGCTTTCATGCTTTTGTTTGCTTGCTTTACTATACTCTTTTCTATTCATTCATTAGACAATAACTAGTGAATAGTTTACACTAATCAGTTTTTTCCATGTTTGTGTTTTATTCCAACTAAAAAGTAAAATTTATACTCATGTATTTCTTTAAAAGACCTGTACTGATAACACCAGCTAAAGTTTTCAAAGATAATTCACTGATTTCTATAATATTATATTCTGTATGCATACGTGAACCTTTTCAATTCATTTTCCTTAAGAATTTCATTGTCAGAAAGACAGTTGTATCCATTCATTCATATGTAGTATGACTTTTTTTAGAACTCAAAATTTGACATAAAGAATTCTTTAGTCATTATTTTCTGCTCCAAAAGGAAAATCTTAAAGAGAAACTTGATTACTTTTTTTAGTCACTATTTATACCTTTTCTAGAATTTTGTTCTTCATGCAGATCTACAAAGTATTAATTGAAGCAAATCCATTAAGTGTCTATGTCACACATCATCTTAAGCTATGAGTTCCCCTTACTAAGGAAAACCACTAACATTATGAATCAAAAGAAAATTCATTTTCTTTTCAGTATTTTGGGTTTTATTTCTGTAAATTCAATTATGATCACTTACTTTTTTTTTAATTTCTAAAATTTCCTCAGTCCGGTCACTTTCTCTTTTAGCTTGTCTGACTCAATCTTAATCTTCTTTATTTATAATAATACAACATTTTTATGGCAACTTACAATGGATGATAAACATTGAATTTTGTGACTTGATATTTAATCATGATGTAAGAAATATCTGCCAAAGCATCTTTCCAACAGGATTTTATTATCTTAGCCCTTCTCCCCTAATGTGTGTGTGTGTGTGTGTGTGTGTGTGTGTGTGTGTGTGTTTTAAGTTGGTTTCAAGCTTGAGTGTGAAATGTGGTTCTTTATCTTTCAGCTGGGCATCATGTTACCTCTGTGACAATACATCATTTCATTGTCTTACTCCTCAATAAGATGACAATTTTCATAAAATAATTCTATTTGAGAATCAAATAGCATAACAGAGTGGTCTGTAATATTTATCCATATTTTTTATGTATGGTATGTGCTCAATAAAGTATACATGAAGATTTGAGATATTTATCCTTGCATAATATGGGTATTTCACACTTTAAATTTCTTTTTGACCACTGCCCTTTTTATGTAAGTTTGGAGATTTTATTCTGTCTTTTCACTTAATTCCTAGGTCTATAAGTGAGAGATATGAAAATTATATTCTCATGTTCACGCAAATATCTGTCAAAAAGTGTTTTTAGAAAGAGTATTCCTAAGATTGAAAGTGTAGAAATAATCCAAATCTCCAACAATTGATTGATAAATTAAAAATGTGGCATATTCATACAACTGAATATTATTCAGCCATAAATATGAGCGAACTACCTATACAGTATGGGTTAACCTTGTAAACATATTCTTAACTGAAAGAACCCAGTCAATAAAACCACATTTTTTTTTTATTCCAGTCATACTCAAAGTCCAGAATAGAAAAATCCATAGAGATAATAAGTAGATCAGTGTTTACCTAGGGTTGGTCAGAGGGTACAGGAAGAGCAGTAGAATAACAAAAATTGAGCAGATTTCTTCTTGGGACTGTAAAGGTGCTGTAAATTAATTTTTAACATATATAATATCTACTGCATGGGTTTTGCTAAAATATATTTGAATATGTTTAAATAAAAATACAGGCAAATTATTTAGCTATTATAATCATGATTATATTTTAAAACTTTATTAAATTGCTTTTGAGTATTGAATGACTTAATATGGCGATATTTCTTTACAAAATGCCTTACTGTTGGTCATGTAAGGTAATGTACAAAATTCAGAATAATTTTATAAGTTTTTATTAGTATGTTTCTTTACTTGGGCAAAATATTTGCCTTTGCAGCATTGACAAAATACCTAAACCAAAAATAAACAAAGGCATTTCTTTTATATATAAAAATGAATATAAATTATATTCTATTTATTTGTATGACATCTAATTAAGATCTTGTCCCTAGGTTTGACATCAAGAGATATAATTATTTTCTCTGATGTCAGCTTTGGGCACCCAGGTTGGCTTCATTAAAGAAAGCTTCTTTTGCAATATTCTGCAAGTTAGAAGGTGACTCATTTCTCACTCAATGATTCTTCCTGTATTTTAGGAGACTCTTGTGCTATGCACTTATCAATAGTGCATGGAGAATACTTTCTCTGCTAAAGCTATGCTTATAAATGCTAGTATTCTCAGTTTCTTCTCTTCTCTAGCATGACATTTCATAGCAAAATTAAAATATACTGTAATTCTGTAGCTTCAGCCAAGCTCTGATTAGGTAACCCCCATTCAGTTTATTGAAAGTACTTATTAGCCAGATGCAATAATACTCTCCAGTGAATCCAGTAAGTTGAGGCAGAAGGATCACAAGTTTAAGGCCAGCCTGAACAATTTAGCAAGATCCTTTCTCAAAATTAAAAAAAAAAAAGGTGGTGGTGGGTGGGGGCTAGGGATACAGCTCAGTGGAAGCACCCCAGAGTTCAAAGCTCAGTAAAAAAAAACAAAACAACAACAACAAAAAACTTGTTCACAACATGGAACCCTATGTCATGTTCCTTCTGAATTCTAGAGGCTTGTAACCTCTCGCTGAAGAGGGATTTTGAGATTATACAGTTCCAATTCATAGTTTCCACAGCCTACATTATCCATATTATGGGTCTCATATTTTGTTCATATGTAGTTTATGAGACTCATACTCACTTTCTTTCCCATAGTCTGCTCTTTCTTCTGAAGAAGGTTTTGTCATGTGCTTCCAGACCACAATTCTTTTTGTTGTTATTGTTTTTTTTTTTTGTCTCACTAATTTAAACACAATTAGTTTGGAATTCAGTTCATCTAATTTTCTATAGTATAGTTGAAAAATGACCTATACTCTTTAAATTATGAGTTCATTTTTTTTTTAATTTTCAGATTGCCCTATAACATGTTAATCTAGTTTTCAGAAAACTGATCAACAGTAATCCAGAGGAAAAAACACATGAAGCCAATCTTTCCATGTCCTTTGAGATTATTATTGTTGAAATCATCAAATTATTAGATTTACAAAATTCTCCTTGGAGTGTAAGCTATGAGATTGATATCTATACGAAAACAAAAGACAGCTACTCATTTTCATGAAATAGATTTAATTGTCACATGATACCAATATGATTGTTTTTAAAATTCCAATCATTTACTTATACTTGAGAGTTAATTGAGCCACCAAGTATTGTGAATTTGATAGAGAAACTTGTAATTGTTCTGAGATAATGACCAATTTCAACATCTTCCCAAAACATATTAAATGATACTCATTTCCCTAAACCTTAAACAGCAAAATTTATATATAAATTTCTTCCTGAGATTATTAAGCATAATTTTAAAATTTCTTTATTGGTCCTTAATGTTGCTCTTAGAAATCACAAATTGTCAGCAAAATAATCTCAGCCCAGATGCTCTGTGCCTGACATGGGAAATGGGACCCTGAAAAGCTACGCCTCTCTACTCTTCTCTATTTTTTTCTGCACTAGGAACTATTAGGAAAGCAGCAGCTGCTTCCATCTATTGCCTCACTGTTCCAGAATTATACTGGACATAGATTATAATGCCCTTCCTATTGTCTCTTTATAGGACATGTAACTGAGTTGGAAAAACAGTAAGGGAAATATCTATGAAAGCATCTTACAGATAATTGGATAATTCAAAAGATCTAGTAGTGTCCACAACTGGTTTGAGCTCACGGGAAGTAAAAATGCTATTTCCCCCTATGATACAAAAAAAAAAAAAAGAGTAAGAAATGCAGGTACTAATTTAAAAAAACAAAATGCAAAGGCATGCTGTCAGGCTGGAAGGGATTTTAATGTACAAACAGTGACTGCATGTGTTTGACATACATGGTGACAGTTTGAAAGGCTTTTTATATTCACTATATTTTCATTAAAATTGAGCATGTAAAACTAGACATCCTATTACCAGATCGTAAAACCAATATATCCTCAATGTTTCTTGAAACGAGATTTTCACAAATTTGCAACTATAGGAATGTAACCTTGGGAAAGGTTCTGAGGGGCCCATCAAAAGTTAACACAAAAATGTGCTCAAGGAAAAAATACCTAACTTAAAAAAAAAATTGTTTTTGATACCTCAAATAACACTATTCCATTGAACTAATATTCCCAAGTTTGCATAAAACTAAGCCATAAGCAATTTATTCTGAACATCTACCATATTTGAATAATAATAATCCTAGTACATCAAAATTTTATATTCATGTTAATATAGAGAAGGCAACTAATACTCTTTAACTGATTTTAGGGGAAATAGAGTTAAATCCAAAAGTAAGAAAAATAACCAAGAATACACTGAAAGAGTATTAGATTCTGAGTTTGTGATTTTGATCCCATCTTCTCATCTTCTTTTGAAAATTACCTCTTTCTTGTCTTCATTCAAACCTGTCCTGTATCATCACATATTTTCTTTCATTCAATCAACAACATGGTGATCCCTTAGTTAGCTAGGATATTTCTCTGAATTTCACTAACACAATTTAAAAATTAAAATGAGATTTTATATTATCTTAATGACAAATACTCTTTTTCAGTCAGTTCAATTAATGGAAATTTCACTTTAAAATGAAATGAAGGCTACATGTAAAATAAAAGCTAACATAATGGCACCATGCACTCATTATCTAAGATTGTGCTTTTGACATTTGCTTTGATGCCAAAGGAAGGTACTTCCACAGTAACTATAGAAACAGATTGTTCTATGGATTAGAGCCCATTTCTTTCTATCAGTTGCTGCTAAGGAATATATTTGATGCATTGTAGTGAACACTAATTATACCAATGATTTAGCAGCAAATTTCAGATGGTGTGATCCTCTTTGGGCAGGAAGATTTGCATAGCAATTTGAACTTTCCTATAATTCTTTAAGTATTAATTCTAACAGGCTTAACTGCAAATATTGAAAGGCATTCATGTTGGTTCAGGGACTGAATTAATTACCATATAGTATCAGTAGAAATAATTGTCAATACAGTTATAGAAACTATTGAAACTGGAGTCTGGGTCAGAACTATGTAATTGCAAGTAACAATGCCAGAAAATGCCAGAAATTAGATGATTTTAATCCTAAAGACAGTTCAAGTAGATGGCTCGTCTTATGAAGAATATGGTGGGCACTACCAGTCAACTGGAAGTTATTACAAAGGTGTTAAATACCAATGTATATACTTTAAAATCTCATTTTTTTTCTGGCAACAAGTTACCTCTAAAATTGTAGTTCTCTAATACAAGGCAAACACTCTGTGTGGTAGTACATTAGAGATTTTATACATTAAGATGTTAACATTATTTGAGAGCTCATGACATTATTGGATTCAGAATAATTTCCCAGGTACAGGGAGAGGAAACTAAAAGCATTCACATAGAAGAACAAAGTGAAATGATGAATATTTTCCTTTTTCCCTTTCACTTCAATCAGGAATACCAAATAAGAGACACAAGAAATAGTTTAACTCCAGTCTTCCATATGCCAGGCACCTCTATGTGTGAAAGCCTTCTTTCCCATTAAACTAAGATGTTTCTCCTTCCAGAATAATTCTTGAGCCACTTTTGATCAACATAGTTCAAAATGAGTTGAAGCCACTTTTATTGTTCTAACATTCCTCAGATAACAAGAAATGGGGTGGGAGGAGGAGGAACTGACTTAAAGCAAAAGTACAATGTTATCAGAGATTAGCAGACATGGCTGAATAGTAAGGGGCTACCCAAATTGTGGAGAGTTTTGTTAATAATAAATGTTACATAGGAATAGTGAATGCACAAATATGCTCCAGATATCCTGGGGTTTCAATTATAAAAGTTCAGGTATTTCTACTTTTATTTATAACACATGCTAGAATTTTCCTCTTGTTCTGCATCCTCACATTTTAAGATTTATTATAATTTTACCCACTGACCTCCAAATTAATATTGGGCCAACAATAAAAAAGATTTATTATGAGCAACTGAATAAAAATCAACACTACTCCTCAATGGGAAGCAATCTACATGTATTACAACTTGAAAATTATTTATTGTCATTGATAGAATTCATGCCTTCTACTTTGCCACTCAAAAATATTTCCATGTCTTTAAAGTACTACTTGTGTTGCTCATTCAAGTTTTATCCAGGTTCCACCTTTACCATGTTTTTTTCTTTTTATTTTTAGAGAGAGAGGGAGATAATTTTTTAAATTTTATTTTTCAGTTATGGTGGACACAACATCTTTATTTTATTTTTCTGTGGTGCTGAGGATCGAACCCAGTGCTTCGTGCATGCCAGGCGGGCGCATTACCACTTGAGCCACATCCTAGCCCACCTTTGCTGTGTTTCTGACTCCAGGATTATGCTAAGCGTGACTTCCCCTATAAATTTATATTTCCTATTCCCCAAGTAGCATTAGGTGCCAATATTCTATACTCCTCTGGAATTCTGTACATGTTTGTACTACAGGAGTTTTTATTCCTGTGTTTAGTGGATTACTTGTTTATCTACCAATTGGACCATGAGATTCTTAAGCAAGCCTTATATCAATTATATCCTTTATATATCTTTTATCAATTATAATTGATCCTTATATCAATTATAATCAATTCAATTATATGCGCTATTGTCTTTAATTATAATAAACTTGGGGACTGGCAAGAATGAGAGGATGAAATAGGAAGAGGTAACAAATAAACTCAATAGACATCTCAAATGAAATAAGCACACAGAGAACACGTGACTCCACAACTTCTGCCCATATTGTTCCTCGCTCTGATTTGTTTCCTCCTGAAGTGGCACAATTATTCACTCAGTTGTTTAGATCTAGAACTTTGTGATAAGAAGTTTCACTCCATCTTGATGTTTACTGACAACTTCTAACGCTCATTCTTCCCGGTTGTTTACAACTCTGCATAAACTATAAACCTTTGTTGCTCCTTCATTTGATGTAGGAAGGAGATTTGTACCATGAATGAAAACTTAAGCCCCATATTCAACCACAATCAAAGCTTGAGCCAGTCTCCTCTTCTGCCTTCTCACGTCTTTTTAGGCTTCCTTGAGAGGACTACCCGGCTCTCCTCAGAGTTTTCATGTACATAAGTAAAAGAGTGTTTCATAACCTGTTACTGTGTGTGTGGCACCTTCAGTCCATATGTGGAAATCAGATTTTGACTAGGAGTCTGTTCTGCTTTGGAGATTCATTACAATAATCTCACAAGTTCTCCTTAATTTTGATTTCCCTAATACACCTTTTAACACCCCATACCCATATCTGTCATTTCTGTCTTCAAATGTATATTCCTGGTCTATCTCCTTTTCCTGATTTCACAGGTCTGAGCCATCATCACAGTTCTTGGACCATTTATCACAATCCTTCTACTTGTGCCCAAAGGCTGGAGATGTACCTCAGCAGTAGAGCACCCCTGGGTTTAATCCTCAGTTCAGGAAAAAAAAAAAAAGACTTTATTGTCTGCACAAATACTACAACAATACTTAGGACGATAAGCGAAATCTCAGTGTTCCAATGTTAAATACTATGATTTGGCTTTTTAAAACACATTTATAAAATTATAATGATTTATCACCAACGTGAGCTAAGTCATGACCACATATCTGACTTCATCTCTCCTGAGTCAACTCTATACCTGACAGGCTTTGGTCATGCTGCCCTAACTTTTTCAGTACACTAATTTTATTCTCCCTTCAGGAACTTTACATTTTCTAAATCAGAGAAGATCACCAATGATTAGTATTAGAGTTTTACAGAGAAACAGAACAAATAAATGGATAAATGGATCAACAGATAAAAAGTGTATATAGATTTATAAAAAGTGAGCTCACATGATTATACAGACTTAGATGTTCTATATTTGCTGTCTGCAGACTGGACACTCTGAAGACACATCAATATTTCAGTCAGCTTTTTCATAGCTATGTCTAAAAGACCCAACAAGAACAATTTTAGAGGAAGAAAAGTGTATTGGGGGCTCAGGGTTTCAGAGGTGTCAGTTCTTAGACAGTCGACTCCATTTCTTGGGAATCAAGGAGAGGCAGAACATCGTGGCAGAAGAGTACTGGGGAGGAAAGTATCTCAGGAATGATCAGGAAGCATAGAGAAACACCACTCACCAGATACAAAATATATACTGTCATGCTTCCAATGAAAAACCTCCCTGCCTTCCGGTAAGTTACCATCAGTTAATCCTTTTCAGGGGATTAATCCACTGATTTTGTTAAGGCTCATAACCCAATCATTACTCCTCTAAGCTTCTGCCTGAACTTTTCACCAATTTCTCCCATCATTCATCCCTTAATCCTTTATGGTTTGGATATGAGGTGTCTCTTACAAGCTCACATATGGGAAAATGCAAAAATGGTCAGAGGAGAAATGATAAGATGGTGAGAGTGGTAAACTAATCGGTGGATTTGTCCATTTGATAGATTACTAATTTGAATGGTTTATTGGGTGGTAACTATACGCAGGCGGGGCATGACTAGAGAAGGTGGATCACAGGCAGCATGACCTTGGGGATTATATTTTGTCTGTGGCTCCTTACTTCCTTTCACATTACTTTCTGATTGCCATGAGCTGAGGAACATTCCTTTACCCCATTCTTATTGCCATGATGTTCTGCCTCATCTCAGGATCACAGAAATTGAATCAGCTGACCATGGACCGAACATCTGAAACCATGATACCAAAATAAAGTTTTCCTCCTCTAAGCTGTTCTTATTGAATATTTTCTCCACAATGATGAGCATCTGACACAGAAATGGGTACCAGAAGTGAGATTGCTACTATGATATACCTGACCATGTGGTTCAGAAACATTTGGAACTGGTTTGCAGAAGTATTTGGGGGAAGTTTGGAGATACAGACTGGAGAAGCTTTAGAAAGTTGTAAGTAGACCTTCATGGACAATTATGGTGAAAGTTAAGAAAAACAGAATGTGGAGAGTAGGTTGGAGAGCAAAGACTGCTTGTAAGGTTTCAGAAGGGAAGAAGGACTCTATTGGGAATGCAACAAGAGGCAATTCCTGTTAAATCATGACAAATAGTTTTGTCTGCATTTTGCCCATGTCCTGAAACATTGTGTTGGGCTAAATGTAAAGGTAATGAAATAATCTGGCAGAAAAAATTTCAAGGGAACAGATTATTCAGGTGGTGCCATGGATATTACTGCCAGGTTTTAGAATGGTTTATTATGAGAAATGGGAGCTAAAGATACACAGGAGAGAAGGAATTTAAAAACTTACAGTTTAGCCAAAGAAGAAGCATGTGTAAAGCTTTGGCCAAGGAAGATGTAGATGCTGAAGAAATTATCTCCATTACAGAGAATTGCTTTGCACAGAGACAATAGGAGAGATGCCTAGAAGGCATCACAGGAATTATCAAGACTATACCCAAATGAAAACTTGTATGTGTGTGTGTGTGTGTGTGTGTGTGTGTGTGTGTGTATAATTGATTTTAATAATTTCAGGGGCTCAAAACCAAGGGTTTGCCTTGAATCTCTGATAAGATTAAGATTTGGGTCTTGGTCTTAGACTTTTGTACAAACCTGGAACTAATAAGACTATGGGAGCTCTTGACGATGAACTGAATACACTTTGCATTTTCAGATGGACATTAGCTTTTTAAAACATTTGTTCTAAGTAGTTATACATGGTAGTAGAATACATTTTGATATATCATACATAAGTGGCATATAACTTCTCATTCTTATGATTATACATGATGTTGTATAATCATATATATACACATAGGCTCATAAAGTTCAATTCATACTACTATCCTTCCTACCCCCATACTCCCTCCCCTTCCTTCACTCCTAAACTTTTCCTCATCTAATTTGTTCTTATCAATTGTTTTGGCCACAATAAGAAAAAATCTAACACGATACTCTGTTGTTTTGTTTTACATTTGTTACTGCCTTTGTTTGCATTATGTGTTTCTATTTTACTGTGTTGAACTTTTTCGCTCAAGAAAATATATATTTCAAGGGGCACAAATTTTGTCAGTCCTCATCCCTGGAATATATCTAGTATGTAGAATAATATCTAAGGGTACACCCTCAGTAAAATGTTTGTTGATTAAACGAATAAATAAAAAAATGTATCATCTCTCAGCACCTGTTCATCTCTCTCCCTCACACACAGAGCAAACTAAAGGTATGCAATGAGACTGAATAAGTGAGAAAATCTGAATCAATTCAGAAAATAGAAAAAGTTCAGTCAGAACAATTTAGGGAATTGTAGAAAAATGAGTGTATATATATAAAATTGTCATAATTTCGGCTGCATTGTGATAGATTCACAGTAAGTCCCCTTTGGTCCCCAGTTTTATCAAAAAATGCAGGACTTAGGATACAGCTTCAGCATTCAGCCATCTTCTTCTAGTCCATGGGTAACTGAAATGCTACTGTTACACATAATTTTCTATAGTTCCTTCTTATATGCAAATTAACCTTTTCATGAACATTCTTCTTCTTTTTTCTCCTTGATATTTTTATTTATTTTAATTAGATATATATGACAGAAGAATGCATTTTGATTCATTGTGCATAATTGCAGCACAACTTTACATTTCTATGGTTGTACATGATATAGTGTTGCATATATGTGCAGTCATATGTGTACCTAGGGTAATGATGTCCATCTCATTCCACTATCTTTCTTAACCCCATAACACCTCCTTATCTCTCCCTCCTCTTTGCCTCCTTCTTTTAATGCTGAGTAATATTCCATTGTGTATATATACCACACTTTCTTTATGCATTCATCTATTGAAGAGCATCTAGATTGGTTCCACAGTTTAGTTATCATGAATTGAGCTGCTATAAACACTGATGTGGCTGTGTCACTGTAGTATGCTAATTTTAAGTCCTTTGGGTATAAACCAAGGAGTGGGATAGCTGGGTCAAATGGTGGTTCCATTCCAAGTTTTCTAAGGAATGTCCACACTGCTTTCCAGAGTGGTTGTACCAATTGCAGTCCCACCAGCAATGAATGAGTGTGCCTTTTCCCCCACATCCTCGCCAGCATTTATTGTTGTCTGTATTCTTGATAACTGTCACTCTGACTGGATTGAGATGATGAAATCTTAGAATAGTTTTGATTTACATTTCTCTAATTATTAGTGATGTTGAACATTTTTTCATATATTTGTTGATTGAATGTATATCTTCTTCTGAGAAGTGTCTGTTCAGCTTCTTAGCCCATTTATTGATTGGGTTGTTTATTTTTTTGATGTTAAGGTTTTTGAATTCTTTATATACCTTGGAGATTAGTGCTCTATTTGATGTGTGTGTGGTAAAAATTTGCTCCCAAAATTTAGGCTCTCTTTTCACCTCATTGATTGTTTCTTTTACTCAGAAAAAAAATTTGTGGTTTGAATCCATTTCGTTTATTAATTCTTGATTTTATTTCTTATGCTTTAGGAGTTTTGTTAAGGAAGTTAGGGCCTAACATGACATGATGAAGATTTGGGCCTCCATTTTCCTCTGTTGGACACAGAGTCTCTTGTCTATTTCCTAGGTCCTTGATCCACTTTGAGTTGAGTTTTGTGCATGATGAGAGATAGGGATTTATTTTAATTTTGCTGCATATGGACTTCCAGTTCTCCCAGCACCATTTGTTGAAATATGGCCATACTACCCAAAGTGCTATACAGATTCAAAGCAATTCCACTTAAAATACCATTATCACTTCTTATATAAATAGAAAAAGCAATCATGAAATTCATTTTGAAAAAAAAAAAGAGACCCAGAATAGCCAAAGCAATCCTTAGCAAGAAGAGTGAAGCAGGAGGCATCATAATATCAGACCTTAAAGTATACTACAAAGCTATAGTAACAAAAGTGGCATGGTATTAGCACCACAATAGACATGTAGACCAATGGTACAGAATAAAAGACGGGAGCCAAACTCATATAAATTCAATTATCTCATAATATACACAGGCACCAAAAACACACATTGGAGAAAAGGTAGCCTCTTCTTTTTTTTTAACTATAAAAATAGACATATATTTAGTTTAGTCATTATAAGAACTTCCTGGCATCTTTTCTTCCTGCTATTGATTGTAGCAGGCTGATCATCTATCTATATTAGTTTTTTTTAATTTTTTTAAGAGAGAGAGAGAGAATTTTTAATATTTATTTTTTAGTTTTCTTTGTTTGTATATGGTGCTGAGGTTCGAACCCGGGCCGCATGCATGCCAGGCAAGCGCACTACCATTTGAGCCACATTCACAGCCCTCTATTAGTTTTTGAATTACAGACAGAACTTGGAAAGATATCCAGGAGAGGGATTAGGACCCTTTGCTATAGCTTCAGGATAAGAGTAAAACTACACAACATTGTATCTAGATGGTAAGGATTGCACAGTTACCCAAAGCACACCTGGGAAGGAAGATTGCCTCTGTCAGTTTGTAAATCTATCACCTCTTTAGAGATAGTACAGTTATCTACTCAGGTGATTATAGAAGCTGACTATAGAGAACACAGTATCTTCAAAATGTAAGATGAGAATTTATTGTGATATTTTAGTATGTACCTTACACCCTCTGACTTTCAGCTTAAGAAACTTCATTTGAAAAACTTCAGCTGGACTCAACAACACTAAGAAAAACCAAATAGATGATTTTCGTCATTTTTAAGGCCAAAGCTTTAAATGATCATAACCCAAGGATTAGGAAATATAGTAGTAGTGGTAATTTCAATAAATGAACAATAACAGAAGGTGAAAGACACTTTGGAAGGTGAAACACTATAAAGCATAGTGGCTAGGAACAAGGTTTTGGAATTAAGTATGGCAGCGTTCACATTCTTCTTTTTTCATTTATCGTAAGATACGGAAAAATGACTTGACTTAAAATCCTTAGTTTCAAAGTGATTATAACACAACCAGCCTCTTTCAGTAATCATAGAATAAATAGAATAATGTACAGAGTACTTAACATAGAGGTTAAGTACATATGGTAAAAGCTGTACTTAAGGAAGTCATTCTTAATACTAGTGATTTATATTCATTAATCATGACTTTAGTCTCTTAAAATTTTAGCAATACAAAGAATTCTGTACTGTTTTATGAAGAAAAGTATCACTTAGCTGTAAATATATGCCACTAACTCATAAGTTTTATTTAAGTATGTACTCAGAAATACCCATAAATACATATTAGCTTTTAAGATCAAAAACTTATGGGAGAGTAATGAAGACAATCAGAGTAACTAGTTGAAAGGCTTTTTTCTTGGTGTCCTCAGTTTTATTTGGCTTGTTTGGTGTGCTCTCCTTTCCTTTTAGGCCTGTGTAGAACTTCAGTAGGGTTCACTGTCTGATTGCCTTTAGGGATGTTATTTGATATAGTTTTTCAAAACCTCACTAAAAGAATAAATTGCCTTAGGTATTTTACTCAAAACTCAGATTAATGATTTTTAATTTTCACAATCTATGATTAAAAAAATATCTTATAAAATAGAGAGGAAAAAATGTGTATAACAGATATTAATGGAGTTAAAGTAGCTATAGAGACCATACGGCTTCAGAAACTTTATTTTCAAACATAAATAAACATCTGGAAAACTTGAGAATGTCAGTTATGAACAGTGTTAGAAGAAGAGAACAAAATTAAAAGGCATGAGCTGTTGCTGTTCTTTTTTCTTGTTTCCCAGGCACATGATACAATTAAGTAAAAGAAGACATCCAAGCCAGGTTCTGCTGCTGTCTTGAGTGCACAATGGCATAAATAATCTAGAGTCACTGATGAGAACACATGCTTAGCCTCTACCATCTGCTCCCTCAAAATAGAGAGGGGACATTTTCGATCAGCTTTAGTTCATGGCCATTTGCTGAGTAATTGCAGGAATCAGCCAGCTTTCAGCTTCAGCTCATTCCCTACCTAAGCACTTGATACTTGAAAACATTTCATTTCAACCTATGCGCAATAACTTGGGGGACATTTTCTCCACAATTACTAAGGTACACATGTAATATTCTCATAAATGCAAACACAACCGTCAATAATACTGTTATAACTTTACTACAATAAAAATTTTTACCTTCTTATTCTCTTTTTAAAATTTTTATCCCTCACACATTTGAATATTTGAAATGTAGAATTTTAACATAATATTGAAAGGTTAAATAGCTTCTAATCCTTTCACATATATATATATGTGAATATATGTGTGTGTGTGTGTATATATATATATATATATATATATATATATATATATATATATATATACACTTCAAATATATACTCATTAAGCCTTGAAAATGGAGATTTAGTTAATTTCATTTCTGGAAAGTGTTTGATATATAGCTGAGTTGACAGTACCTACACACAAACAAATCAGGTAATTTGGAAGTACAAAGGGTTTCCAACTCATAGAACAATTGAGAAGATGTTCCTATTTTTGAATTCTGATTTTAAAATAGAAAAAAATAATAAAGTGAGAACCCTTTCAGGATTATTTACCAAGTCTCTCATGACCATTCTATGGATCTCTGCTTTAGGAGTAATACATTCCTATCTATGCCTCTGATTCATCCCTGGAAAGCCTCATACCTGGAACAATACACCACAACTTGCTTTCTAGCAGGAAAATGAGAGAAACTATTATAGTAGGAGAGTTGGAAATCAAAGATTAGTAAATTAATACTTAATCCCATCAATTTTAGAAAGTCTACCTATGGAACTGAAGATCTGGAAATTGGTATCCATGACCTAGCTAACGCCTGAAAGACGTTCTTTTCTTTAATTTGATAATTACAGCTTAAACTTTCTACTAGGTTTTTCTGTAAGCTTAATTAAAATATCTTTATGATCATGTAAAATGACTGAGGATAAAACATTTGGAGATAGGATGTGTGTTCTCTATATTTTTTATTAAATGAGTAGAAGCAAATTCAGAAAACCACATTTATATGTCAGAGTTCAATGCCTGATAAAAATTTTGGCCAAATTATTAAATACACTTCATGATAACAGAAATACTGGTTGCCTAAATCCCAGAGACTTGGTCTTATCTTTTATTATATTCCAGGCTTGGGTAATGATACTATGCAAGCTTCCCAGGCCACACTGATGATAACAGGACATAGTTTCATGTGTATTCTACCACCTCATTTTCAACTGTAGTATCTGGAGTGACTCTGAAGTAATAGGGTAGTTGTTATCATTCAGGGCAATTTTTTTCCTAGTGAGGAATAAGAGCTGATTGAAAAGCAAATAGCTTTTGGAGATTTTTCATGTACTTCTCAGAAGATCCCAGATGAAACAAGTCTCTCAGCATGATGACTTCAAAATCTATTCCTTATATTAGCTTTTTGTCTTTCCCCATCTCGCTCTCTGATCCATATCCCTATTCTGGGATGATCTAATAAACTAATTTCATACAAGCTTTGTTTCAAACAATGCATTCATGGGAACAAAAGGCATCATTGATAGGAATAACACTAGAGAACAGACCCTAAGGATTCTGCAACCATTTTATTCCCTGGTTAGACTAAGAAATACTCCCCTTCTGGTGGAAAGTGCAGTTATCATAATCCTTGGAACAATCATTAAGACATTCTTCTAGGAAGAGTTGTATAAATTATGGATAGAAGGATATCCTTGAATTACACATTTAAACAATTTTGCATTTGCCTGACTTTGTTAAAAATTTTGAAAACTTTGGTGATTGCTTTTTTTAAAACTAACTGATTTGTTAACTTACTTTAGAAGTTATGAAAAGGAAAAAAATATAGTGATCACATGTCAACTCTGGGAATTCTTGGAAAACCAGAAAGTCTAAAGGACAGTGTTTAAAATGATCCACAGCTCAAGGTTCTTGGGTACACTGGGATGTTTCAGTTCATCAGTGGGCCAGAAAATGGGTAGCTATTGCACTGCTACCTCTCCCAAGGGGATTCTGAGCTATGATTAGTATACTTGCTTGTTTCATTTTATATAAAAGAAGGATTTACCATAGGAAAAAATAGGCATAAATGCATTGGCCATAACATATGACTTTATATTTAGTCGGAATCTTTAGAATTTCTGATAAAAGGATATCAAAGAAAAACTTTGACAGACTTATAAGAGTGGGCAGGGGACAGGTATATTTTTGTGTCTCCTGTTAATACCTTCCACAGACCATTCACTATATAGTTATGCACTTAAGAACAAGACAGGTAGACAAATGGATCTTTAAAGAAAGGATCACTACTTCCCATCCTTCTCCTTACTTGTGTGATGAGCCCTTTGAAATAGTATAAATTATAGAAATGATAAAGTCTACGTATCGGTTTACTAGCATGCCTCCCCCTAAGAAAGATGATCTCATTACTGCTGCTGCTGAATGTCTAGACCTGTCAACAGCAGAGATTAAAAGATATGGTACTTGTCCTTTATGTTATATAAATGAATATGAAACATATAATAATATGATAGGTAGGGATTGGTGTTACAAAGAAAACAAACAGAGTCTATGAGGTTAGGGAAGTGGATATCTTGATATAGTATAAGGATGGCTTCTCAGAGAGGAAGAACTTGAAGCAGAGTTCTAAAAGGAAAGAGGAAATAGGGAATATGGGTATATAGGAAAATAATATTTCAGGAAATAGGAAATTCAGGTTCAAATTCTTGAAGCTAAAGCAAGCTAAGTGAGAGAATAATGGCCAAGTAGGCTAGTGTTGCTGAAGCATTTGCATAAGGAAGAGAGTACTACCATTTGAAGTCTAAGACATCATGGGAGAGATGATGATAAGCCATTTATAAAATTCTAAGCTCATGAGTATTATTCTAGGTAAAATGAGAAGTCATTGAAGAATTAGAGGAAAGGGATCATAGGACCTAAATAAGAATTTAAAAATATCTTCCCATGAGGATCTTCTCTTCTATATGATAATATTAACATAAGCTGAGTATCACTAATCAGTAAATCTGAAATTCAAAGTACTTCAAAATCTAAGACTTTTTGAATTGCTGTGTGACACCACAAATGGAAAATTCCACACCATGAAATTTTGTTTCATGCACAAAATCATTAAAAATATTGTATAACATTACCCTCAGGTTAAGGTATATATGACACCTAAGTGAATTTCATGTTAGACTTCAATCTCACACCCAAGATATTTCATTACATATATGCAAATATTCCAAAATCTGAAAACATTTAAAATCCAAAATACTTCTGGTCCCAAGCATTTCAAATAAGGGATATTCAATCCAGATGTAGGAATCTACCGCAGTAGTATGAGAGAGAGAGAGAGAGAGAGAGAGAGAGAGAGAGAGAGAGAATCATGGCTTAAACTAGGCTTGGTATATGGAGAAGTGGTGAAGGAAAAGGGTGCAATTCTAGATACATTCTTGTAACATATGTAATTATGCACACATCTGTAAAAGCATTTACTAAATTAGAGAGTACAAGAGTTAGGAAGGATAGGTTCAAAAGTACTTTTAACTCTTATACTGTTTGTTCATCCATGAAAGACCTCAGAGAAATTACAGATATGTGTTCTTTCTTTGTATGTATCTGCATTTTGCTGACTTTTATGGCCAGTCTTTTTAAATCACTTCACAAGGAAATATAGGAAAGGATGAGACTGTTTTTTAAAGTTTACAGGTGATTGTTTAAAAACAAAGACAACCTTACTTTTGGTAGAGATTGCTTTTATGTCATTATTTCAACTGATGCTCTTCCAGAAAGCCAGCAACCTGATACATCATTGTGATGTGCGAGATGCCACAGTTGAGATGTGATTCATTTCTCCATGAACATATCATCTTCAACTTTTACAATAAAGTTTACTGAAAAATGTGTTTGTTGAAAAGATCAAATTTCTTCCCTCAAACAATATTTTTTTTCCTTTGATGTTAATGTGGATACCTGCTTGCATTGGCTTTCTGTAAGTATTTTAGATTGACATTGAAGTGACTTCCCCGCGAAGGAGAACTCAGCAGGGATACAAACCTCTATTCACCTGAGGGAGTTCATGGTAGGCTCCTATATTGCAGACCTAGTTTTCTTCTCTTGAGAGCTACAAATTTCTGGCCTCTAAAACCTCTTAGAGACTTCTGCCATCCCAACCTCTCCCTTGTGTTTTATTCTAGCCCTCCTCTGCAGCTGCCACTTACATATTTTTCTATCATTTCATGGTTTACCAGATGGGGAAATTAAAAAATAATGAATTCATAGAGTTTAACTCATCACAGTAATGAAGTTTCACATAAATGATCCTTCCACCAAAATACAATATGCTTAGTTGGCACAAAGGTTGTGCAGCTAAAACTTAGAAGAGGAAGCCATCCACTATTCTATATGTATTATCTCCAGATAGCCAAGTAGCATTTTGCAAATCACTTAACCTATCTTTTTCTCTTTATTAATTTGAATTACCTCATATAAGTATTCATAATTACTTAGGATATGTCTTTGATTAATGCTCATACCATTCAGACGCATCCAGAGGGTATGTGTTGAACACAGGGGGAAAAGTCTTTCATTACTGAATCAGTTATTCTGGCAACCTCTATTATCCCAGGGGGAAAATAATTTTACCTTGGAATGAAAAATAGCATCCACATAATATTCAATTTATAGATGAGAATAACAAAGCCTAGGGAGTTGGTATGTCCTGGCAAGACAGATGGGTAATTATTAGGAGGGTAGAAACTAGAACCCAATTACATAGGTCTTCAAATAAATATTTCATCCATAATGTCATAGTTACTATACAATTAGGATGTTCAAAGACTAGCAAAATAAAGAAGTGTAAAATTTAGAATAATTAAAAGATGAAAATATCTATAATTTACTATTAAGAAAAAATATCTATCAGGTAGCATACTTGTAAGCTCTTGAACTAGGAACAAAACCAATCCTATTAATATTAAACTCAAACTCATACTAGTAAATCATATGTAATTACACTTTCTCTGTTTAAAAAGGATTTACTTCTGAGGGATAGCTCAGTTTTATATAAGAGCTGATAGAGTATCTAAAGTCAATAAACTCCTTCAGGCTAACACTGCATCTGCTGGGCAAACTTCAAATCTTTACTCAAACTTCAGAGGTGTGAATTATTGGCCAGATGGATAATGATTATTCACTACAACACTCCATATAACAAGGTGTCTCTCTGGATAAAACATAAATATTAATAAAGGCTTTTGTTCAGGAGACAGTACTAACATCAGAACAGTATGAAGAATCCAGATCTCTACAGAGGAGTTTGCCCTAGGGGAACAGACATACCTGGGCTATGATGGATCACCTTAGCAATCATGAAGGAGGATCACAAATCTTAGGAACCAAGGAAGCATGATTTATTAAGGACAGAAATTACTGAGGACAATAGGAAAAGCGGAGGAATTGGCTTTGGAAGTGTCAGAGGAATAAGGAATAAAATTAAACAAATACTCTAAACATATTTTGAGTGGAACAAAAAAAGAGTTAAAATATGTAAATTAAAAACAATTCAGAACTCAGATACAGCAGCCATATAGAATTCCATACATGCATCTCCCTTTTAAATCAGGCAATTATTTTAAAACTTTATATGACCAAAAGATAATACAAAATCTAGAAATTGAGATTGTTTAGTTTTATATGAACACATCATTCTTTTGTTTTCCATAATTGGAAAGGAATTATTCATATGTTGCCTTGGGAAATATATTAGTTTTATACCTCACTCCAGTATTCTTAGAAGGGTCTAAGGTTTGAAATAAAAGTGCTGCTAATTTTTAGACAACTTTTATAAAATGACTCTACAACTTCAAAAATAACTTCAAACATGCTCAACCACACTACTACCTTCGTTTTTAAATCTGAGGAGGTGCAAATATTAAAATTGGTTTTCATATGTGTATGTCATAAAGTAGTTGGATAATCTACCCTTTCATGAAAATATTTCAAGTGTGTCTACATGTTCTCTGTTTCTTTTGTTAAGTAGTCAGTCTGAATAGTTTAATATAGAAAATCATTAAAATATGTATGAAATGTTCTTAAAATATTTAGCAGGTATATTCAATATGTATATGATGTCTCAAATGAAAAACATAGACCATAATTATAACATGGCAACATACAAGTAAATGTGGCAGACTGGTTTAAGATCTGCATATGATCCCCCTACCCATGCCTGCATCCACACCATTTTCTCCTAATGTATTAAATATAGCATCAACGTTGATCACTCAGATCCTGATTGGATATGAATAAACTTTTTGGCTCCCATGAAACTATTTTAAAAATTCCTGAAAAGTGTTCTATTCATATTTTTTAAAATTTTAGTTTCAGGGAGAGGGGAGTTTTTTGTTTGTTTGTTTGTTTTTTTAAATAGCACATGTGTTATTGGAATTGCTAATGTTAAAAATGCCAGACTTACCGAAACTGTGCATTTAATGCTGTTAATAAAGAATGAAACTTTATGGTAATGCTCTTTTCCTCAAAAAGTATCTCTATTAACCATAGGCATTAATTGCCAAGTGATTAGATCATTGGTGGGAAAATGAAAGTTCTTTGCAGATCATAACACCAAGGAAGTAAAAACACAAGCATAAAGAGAATAAAAATGTGGTACCAATAATATTAATAAGAACTATTTCTTTGGCTACTCTTCTCCTCAGTTGTAACATTACGCTTGTCTCAAATGGGGTTTTTCAGGATACATTTCCCCTGAGTTCACTTTCTAGAATCTAGGGGGCATATTAACCACCTTTACTCCTCCCCAGATTTGCCTGACATGTTCACTTAATCTCCTCTCCTGGGCATCCTGTGAACACTTGCCAAACACTGACAGTGCTGAATGGTAGAGGGTGTTGATGTCTGCCTTGAGGCATTGTTTCACTTGCAACCAAAGAGCTAGCTGGCAATGTCTTCTATTGTTGCAGAAACTGCTGGCAACAATACCATGGATGCTATGTGCTCTCAGTGTCCTGTGGTGATGTTTGAGCTTTTACTCACTTGTAAATTACAGGCCTTAAAGACTCAGAAAAAAAGCCTATGGGGGATCAGAAGAAGGAAGCTTTTAATAAGTAAATTTAGAATCATCCTTCCTCTCATACTGATCTTTGAACCAAGTTTTTGCAACCATTTTTTTCTTAATCTGAATAGTATTTTCCCCAGAAGTTCTGTATTTCTTTCTCAAAAATATCTAAATGCACAAGAAACCTTAGGCTCAAGGAGGATTCTTAGCTCTAGGGAAAGAAAAGTAAAAGTGTTACTGAGAAGTACTAACAGCAAAAAGAGTTCCAAATTGGAATGATTAGAATTGCTGGTGGGAATGCAAATTGGCACAACCATTATGGTAATGCTCTTTTCATTAATAAGTATCTCTTTTAACCATAGGCTTATGGAAAGTGGTATGTAAATTCCTCAGAAAACTTGAAATGGAACCACCAGTTGACCCAGGTAACCCACTTCTGGGTTTATACTCAAAGAACTTAAAATCAGCATATTCCAGTGATGAAACCACATCAATGTGTATAGCAGCTCAATTCACAATAGCTAAACTATGGGACAAACCTAGGTACCCTTCAACAGATGATTGGATTAAAAATGTTATATATATATAATATTACTCAATCTTAAAAAAGAATCAAATTACAGCATTTGCCAGTAAATGGATGGAGCTAGAGAATATCACGCTAAGTGAAATAAGCCAATCCTAAAAAAATGAAAGCTGAATGTTTTCTCTGATATGCCAATGCTAATTCACAATGGGGAGGGTAGGGAAGAATGAAGTTACTTTAAATAGAGGGGAGTGAAAGGGTTATACGTAGAGGAAGTATAGTAGAATGAATCAGACATTCAGACATTATTATCCTATGTATAAATATAACTATATGACCAGTATTATTTCACACCATGTACAACCAGAAGAATGAAAAATTAAACCCCATTATGTATGATGTATCAAAGTGCATTCTACTGTCATGTAAAATTAATTAAAACAAATGAAAAATTTAAAATGCTAGAAATTGCATGAAAATGTGCAAACATTGTGGTTGTGGTTTCTTTTCTTCTCTTCAATTTTTTAAATTCTGTTTCTTAAAATGAAAAATATAACCTAATAGAAACAAAAGCATTTTCATCATAACAAAAAATGTGTCAAAGCCACATCTCTCTTCTGACTACTTGTATTCATTTTCTTCTTCATCCTCAGGGCAATTTGTCATAATGAAAATTCATGTTTCCTAGCTGGGATGTGGCTCAGTGGCAGAGTTTGCCTAGCATATGTGAAGTACTGGGTTCGATCCTCAGCACCACATAAAATAAATAAATAAAATAAAGGTATTGTGTCCATTTAAAACTAAAAATTTTTAAATTTTTCCATATATCCCAGGAATTTCAAATATTTTATTCTGCATATTTCGTGCTCAGTACCTTAAAAAGGGACTGAGTGATGCTTAGACACTGTTAATTGGGCTTTAACAGTGGTTGCCTGGAGAAAAGCATTTTATCTCTGTCATAACTAACCCATTTTGGAAATAAAATTACATTCAGAATGCAAAAAAAAAAGCAACTGGGAAGAGTTAATATTTTGTAAATATTTGAAATATAGTTGAATACTTTCAACTTTATTTGACTGTTATGAAAAAAAATAAAATTAATCAATAGAGATTTGGTTTGTAAATAGCAAGCAGCAATAGAAGATATAAATGTGGAATTTGTAGCTATGAAAAATAAAATGTGGTAATAAATATTGACTGAACACTTATTACATGGTATTCTAAATAATTTAAATATATTAATTCTTTTTAGTAATAGAACATAATTTATAGATAATATTATGCTTTTTATTTTACAGATGAGAAAACTTATCCAGATAAAAGTTAAGTAACTTGCCCAAGGTAACAGGAAGTAGAAAGCTGAATTTATAGACCCAAAATAAGAATCATATTGGATTGGGAAGAGGATTTTTATTTTCTTTCGATCACAATTATTTTATTTTACTACATTGCACTTTTTTGTTCTTTAAAACAAAGAACCCAAATGGCATTATCTCTTTTATCTCCTAGACATTTATGATTCTAAGATGAAGATACAAAAAAGAACCAGGCGAAGTGATGCATGCCTATAATCCCAGTGGCTCAGGAGGCTGAGACAGGAGGATCAAGAGTTTGAAGCCAGCCTCAGCAACTTTGTGAGGCACTAAGCATTCAGTAAGACTTTGTCTCCAAATAAAATACAAAATATGGCTGGTGATGTTTGAGTGCCCCTGAGTTCAATTCAGAGTACATACATACATACATACATACATAAATAAATAAATAAATAGAAATAAAACATACAGTTGATCCTAGGAAAAATGATTAAATGCCTTCTCCAAGGAAATGTGTCATTTGATCATGTCCAGTATTTTGATTGATATTGTGTTACAATCTATCTCCTGTATCATAAGGGAGACAAAAACCTACTCAGAAGTCTAGTCCAGAATAAGTTTTATATACAGCCTATGAGGTCCTTAGAGATTCATTCCCACTTGCACTGGTAATACATTCTTGAAAAACAACTAGAAGGCATAATATAAAACCAAGCTTTCCTGGACCTGAAAAATATTCATCTCCTAATTAGCATAAAATTATTATTTTTTATTTTCTACATAAGTGACATCTACATGAGAAAATAAAGCTTAATACGAGGCAGTATACAGCCTTAATTTTAGAACTCAGATCTGGAAACAAATGCCAGGTGTCCACACATTCTATATGTGACCATGGAAATTTTTCTTTATATCTCATTTTCTTTCCTGTGAGTTTTAGCATAACACTAACAAGTGGCTGATAGTATTCTTATGCAGATTAAAAAATAGATTTGATTTTTAACAAATAACAAGTAATAAGCTAATAGTATCTATTATCATTAGTAGTAGTTATAAATGCTACAGATCCAAATCAAACATCAACTACAAACATTAAAATAATTTTCAGTAGAAAATTATGATTGCCACTAGTGGGACCAAGATGTTCACTTCAGAAAAATCAACTCTCTCTCGATATTTATATCATATGATAGAGTTTAACATGCTGTTGCTGTGAAAAAAAATACCTTATTTTAGTATTCTATCACACTATTTTTTTTCACAGCTTTTATTGTAAAATTGTGTTTTTAGGTGAATATTAACAAATGTAATAGATTCACATCAAAGAAAAAAATAATTAATAACTTTATTCCCAGACACAATAATTTGTTTTCTTTTTTTTGCCTATGGATGTTTTTATTTGTTTATATATTTCTTTTTTTTTTAATAGTCACGCATGACAGTACAATGATCTTGACTACTGTCTAATTCTTAGGAGAATTCATCTCTTTCCTCCCAATAAGGTGACTGATAAAATATCTGGCAGCTAAATGATAGGAGGTGAGAAAAATTGTAAAGGGAAAGGAGAAGGTGAGTAGAGAATATAAAAGTGCCTTTTATGCTCATTTATTAGAGAAACAAAGGAATTCTATATTAGATTTGTTCATTCTCCAATCATGAGTGTTGGGTTAAGCCATTGCTAAGTATTTATTTTGTTTAAATTCTTGTCTTTTCCAAACAGTGTCAGTTTCTGATGAATGCAAGTTGATTTATAAATAAATGAAATTCATTGTGTGAACTCTCAGCATAAAATAGTGAGCAAATACATTCAAATCTTGTCATTGCTCATAAAACTTCAAACTCAGAGGTTTCATTTACCAAGGAAAAAAAGAATGAATGTAATTTCCTTTCAACAGTGTAATAAAATGCTTCCTTTCTGGGACATTCCAATTTTGAGTATTGGTAGGCAGAGAGGAGGGGTGGTATACCATTACAGAATTGCTAACTACTATTAGGAAAGTTTTCCTAAAATAAAGGGCATTAAAAAGTCAGTCAACAAACAACACTTGTGATGAGTCATTCAGCAGTATTAAACCTGATGTGCCTGCTAGGTTTAATGTTGCATTAACTTCATTTTGCATTACTTCAGATCCATTACTGACTTATGGGTCCACAAATATCTTTTTTTTTTTCCTGCCAGTGTTTATTTGTAAGATTCTTTAGCTTACACTGAATTTCCTGTGCTGCTTTCCAATAATGACACTGTTTCAGCTGTGAGAACTTATTAGAAAATATATGATGCTTGCAGCTTTGCAGAAGTCGATTCCCCCCTGTGGAATAATCTCCATTCTAATTTGACTGTAAAATCCCCATAAATTATTTCAATCTCATTTTAGACTGGGACATATTTCATTGATTGGTAATAGCCTTAAATTACTTTTTATTGTGATTGTAATGTTTTCTTGTCAAATGGCAGGAAACAGTAAATTATAGAGTAATTTAACAGGTGGAAATATACACAAGCAAAAATTGTTAGAAACAAAGATAAACCATTAGAACAAATTGCAGTCTGCACATACCTAATCAGTTCTTCCATGTCTATGAAGTAAGAAATCAGTTCTTTCTTCCACAATGTTTAATTAATCTGGAATCCTAAACTAGTATGCAAAATAAAACCTGTGTATTTATGAACCATGAAATCATTAAATTAGAATGCAACAAAATATATTTAATGACATGTAGAAAGAATGCTTTAATTTTAATACATGAAACTCCACATTGAAAGTCCAGTATTAAACTCTTATTATTTTTATTAAACTCTTATTATCATTCATAAATCAGTAAAGATTACATGACCTTAAATGAGTTTTTCTATCACATCCTTAGACTAAATGATGTTATCAGTGAAAGAGAAGTGGGTCCCTACAGGAAACACAGTTTCATGGACAGTATTCTAACCATAGGGCTTTTGTGGAATTTGTGTGCACACTTCAGATGGAAGCCCTCAGGGATTTCTAGTGGGTTCTAATTGGAAGTGAAAATTTATGAAAATCAGCTTTCTTTCATCTGAAGGCTGAATCGGCAAAACTTCCCAGTTATTTGAGTGGCACTATTCTTTAATCAAACATGAGTGCTTTATTTCTAAATCCAAATCATATCCACTCTAGTGTCCTGAGAAAATAGTCTGACTTTTCCAGAATCCAGTTACATAATTAAAGAAAAATGTCATTTTGAAATTTTTCAGCAACCCCTTAGTAATGGGCCTCTCGTTTTTGCAGCTTTTAAATTACTAAAATTTAATAATTTGATTAATGAAACAGACAATAGTGTGTTTTAAACCACACTTGAAAGAGGTAGAACAATATTTGGGAAGGCCAAGGAGCACTTATCTGCAAAGCATGGGGCAGAGTTCTAAGAGGGCCCTGGGCAGCAAGCTTGTAGGCAGCACCCCAGGTCTATTCTTCCAAATCATTCTGTTCTTTTAGGCCTCTGGTGGGCTGGGGAGGGGCCTGGAAGATTTCTGAAGTGCCTATGGTTCTCTTTCCAACGTCTTGCTGATTAGCACCTGGTTCCCTTTTATCAAAGCTAATCTCTTTAGCAAGCAGTTGCTCAGTCACACTTAAATGCTTTTTCTTTGCTTTTTCTCTAGCCAGGCTGAGAATTTTCCAAATCTTCTCATTCTGCTTCCCTTGATATAAAATCTGAACATAAGAGGTTATGAGTAACCAAGCAGCAATCTGAAGGCTTTGCTGTTCAGAAAATGCTTCCAACAGTTTTTCCTCATTCTTAAACTTGACCTTTCATAAAGCTCCAAGACATGGGCACAATTTATTCAAGTTCCTTGCTATTTCATAACAAGAATGAGTACTAATCCAATTTCTAATGAGACATCTCTCACCTCAATCAAGACCTCATCAACATGGTCTTCACTGTACACATTTCTCAGCTTTTAAAGATCATGACCATTTATTCAATCTTGAAGATATGCTGGCTTTTTCCTAGTCTCCTTATTTACTAAATCCTCACTTGACTCTCAAAAATCAACTATGTTTAGCAATACAGGCTTTTTGTTGCACATTCCTCCAAACATTTCCAACCTCAGCCTGTTAGCTAGTTCCAAATCTGTGTCCACATTTTCTGATATTGTTTATTGCAAGTGCTCCAATCCTTTGTGTCAGCTTCATGTCTTAGTGTAATACTGCTATAGCAAAATACTTGAAATCATATATTTTATAAAGGTAAGAAAGTTTACTTAGCTTTCAGTTTGGAGATTGAATTTCCAAGAACTGGCAGCTTCATTAGTTTGGCTATATCACAGCATCATTAAATCCAATATGTTAAATACCAACAATGCATCAATAGAAGTCAATAGAAGTGGCTTCAATATAAACAGTTATGACCAAATTGATAGCTGTATAGCATCATAAGAGGAGTTCACTTTAAGAGGGAGTGCTTGATCACATGATGAGACAGGAAGCAAGAAATGGGAGAGAAGACAAACTACTGTAATAATAATATATTTGGGGGGAGACTAAGAAGGATTTTGTGAGAACTATATTCATCTTTGCCAATGGTGGTACCCCTAATGATTGAATCATCTTCCACTAGGTCTTACCTCTTAAAGGTTCCACCCACCACCTGTCAACTTTGCCACACTGAAGACCAACCTTTCATCAACCGAATCTTTGGAGGACACACTCAAATTATATTCAGCAATAGTAAGTTGCTTCTTGTATAACCATTTGAATGAATAAATTAGAAATTTCAAAATGATTATTTGTTAAATCGTAAATAATACTTTGGAAAATGTTGTATAATTTTGGGTATGACAGTGTGTAAATTGTGTTTGGTACAGCATTTGTATATGTTTTGTAATCTTAAAATGTACTTTCAGTTAAATTTAATAATATATTTTAATGAGTATAATAATATACTGTTATTAAATAAAGTTAAAGAAATGCACTGTTATTTTCTCAATGAGGTAATAGAATATTGGGCTGAGGATATAGCTCAGTTGGTACAGTGCTTGCCTCACATGCACAAGGCCATGGGTTCAATCCCCAGCACCACAAAAAAAAAAAAAAAAAGTAATAGAATATTTGAATATTTTAGAAATAACATGGGCTTAAGAGTCAAAAGTCCTATTTTTACTCCCTTGTTCAAATATATACTATTCAAATAGTTGTGTTCATGAAATCTTTTTTCTACATGAATATGAAAGAGATAAGTAAGAGTTATTTTGAGTTATGACATAGATAGTAAATGTCACTTTTATTGCTGCCTTAAATCCTTTCTGAAATAAATAATGTCATAATTGCTTGGTATAAAGGAGATAGTCAATACATTTTAACATTATTTAACTGAGACTCAATTATTAATTGGTAAGATATAACATTATGTCCCACAGTAAAGAAAAGGCAAATAATTACTAACAAAATATTTTTAAATAATACAACATAGTTTTAGTTTCATTAACTTCTACTTGCTTTGCAATACGATGACCATCTTCTAAGACATTTGAAAGTTTCTATGCCTTCAATTTTATTTTATTAATAAAAATACAAAACTTCAACTACTTGTTTCTGTCTCTCTTTGGAGATCCTAACTAGTTCACAGTTGACTTGTTTTACTTAAAATGTAAACCCTGCTTTTCCATTCCACGACCGCATTCTCAATAACTTTTTTGTTTAATGCCAAACGATTACATAATTGGGTGTTTGTGTGATTTTAAAAGTTTAAAATGCAAATTAAATCCAACATGTTAAACATCAGCAATGCATCTAAGTCAATAGAAGCGGCTTCAATATAAACAGTTATGACCAAATTGATAGCTGTATAGACAATGATAACCAATTTACTGCCATCTGGCCAGCTGGCCAATAACAAATGTGTAATGCTGTAAATGGTGAGCTTCAGTGCAATTTTAAAGATGATAAAAATATGAAATATTTCACATCTTAGAATGGGTGCCATTCAGGATTATTCCTATTGCAACACACATAGCACCTATTGAATTTCTATTGTGTTTTATAAATTCTGTTTAGAACTGTGTTGGGTCCTGAGGGTCAACAAAAAAGAGAACAGTTCCTCTGACCTCTAGGGATCAATTAAAATTTTAACCATGATTATAGCCACATAATATAATCTCTTGTCGAGCTCAAGTCTACCTTCCATGACTATATTACCCTGTAAATGGAGTAACCTACTGGTTTCTATAATTGAGCTTCACGGCTTGCTCTGGCTATAGCTCATAACTCTTTTAATGGAAGTGCTTTTTATTTTTTAAGATAATCATTTTAGAGTAGTTTTAGATTCATATCAAAATTGAAGAAAAGCTACAGAGATTTCCCCTATATCCTTCTGCCCTCCAAATGCTTATCTTTCTTCATTATCAAAATCTTCTACCAGAGTATTTTATTGATGAACCCATTCTGATATATTATAGTTATACCAAGTCCATAGTACGTTTTAGAGTTTACTCTTGTTACTATATATTTGACAGGCTTGGAGAAGTGTGTAATGATATGTGTTGACTATTTTTGTATCATATAGAGTATTTTTTGTTGCCCTAAAAATCATCTGTGCTCAGCATATTCATTCTTCCACCTACTCCTAACCCCTGGCAACCTCTGATTTTACTATCCATAGATTTGCCTTTTATAGAATGTTAGATCATTGGAATCATACCATAGTTAGCCTTTTCATGTTGCCTTCTTTTACATAGAAATATGTATCTAAGTTCCCTTCTTGTCTTTTCATGGCATGTTACCTCATTTCTTTTTTAATGCTAAATAATACATCATTATCTAATTATATCACAGTTTAACCATTAATTTTTTAAATAATGAGTTAGCATAATATTTATTTGTTTTTTATTTTTTTAATTTGTTTTAATTAGTTACACATGACAGTACAATGATCTTGACATATACATTTGAATCAGATGGGGTATAATTTCTCATTTTTCTGAGTGTACAGGTTGCAGAATCACATTAGTCATACAGTCATGCATATACATACAGCAATAATAATGTCTATTAACCATTAATTTGAAAAATGACATATATGTTGCTTCCATCTTTTGGTAACTATAAATAAAAATTTATGAAAAATAATATGCAGGTTTTTGTGCAGATATGTTAACAATTCCTTTGAGTAGGTGCCAAAGAGTGGTGTTACAAGATCATATGTTAAAAGTATGTTTGTTTTGGCAAGAAACTGCCAAACTGTCTTCCAAAGTGACCTTCCAAATAGCAATGAATATTGCCCTACACACTTATTATCATTTGGTATTTTCAATGTTTTATTGGGTATATAGAGTCATCTTCTTCTTGATTTAATCTGCTTACCTTAATGTTATATGATGTACAACATCTTTTTATATACTTTGTTTTATTCGTAAATTCATCTGGTGAATTGTCTCTGAAACTCATTGTCACATTTTTAAATTTGGTAGTCACATAATTGGTCTAATTTTTTGTTCCACTCATATTCTTTTTTAATTGTTCCATTTAGATCATTGGTGCTCAAAGTGATTATTAATATACTTGGATTAATAACAACCATATTTATTAGTGTTTATTATTTGTAGTCCTTTATCTTTATTCCTATTATTTTGGTCATCCACTCTTTTCATGACTTTGTTGTATTTTATTTCAGTAATAGGGATTGAATTCAAGGGTATCTAACATTGAGCTCCATCCCCAAATAATTCTACTTTTTTTTCTTTGAGACAGAGTTTCACTAAGTTGCTGAGACTGGCCTCGAACTTGAATTCACCCACCCCGAATCCCAAGTTGCTGGGATTACAGGTATATACCACTCTGTATTTTTATTATTATATTTCTGTCATTTATTAGCACATTAGTTTATACATCTTTGAAATTTTTTCTAAGATTTGAAATACAAATTTATGACATCCAAACATACTCTCAAATAACACTGTATCATTTTACACAGGTAGTAAGAATACCTTATATTGACAATGTCCTAATTCCATTGTCTCCTCCAATGGGTCATTACTTTCATTAATATCATATATATACATACATATATACACATACATATATAAATATACACACATATATACATATATAAAAATATGTGTACATATTCATATATATGTATTATTTGTGTGTGTGTGTGTATGTGTGTGTGTGTGTGTGTGTGTGTGTTTTCTTTTTCATTCTAGTACTAGGTTTGAACCCAGGGTCATTTTACTACTGAGCAACATCCCTAATCCTTTTTATATATTTTTTTATTTTGATACATTGTCTTGCTTGCAATCCTCCTGCTTCATCTTCTCATGTCACTGAGATTATAGGTATGTACCATGATGCCCAGGTTTTTGAGTATTTTTTTAAAAAAAGAAAAATTAAAAGTTTAAGTTGACCGTCTTATACTCTTTCTTTAGTGCTCTTCCTTTTTTCATATAGATCCGAGAGTCTGACCTACATTATTTTCTTCCTCACTGAAGAACTGCTTTTAACATTTCTTGTAAAATCAAGTTTACTGGCAACTAATTCCTTCAGTTTTTGTGTGTCTGAGAAGGCCTTTATTTTTTTTTTCATTTTTGAATAATGATTTTGCAGGGTGTTGGATTTTAGGTAGGTGTTATTTTTTTTCTTTCCACACTTTCACTATTTCTCTACAGTATCTTCTTCCTTACATGGTTTGTAAGAACAAATCAGATGCAATTTTTTATCTTTCTTCCTTCTTTGGTAAGGTATTTTTATTTCTGATTTTTTTAAATTGTGATTTTCTTCTTTATGTTTTATTTTCTGTGCTTTGAAAATTATGTGTCTGGATTGGTAGGGGAGAGGCTTGCCATTTATCTTACTTGATATTATCTATTTGTGTTGTCTAATCTTAATTTCGGGGGGAATTTTCATTGTTTAATATATTTCTTTTTTATTTCCTTTTAAATTTTTCTTCTGTTATTCTGTTTTATGTTTGTTATGTGTTTTTTAGTTGTCCCATATTTCTTTATTATTCTTTTTTGCTTTCAATCTTTATTCTCTTTGTTTCCAGTTTTGAAGGCTTCTTAGAGACACCCTCAAGCTCAGAGATTCTTTCCTGAGCTGTGTGTCCAGTCTCCTAATAAACTAAAGGCATATTTTTGGTTTGTTCTTGAATGTTTTCTGACCTCCAGTACTTTATTTAGTTTTTAAAAATTTTCTCTATTTTTTCACAACCCATATTTTCCTGAATGCTGTCCACATTATCCATTTGAGCCCCATATTATCCATTATCATATTAGAAATATTTTTAAATACTCTGATAATTTCAACATCCTTGATACATCTGGTATGATGCTTACTCTGTCTCTTCAAATTATATGCCCTGCATTTCAGTGTGCATTATAAGTTTTTCTTGATAGCTAAACATAAGGTTTTGGTTAAAATAACTGTTGTGAATTGTTAGTGACTATTGAGGTGCTGAGAAAGGGAAAGCGTTCTATCATCAGTTGTCAGCCTTGAACTGAAAACATCACAAGGATTTCTCAGTCTTACCAGCAGCATCACCACCTTAGGTGAGACAATTTGGCTACAGTGGGCTGAAGCTGATTTTTTTTTTTTTTTCCCTACGCGTAGGTCAGTTAGGATCTGACATTCCAGATGGTTGGACTATGTTTAACAAATTTCTCCTGAGGGTGGATCTTGTTGAGAAGAATCGACACCTCTAGCATACTCAAAATGGTTTCTACCCTGCTGGAAGCATAAGTGGATTTTTCTTTGGTATTTACTGTGGAAACCTAGAGGTCAATTTCCTGGAGGTGAAATTCACAAAAATGTGGAGATTGCCCTATAACTCTGTCCACCTGGTGTTTTCAACTGTCGAAGTTGTCTGCACCAACCCTTCAGCAATCTGTCAGTTACAATTCAGGGTTCCCCCCTGCATCTACTCTTATTGTCCTCTCTACTAAGTCCTGACTCCTTTGATTCACCTGTCTTCCTCTCCATGCAGTGCTCCCAGAGTCCTCAGCTGTCTCAGGGATCCTCGAAGTTGATTTTTCAGTCTTTTCTCCTTTCTGCTTCTGACGGAGTGGCAACTCAAAAGCTCCTTACATGTGGACCTGCAGGCTAAAATCAACAGGGGAGCTTTTACAGAGAATAACCTCTTATAAATTCTTGTGAGTACTTTTTCCCTATTTTATCCTTGGTGTGATAAAATAGTTTTCCCCCTTTGAGAAGATGCAATTCAGTTCTTAGAATATCTAATCAAAATTAAATAGAATGCAGGACAACTAGAATTTCCATGAATCCAGCTGCTGAAATCATACTAACATATAGCCATTCACTTTCTTCCTTCACTGAACAAAATGTATGTACTAAATACCTATAAAGTATGTGAAATTTTTTAAAAAATGTATTTTTAAAGACAGATGCTGTGGACCTGATGTAGTTATGAGTCTCTCGGTAAATACCCAACACTTCGGTCATAATTTTGCAGAAGAAAGCAATCTAATGGTAAGTTATAATTATATATCATGAAGCAATTTTAGAGGATTTGTATATGATTCTGAATTTTAATTATATTTTTACTGAAATTTCAATGAGGCATAATGTCCATGTGGCTAAATCAAAAAATAAACACACATGTATTTCACAAATCAAGTGAACTTTACCCATTGACATTAATGACCTAAAGGTCAAAGAAATGCATTATATATTTATAAAATATAGTTTACTTAACCAAGTATCCATAAGTCTCATGAAGTACAAAATTGTTCAAGTCATGATGAAGTTATATAAGATCTAGAAAATAAATATTAATGAACAACATTAGAGGAGAGAGCAGTAGAAAACGAAAACCAAAGAAAATGCTATGTATATAAAAATTAAATAAAAAGAAAGGGATATAAGAGCAAAAAACTAGAAGGATGTCAAACATAGGCACTGGATTAAAGCAACTGGAAAACTGTAATGATTGTGAAAAGATCAAAACACACAGAAAAGGTTCTCCTTGTTAGAATTAGTACTTGGAATTAGGAGTTTGGGCTGTTATTTGTATATCATGCATACTTCTCATTCCATTTAAATATCTCATATTAAAATAAAAAGTTCCCTTATATTTTAGTGTTTTGATAGGCATCAGCAGGAGACAAGGTTACATTTATAAGGGAAATATTCATAATTGCAAAAATCAAGACTGAGTCCATGCTGATCTTTCAGGATACACTGGGGCTTCTTGGATCTATCTCGTATCTAAAACACCATAAAATTAGAATCTAACGGTTCTCTGGAAATTCCTCTAGAAACAAATGCACTTCTTATAAGAGTTATTTACTTTCTTTTTTTCTTTCAAAGGCAATCTTCAACATCATTGACTTAGAAAAGTCTTGACCTTCATCCCGATGTCATCTGCTAACATCAGAAAAACATCACCATTTTCATAGATGTGGCCACTCATATTTTGTTGTCTGTAAAAGCTCTAGATGTTAATCATTAAAAATGAAAAATATTGAGACTGTGAAGAGGAGACATATTCATGGTGGTCTCCAGATATGTTAATAAGTTTACATCTAGTGTTGGTAATAAAGCAACATGTTAAGCACTATCACAAAACACCTGAACCTGAGCATTTCTTAAATTTGGAACTTTTCTCTTTTATAAGATGACTCTAAGGGATTGAAGTTTCCCAGGGTATAAAAATCCATGAATTTGCTACACCACTATGTCATTCATTTATTCCTATGCATCTTACAGTTTTCTTCTTCAACTGTCCAGCCCACAACACTCACAGAGCACACATATGTGCCTTTCTCAGAGTGAACCAGCTTACCCTGACACAACTGATGTTTCATCCTGTTAATACCCCTGCAACTAGAGGAAGCAAAGCTACTTTTGGTTTTCTAGACTTATCAGTAAACCCTGTACTTTAAAAAGCCTTTCAATTTGGTAACATATTACCTATTACTTTCCCTACAATCCCTAACTTATTCTCATCATCTCCTCAATCTCCAGTCTTATCTCTTGACAGTGCCTCTTTTTTGCTGCTTCAGCACTTCTGCTTCTCTGCAAAGATTGGTTATCTCTCAGAACCCCCATGATGGCATCGCATTAATATATTAGTTTAGGCTTTAAACCAAAAGAAACAAACAAAAAATATTTGTGTCACAGAAGCTTTTAAGTTCAGAATTTGTAGCAAAATTCCAAATGTCTTTTATAGTGTATTTTCTTATTTTTGCTTTGAACACTATTTGGAATATTTTAATGATGTAGTGTAGATTTTTCTTTCTGATTTAACACTGAATAAAGTTTCAAACCCAGCCAACTATCAATTCAGAAGTTAATATCTGTAGTAGGTTCAACTAATGAAAGGAGATATTAAGTTATTCTGGATCCCCAGATACAAATTTTAACAATATTTTTTAATTTGATATTTGTGTAAATACTGATGTATAAGAATAAGGAAATCAGAGATTTCTTTAAGAATAAAAAAATTATTATTAAGAAAACTACCAAATGTAAATTTGCAGGAAAAGAACTTTGGATTTAAATATATTTGTCCAAATCAATACCTTTGAATGATGCCAATAAATAAAAATATTGTACTAATTTTAAATTAATATATATACCAACTTCCAGGTAATAAACATCTATTAGAAATTGAAAAGAATAGTTAAATATATAAGTAAATTCAATTAATGACACTGATTATCAAGTTTTTGTTTGTTTGTTTTATTTTGTCATGCTGGGATTTGGAGGATTAAACCCAGGGCCTCATATATGTTAAACAGGCACTTTACCACTGATTTATATTCCCAGTTCATATGAATATTTTGAAGCCATCATAGGAATCATTTATTCAAACAGTTGGAAATTGTAAAAATTTCTTCTTTTATATCCTTTACAAATAGACTTTGAGTGAAACCCTCAGATAATTAAGATTTCACTAAATCAATCCCTAAATCAATACCTACCCTTATTAACAGTTGTAATTTTCATATTTTTTCTAATATATCAATCACCCTCTCCTTATAATTTCCAATTATTGATTCTATTCTTGCTTCCTTGAAAGTCAGAGAATAATTTACATAATTATTCTTTAAATGTTTTAAAACAACCATGATGTCTTTATTTTTTTCTTTACCTCTTTAAATAGATTAAATTTAATAGGCCATTTATATATGTATAGTTAGCCAAACTAGGCTCCCTGGTACCAAAGTTTTTCCTTATCAAAGTTAATCTTAAATTTTGGTGTCAGATTTTTAAAAAGCATTCCCTAAATTCTCTAATTAATTAAATATTCATAGAAGGACAAAAGTAACTGAGTTATTAATTAAGACTTTATAGATTTGCAATAGCATTATACCACATAATTGAATTCAAACCAGAACATTTTATTTATATATATATATATATATATATATATATATATATATGAAGTTTTAAATGTTTTTTGAACAATGAAAGAATAATTTTTCAAGAAACATACTTAAAACTTCTTTTTATCAGGCATGGGGAATGAATATCTGATCACCTAAGTATTTTTTAAAAAATTTTTTGTGTGTGTATAATTGGAAACACTGAGTTTGGTATAGTTCACTACTACTCTTCCCTGTACCTTCTTGCTTTAGCAGAAATCTGATTTATCTCTTGGACATGGGTTGTAAAAATCCATGAATTTGCTATACCACTACATCATTCATTTATTCCTATGCATCTTAGTTTTTTCTTTAACTGTCCAGCCCACAACATTCATGGAGCACAGATATATGCCTTTCTCAGAGTGACCAACTTACCTGACACGACTTATGTGTAACAAGGCTTTCTTTGTGCTCCTTCTGACATTTTTTTCCTATCACAGCCTCTCTACACCTGTACTGCTGGCTCTTTTTTCATATAGTTTCCCTTCTCCCTAAAATCCCCAGCTCCAAATCTGATGTTATCAACTTGCCCATATAGTTGCTAACATGAGTGAACTCACTCCCATTTGTTCATTACTCAGTCTCCTAACAGTCTATCTTATTTCTTGGTGATTTAAATAAGCACATAGATGACCCTTTCTATACATTAACTTATCGGTTATTTCAATTATCCTACCCCTCGCTTTTTTCCCACATTTAGCCCCTAGTTCATCTCATGATGAGTAACTGAAGCCCCTGTAAAATCTTACTTCCATGCATCTCAATGAATACCAGGTCCCATCTTTCAAGCCAATTCTTCTCTACTGGTTCTAATATTTTTACACTCTACTGTGATGCCTAAATAATTAATTTTGTAATTTCCTCTCTTTTCTTTGATGCCTCTTATTACCTAAACCAGCTTGAATGTCATAGTCAGCTTTATAATCATTCCCTTGCATGTACCCTAGATTCTTATTCTTGTCCCTCTATCTCTTGCCTGTTCTCAGCTGACACCAAAGATGAATACAACTCTTGATCTACTACTCCACATAATCCTGTGCAGATGGATATGGCTAAAAGAAACTACAAGGTGGTTTCACTTTCCTTTTATGACATAAACTCTAAATAAGTCACAGTGAGAAATAATAATAATTATTATTATTATTATTATTATTATTATTATTATTATTATTATTATTTTGTCATGCTGAGATTTTGTGGATCAAACCCAGGACCTCCTGCATTCTAAGCAGGCACTCTGTACCACTCAGTTATGTCCCCAGCTTATCTGAATACTTCAAAGCCATTATAGGAATCATTTATTCAAACACTTGGAAAAAATTTCTTCTTTTATATACTTTACAAATAAATTTTGAGTGAAAAATAAGTTTTTCCATTCACTCTCTCATTTTTCTAGGACAAGAATTGTTAAACTTTTTCTTAAAGGACCAGATACTAAGTATTGGCCGTCCCCTATCGTGATTACTCAACTCTGTTGCTATAACTTGAAAAAGTTAATACAATATGTCAACAAATGAATGTGGCTTTATTTTAGTAAAATTAAAATTGGCAAGTGGCTAATGGAGCACATTTTAGCAATCTTAGTTCTACAAGACTAATTCATGTCTTACTCCTTTCCACAAATACCTCATTTAGTCAATTCAAGACCTTGCTTTTTATTTCACTGAGAAAATGATAGCCATCAGAAGCAAACATCTTTAAAATACCACCTACTTAGAAACATTCACTTCTACATATTCTGTCTTCCTGTACTCAAAACAGATCAACTACACAAGTTCCTTTAAAGCCATACCTTTCACTTATTAAAATATCCCATTCTTTTGTTTTCTTAATGATATTTCTCTAAGACTCTTTTTCCATCTCTCCTATAGTACCAATTATTAATTCTGCTTGAAGTAAGAGTCATTCTTCACTTCTAGTATTAAAACAAACAAACAAAAAAATCTGTACTTGTCGTCTTTAATTTCTCTAACTGTAATTTCGGTTAAAATAATTCCATTCAGACACTGCCCTGGTATTCTAAACTGTTCCAGTCAAAAGCACAGATAGCCTCCAGGTTCCTTAATCCACTGCTTTAGGCTAAGTCATAGGTCCTTTTTCCTATTCAAGGACATTTCTGTCCCTGTGGCTCTTACCCACTATCGTGGATTTCACTGTCATCTGTATGTCAATGATTCCAAATTTACTTATATGTGTATTTCCATGTATTTATCGGTGAATTATAATTATACATAATGGTGAGATTTGTTATAGAAATACATTCAATGAGCCTTTCTCACTGCCCCCATCGCCTCCCTTTTTCATCTCAGCCACCATTATCGCTCCTGTGGACATTGTTCTCAAGGATTCTACTCCCATTCTCCAGTGATCTGTGTTCAAAATAGCACTCAAAAGATCCTTTCAAAAGAGAACATAGGTCCGACCTCTCTTCTGCTATAACTCACGCTTGAAATAAGCTAAAAGTCAACTATCCTCATGTGGCATTGCTTTTGCAATGGTATGCTCATGCTTAGTCACCACTGCCTCTTAAGCATCCGTAGTAGGGATCTGGGATTAGCAACTTCTTACTTGAATATGTTTTTGAAAACTCTCTCTATGGACTCTCACCTTCTTCACAACATCTTTGTTTACAAGTCTTCATATCAATGAGGACTATTCTGACCATTTACTTAAAATTTTTACTTAATTTTGTCCCCTCCACGTTTATTCCTTTTACCCTGCCTGTATGTATATTTGAATGTATATATAAAATATATTTTTAGCTTTTCTACTCTACCATGTAAACATTACAAAGGTCACAGATATATATCATTCACATAAGATATCATACAGTCATTAGGTAGTTAACAATTGCTTATTTATTAAATTAATAGTTACTTAAAGCATTAAATAATTTTGTCTCATTCTTCCGTTTTCATTTTTAAATATTATAAAGTTAACACATCGTTAGGTAAATCTACAAAGTGTTTGGTCTTTCTCTAAAGAAAAATAAATTTATACTCTCACATGCATAATGTATATATTTGGATCTAAATAAGAACAGTCTTGTTTTCACTGGGGATTGAACCCAGGGGCACTTAAACTCTAAGCCACATCCCCAGCCATTTTTAAATATTTTATTTAGAGACAAGATCTTGCTGAGTTGCTTAGAGTCTCACTAAATTGCTGAGGCTGACCTTGAACTCACCATCCTCCTGCCACAGCCTCCCAAGATGCTGGGATTACCAGCATGCACCACTATACCCAAAGAGAACCGTCTTACTTCAAAGGAAAACCTATATGATAATGAACTTAATCCTTTGAAATGGCTGCTGTTGGAAACCAAAGATTTTACTGTAGTTATGCTGCCCTATTTGGAAATTCTATTTTTTTAAATTTATCTGATTTTGTGAACAATTTATAAAGTGTATGCAGAAAAAATCATATGCTTTATATTTACATCTTATTTTTTGAATACAGATTGTACTATCCAACTTATAATCCATCTTATTCTCTATGTGCATAGCAGCATCTGGATTTTACTTAATTTAAAATCTACCCTCAGGCATAATTATTTGCTACCATTTAGGATGCTCAAAAGAATGAGTAAGAAATTTGGAAGGAAATTCAAAATAAACATCTCTGGAAATAGCAACATCATTTGAATGCATTTTTAGAAGGAACAGTCATTTGAATATCTGAATTTTGAAATGTTTTTTAAAAAGATCAAAAACATCATAGTATAAATCTCCTCTGTATCCTCCATTGACCTCTGGATATAAAACCTTTTCAAAATGTTCAGTAAGGCAATAATGAGAAAATAAAGCAGAATGTTTCTTAATGTTGCTCTCAGATGGTATTAACAAAAACAATAAAAAGAATGAATTTCTTTTCTTTCTGCTTTTTACATCTAAATTTCATATGTATATCCATACTCTACACTTTTCCTAACACTTCTCAACAACTAACACTCTGAAAATAACCTTTTCTCTAATTCTAAATAACTTGGCATCTCTTTTAAGTATGTAGTTTACAATTAATAGATATTGTTCAATCTTATCCCATTCATAATAAATCTACTAATTCAGTATATTTTGAAAATACGTATCAGACAAATTTATGACAACTACAAATAGATCAGTAGTTACCTGAGAAAGAATAGACAATAACAAGATTTGGGGAAATATTTGAACTGCAAAGTTTTTACAAAATCTTAACTTAATTTTCTACATTATATAAATAATATATAATTAATATTGTATAAATAATATTAACAATTTACCAAATTTTGTACTTTATTCATATTTTTTATTCAAGATTTTTATTTACTTCTGTTTTATGATTTTTCATATACTCAATAAATAATTAAGGAAATAATAACAGTGAGTTTACCATTCACCTTTATTTTCATAAAGCATCATTTTATATGTGTTCCCTAAACTCCCATACTAATTAAATAATATTTTTAAAATAAATATTTCATACAGATTCTGAGTATGTACATAACTTATCCTTAAAAAATATAAATTCACATTTTTGTGTTTTATTTTATAAGAATGTACTTTTATGACTAATTCATTATATATATAAATGTCCTTAATTTCCTAAGGTGTTAAATCTTACAGACTTTTCTGGAAAAAATAAAGATTTGTCAGAAAATATGAATGAATGGTCATTTTACAGTTTTGGTTTCACTTGTTTTATTATTCATTTTTATTGATGGGTTTTCTTTATGGGGGTGGTAGGGGAGGTATTGGGAATTGAACACAGGGAGTACTCTATCACTGAGCTACATCCACAGGCCTTTTTTGTTTTATAAGAAGGGTCTCAGTAAATTGCTCAAGCTGACCTTGAACTTGTGATATTCCTGTCTCAGCTTCTCCATAGCTAGAATTGCCCCAGCTATGTTTTATGTTTTTATTTGTGTTTTGAGATTCCTCAGTATTTACATTTCAAGTCACAGCTATAAGGACCTGAACAGATGTAACAGGATAAATTCCACCTTTTCTTTTCTTCAGATATGTTGAAGTTATTCCTATAGAATAAAAGTCCACTCTCCTGTTTTACTTAAAGTGGGATGCTTACTTCATACACATATAAGTTCATTCATGTACCATGCATTTGTTTGGTACATTAGTTATCTATTGTTCTTATACAAACTGTCTCAAAACTTAGAAGTTTACTGCAAATGTCATTTATTAACTTATAGTTTCAATGGGTTAGTCACTTAGGCAGGGTAACTTGGATTCCTCTGCCGAAAATCAAGAAGCTCTACCAAGGCTACATTTTAACCTGAAAGCTCCAGTGGTAGCATTCATTCAGTTCCTTGTGGACTGACTGGACTAAGCCCCCTCTGACTTAATCTGACTGTTGGCTGGAGGCTTCAATTGCTTACCAATTGGAGCTTCTCATAGGGCCATGCATAACATGGCAGCTGCTTCCTTTTGAGCAAATGGACAAGCCGGAGAGAACGGGAGCCTTTGAAAAATAAAAAGCTTCAGTTCTGTTGTAACCTAATCTCAGAAATGACATTTCATCATTTTTGTCATATTGTTTGTTAGAAATGGGTCATTATGCCTAACTCATATTCAATGAGAGGGAATGGCAAAGAATCATAGCAGGGAGAGATATTAGCATAGGTATTAAAATATTTGACTTTATTTCCTCTTTTTTAAAACATTAATGAAGCATAAAAAATTACATTAATAAAAGTGTAACTTTTTACTATGTGAAGGAGGTTTCTAACTAATGGTAGGGGGACAAAATGGCACTCTCTCTTAAACAGCTTTCAGACCACAGCAGTGTCATATGCTTGCAGTTCTCATCTACTTGGTAGGCTAAGGTAGGAGGATCACTAGAAGAACAAGATCAAGTCTAGCCTGGGAAACATAGTGAGACCCCCATCTCAAACAAAACAAAGCATTATTTTTAAAATTTATTCCAGCAATATATTACATTATATATTATAGTGTATAGGGTATTATATATTATAAAATATATTATATATACCTTTTTATTATTTTAGGTTTAAAAATTATTACTCTTTTAGATTTCAGGCCTTTTATAGTGACCCAATAGTCAACTAAGATAGAAAATTTTCCTTTAACTTTGTCGGTTTCCCTTTTCTTTTTATTTGATCTATGAAGTTAACTGGATAATTATATAAAAGTTTATAAGTGAAAATGACCTTAAATATTTCCTCAATATGCTTCACTCCTCTCTTCTCCATCCCAAGTGATTTCTATGTCCCATTACTTACTTGTAAATCTTAATATTTCTCATGTCTCATTTTGATCAAAAGTATAGAATTGAAATTCTTTGTAATTGCTATCACTATAATTTTTACTGGTAACTCTGTTTTTACAGTCTCTCACTAGACTTCTGACTCATATTTGGTCAAAATCCAAATATGGGACATTTATATACTAAATCTCAAAATAAATTCATTTGGGACTTGAAATATTTTTCCACACTCTAGTTTGTTCCTTATTATCCAATCTCAAACAATGATTAATCATTCACTGATCAACTCAAGGTAAATTTTCGTGAAAATAGTTGTGACTATGGGTACCTGTTGTACCTGATAGTATCACCAAAATTATGGAGATTACCTGAATGCAACTGACATTACTGTTTTTCATTCCTTTATGTAGGTTCATATTTCTATGTGGTGCCATGTTGCTTCTGACTGAGCATTCCAACCTTAATATATTTTTGCAGTGAATCTCAATTGGATAAAAATAAAATAGCTTCAGCAATTGTATGTCCCCCAAAGTTTTTATTTGCCTTAATTTTTGGAAAGTCTATTTTCTGGACAAAATTTCTTTCTTTCTTTCTTTTTTTTTTTTTTTTTGTACTAGAGATTGAACCCAGAGGCACTTTTTTTTTTTTTTTGGTACAGACTTATGGCAGAGCAGACCCCCCACCAAAGGCATCTCATTCCAAATTCTATACTTTTCTCACAAGAACATCATCATATAATTCCCATAAAGACGGAGAATCAAGTCGCCAATTTTGAGCAGAAGACTTGGAGAAAAAGAACTGGAGTTTTGTTCACACTAGCATTGGGAGCCTAAACAAATTCAGCAGTCCCAGAGGCACTTAACCACTGAGTCACATTCCCAACCCTTTTAATATCTATTTATTGATTGATTGATATAAGGACTCATTAAGTTGCTTAGGGCCTTGCTAAGTTGCTGAGGCTGGCTTTGAACTTGAATCCTCCTTCTTCAGCCAACCAAGCCTCAAGTATTACAGATATGTGTCATTGTGCCCAGCTGGACACTGAATTTTAAACTGACGTGTTTTTTTTTTCTTTCAGCAGCTTAAAGTTATTGCTCATCTGTCCTTTTTCTTCACACTGCTTCCAATGAGATCCCTATAATTATCCTTTTCTTTCCCTGAACACAACACACCCTTTTGCAGTGGATGCTTTTAAGGTTTTCTAAAATTGATTTTGCTCAATTTAATTATAACATGCCATAGTGTTGTCTTCTTCATGTTTCTGATGGTTGCAGGTCCAACCCAGTGATGGTCTCCCTTATGTGTCTATGTCTGGAGACTGCCTCAATGTTATAATCTATGACAATCATAGGGCTTATTTTATTTATTTCCCATCTTCCAGGAATTACTGTCCTTCACTGATGTACAATGGTATAATCTGTCATTCTTTAGAAATGTCATGTATTTATCTATAGCTGCTTTATTTTTCATATAAGATAATAAAGTCAGCAACCTTTCATATCTAGACTATGAGTGAAAATATTAGGAATGAAAAAAATTATAATCTCTATATTAGAATTATGTTTTATATCCTAGATAATATGCTTATGATGTAACTAATGAGTTTAATTTGAGTACTTCATCAGATTAAAGCCAAGGACTGAGTCATACCCCTCTCTCTTTGCATATCTGTTATGAATAGGAAAATAGAGAATGTCTTAGTCTACTTCATGCTGCTATAATAAAATATCTACTGCTGGGTACATGCCAAGGAAAAGAGGGTTATTTATCTCACAGTCCTAGAAGTAAAATGGGGCAGCTGCATCTGGTGAAGGCTGCATGCTGCATAATGGCAGATAGCATCATACAGTGTGAATATGTGAAAGGATGGAAAGTGGGTAAATATAGAAGAGGCCAATCCACCAGATGTAAATTTGTTTTATAATAACCTGCTCTTATGGTAACCAGTCCTGTCCTATGAGACCCAACTCACTTCCATAAATCCTAATCTAGCCTGGAAATAAAAAACTCATACTCCTGAGTAAATCATTAATCCATTCATAAGGGTGTTGCCTAGCAGACTTATAATTTCCCAAAGGCCTCCCCTCCTGACACTGCCATATTGGGTAATTAAATCTCAGTATGAGTTTTGGGAGGGACTAACCACATCTGAGTCAATGCATTGATATTTTTTAATTTGTAATGGGGATACAATATAGAACTTGATCTATTTATTCTTGAAGGTAAATAGCTATGCTAAAGCAAATATATTGCAGAATTTATTTAGGAAAAAGAATTAGCTCTTTGAAACCAAACCTAATTCATGACATGGGAATGAATGGGAAACTACTCCTAATCTGGGTATGGCTAGGAACATTATGTTTTCCATTCTGGACAGAACTCAGTGAACACAGAGTTTAGATACTCAGGTGTTAGTCTATAAATTAGCCTGAAGAATATTTAACATCTAGCTGGGATATTTTAAAGCAAACTTTCCTATTAAGGGAATATTTTCTTGCTGTCAATTTTTATGAATTAGGAAGAAAGTCACTATAAACATCAGATTGAGATTTATGTGTGGTTATAGACTTTCAATTTTTTTGGGTAAATACCTAAGAGTTTAATTGCTGGGGCATATGCTAAAATTCGGTTTAGTAAATTATAAGAAACTGCCAAGCTGTCTTCCAAAGTGCCTGTGCCATTTTGCTTCTCACCAAAAATGCTGGAGAGTACCTGCTGCTTCACATTCCTGCCAGCATTTGGTACTGTTGTTTAGGATTATATTCATTCAAACAAGTGTGCAGTGGCATTTCTTTGTTTTAATTTGCCATTCCCTAATTACATTAGGTTAAGCATTGTTTATATGCTTCTTTGACATCTGTCTGTCTTCTTCACAGTGAGTTGTTTCTGTCATATATCTTTATAAAAACTTCAAAATATAATATTAAATAAAATTACCCTAGCTCTCCTCCTACCACAAATAATACAGAGCTTGAGACTATTTTAGTGGAAAGATGATTTTTTTCCTTTAAAAAGAAGTGAAGCAGTTACTTGAAGCCATAGGGCAGACTACTATTGCTGGCAGAAGCTCTTTCTACTATATCTATTTTTTCTTTCTCTTGAACACTAAACTAGACTAAATGCTTCATCTTCCTCTAAGGTCTAGCTTGACAATGAGTGCTCATCAATGAAAGATGAGGAGATGTAATAGAACTCTTTCAGGACTAGCACACAATAAACTTTCACTAATAATTCTGTTTTTCCTATTTCTGCTAGATGGATCAACTAATTTTGGAACTAAATATTGAGGATGGAAGATCTTCCATCAACCAGGGTTTCTGAATATCTATGTGAGACAACATAGTAAAAAAGATCACCATCATCACATCCATCCAAACACACTTAGTAACTGGACCTTAGGCAAGCAAGAAGTAAATTTCTATTGCTTAAATGACTGGAAACCTGAGTTTTATATGTTATAGCCTCTGGAGACAGCGTAATATATTAATAAAATCCATACCCTTTGTACTGGCAAAATTTAGGGTTCCACTTTCAGAGAAAGTTATATGAATACACAAATTACTTTCATTTTTGAAGTGCTCTCATTAAGTTGCATATCTAAATTTTGATTTAATGATGTTAAGAAATTCAACACCAATAATCAAGGGACATAAAATTAAGAGTAAGTAAATAGGTTAGTCAACACTCGTATGTCAACTGAAGACATTATTTCCATTAAGAGCACTGATTAAAAATGATTGGAGCCACTGTTCTGTTACGAATACTCATATCCATTCTGAAGATCTTTGGGATTTAAGGGTCTCATACTGCACAGTGACCTTAACATTGACTACTGAGCTTCACATTCATGATTCTGTCCATTTGTTTCAATGTATTAATCACCTTTATCTTGTTGGTTTCTTCATGCGTATAAATAAAAGAATCATTTAAGCTATTTATGTGGTATAAAAATAGATAATCCACATACATTTAAAGGCTAACACATATCAATGCACAGAGACACATTCTCTCCCAATCCCTTTCCTGTTTGCAACAGACTTCATTGAAACTTTACCAAATAAAAATAGAAATACTGGCTACATATATTTAAAAAAATTAGCATGCCTCTCTATTAATGTTTATTTGGCCATCCAGCCACTGATTTTTTTATTACCTTGTTATTATTCTGTCAAAGGTAGCCTCATTCTTTCACTTCCTTTTGATTTTTTTCTATTCTTCTATTTCTCTCTATTCTTTTGAATCCAAACAAATTTAGAATCTTCCTCTGTCAGGACCCCTTTGTGCAGACAGGGACTTTTAAAATATTCTCATGGAATATTAAGCTATCTTCTTAAATAAGGCATTTTTTTCTTCCTGGAAAATATCTTTTTTTCATGCCAAAGGAAATTAATTTATACTATTATAACGTAAGAACAGTATAAGAAGTAAATTGCAGCTCAATTTGCACTCAGTGAAGTAGCATAATATTTTAAAATATTCAGCTTTGTCTTTCTCTGGAATACCTCTGAAAGGCATAATTGCATACTAAATGCAATATTTATTTGAAATTTTTATTCTTAACTTCTCAAAATAAAATTTATAAAACTATACTAAATTCTGTTTTGAGTATATAAAGATGTCACCAGCAAATAGTATTGATTCAAATGATTTTTGAGATATTTTTTCATTTTAGTATAAATTCACATCTGAAGAGCAATGAAACTTAGTAAACCATTTACATCTTATAAGTTTTCTTATCAGGAAATGTCAAGCTAGAGTTAAGATATGGAAGATAGTGTAATAAAGTGTAAATAAAGATCAGATAACTGGTAATGACAGCACACTTAGGCCTCAACCAGCATTCACGATTTTGCCTTTTTTTCACAATCTAAAGATCTCAAAGGAGTCTCTTACTATTTTGTAAGGTGTATGCATTGTATGCTCAGTCATAGGTACTAACAAAAAAAGACCTCTTTTTCAAATTTTACACCTGTAAGTTCATATGGTTTCAGATACTTTTCCATATTGTTCTAAAATCTTAGCATCACTGAAAAATATTCAAAACTCCAAAATACAGCGATGATAGCAACTTCTACTCCAAATTTTTTTCAGGAAAAATATTCTGCAAAATGTAAACTATAAAACGAAGACCTATGAGTGTCTACTTATATGAGTAGGAGCAAAGGAAAAACAAATGAGTGACAAAGGAGACACATCAGAGAAAAAGTCCCCTCAACCAAATTAGTGCTTTTATATTCTATACAAAAACAGAAATCTCTACCCTTTGAATTACTTTCAAGGATTATGATAGTGATTTTAAAGAGAATTTCTGAAAGAGTAATCCATGAATCCTTATAAGCTGGTATCTCAGTTAATATTTTAATCCTCATAAGCTCCTATCTCACAGCTATCTTTTAATGACATGTGTTTCATTCATATTTTATGTCACTATGACCAAAATACCTGAGAATAACAACTTAGAAGAGGGAAAGTTTATTTTGATGCATGGTTCACAGGTTTAGTCCATGGTGATCTGACTCTATTGCTCTGGGTCCAAGATGAGGAAGGACATCATAGCAGAAGGGCCCAGGAGAGAAAAGCCGCTTAGCTTATAGGACATCAGGGAGCAGGGTAATGGGGAATGGACATGGCCACAGGGAAGATGCATCATTCCAGGGCTTGCCCCCAGTGACCCACCTCCTCCAGCCATGACCCATCAGCCTACAGTTACAACACAGTGCTTTCAACCTAGGATGGACTGATTCGGTTTCATCTCTCACAATCCAATCATAACACCCGTGACTATTCCTGCAGAAACATAGGAGATTTGAGGGACATCTCATTTTAACACTGAGCAATATATGTTTCGGAAAATGAAAGTCTGAGACATGGATTGATGTCTAAAAGTTTGATGTTCAAGTGAGGGGAATAGATGGGGCTGTGTATAAATATTCTACTTCAGAGAGAGAATTGAATAATGAGCAAGTAAAACAAGAAAGGTAAAAACCTATTTATAAATTCATACTAATTTATCATAATAGTTTCTGCTGATATCTATCTGGACCTTTTTTCCCATCAGAACTTTGTTCTGGAATACAAATAAGTTATCTAGGATCCAAAATAATACAGGGTCTATTTGAATTAATAATTGAATTATTAATTTTAAGATGGATAGGAAGAAAGTCTATAAATATAAATTATATAGGTATATTCTATCAATAAACTGTTAAGCTAATTTTAAAATGATATAGCATCTTAAACATATCAGATAATATGATCCTGAATATCCTTCAAAGACCCAAATGCTTAAGGCTTGCTCACCAACCTGTGGCACTGTTAGAAGATACCAAAACTCTTCAGAGGTTGGGCTTAATAAGAGGAAGTTAGGTCATTGGGGGTGTTCCCTAGGAGGGGATATTGGAAACCCTGCCCCTTCATTTCTCTCTGTTTACTTCCTGGGAGCCATGAGGTGAACCCCTCTACCATATGAACCCACTATGATATCATGTTGCCATGTATTCAAATAACAGGGTTGAGTGTGAGCCAAAATCTCTCTTTCTCCTTAAAGTTAATTTTCTTAAGTATTTTGTCATTGGAAAGCTGACTAACACACAGAGGAGTGCACTTGGGCTACCAAATCCCTTTTGCACTGGTATAAGGAGAACCACAGTTGTCTAATGAGATTAGGGATATAAATACTCCAATTACCTTGGTTCTGACTGTATATCTGTCATATTGTATACTCTTAGATATACTATATTCTTCGGAGCCTTCCTGTGAGGCTGAGCAAGATAAACTCCATGGGAATTCCATAGGAGTTTACTTCATACATCATCATTGTTTGAGCTCCTTTTAATAAAAACAACTTAAAAATAGAAGCAAAAAATGGAAAAAAAAGAGTAATTTTCTTAATGATCTCATCTCAAAAATAACATTGTTATTTAAAGCATATGTAAATTAGCTTATCTTAGCCATCCACAATGTATATCTTACACAGGATAAATACATACAATTTTTACTTTTCAATTAAATAGTTAAATAAAATTCTTTAAAAAGGGAGCTGGGGTTGTGTCTCAGTGGTAGAGTGCTCACCTAGTATGGGTGAGGCACTGGGTTTGATCCTCAACACCACATAAAAATAAATAAATAAAAATAAAGGCATTGTGTTCACCTACAACTAAAAAAAAATTTAAGTTTTAAAAGAAGGGGACTTTATCTAGTTATGATAATTATATCTAGTTACGATAATTATATCCCTTCTTTTTATAATTATGATAATTATATCCCTTCTTTTCTAATTCTTACATTTTTTTCTAACTATACTGAGTTAGGTAGGATTTCTGGTACAATGTTGAATAGAAAATGTGTTAATGGACATCATTAGCTCATCCCCAAACCTAGACAGAAAACTTGCAATTATTAAAGATAAACTTTTAAAAATTTGTAGTTTATTGACATAGATAGTAATGTTTCATTACTTAAATGCCTTATATCTGGTTAGCTACACCAACATTCATTTGAGTTTTTATCTTATACCTATTACCATTTATTTCCTATCATTTTTGTTCTTATTTTTTTTAAAAAAAGTCTCCTCTAAGCACCATACACTTGATTTCTATGATTTGCTTGTGTATGCAATTCAAAAATTGTGTTTTAAGCAGTTATTCCATTTGAATTAATTATATTAAAACTTACACATTAAATGTTGTTCTATGTTTTCTACCAAACCTTCCTGTTTTACATTTCCCCCCATGCATTTCCCCTATTTTGTCTTCTTGAAGATTAACCAAATAATATACTATAATTTATTTCTCTTGCCGTGCCTACTATCTACATATTAAATATAATACATTGTGGTATTAGTCATCTCTTGTTGCTGCTGTGACTAAAAGTCATGATAAGAACAATTTTAAAGAAGGAAAAGTTTCATATGCCACTTGGCAGCTGGCTCCATTCCTCAGGGCTCAAGGTGCGGCTGAACATCATTGTAGGAAGAGTGTGGCAAAGGGAAGCAGCTCACATGATAAGGAAGCAGAGAAAGACTTCATTTGCCAGATAAAAAATATATACCCCAAAGCCCTCCCCAATGACCTATCTCCTCCAACCACAACCTACCCATCTTCAGTTACTGCTCAGTTAATCTTATCAGGTGATTAATTCTCTGATGGGTTTAAGGCTCTTATAATCCAGTCATATCTCCTCATACATGAAATTTGGGGGGACACCTCATATCTAAACCATCATATTCTGGCCCTGGTACCCAGAAGCTCATGGTCATCCCACAATGCAAAATACATTTAGTGCATTTCCAAGAGTCAGCATAGTTTCAGTAGTTCCAAGATTGCCCAAAAGTTCAAGTCCAAAATCTCCTCTGAGATTCAGGGCAAGCTCACATCATGTCTTCCCATACAAATCAAAAGCAATTTACAAATATCCAATATATAAAGTTACAAAGGAAGCACTTAATTCACAAAAATGTGAACATAGAAAGAAGGGATAAGACCAAAGCAAGACCAAAATCCGGTTGGGCAAAGTTCTATATCATCTGTGTCTGGCATCTGAAGCACAAGGCATTGTGAGGTTTTCTCCAAGAGGCAAGTGTAGGGCCACCCCTGTGACTTTGCTAATTGCAGCCCACATGGCCCCTCCTTTGCCTTCTCTCTGCTCAATTCCTGCAGCATTTCTGGCCAATATCCCACGTTACTGGCATTTCTTAATCTCAGGGGACTCCACTGTAGCTTCAGGTTCCTCATCACATTTCCAGGTATTGCACTCTCAGGGGCTGCCCACAGGGACTCCAACCTTGGGACACTTTGCCTGGCCTCACAGGCCATCCTTGAAATTTTGGTGGAAGATTCCATATCCCCCTAACTCCAGCATCCTGCATTCCTGCAGAACCAGCACCACGTGGTTCACTCTAAGATTTGCTGCCATCTGGAACAGTAGGCAAGAATACAGGGACTCTGGCTGCCTCAGCCTCTGAGTGCCTGGATGGCTGAGAACATTGTAAAAATTTCTTAAGACCCCTTCTGTAAGAAAGGTGCTCCACTGGTCTCTTCTCAAGAGAAATTTTACTTTTATTCCCTTTAGCCTGAGATGACGGTGATCTTCCCAACTCCTGAGATGTCCTCAAGCCATCTTTTTTATCGTCTCTGGGAAGTCTTCTGAATTTGTTTACTAGTAGTAATGTCTTTAACAAATGCAACTTCCTTAGCCCTAGTTTTACTCTGACCTTTCAAGTTCAAGTTTTTCTAATCTTTCTGCTCTTCTTTTTGCTTCTGATTATCACAGTAAATTTGGCTAAAAGCCACCAGCAATATTCATGCCACCAGCTGAATGCTATGCTGCCTAGACATTTCTTCTGCCAGATTAAGAAGCCCATCACTTTTAAAATTAGCCTCAGAGAAAGTCTCAGGACATGGGTAATGCAGACAACTTCTCAGCCAGAACATAATATATACTCCAAAATATATATTCTAATATATATTCCAATATAGTCTTTCTTTTCCTCTGAAACCACTTAAACCTTGTCTTCACTGTCCTTTTTGAAATTCTACTATTCTGAGCTCCCACCAGAAACATCCATTAAGCTCCACTTAGAATAATCTAAAGCTTTTTCAGTTTGCATTGCTGCTAAACTTTCCAAAATTCCTCCCACAAACTTCAAAAATCTCCAAAGCTTCTGAACGACATGGTAAGGTTAGTTATAGCAACAGCCCCACTCCCAGTACCAATTTCTATATTAACAGTTTTTTCAGTGCTTTGACTAAAAGACTTGCCAAGATTGTGTGGTTTAATAATTCTTGAGGGTAGAGATACAAGATCAAGGTATTTGCAGGTTTTATTCTTTTTGAGGGTTAAAAGGAAATGATCTTTTCCAGGCCTCCTCTCTCCTTTGCTTGTGGATGATCATCTCTCACTTATGTCTTTTTGTATTATGCATCTGTTATTTTGTTATGATTCCTCCCTTATGAGGACATCAGTCACATTGGATTAACACCCATGTAGTGGTCTTATCTTAACTGATGCATCTGCAGTGATCCTATTTCCAAAAGTTCACATTCTGAGATTAGGATTTAAACATTTGAGTTTGGCAATAACACAGTTCAAACCATAAGAAGTGGCAATTTGATAAATTATCCATGAGGAAGAAGTGATATGCTAGGGGAAAATTAGACTTTGGGGATGCAATTAAACTAATTCTCCCTTCTCAGAAACAGAGGTACTGTGTCCTCAATCCATAACTGTTGAGAAAGTTACAAGTCTATGAAGTGTTGTTTAATCGGCATCTTTATTGGGAGTAAAATGAATTAGTAGATTTTTTTTCCAGATCAAACAATTTTGTTTCAAATCTGTATAATATCATCACAGATCATGGAAGGAATGACTGGCACATCTTTTCTCTTGTTCTAGATCATGAGAACAAGTAGGTACAAAACTTCATGCTTCTTAAAACCTTAGTTACTGTTTTAAAATAGTAAGCTATGAAGTCATTAAAATATTCAGTTAGCTTTTAAGTTTTAATTACATTTCATAGTGGTTGTGATAAATTCTTGAGAGTTTTAAAATAGTTTAAAAGATATTACATATTACATTGTGCAAAATAGAAAAGACTGTGCAAAATGGATACTTAGAAAACATTGCCTTGCAATGTTTGACTGACACATTTTTCATGTTAAAGAAGCTGATCATTACTTAATATGTAGGAATTTTAAAAAGAATCATTATTTACATTAATGCTTTTTTATTTATGATTATTTTACATTTCTACTCATCCTTAAATTTGCCAATATAAGAAATAATTCTAAGAAAAGCTATAAAATCTTCTTTAGCTTGATGAAAGCAGTTTTAATATCAAGACTGAAAGCTAAAAATGTATAACTGTTTACATTTTAAATATGAAGAAATGGTTTTCAATTTTATAAAGTGGGGAGAAGACATTTATGTAACTTTTATATATTTTTTTTCCTCTAGAAGCATCTCTGACTAGATTTTAGTAATCAGTTCTTGAGCAATCCCATAAAATATTATTTGACCTTCCCCATATAAAAGGCACTTAGCTCAAATCTATAACACTCCATCTCTTCTGACTGACAAATTTGCCATCATACCATATGTCCAACATACAATTTGCATTTGAATTGAGAAATTTAAATGATGTTTTAATGATTTCATGCAAAGAATGAGATAGATGGCAGAAAGGAAAAACAATACACATTCAATAGTCTTTTGTTTATGATATTCCTCTAGTCACGCCTCGTGGACAAAGCAAGGCTATATTCTCTAGAGCTATTAGTGAATGATTTAAAAATAAATATTAGATTTAGAAAGAATTAGAAGTATGCCATAATGTTCTTATGAGAGATCAGTTGTAAATCCATGTTAAATTGAGCATTGACGACCCATTTTCTCTAAGATGAATATTATGATTAGATGATAATTGAAATTCCACTTGATGATTTGATACCTCACATGCAAAAGAAATTGGCAATACATATTCAAGGTGCTTGTGAAAGATAAAACATATTTTATTAATACTCATATATTATATATTTACCAAAAACTCCAACACATCCCCAAAAGATACTAAAGCAACCAAGAATGAGTTCATGTTTGTTAAAATGAAAAATAGTCCTTGATATAAATAGCATAGATGGTGAAAGGAGACCTCATCATTATACAAAATACATGTATAAAGATGTGAATTTGGTGTCAACATACCTTATACATAATCAGAGATATGATAAATTATTGTATAATGGTGTATTAAGAATTGTAATGCAAAATAAATAAAGTAATTAATAAAAATAAATGTTGATTATTCAGTTTGCTTTTAAATAAACATCATAAGGAAAATCACTTATAATTTTATCTTATTTAAAGTATTATGAGTAGATGTATAAGACTGATAGAATAGAACAGATACACTTACTTATGGTTATAACTTATATGTTAAATTCCACCTGAAAGTAAATGACATTGAACACTAAAATATAAGCCATAATTTACAAATGTTTCAATAATTTGAACAGAAATATATTGTGGGCCACTATAAAACTACCCAGTAAGCTGATACAAGAAATATGAAGAAAGAGAAATCTTAGAAATAATGTTTGAGGTATATTTATATATGCTCTCCTCTCTAATGGGTAAATAGTATGACTTTCTATAGACTGTGAACCAAAATAGGGCATCAAATAGTAATAAAAATTATAATGCTATCCTGAAAAAAACATGTTTTTTTTTAGACCTACCAGTTAGATCTCCATTTCTAGTGAAACCAATAAAGAAGCTTCAGAATATTGTTGATGTGAAAATAGACTGTCACAGATCATGGTTACACTTCTTTTCTCTAGATAAAATAAAAATAGTTATGCTTATCTGTATTATGTTGATAATTAGATATATTTATATATCCCAAGCTTTCACTGAATTTTAAATTGCTGTCATCTGTCTTCAACTGTATGTGACAGAGGCAGACTTAGAATCGCATGTACTTTAATCTTAAAATGTGCTGTAGCAATAAACTGATCCAGCTCCTGTTATATTGGTGGAAGCTAAACAGCCTCTAGTTCACAAAGAACCAAAAGGAATCAGACCCAGGCTGACAAGTGAACATGCCTTCTCCTAATCACATGTGACACACTGGAAAAGGAAGCACCATGTATGTCACCAAGAACAGGATATATTTAAGTAATAATTAATGGCAAATATATTGTATGATCTTATTACTAGTGAATCTAAATATTTCTGATAGGCATGTTATCTCTATCTACCTTTTTCTCCTTTCTTGTTTATGTATTCACTTACGTCTTCATTTTTCAAAATAGATTGCCCTTCCCACCACCTTACAGCACTTAAAACCTGAGATACAATTCCCCAGATTAAATTTTATTCCCCAGACTTGGTAGCACCAAAGCACAGCTCTGTGACCGCTGGGTGCCAGAATGGTGCCAAGTACCTCTCCATCTCCTTAAGGACAGTACTCCTGGCTCTGGACTTTCCTGTTGTGTTCTTTCTTTTCAGCTGGAAATGACAATATTATCAAAGCAAATCATGTATGGATAGCAATCAAATAGAATTTCCCTGACTGGAATTTCTTTTTTATCCGAGTCTTGTAAAGAATGCAATTTCCAAACTTGTGAAAAACATAGCTTTTTCAAGACTTCTGAATCAATCATTCATTGGAAAAGACTCATATAGGAATTAAAATGGGATTACAGAGATATTGTACACAAATAACTTTTTTAGGATCTTTCTTGTAAATCTCTACGAGAAACACATAGTGAAATTTGAGTCTTATTAAAATGCCCACCTGACCTAACATCATTTTAAACATTTGTCTGTATTCACTGGTATTTATCTTGGAGTGAAGAGAAATTTATCTATCTTTACCTAGGAGAGAGAAGAATCAGTATACTTGATCAAAAGAATGGAAGTATAAGAAAACTTAGCATCCAGTTCTAGGCCAGAAATAAATGAATGCAATCATGGAGCTCTATTTAACATTAGGAAATATTCATAAAAATATCATCCTAGCACTTAACATATGTCAAGCACAACTGGAAATAAAATATATGTATTAAGCAATTCATTTCATGTTATGAAATGAATATATATGATTAGAACTTATGCCTAAGTTTTAATCATCATCATATATATTTATAAGAATTTTTATGGAGATATATATGTGTGTGTGTGTGTGTGTGTATGTGTGTGTGTGTGTGTGTGTATATAATGTCCAATGTTTCAATCTAATAAAATTTTGAACTGGGATACAAATCCAGTCATTTGAACTTCAAACCTTCTACTTTTAACCATATCCTAAAAGGTCTCTTTCTCTGATAAATAAATATGGGTATAAATAAATTGTGGGTATTAGAGAAATTGGTAATCATGTGCCTGTGGTTGTTAAGACAAAGAACAGTTACTGAAGGGCAAGCTTACCAGAGGAAAATGTGTTCAAATTCATATCAATGCATAAAGTGTTGGTTATATAATTAAAATGATTTTACCTAGAGATCCCTCTGACTTAATGAGTCACGGGAATAATGCTAGATTCTAAATAATAGATCATGAAATTTCACAAGCAAAATTCTGTGTTGAATCTAGAATTTGGGGCTTTTCTTGCTTTTCTGAGTTCTCATCCAGTACAACTAAGTACCAATGGATGTCATCAGATAAATTTTTTACTATCTACTTCAAAGCAACTTTCTAATTCTTAATATTTCTTGATATCAAACACCCTGAATACTTATAGGCCTTTATCCTCTCAGATATCAGGGGAAAAAAGAATATTGTTGATGCAGAGTATAACAGCAGATAATTATATTTTGGAAACCTAGCACAATGAACAAAATAATTTTAACAAATATTATGAGTCATTTTATACATACTCTTACAACAATTCTGGACATGACCCCACTCTGAAGAAAAGTTATGACCTAATAGAAGAGGCACAAAAATACAGAATACCAAGACAGAATTCATATAGGGAAATTGAGGGGTGAAAAGGCAAATATTGAATGTGGAAAAAATGAGGCAATGGTCAGCCTCAGGTTTTCAGATTACACAGTTGGAGTCCATTATGGACAGGTCACTTTGATGATGTCATCCCTGTCTTCCAGGGTCAGAATGTCTTAGGCCAAGGGCAGCTAAATGGTCTTAACTAAAGAACTGATGTCCAAATGGTCCATCCTCTTTACTCGGGGCAATGGCAGAGATGTGTCTCTTGACATTGCAAGTTATTTAAACTCCATCAATATGTTTTGCTTAAATATCTTAAACTAATTAAAGGTAGCTTCAGGGAAGAAGCCCAGCACTGCATGAATCTAGTTAGCTGCTGAACCATCATGACAAAGATGCTTGCCCTGTAGTAGCCTGCCTGTACTCCATATGTGGCCTGAATCACTAAGTTCAGACGTTTTTCAGCCATGAGAATGACCTTTCTGCTGAGATTTAAAACAGAAAGTAAAGCGCTCAGTAAATGTTCCAGCTTAATCATTCATTCTTTAGAAAGCTAGCCAACATGTAGACCCATCATCCATCTGGGCAAAGGGCTTTTCAGCTTTTAGACATTAAATGAGTCACTCTGAAAAGCTCTTTTCCAGACTAATGGTGGCTCTAATTTCTCTATTAGATGGACTAGGATATTAGGGAGGCAAATCTTTGTTATTATGCTCTCAGAGAACAAACTCCCCCAAAGCATAGATGAGTATAATAGCTGATAAAACCTTGAAAAATGCAAGGTTAAAATTGTGTTTATCTGCACCATGCCATCTGTATCCCCTAACAGCTTGAACAGGAAGGATTTCTTCCTTAAGCATTATTAGTTTTGCTAAAAATTGTCCTTGTTTTTTTTTTTTTTTGCTAGCCCAAGGATATAAATGACAGTGTAAAAATGAAATTGCACTTATTATAAACTAACCTATGGACCAGTTTTTCCAAAGCAATTTGGTCATTTGACACCATACTCTTCCCAGTGAGAATAAACATGTGCATATGGTTCTTTTCCTATTCAAATTTAACTTGACCTTTATGTCAGCTTTCCATTCACATTCTTTTTTATCAGATTATTCAAAATATAATTGGTTTATATTTAGAAAAACATCTCTCTCTAAATCTCTCCTGATCTTATCTGAAAAATTTAATATTTTACCATTTTATTAATCTATTATACTGAAAGTCAAGATGGTTCTTTCCCTAGTGGCATACTGACTAAAGAGAGTTGAGGGAACATCCAGCTGTCTTAATATTCTCCTTTTGATGTTATTGCTGATTATGCAGTTGTATTTCATTATATGACAATTCAACACATTTTATACTTAGTATTTTTCTTTGTTCTGGAAATTTTGCAATTCAATAACATTTACCCCCAAGTGGACAATTTGATAGAACACAGCAATGCTCAGAGCATTGGTTAAATAAAATGTAATACTTTGCTTGAAGACACCTTTAAGAGGAAGTCTTGAGATTTTTACCTATTTTTGTGATTCAGTTTTAAATAAGTTACAAGTTACTACACCATTTTAGTTATCCCTAGTTAAATAAACAAAGTAGAATAAGAAAAATTATTTTAAACAATAATTTCAATAATTTTTACTCCACCAAATGAGCTGACATAAATTTTTTCTCAATGTTATGATTATATATAAGTAGCTAAACTGCTAGATAGACTGGGGATCTAACTAGAGGAAGGACACTTGTCTAGCATACATGATGCCCTGGGTTTGCTGCAGAGCAAAAATAAATTAATTAATCTACATTTCTAGTAAATTGACAGAGCAAATATGAAAGCTTTGCATACTCTATGAATACTCACACATTCATAAAAAATGTTAAAAATGACACCACTAAACTGTATATCTGGCTTTGTTGTGCAAAATCCCTGTGAGTTTATTTGTGGTTTATTATGCAAAGAACTTGGTTTTCAACCTTCAGTAACATGAGAAATCCTGAAAGGCATAATTCCACAGTGTATTACCTTGACTAAGAAAGAAATGGCACTCAACATTAACACTCCAAAAAAATCAGATTATTTCTTTACTAAATTATTAAGTATTATTAAAAATGAATTTCTCCAAATTCTCTAGCCACTCTTAATGTGACAGATTATTACGTGTGTGTGTGTGTGTGTGTGTGTGTGTCCCATGGCAAATGTCATAAAGCAATATTTTGAGGTTTCAAGAAAGAAACCATACACAATATTAATAAGAAATTAGGATGTTATTTAAATCAAGAAAGAGGCAAAATGATTCATGTTCTCAAAAGCTCTAAATTTATTTTACCATTTTCCTTGGAGGAAGAAAATTTCAAACATCATTTATTTGTTCTCACACATGCAGGTGGATAATTCTTACTGGGAGGGAAAGGTATTTGATAGTACCTGCAAACAAGCTCCTATGCTTATTAACTAAGAAATCATTTGAAGGTCAAGTCATTTCAGAAACAATTTATGGGGAGGTTGAATTAGCCATAAAAATACAGCAAGTAAATAAATAATTTCTATCACTGAAGTAATGGGTCCAGGCAAAAGCAGAAACACAAATGATAATATGATAGAGTTCCCAATCAGCTTGTCTATTATTGAAAGAGTAAATGAAACATATAATCTCCTTAACAGTAATTCAATACAGAATACTTTATATAATAAAATAGCTAATTATAGAAATTGGACTAAAGTAAGAAAACTAGATAAATGTGGATAGGTTCCAATTTCCTCACATTGTACAGTGGTCATTAATGTTATTTGCTAAATGTTTCAGTGTTTACACCAAATCAGTCAAATAGTAGAAAATTATACTTTTTTGCTTCCAAAGTTATATGGGAGAAGAGTCCTTCCCCTGTGTTAACTTGATATATAATGTATATAGACAGAGAAATATGTGTGTGTGTGTGTGTACACACACATATATGTATATGGTCACCACTGTGACCAAACAACCTGAGCAGAACTCTCTCTATATATATATTTCAAAGTTAAAACATTACCTTGCGCCCAATATTGATAGATTAAGAACATAGATGCAATAGATATATTTCACTGTTATAAATATATTATAATGCAATAAAATGATGTTATTATTAAATAAACTGCAAAGTATAATGGGGGAAGTGAGGTGATTTTATGTGTATGCACTTACGTTGTTGAAGGAGGGGCTCCCAATCCTTCTTTCCTGAAGAAATCTACTTGGATAGAAACTGACAATTTGAGCCAACTCTTTTATCAAAGGAACAGTTGCAAATGTGAGACTTACACAGGAAAATTCTTATATATTTGAGCTTGACTTTATTTTTTTACCACTTTAAGGAACTTGATAACAGGAGAAAGGGCCAGAATAGCCAAGTGGTTGATGAGTGGCACAGGGTCCCAGGCTGTTGCCTCAGGTGACAGGCAAAATAAATAAAACAATAGAGTGAGGCCACTCAAGGCTATTTGGCACAAATTAACTTTTGAACTGATTACAGATGTTGTTGGGCTCATATGAAGTAAGTACATACCAAAGAATTGACTCTAGAATCAGGAGGTATAAAAAGTCTCTGATTCCAACATTGAGATCCTGAGCAAAGATTGCCAATTAATGGAGTCCAGCAGATAGAAATGGGCCTATTACGCCAGTCCTGCTCAGTGACTGGCTTGGACGACCCTAGACCCTAAAGAAAGCCTTTGCATTAGATCAAATACAGAAGAGAGAATGAAGTATTTAATTACTAGAAAATAAAAGATAACCCGAATTCTGCCAGATAAACAAAGAATATTTTCCTGAAGGAGAACTCAAGCTGTGCCTCTCTAAGTCAGCTTCAGAAGGGAGTAAATGGAGGAAACAGACTGTTATGGCCCTGTCTTTTTTTTTTTTTTTTTCCCATTGTATCCACAGTTTGGGGTAGTATCTTCCACACAGACTCTGGGCTTTCACCTTTGCCATTTGAACTGTGAAGCAACAGTGAATTTGTTATAGGGTATGACTAGAAATGGCATTATCACTAGAGTTTTCTTTTTGGCTGTTCTGAATCCCTGACTTTCTGACTAATCTCAGGCTAGTCTACAAAATGTGCTACTCTAGAGCCTACTCACCATTGTTACCCTCACCCAAAAAAGAACTAAATGCCAGATGTGAGGGTATGGCTACCTGGGGATAGTCAGCATATCTTTGGCCTCATCCATCAATTTTCCCTTCCCTATTTACTGCTGCTGATCTGCCAACTGATTACCAACACTGGAGCCAGCCACTTGGGTACTCTGGTATGCAGCCAAGGTTAACTCACATGGTAAGAAAAATTCTCAGCATATAACTATGGATATTTAATAAGTAAGGATTAAAGAAATTAAATGTAAAATTAGAGGTATTTGTTATATTATGTTATTACATAACTATATAAAAGGATAGAATCTATCATTACATGTATAAAAAATACAAATACAACCTAAAACATGGAATATATGTGTTTTAGACAACTTTGTCACCATTGTGAACAAATAACCTGACAAGAACAATTTAGAGGAGGAAAAGTTTATTTAGGGCTCATGGTTTCAGAAATCTTGGTTCATAGATGGCCAGCCCCATTGCTCTGGGCCAGATCTGAGATAGAACAACACTGTGGAAAAGCATGATGAGTAGCTCATGACTTGACAATCAGGAAGCAGAGAGAGACTAAGCTTAGCTTACCAGGAACAAAATATATACCCAAACTATGCTCCCAGTGATGAATCTCCTTGAACCACCCCCTACCTGCCTACAGCTACCACACAGTTAATCCATTTCACTTAATTAATATACTGATTTGGTTAAAGCCCCCATAACCCAATCATTTCAATTCTAAACCTTCTTGCATTATCTTATTCAGAGTTTTTCTGGGGTGCCTCATATCTAAAGCATAACAATACAATAATTGTTAAAATTAATGAAGATAATCCATCCTAATTCTTAAAAACAATTTCTAAAATGTTTACTTATAAGCAGAATACAAAAAGGTGTTATAATATAAGACATTTATTCTTCTATATTCATTTTTGAGCTATTTAGTATTTCCTTGAACATGAATCATGTTTATAATTAATAAGCAAAAATAAAATAGAGTTTCTTCATTTGTTTAAATGTGGGTAATATGTTAAATATTTGGTTGTCAAAATAATTTTGCTACATAATTAAAAAATTATTTTATATTGGAAAAACAGAGGCATAATAAATATAATATGGAATAGAATTTGAAATTTCCACTATTTCTTATAATTATATTAATATACAATTAATATAAAACAAACTGGACATATCTAAAATGTACAATTTTAGACATATGGGTTCACTCATGAAACTCTCATAAGTTCAACAAATATTTCCATCAACTTGAAGTTTCTTTTTGCCTGCTTGTAATCAATCTCATCATCTTCACATCACCTGTACACAATAACTGAACTACTTTCTGCAACTGTAAGTTTTTATTTTTAAAAATTTGTCTAAAAGGAAATAGAATATGTATTTTGTGTGTGTGTATGAATTTTTCACTCATCATCATTTTGTTTTTTGTTTTTCATTTTTTTAGGGTACTAAAGCCCAAATTTAGTGGATAGAAAATATGTAGATGGAAATGATATATTCAGTATAGATATATTTTAAGAGTTTTTGTTCTAAAAGGAACACAGAAAGTACATTAGAGAGAGATAAATTACTATGAGAGGTTTGCATTTATCTACATATTTGGTTCGTTTGCTCTTTTTTCCCTGTTATTGTTCATTTAAGATGGGAGATTAAAAAAAAAAAAAAAGTGTGTTTGTAAACTGAATGGTAAGTTCCAGAACAAAGCGAGAAATCTGATGGCATCTGATGGAAAAATAAATACTATTAGGAGCAGAATTCATGAGAAAGAAAAGGATTGGTCCTTAACAAGAACAATGTTATTTATTGTCAACATAGATGGCCAGGAATAAGAGAAGAGATGCACCTCAGTTCCTAGTTCGGGCAATAGCAAGTTGTGGAAATATATATTTATCTCTATTTTGACATTGAAAAGAATAAAAATACAAGTTGGGACAGGGGCATTAAAGGAGGAAATTAAAAATTTTACGAAGAGAAAAGGTGACATGTTTTATGTTTTCATCTTAAAACTGAGCTTCTAGAACTAAAAAAAAAAATAGGTATTTTCTTTTTTTAATTGATTACAAATGAATCGTTGAAAATTTTTAGAAGAAATGATAAAAAGTAAAGTTAGTACAATTTAATTCCCAGCTCAATAGCAAGCAACCTAATCGTTTCAGCTCCAACTTTTCTCTCTGTAAAACATAATTCTAATTTTCATTCTACATTCATTGTGAAGATTTTTCAACATTGGATACAGACAGATTTTTATCATGATGCCTTAGAATTTATATGCTGAATTCCCAGTCTTTGTTGAAAATCAGAACACTAAAAGTGGTTTAAAACACTGATTTTTATTCAGTTTTTCTTCCCAGTATAAGTTCAAAAGTAAAGGACTGCATTGTGGAAAGCTGGGAGACTGCAGATCTATCCAGAAAGTAATATTATTCATTCTAGTGTAATCTTTTCAGACTGCACTGGAAGCAAATGATGGAAAATATTCCTTTCATTTTTTTTTCTTAACTTTGATTCCCTTCTTCTCAGATTTTTTTCCTTTTTTTCTTTTGTTAAATTTTCTGCATTGTTTTACTTCTTCCAGAAGATCACTGCAGTGGCCTGAGTGTGGGTATAACCAGTACAAACATACAGTTCTGCTGTTTCTCAAGCTCTAGCTCTCCATGTCATACCAGGGACATTGCAATAGCCGAAAGGGACCACAACCAGAGTCACCTCCAGACTCCTTGATTGGGTTCCCCAAGACCTGAGGGCACAAAAGGCCTCAGAGAGCAATGAGAGAGTGTTAAGGACCAATGAGACTGTAAAGACCTGTGAAACACAAAAGTGGTTCAAATCCTTCATTTTCTTGCTGTTCAGCACAATTCCCTGCTTTCTACTCTGCTGAAGGCCCCATCAGTTTGAGTAATGAGCCTAAAAAACCAACAGAAGATTAATTACTCTAAACCAAGTGTGTTTTAGGCTGGAAGCAGCTTTAGATGGATTAACTAGCAATTTTATAATAGGTAGCACAGAAGATTGGAGAATGAATGGAAAGCAATGTACATAGAGGAAAAATTATACTGATAATATTTCTTTGTAATATTAAAAATAAATATAAATATCCACAATATTAACATTTAAAATATATAATATCATTTAATAAGGAGAAGCTTAGACTTGGAAAAGTCATGGGACCACAGAGTTTATTAAATGTTAGTTTCAGGACTCAAATCCAATTTTCCACCTCAGTTTAGCTCAGAGAATTAACTTTCTTACTCTTCACACACTAACTGACCTTGAACAAATTTTAAATGAACAATAGGAAAGGCTTTGAGATAAATTAGATAGAAACTGTTTTCCTTTCATATGCAAGTCTTGTATAATAAGATTCAATCATTACTAACATTATATAGAAGTTGTAGAACAAATGTTGATAAATTCATAAGAATTTTTTAAATTGCTGAATATCATTTTAGGGAAATTATATATATATATATATATATATATATATATATATATATATATATATATATATTATATATATATGATTTTAAATAAAGTGTTATGGACAAATGATTTTTAATAAACCCTGGTGAGTTACTATGGCTATAAGCAGTTATATGTTTTAATTTGTAATAATTAACACTTATTCTTCTGGAGGCAAAACTATGCATCTCTCCCTCCTTTCCCCTTCTCAAAATGAAAGAAATTCTTCGGAGCTCCTAGTCTTTTGTCTTATTGATAGTTACACACCACAGCACAGGGCCTAATATGAATTAAGCACATGCTGCTAAATTCTCAATTAATGCTCTCCCAAGCTAAATAAACCAAAGCCTCTAAATACAATGCACAGAAAGCTATGAGGTTATAGTGCTACATTTGCTCTACAGGTTGTTCTTCTCAATACTAGGTGAAGAGTTTTATAGGAAATTAAAGTAGCCATGATATAATTGCTTATTGAAGAAAATAAATTAACCACTAATTCCTTATGCCAAAAGCTTGGAAACTCAATTGCCAAAATAATACTGGTAATAAAAGCTTCAAGTTTTGTCATGTTCAAGAATAATAGTCCTTATTTCTCTGTTGAAATGTGTATGTGCATATTATTTGTGTGTATCTGAGTAATAAAATTTTTCACAATATTATTCAAAACCTTTCCTTGTTTTTAAACAAAATACATACTTTTTACTGTATGCAGATAATGTTCCAAATATATTAACTAATAATAAGATATTTATTTTCATGTTTTAAACAAGTTGTTCCAAGAGCAGACTCCATAATGGAATAAGGTATCAAAGACAGACATTTCATGGTATACTTATGTAAGATAAAGGTGAGAAAGCAGAATTATGCAAGGAGAGCCATCGGACCCCAGAGGAGTCATGCCCTCTGTGAGGAAGAAGGAGGGGTAGAAGGGTGACTGGGCAGAAAGAACGCAAATTACATCACAGTTCTCAGAAAGATTCAGAGGGGGCCGCAGTCCAGCTGCAGCAAAATAACCCGGGGGGTGACAAACAACTTGTGTAGATTGATACAGCAGGAGTAGGAGCCGTTTATTGTAGAACCAGAGGGGTATATATATTACTGAATACACAGCTTATCTTAATTAGCATAAACTAGATACAGCAGTCAACCAATAAGGAATCTCCGCACTTAATGGCTCGCTGGCGTTACTTCACAAACCACTCCCTCTGGCAAAATGCCAGGCGCCATCCAGACTTGTTTACAGATTCTAACATTTGCCAGGCGCCATCCTGACTTGTTTACAGACCCTAACAGGGGTTGACAGAGAGTCCATGAGTCAAAGCTGTCAGTAAAACCTAGGCTGCTACAGGAATGACAGCATACTAGGACTTCCACATGGTCAGGAACTGGCTGGATATGTCCTGGTGGAAGAATAGCTTCAATGCAAAAACACTGATGGACCCAGAGGGTAGCAGCTGCAGATGCCAACCAATTTGCTCCTTCTAGCAGTCACTGCTAGTGAAATAGATCTGGGCACTGCCTTTCTATGTCTGCCACTTCTCACAACAACCTTTTGTTTTATGTTTCACTCTAATTCTACTGTGCATATAAAAACAATAAAGAAGAAAGAGTTGTTAAATATATAGTTCAAGGTCACATCTTAATGTTTAGTCAAGCTATGTAAATTTTCTGTTCTGTGATTGCTTTGTATAGTCTCTCCCAAAACTACACATTTCTGCATACCAATTTTGGTTACATAAGAAATTTGGGGTGAAATCAGAAGATGTTAATATACAAAGAATATTTGATCTCCATGTGATCTCTTTTTAAATTCCATCTCAATAGAAATTGCCCTAAGCAGCAAGGTATTAAGAAGGTTACAAAGTGGATGGAAATATTATAAGGTGTCTGAAGTAAATAAAAATTCTAAAGAAATTCAGAGAAACTAAAATTCACCATTTTATTGATTTTAATGTGTCCTTTTATCAAAATAGTTTCAACAATTCATTAGTCCAGATGGTTTGAAATCTGTCTTTTTGTAGGTATAAAAAAATTCCCATTGTTGCTAAAATAAACAAATTAGACTATCTTTCCAGGTGAATATCTTAGGATACAAATGCTCATTTTTATTGTCCTCACAGTAAACAGTATATACCTCACACCCTTAAATTGTGAGTACTCATTGCCACAGAAAACAATCAAGATGCTATAAAAATGTAGTAAACTATCAAAGAGGGTTCTAATCTACCAGTTGAACATTTATCTTTACTCTCAGGCTCTTCAATTCCTCATCTATATAATGAGGGGAATTACACTCCATGTGAAAAAGGAAAAGATCATTGAAGTCATTTTAGAAGGCATAAAAAAATCAAAGTTTCTGGACCAAAATCAGATTAAGAAGAGTAGAATAAGGTTAGGGGATTTTACACAAATTTACAGTGATAAACTAGGTTTGGGTGTCACTAGATAACCTATAATTATAAAACTCTTTTTTTAATGTGCATTTTAATGTTACCATTCTGTAGCTTTTTTTTGCAAGTGGTATTAATTGAATGTTCACATTCATTTAAATTTGTCATGATTTTTTCACTGCACCATGAGATCGAGAAGATATCGCTGCTATTTTTTTCAGACAAATATTACTTAATATGCATAATGTGAACTAGAGATAGTAAGTCATCCTTCTTATGGGATAATGAAATTTTTTTGTATAAAAATGTTAAAGCATGTTCTCTACGGTGGTAAATTCATTGATTGCCAGTAGAAACATTTGTTATTTATCAGAGATAGATTTTTATAAAGTGATTTGCACGTAAAATTTTTTCAAGTTGAATACTCTGCACATTTGGAATGAAACCCACTCCCCTACTCTGCCATCTAAAATTTCAGTTGAATGATGTTTTTAATTTAAGTTTCTCTATTTTCATATATCAGCAGTAGATTACCACTCCATGTTACAATTACTTTCAGCCCTTATCTGTAAATGAAATTCGACAACATGATGTAAACATCATGTGCTGCCAGCAGAAGCCTGAAACACTACCACCCAGGCGCCTATCACACCTCCTGTCAACATGTTCATCCATAATAATAAAAAATACACCTTTGAGGAAATAATTTGATTAAACCTTATCAGAACAACTAATGTTTCATGTTTTTGTGTAGCATTTCAAACACTCCAAAGTCTTACAAGTTGGGCTGCATGGCAGTGAAGCACATCATGGAAGCATCTTTTCAACATACAAGATGCTGGGTTCTGTTCTTATCTTCGTGACTCTGTGTAACACTGCAGAGGTGGAAAAATAAAATCCTTGCAGTGTCTTGTTGTATTCTTGTTTTCAAATTCACAGAATCCATCATTGTTTAAATGTCTTAACTACTTTTCTTAGATTAATTTAAGTGTATTGGATAACATAACTGCTTCCCACAGCTGCCACTGTCTGCTACCTCCTCCCAAATTTATGTCTAAATATTACTTTTTAAAAAATCCAGAGTTTATCATTCTCCTATAGAAACGATTTTAGGAAGACTACAGCTGTGCAAATTATTTGGCCACACCCTCTATTCGTTTCTGAAATCAGGAAGAACTGTAGGGTGAAAGGAGGATGGAAGGAAAACATGAGGTCATCATTCCAGAGATTGCAAAGGAAAATATTTTTTTAAAACACAATTGAATTTTCTGATCAGAACATGATCATATTGCTTTAGAGATAATGCCTTGCTTATTTCTCATAGCAATCATTGAGGCTTATATGATCATTATACCAAAAATCATTATACCATGGATTAACTGAGGAAAAGAGAAGATATGTAACTCAGTTAACTGAGATAATAATATACCTATTATATAATTAGTTATTATCCAGAAGATAACAAGTGAAGCTAAGTCACAGACCCAGAGTGTCAGACCACAGAGCTCATAAGATTAAAATGTTACTGATACCTCTATTTCTATAGAATCCATTGACTCTTCCTCCCTTGAGTCATTCTGTTTAACTTTTTTCCTGAGGATACATCAGAAAGCAGCCAGAAACAATATGGCACTCTAGCAAGAGTGGACTAACAAATGAAACCAATCTTTGTCATATCAGAATTATCATGTTCATGTGCTAAGAAGAGTACTGAGAATAGCACTGGCATGTCCTCAGCAGCTGAGTGATAGAGATGACCATTCTGTCCTGTCACCCTCAGGGCTTGACTTGTCTTCACAGTCACCTCATTGTTCAACAGATGTCATGCTCCAGCTGTCCTCTTCAAATTCCAGCAGTATAAAGGAGAAGTAAAGGAGGACAAAAATGATGTTCTAGAAGTTTCCATCCTAATTCTTCCTTAAATTTTTCTGATCAGAACATGATCATATTGCTTTAACTATTTGTAAACAAGTCTAGACAATGGTGTGTAAGTGAAGAGAATTTCATCCCATAACAATATAGATTCCTGTTTCTATATAAGAAACCTTAGTCACTACACAGTTCAACCCTTTGGCTATAACACTGTCAAGGGGTAAACTGATTCTACTATATTAAAGACTTCAAATTCTTACAAGACAACTAAAGCATTGCCCAGCTACAAATCAGCTCAGAGGTACATATCTCCATAGGATATTACATGACATCTCACAGTTCACTATCTGAAGCTTACAGAAAAGTCCTCTTTCCTCAATAGTAAGAATACATAAAAGTGAAGATGGAATCGTGTTATCTGTAATAAAAATTACCACTCTGAAAATATACACAAAAATTATGATTGCATAGTTTCTCTCCAATATAGCCACATAGACATAACAGAAACTTCCCAGAGGCCAAGTCTGATTAGCTCTCTGATAGGCACTTCCTTGTCATTATTCACTCCACTACATTAAAGTTGGCAATGGGAAAGAAATCTAGAATTCCTTAGAAATAAAACAGTTTTATCAGCATACTTTAGTAATGACATAAGTTCAGAGATTAAAATTGTTTTAAGACACTTACAGTCATAAGATATGGTAAGGTAGGAATTAAGGTTTTTTTTCACAAAAATAGTAGTAACAATAAAAAATAATGACCTCATTGCAAAATGTATTTCAAAAGTATCCTTACAGAGTAATATTGTTGGTCAGACATTAAAATATATGTATCCTGGTGACAAATCTAGTAACTTGGTAAAAGATTTGGAATGTTTTGGAACATGTCATATTTTGAAGATCTAAGAAAATATAATGAATAGGGTACAGAAAAAGATGTCAGAAAATCTGAGCTCAAGTCTGAGCATCTAATATTACTAGGTATTTGGTTTTAGACAAGCAAGGCATTCTTTAACTTAGTTTTGTCTTCTTTAAAATGCTGTTGATCTCTGTAAGGAACAAATGAGATAATATGAATAAAACTGTTCTGTGTATTATAAAGTAGACTATTATATGAAGTATTGTTGTTATGACAGCAATCACTGAACGGCACCTACTATATCAGAAAATTTTCTTTATACAAAATATGTCATAAAAGAAAAAATTATATAATATGTTGAGCATGCTATTGAGTATTGTATATTGCTCAAGGGACATTTCTATGAAAATTTGGCATTGCTATTCTCTCAGTGTCAAATGCATCATTGTGGCTGCTTTATACTGCACCATTATTTGGGGGAATCTTTCACAAATTTCAGATATAATGAATATATGTAATTTTCCTTTTTGAAGCAAAAATAGTGGATGCCAGTTTCTTACTATTGAAAAGGTTTATAATTTATTGTAGACATAAATTCGTATCAAGGGCTCTATGCCCTTGTTTCAACAAGCCTCAAAAGCCCTGATCAAGTATGTTCTTTCATAGCTGATGAACTGTGAGAAACATACTGAATAGTGGGGAAAATATGCCACTGTTGAGAATGTACAAATATAGTTGTCCCAGTCTGTGCTCCTTCGTGTGCCCGTGGACTTCGCCCCAGTGCACAGAGAATGAGTCCATAATATGCTGCCACATTTGCACATGTAGGACACCAGCCCACGGCAATTGTTTCATTATCAAAACCTGTTGTCAAAACACTGGCCTCAGATCAGGGAAATAAAGACAACAAAGCACTCTGACAGAGACTTCCAAGTTGACTACATAGATATTACCTTTGTGTTTGAGGTAATTTTTTAGGCAGAGAATAAATTACTCACTTTTATACAACCCACAAGGTTCTTAAATCTCAAATTTCAGAGGTTCATACATAGAAATGTCATACTTGTATAGATGTTCGTGGAGTGAGTTATTTCCCATACATGCACATGTAACAAGTTTATATGTATATATCATTCCTTATGGTGAAAAGCCAGTTTCCATTCCTACTTCCATACAATTTCAACATCTACCTACAGACAAATATAAGGACTATTAATTTTATGTCCTTTTAAAAATTTGTCTAATCCTTTTTATTACAGATGAAGTTGCATGTTAGCAATCATCTGTTCCTTGGTCTCTTCATTTAGTAGTAGATATTGTCCATAATACTCTACAGAATGAAAAATGTACAAAATAGTGTATGCTTTATTATGATCCATAATTATTTAACCAGATACTTTTTGGGGGGAGGAGGCAGGTATTGGGAATTGAACTCAGAGGCACTCAGCCACTGAGCCACAACTAGTCCTTTTTTGTATTTTATTTAGAGAAAGGGTCTCAGTGAGTTGCTTAGCACCTTGCCATTGCTGAGGCTAGCTTTGAACTCTCCATCTTCCTGTCTCAGCCTCTTGAGCCACTGGGGTTACAGGCATGTGCCACCATGCCTGGCCTAACCAGATACTTCTTAATATATATTATATCAGAAACCATTGAATATTTAAAATTTACTTCATGGGAAATCTATGCAAGTCATTTTCCAGAAGAACAAGTGGAAGTAGACATGCTGGCTAAAATGTTATACACATTTATAATTCTGATATGTATTGTCCAGTTTTTCTTGATACAGATTATACAAAGTTAATATGCAAATATTAGTTTAAAAAGTGCAAAACAGCATCATCAACACATTATATATAATCTCACTCTGGGCATTGGGTCAATATCTTGTATCTGGAGAAGGAGGCAGCTTTGTGTAAATTTGAATGTATTTCTCTTATAAGGAGCGAAGTTGAGTATTTTTTCATATCTTTAAAAGCCAGCTTTTCTTATTCTGTGCCTGTGACTTCTCCCTATTCTCTGCATATTTTAAATAAGTTTTTGACCCTTATCATCATAAAATAGGATTATTTTCTCTTACAAAGTACGATATATAAGTACCTTTTAATTTCAAATTTTCTTATTCTTTTGATTTGCTATTTAGTATCTAGCAACAAATAAAACTCTTGATTTTTACGAAGTCATGGTGTTAAATATTTTCATATATTCCTTAATTTTTACTCATCAGTAGAAAATATTTCAACATGATGAAGAAATTTTCCCTTTTAAAGTATATTTTTAAAGACATAGACAGATTTATTTAGGAAGGTAGATGCATATGCAAGGGATAATATGGGCTGTCTTGAGAGAGAGAAGGAACCCTGACTTTGGCTGGGTGTCTAATATTTATAGAAGGACTTTATCAAAGGCTCAACTGTATTTTTATAATTTGATTTTCTGCAGTTTTTCTTTCTTCACTTATAAAGTTTCTTGATAATTTATAGATTCAACCTTAAGTTTTCTTTTCCATATTACTGTCCAATTTTTCCAAAATTATTTTGGACTTATCCACTTTATTTCTTAATAAATGTGAATATATTTAAGGGATATATTTTGGTATTTGGGGTATACATGTGTGTATATGTATGTGTGTGTGTTTATGAATATGTAATATGAAATAATTACTATAGTCAAGCCCATTAACATCTACATCTCTTCACAATACTTCTGTATGTGGTGTGTGGCTAGAACATGTAAGATCTATTCTTTTATGAACTTTAAGCATACAATACAATATCATTAACTATGTTAGTATCTCTAGAACTTTCTCATTTCATACAACCAAAACTTCTCATATTTTGACAAATATTTCCCAATTTCTACCCCACCACTGCCCACTCAACCCCTGTAACTACCATTCTACTTTCCACTTCTATGAAACTTACATTTTAAATTCCATATTAAAATATGATTATACAGTTTTCTTTCTAGATCTGTCATATTTCACTTAGTATAATGTCTTTTATTTGCATTCATATTGTTGGAAATAAATATGAATATATGAATAATATTTATTATGTATTAATATTATTATGGCTCAGATTATGAGGGGGTCTCCCAAGAACTCATGTGTGAGATAATTCAAGAATTTTCAGAGGTGAAATGAGTAAATAATTAGAGTTGTAACATAATCACTGCATTACTCTACCAAACTTGATTAACTGGTGGTAACTGAAGGCAGATAGGGTGTGGACGGAGGCAACAGGTCACTGGTGACATGTCTTTGGGACTTATAATTTGTCCCTGGTGAGTGGAGCTCTCTTTCTCTGCTTCCCTACTGTTATATACTGATCTTTTTTCCAACATGCCTCACCTCAGAGTCAGCTATCTATACACTAAGACCTCTGAAACTGGGAACCCCAAATCAACTTTTCTTCCTTTACTTTGCTCTTATTTGGTCTTATGGTCACAGTGATGAAAAAGTTGACTAAAACAACATTCCATATGCATATCACAATTTCTTTTTTCATTTGTCTCTTAATAGGCATTTAGATTGTTTCCCTATCTTGACTATGTGAAAATAACATAATGAACATGAGAATACAGATGTCTGTGAGATTCAGCTTTAAAAACCTGTAGAAATATATTAAGAAGTGAGATTGCTAGATCATACAGTAGTTATATTTTGGATGTTTTGAGGAATCTCCATTAGCAATTTATATTTATGCTAATATTGTATGAGTTCCCTTTTCTCAATCATCTTGCCAACACTTATTTTTTCAATAATGGTCATCTTAACAGATATAAAGTGATATTTTATTATAGTTTTGATTTGTATTTCCATTAGTTAATAATGTTGGGCATCTTTTTATACACTTATTAGCCATTTTTTATGCCTACTAATTTAAATCTAGTGGTTTATATCCAGTTTAATAGAAAGACTCATTTATAGAATTTAGCTCATGTAGAAATTCAATTAAATGTTTGTTATTATTATCATAATAAATAGACAAATTGTCCATTTAGAGATTTTTAAACATATGGTTAATATTATTATCATATAAAATAAATAGTCTTTTCAGTTTCTTTTGTAAAAAGATATCATAGACATATCAAATGTCCTCCATGGTACAAATTATTTTTAAATTTCCCATGCAAGAAGAAAATTCTCACAGAGCTAGGTGGAAGTTCATTATTTTTTAAAATGAAAGTCTGATTGTAAATGTCTGATAGTTACATTATTAAAATATGAAGAAATATATCACCCACAGTTAAAATGTCACTAGATTAGCTATATTTGGTACTTGCAACATGCTTTTCAAAATTTTTTATCAATTAAAAATTGTTGAGAAATTATAGAAATAGATTCATCTTGATAAGATGTAAAAAGTTGTTAAAGGCATATTTTCAGAAAACTTTTTAAAATAGAAAATATTTGTTATATATAATCTTATTTATACACATGTATATACATATATAATTTTATTTAGACTCATATTTAAGACATCTATGATAATATTTTTGTCTCATTTCTCAAAATTTTAAATGGTGCACAAAATTTTGCTAAAGTAAGAAATAATAAAAATACATTATAACATTCTCTTTGGAAGAAATAATCTTAGATTTTTTTTAAGTGTGTAACAGACAATCATAAGATTACTTTCTCAATTTTTCAAAAAAAATGACTGAGCTTTTCAAAATTTTTTCACAATAATATAATGTATTTTATTATGTTTCCTAATATAATGTAATATTCATTTAAAGCTCATTTTTCCAACTATGCAAAACATTAATAGAAAAAGTAATATAATTTAGAAATTCATTCTCAGGGTATATAAATTATCAAACATAAATTGATAATTGTACTAACATTATTGAATTAAAACCATCAGGTTTCCTTCTTATCAACTACATCACTGTGATACATGGTACTTTTTAGAAACTGTTGCTTAAAAATTATTGGTTATAGACATGAGGCAAAATATTTTATCATATAATTCATCATTCTGAATGTGGTATGAGATGCAGAGAATAAAATGGAGCAGACACCATATTAAAAGCCTAAATTTTTAATAAGCTTTATATAGAGCAACTAATTAAATACATTAACTGCAAGGTTATTATTAAGGCCCTAGTGTAAAATGTTGGAAATATAGCTTTAACGTTCTAATTAAAAACCTTTTTAATTGCAATTATATCTTTAATAGAAAGTTTAATATTATAGAGTAGTAAAAGAAACTAAATTTAATGTTCTGGTTTTACACATACATGCATACATGGAGTCAAGTCATGTACGAATATGGGTTACTCATATACGTATAGTCATCCATAAAATGACCTTATTGAGAAAATTAAATAATAACATGAACACTAAAAACATTTTCACATTTCAAAATTTAGTGGAAAAAATATCAAGCTTTATATCACACACTAACCATTTTATTGAAAAAAATAAATTATAGTTTACACCTCTATATTATGATTTATATGCAAATACAATCCTGTATTTCCATATGTGTTATGATTTAAACACGAGGTGTCCCCTAGAAGCTCATTTGTGAGACAATGCAAGAAATTTACAGGTGAAATGATTGGGTTATGAGATGGGTTATTAACCTAATCAGCACATTAATCCCCTAATAGGGATTACTGGGTGGTAAAGGTAAGATGGTAGGGTGTAGCTGGAGTAGGTGGGTCATTGTGGCATGCCTTAGATTATATATTTTTCCCTGAGCTGAACTCTCTTTACTTTGTAATTGCTATATCCTGCAATGCTTTCCTCTTCCACATCCTTCTGCCACCATATTCTGCCTCACTCCAGGCCTAAAGCAGTGGAGTAGACTGTCTATAAACTGAGACCTCTGAAATGTAGCCAGATGAACTTTTCCTCTTCTAAAACTGTCTTTGTCAGGTCTTTTGTCCCAGTGATGGAAAACGCTGACTAAAACAATATTTTAAAATTTATTTATTAGAATTCTTGGTAGAAAATAACTCTGGGAACTCAAAGAGTTTTTTTTAATCGTGAGAAACCCAGTTCAAATTAACTGAATTAAAAGGCTAAAGGGTGTTTGATATAAAACAGTGACCAGATGGAGCTAATTCTGAAAAACAGTCAAGTTCTTCAATGTCAATGGGACTGTGACTTTCTCCTCTCTGATTGCTCCAGATTCAGACCAGTTTTCTCTAACTAGAGAGAAAATGTGACCTATGCCAACCACTGAGCTTCAGATTCTGTCATTTGAATCTTCTGTAAGAACAACATGCTCTACCTTCATAAATTCTCATAGAAAGGACTCCCTGTCCAGTGAGGACTAAGCCCCCCACCCTCACCCAGTCAAATAACTGTGATTTGGGCAAAAACAACCTAAACTCTGACAAAAGAACTATGTGGTTGGGAAGGAGGAAGTTCCTAGAAATGAGTTAGAGTATCAGAAAATTCAATTATTAGAACAAAGTTTGAAGGAATACAATCATGTCAGGCAGCTTACAATTGCTGCAGAAAAGTACCAAAGATAAACAATTTAAATGAGGAAAGTTTCTTTTGACCCATGGTTTTAAAGGTTTTAGTCCATGTTTTCTTGGGCACCTTGCTTTTTAGCCCCATGGTGAGGCAGCATATGATGGCAAAGAACGTGTGGCAGATGAAACTTCACCTCATGATTACTGTACAGAAAGGGAGAAATCAGGTCCCAATATCCCCTTCAAGGGTCCACTAAAGGGATCTAACTTCTATCCAGTAGGCCCACCCCCTGAGGGTTCCACCACCTCCCAGTAGTGCCAAAGCATGGCCACAAAGCCGTTAGCATATGAGGCTTTGGGTAGTATAAAAACACAAACTTTAAGATTTATGTATTTCAGTTGCCCATGTGAAAAACTATTCCCAACACATGGTCCCTTTTATAGCTCAATAAGTCCCATGATTAAGAATTTATTATTTTGATAACCATTTCAAAGTAGTGGCAGGCAGGCTTGAGTCTCAATCTTGAGTCTACCCCACATTCCATATTATAACTTTTCATACAAGCCCAAGCTCCATAATCTGTTTTCTTACTATAAATATATTAAGTGTGCCTTCCACTGAGCATTGCTATAAATACAAAATGTGGCAGAGATCTATCCCTGTATATAAAGAACCTTCTGAAAATGACAGTTTCTGTTGGGTCAGAAAGTTCTCTCATGTTCTGCTACAAACTGCCTTGATTTTTTTTTTTTCAACCTCCTGTTTCTATCATGGACATCTATGCAATTATGTCAAAATTCTCCTACTTACAAACACTTAAAATATTCAAAGATAGTTACTATGTTCTCCTTAAATGCATGTGGTATATTGTAACCTCAGGAAGAAATTATATGCTTGTAAAATTCTATTTTCTATATTTGATTTATTATACATCATAATTTTAAACAATGGTTTCTTGAACATAGGCTACTAGCCGTCATTCTCAGCTATGTGTATTTTGTAACCACAAATTTTTATATCGTATTCTTTAAAAAATAAATATTTAAAGGTATGAAACCATGAGAGACCTTGATTGTATCATTTTAGAACTCTATCAAGTTTGACAATAATCAACATATTTTGAATAAGTACATTTAACAATCTGAAAATCTACCTATTTGATTTATGTTCTAACCTACATCTTTTTCCTTGCCCAAAAAGTTATAAAGAAATGTTATTTGTACTTTCCCACAACTGAAATTTTTAGAAGATTCAATTTAATGCCAACAGATATAACCAAGAAAAATTCAAGTGAGTCTTTATCGTCTCAGGAATTGTGTTAATAAAATTAAGAATGTGTGGTTTGCCTAATATTCACAACTGTGATGAATACCACATGTAATAAAATGCATGAAAATGTATTTTTATAAAGAGGGAAGAGAAAATATATATGTTATGATAATGCAAATTCCATTTATTTGAAGCAATTACCAAAACAGTAAAGAAGGTTAGTTTGCTTCAACGGGTTCTCACTGAATTTATGTTGTATCCCAGTAATTATTTCTCTGATCTTCTAATTCTGTAGAGAATACATGGTACCAAATACTGGATGGTAATGTTATTCCCTAAGAAGTAATACTACAAACAATGCTTAGGCTCACAAGTTAAATTTCAGAGGCCTAATTATCCATTACGTAGATCTTTCACCTTGCCTACATAATGAAGATCCCACTGGGAAACTTAAAACAGTCTAATGATGAAGTGATTGCATGCAAGCCAATGGAATCACCGTCTCTACAGATCATTTTTAAAGTTTTCAAGATTGCTTTTACTACATACAATAAACTGTGGATTACTACTTCCCAAATTCTAAAAGCAGCAGCCCTAGAAGTGTGGAAAGAACATTGTCCTGCTGCTTAAGGCATTTATAAAATAGGACAAGTCTGTCTGACACTCAACCAATCCCTTTTCTGCCTATCCTTTTTGGTCCTCTCTTAGGTAAGCAGTTCTTAGGCCTTAGTGAGTTCTGCACTGCAGGGCTTTTTCTCTTTCTTCAGGTAATGGATTTTTCAGTAAAACTTATTTTATTCCTTCTCCTCCATATTCAAAATTCTCAATCCCTCTCAACCTCAACCATATGTGCTTCTGTCAGTGAACTGGCCATTACCTGTCCCATCTCTTATAAGAATAAGGAGCATGTGTGAGAGCGTAAATCTACCATGTTACTCTGCACAGTGTTTGGTTCAGCTGTCATTCTTTTCTTAACAACCTTTTCCATGAAAGAAGGCAGGTGATGATTTACATTCTTACACAAGTCCCTTATCTCATTTCAGAAGAATAACTGTTGCCAGATGGCTACAGGTTCATACAATCCAATGTTATAGTGCCACAGAGAGCTGGCTATTTAAAACATGGGCTGTAGACCAGCAGCAACAACATCACCTGGAGGTGTGCTAGAATTTCAGAATCTTGATCTCTACCTGCATCATAATCTGAGTTTTTAACAAAATCCCCAAGTGAATCCTTTGCACAATAAAATTTGAGAAGCACGATCTAGTGTACCTTAAAAAGAAAACAAACTGATGAACAAACTAACATACATATTGCTGGTTGACATACTGAGGAGGAATTATATTACTCAAGTAAAATAATGATGGCATAATATTAGGAATATAAAAAGAATAGAATTATTATCCATGAAAAATTCCACTCTTCTACTTATTGGCTAGATGACATTAAGTTAGTATCTTAATCTCCGTGAGACTTATTTTTTGCTTTATAAAATGAAGTTAATTATATTCACATTTCTGAGTTTCCAGGAGACTCAGTTCTAAAGTATATAATGTATTCAGTACAACAGAGATAAGGGATTGTAGGTGCTACACCTGTAATTTCTTATAACGTTGTAAAGAAGCCAATTTATAAGGCAGACCCTGGGCAATGAATTATTATTCAGGAGTATGATATCACTTGAAAACAGGGAACTGGTGGTCAGACGTGGACCCTAGTTCTTATGTGAATATTTACATAGGCTGGTCAATGTCCTTGGTCTTAACCTTCTAAAGCCTGAATTTTCTTAGTGAAAAAAAAAAAAAGTAAAAGGAGTTTGAAATAAATAAATGCAATGTACTTTTACCCTTTAACCTCTGTGACTCTCATAGTTAGTCAATAGTTCAGTACTTTAGTTCTATCAGCACTTTCTGTCCATATCTTTACTTGTATTAAATTTGATCTTGAAGAGTTGAAATACTTAAAAATGTCTCAAAATCTTTTACAATTGTCTTATCTTTCCTCTTTACTTTGGCCTACTTGGCATTATGACACATTCTTCTTTTAATTTCTCTGTCATTTTGTAGTATTACAAAACATATAAAAGTAATGGGTTATCCCTACATTTTCTTTTATAAGAAAAATTTAAAAATCCTTTAAAAATCCATGTTCAGTGACTTGACAGATTTTTCTTAATAACACAACAGAGTTTTATCTTTTCTAAAATTTTCCTTATCAGCAGTGCTTTTTCTTATTTGTGGAACATGAACAGCTGCTTTTTCATGAGTTCTGTGTTCACTGTCTGTGAGAAGGGACAGACTTCTACTTACTATTATTACCAAATAGCTCTTTCTTAATCTACCCATCTATAGATTCTGACCAGTTCACCAAGAATTAGTGCCTAGTATAAAATGCAAACAATGACAAGGCTACATTTTTTTAGACATCCAGTTTAATGGAGTAAGGATTTCTAATTAACAAGACAAAATTAAAAGCTGAGGGATACAATGGATATTTATGTTTTCACATATTTTAACACCTCCTCTACCCAAAACAACTAACAGATTGGACATAAAATCAAACTCCACATTTGAAGCCTTTCATTAATGTGAGAAGATTCAGCCATCCTGACCCCCTTTAAACTTCCTGAGAACGATAGTACTGTATTTTTTTTCTATTTTCTTTTGAGTCATAACTTCACTATAATCCACTCACTCATCATGCCTATAAATTAATTATAGTAAAAGGATCATTCTCCAAATAATTTTTTGTTGTTGTATATCAGAGTCTATTTTGGCATATTGTCTGTGAACCTGGTAAACACAATAGGCAGAGAGTTTTCTGGGAAATATGTAGAAAAAGCAATGCAGCTTATAGCTGACAGCCACTGTAATTCTTTCTTAATTTTCTGTGACTCTCAAACCTCAAATTAACATAAGATTTGTGGCAAATTCCTTCAAAAACATGTTGTCTTAATGTCTTGGTCAAATGTTTTAAATGTTTTAAAAACAGTACTACTTATGGGCTCTGCAAATTGGAGTATATCTGAAATCCCAGAGGCCCTGGAGGCTGATGCAGGAGGATTCCCAAGTTCATGGTCAGACTCAGCAACTTAGGAAGGTACTAAGCAACTTAGTGAATTCCTGTCCTGTCTCAAAATTTAACAAATAAAAAGAGATAGAGATATATGTAGCTCAGTGGTAAAGTATCCCTGGATTCAATCCCCAGTACAGAGATTAATTAATCAATTAAAGTGCTACTAATTAATTAATTTTTAAGTACTACTTAAACTTTCTTCCTTAATGTGGTGTGCATATGAAGAAGAGGGATGTATTGACCTGATGGTCAGGAATATTTCACTTATTTCATTTATTTCACTTATTTCATTTATTTAGACTTTCCTTTTTTCAAATCTAACCAGAATCTAAATGTAATTTAAAAGTGAAAACCAATAGTTTTAGTTTATTGCAGATTTACTGAAGTAAAATTATACATATCTTAAAGCAAAACTTTATTTAATTTCAAATTAGGTGGAGAGAAACCTATTATATAGTAATCTCTCTCTGCACATATTTTACAAAATGAGGTCTGCATTAAAAAGCTGGTACACAGTTTTTCCATTTAGTATACCCAAATAGTTAGATAGCAGCAACCTATCAATCTTCTATACAAACACCTAGGCACAAACATAATGCAAAAGTATGAAAAGTATGAGTAGTTCCCCTTATTCATGGTTTTGCTTTCCATGGTTTCAGATAGCTACAATCAAACAGAATCTAAAAATGTTAGATGGAAAAATTCCAAACATAGGCAATTCAGAATTTTTAAACTGTGCCCCATTCCCTGTAACATGATTAAATCTCATGCTGTTCTGCTATTTTCTTCCAGATATGGGAATCACCCTGTAGTCAGAATATCCATGCTACACATACTACCCACCCATTCATAACGTAGACCACTCAATTGTCAGCTGGGCTATGCAGGCAAGCAGTGCTTATTCAAGAAAGGCCAGCTATAGACTAACATTATGTCAGGATGTCAGTGTCATTTATGTTCACCTTATTAGAGATGCAATGGAACATTTCATCATCCAAGAAGAAAGGTGAGCATGCTAGGACGCCTTAAGAGATGGAGAGATCACATTGATCTAACTCTTATTACGGTATTTTAAAATAATTATTCTCTTTGTACTAGCAGTTTTGTTAATTGGTAACAAAAATTAACTGATATATGAATAACTTTATGATAAACATGTAAGTGTAAGAAAAAATAAAACAGTACATATCTGATTTGGTATTATCCATGGCTTCAGGCACCCACTACAGATCTTGGGATATATCTTTTATGGATAAACAGGGACTAATATATACACATTTCACTCATTTATTATCTCCTTTATAAATAAATAAATTTATAAATATCACAGGTTACATATTGTTATAAGGGACAAGGATGACACAATTCTTTGATACTGATTTGAGTTGGCGATTGATATGGGATAAAAAGCAGCATCACTTACACTAAGATGTGATTTTTTATAATTTACAAACAGAAGCATTAGTCCTGAACTGCCAGTTTTCCCATGCTGAGGCATGTTAATGGAATAACATTATTACTCAATAAAACTACTTAACACATATCAATAGTTTAAGTAGCCCACTGCAGGGGTTGGCTATGAAAACTATTTACCACAATAGGAGCAGGACAAAATAACAGAAAAGACAAACAGAGATATAGCATGCATTACACACTAAAGCAAATTTGTTTTAAATTTGTCTTATGTCAAAATGAAATGTAAATCTCCAAAGTTTCATAAAATTTTGCTTGGATTTCATTTGTATGAAGCTTTCAGAACAATTTAAAGTAGAGCCATAACTAAATCTAATTAAAGATACTTATTTTACTCAACCTAAGTAATATAGATATTACTTTTCTCTTCAAAAACAGGCTGAGTCATATGACTCTAAAAATATGCAATGGTGAAACACACACAAGCTCACTGGCTATCCTGCCATTCTCTCTCTGGCATTTTATTTCACAGGAACAATCAATAGCCTGGCTTGGATCTTTCTGGTTCTAACAGGTGATTATAAACAATGTGAAAAATAGACTTATGTTGACTTCATCTATATTTTTAATTTGTAATAGTTTCACAATATTTTTTGTGATTTTTTTTAAAAGAGAGTGAGAGAGGAGAGAGAGAGAGAGAGAGAGAGAGAATTTTTTAATATTTATTTTTTTAGTTATCGGCAGACACAACATCTTTGTTTGTACGTGGTGCTGAGAATCCAACCCGGGCCGCACGCATGCCAGGCGAGCACGCTACAGCTTGAGCCACATCCCCAGCCCTTTTTTGTGATTTTTAAAATTTTTTTTTGAATTGTCAATGGACAATTTGTATGTGGTGTTGAGAATTGAACTCAGTGCCTCACACATGCTAGGTTCTGCCACTAAGCCACAACTCCAGCCCATTTTATTTTGTGATTTCATAGAGTAGAATGTAAAAAAAAAAAAAAAAAAAAAAAAAAAAAAAAAAAAAAAAAAAATTACTAACTAAATTGACACCAAAATAGAAAAACATGCTTTTCTTATTTCCAAGGAAATATACTTTCCAAAGATTCTGCTAAGACTCCAGGAACTTTATTTTTATAATACCATTTATTCTTTCTTTACCTGCATAGTGCTAGGGGTTGATCCTAGGGCCTTATACATGTTAGGTAAGCACTCTACCACTGCTACACCCCCATCTTCAACATTTATTCCTTTTCTAAAAAAAAAATATTTGTTCTAATTAGTTATATATGACAGTAGAGTGCATTTTGACATGTTTTAGTCAGCTTTAGCATTATTGTGATTTAAAGACCTAAGCAGAACAACTGCAGAGAAGGAAAAGTTTATTTGGGGGCTCACAATTTCAGAGGTCTAAATCCATAGACAGCAGGTTCCATTCCTTGTGGTTCAAGGTATGGCTGAACATCATGGCAGAAAACTGTGGCAGAAGGAAACGGGCTCACATGATGATCATGAAGCGGGAAGAGAGCAGTCTCTACTTGCCAGATACAAATATATACCCCAAGGCCATGCCCCCAATTCCCACCTCCTCCAGCCACACCTGACCACTTCAGTTGCCATTCATGTAATCTCTATCAGGCGATTAATTCCCTAATTGAGTTAAGACTCTCACAATTTCAGACATTTCTCCTCTGAACCTTCTTGAATTATCTTAAAGGTGAACTTTTTTCAGACACCTCACATCTAAGCCATAAGAACACATCATACATAAATGGTGTATAACTTCTCATTCTTCTGGTTGTACATGATATAGAATTACAGTGATCATGTAATCATATATGCACATAGGGTAAAAAATGACCAATTCATTCTACTATCCTCCCTCCCCTCTTCCCTTCCCTTCACTCTCTTTTTTCTAATCCAAATTATTCTATTCTTCCCTAGCACTGCCCCGGACACATACACATCTTTTTGTGAATTAGTATCCACATATCAGAGAAAACATTTGGCCTTTGGTTCTTTGGGAGTGGCTTATTTTACTTAGCATGATATTCAGCAGCTCCATCCACTTACCTGCAAATCCATAATTTCATTCTATTTTAAGGCTGAGTAATATTCCAGTGTGTATATATACCTTAGTTTCTTTATCTGTTCATCTGTTGGAGGACACCTAGGTTGGTTCCATAGTTTAGCTATTGTAACCTGAGTGGCTATAAACAATGATGTGGCTGTGTCACTGTAGTATGCTAATTTCAAGTTGTTTGGGTATACACCAACAGTAGAATAACTGGGTCAAATGGTTGTTCCATTCCAAGTTTTCTGAAGTATCTCCATATTGCTTTCCAGAGTGGTTGCATCAATTTGCATTCCTACCAGCAATGTATTATTGAACCTTTTTCTCCACATCCTCACCAATATTTAGTTTGCTTGTATTCTTGATAATTGACATTCTGACTGGAGTGAGATAAAATAACAATGTAGTTTTAATTTGCATATTTCTAATTGCTAGAGATATTGAACATTTTTTCATATATTTGTTGACTGTATTTCTTTGGTGAAATGTGTGTTCAGTTCCTTAGCCCATTTATTGATTGAGTAATTTGTTTTATTGGTGTTAAGACTTTTAAATTATTTATACATAATTATAAATATATAATTTTATAATTATAAAATTATATATTTATAATTTATAATTTAAAATGTTCTATCTGAGGCACAGGTGGTAAAGATTTTCTCCCATTCGTGAGAGATAGAGGTTTAATTTCATTTTGCTATAAACGGATTTTCAGTTTTCCCTGCACCATTGTTGAAGAGGCAATCTTTTCCCCAAAGTAGGTTTTTGACACTTTTATTTAGTATGAGGTACCTATGTTTGTGCTTTCTATTCTGTACCATTGATCTATGTGTCTTGTTTTTGTGCTGAACCCATGCTGTTTTTTGTTACTACAGCTCTGTAGAATCATTTAAAATATGGTATTATGATGCCTTCTGCTTCACTCTTCTTGCTAAGGATTGCTTTTGCTGTTCTTGGTCTCTTATTTTTCCAAATGATTTTCATGATTGCTTTATCTAGTTCTACGTAGAAGGTCATTGAGATTTTAACAGGAATGGCATTAAATTTGTTTAACGTGTTTGGTAGTATGGCCATTTTGACTATATTAATTTTACCTATCCAAGAACATGGGAGATCTTTCCATCTTCTAAGGGGTTCTTCAATTTCTTTCTTTAGTGTTCTGTAGTTTTCATTGTAAAGGTCTTTTGCCTCTTTTGTTAGATTCATTCCCCCAATTTTTTTTCCTCCTGAAACTATTGTGAATGGGGTAGTTTTCTAATTTCCCTTTCAGTGGATTTATGGACTGATATATAGAAATGTGCTTGATTTATGTGTGTTAATTTTATATCCTGTTACTTTGCCGAATTCATTTATTGGTTCTAGCAGTTTTCTGGTGAACTTTATTAAGTCTTTGAAATATAGACTCTTGTTGTGGGCAAACAGGGATAGTTTGAGAACTTCTTTTTCTATTCGTATTCCTTTCATTTCTTTCAGTTGTCTAATTGCTCTGACTAGAGTTTCGAGGACAATATTGAATAAAAGTCTTGAAAGAGGGCATATTTGTCTTGTTCCAGTTCTTGGAATGCTTTCAGGTTTTCTCCATTTAGAATGATGTTGGCTTTGGATGTAGCATAGATAGCTTTTACAATGTTGAGGAATGTTCCTTCTATCCCTAGATTTTCTAATGTTTTGAACATGAAGGGGTGTTGTATTTTGTCAAATGATTTTTCTGCATCTATTGAGCTAATAATATGATTCTTGTCTTTAAGTCTATTGATGTGATGAATTGTACGTATTGATTTCCATATGTTAGAATAATCTTGCATCCCTGGGATGAACATCACTTGGTCATTGTGCACTATCTTTTTAATATGTTTTGATGTGTGATTTGCCAGAATTTTGTTGAGAATTTTTACATATATGTTCATCAGGGATATTGGTTTGAATGTTTCTTTCCTTGATAGGACTACTGGAACTTTAGATGGATGTAAATTAAAACTATGCATTATTGTTTTAATGGGACTCAGTTCTGCAGCAGCTTTTATCCACAGTCTTCAAACTCTCAAAAATATGTGTCAAAATCCCTTTGTTCCCTTTAGACTACTTTAGCATCAGTTCATTTATTCCACATAGAATCATAAAAGATTTATAATAATATAAGAAACATTAAATGTGGAAAGCTAGATGTTACTGAGCTCAAATTCCTATTAGGAATTTCTCCTCACACCCAAAGGGAAATTACAAGGTAGATCTTTATATTCTGGTACCTACCTCAACAGGAATCCACATTGTTACAAACACAGGGAAGTCTCAATCTATACTTCATCTTTCCCAAGATTTAGAGTGCTATGCCTTCATCCTGCATCAGGGTTCCATCACCGACAAGGTATAGAATTGTTCCCCATACCAAATTCAGATTTATCTAGATGGAACCTCAGAATCTGATTCAAAAACAGTATCTCTGCAGAGGAAATTAGCTACTTTGAGGTCATGCTTGATTAAGGTAGACTCAAATCCAAGAAGAGGAGAGAACACATAGAGACACACAGAGAGAGGATGTCCAAGTGAGAGTGGACACAGAAATTGGAGCAATGCCCCTAAAAATGAGTAATGCAAAGCCTTGCCAGCAACCATCAGTGACTAGGCATGAGGGGTGGAACAAATGCCCTCAAAACTCCAGAAGGAATCAGTCCTGCCTATACCTGAATTTCAGACTTCTATCTTCCTGAATCGTGAGAGGATGAATTACTGTTGTTTTAAGCCTCCTGGCTTGTGATCATTTATTAAGATAGCCCTAAGAAATTGGTGTGCTAGGTTTCTTTTTTTAATAGCTTAGTCCTTCCTCTTGTGTTTAATACCGTTAATCTTTAAGCTTTATGTTTGACTTCATTATCACTATTGCTGCAGAGGAAGACTTAGTGAAAGCAGACGAAGATTTGCTGTGAACCTAATAATTAGTCAGAGCACCTACAATGTAACAGTTGTTTGCCAGACTTCATGTCTCATACATTTTAAATTTTTTAAAATTTTTATCAAAGGGGGTTCCACAAAATGTTGGTTCACTTTTAGAGGAATAAGTCCTTGATACTTAGAACAAGTAAATATATTTATGTGCTATTCTTAAAATCTAGCCAAATAAGAAATAATACTTAACATAAGGTTAGTATCTTTGAAAATTCTAAATTTCCGTTAATGTCATTCTTCTATCTTAGGACAAAAGCAGGGAGAGTTATCTACAAGTAAAGCTGAGAAATGAATGAAGGAACTTTAATAAGGACAGGACCCATCAATAGGGGCCAAATTCAAATTCAATGTAAATGTGCATGTTAATATATACTCCCATTGATTTTATCTTAAAAATATATTTAACACACACTCATAAGGTCATTTCTTAAAATATTTAAGAGACTGCTTTAATTAACCAATTTTATCACAATACAAATACAATTTGAACAGGTTTTTGAAAATACATTCCATCAAATCTTTTCCTATTTATCATAAAACTACTAGAAATCTGTGTATATCTTATGCCATCAATTCTTCTCATTCTCAGTAGTTATGTTATAACGGGGCCACAAACACTAAATTAGCGAACAGTGAACCAGTGCTCCTAAGGGAAGTGCAGTATTAGAATACTACCAAAGCTCTGGTCACAACATTTTTATCAACAATCAATGCATAACCTGGTTACATGTGTGTTTCTATGTAAGGATGCCTTATTAATATACAATGACAATTCATTAGTATTGTATTCAGGGCCAACAGTACTATTACTCATACTAAATGAAGCTAGTGTGGTAAAAACATTTTTTAAAGGCCTATTACACTCTTCTTGTGCTTTGAAACTGTAGACACAACTTCAGCACTATACTTGAGGGCCATTTTAAATGTTAATATCACCAACAAAAGTACAACATGTGAAAAAATATATCACCAAGCAGACCAAAAATAAGGAGACTTGAAGGAAACTTAAAGACACAAGAAGGGAGAGTATGACCTTGTTCAACCTCAGTGGAAAAGTGCATGTTGGATCATTTAATTTTTTTGCTGCTCACTTTTATAATGTATAATTATAAAAGTACTATAAGGATAGATTTGAGGATATATATATATATATATATATATATATATATATATAGCATCTGTGAATTTGCAAATATAGAATCAATGAATGAAAATGTACTTATATTATGATTTTGTGATGAGTCATTTTTATCTTTGTTTTCATGTTCATGATAATCTCTTTTATTACCCTTCTACTTTCCCCTTCAATTTTTGTCATCTATGACACCCATTACCACAGGTCTCTTCCAGGCTCCATTTTGTTACTTTTAATAATTTGGTCCATTGCTGCATTTCCTACTGCCCTCCATAGAATTCCATAGGAATTTCCAAATAACATTTTGGTTATTTTCTATTGAAGGGCTGCTATTTTTCTCAAATTTATTACTCTAGATAACGACACTATAATAGCTCATTTTGTATGTCAATTTGAAGGAACATTTGGTGTAATATTATTCTAGGTGTGGTTGCAAAGATGCTTTTACATAAGATTAACCTTTAAATCAGTAAGCAGAAGAAAGCAGATGGCCCTCCTAAAGTTGGTAGAACTTATTCAGTTGAAATTATTTTGAGTGTACCTTCATTTTGACTGTGATCCACTGCATGTGGTCAGGTATGGAATTTCCACTTGAGGATTAGGTCATCACTGAAATAGTTTCAGATTTTGAAACATTCATATTTTGAAATGCTAAATTAAGGAGAAATAGTTTGTATATATTTTCATGGTTTGGTTTCTCTGAAGGACACTAACAAATGGAAAATCATTCTTGGAGTTACCCAAATTTTCGATTTAATCTTATTCATTTTCTTGTTCCTCTTTCTTGCAACTAAGGTTTTCAAGCCCTTCTGTTTGTCTCATCCTCTAAGTATCCCTTAACTATGATAGTAGTGCACTATGTAGTGCTTTCCATAATCTGAGCAAAACAGTGTCTACATAAATATAAATGTATTTAAAATAGAAAGCCTATGTAATGTGATTTATTTAAGTATTCTAATGAAACTATATGTAAGAAAGTGGTAAATTATGTGATACATATAGTAACGTAATAAAAGTTCAAATAAAAAGAGACCAGAAATGGCAAGAAAAACAAGACAAGTCCCCATTGTAAATGTGAAGGTTAAGTTTGACATTTAAGAGATGTGTAATATTTAAATATCAGGAGGGATCAGAAAAGTACATCCATGGTATTTAGAATGTGAACTTGGATACAGAGTGGGAATGTCAAGATTTTATTCAGACAGAGTTATGCATGAGAGATGTGGTATTGCTCAAAAACTCATATGTGAGACAATGTAATAATATTCAGAGGCAAAATGATTAGGTTATGAGAGTTGTAACCTAATCAGTGGATTAATCCACTGATACTGATTAACTGGTGGTAACTATAGGCAAGTACAGTGTGGTTGGAAAAGGTGGGTCCCTGGGGGCATGCCTTTGGGGTTCTTAATTGGTCCCCACTGAGTGGGTCTCTCTTCTTCCTGATTCCCATATCCTGAAGAGCTTTCCTCTGCTATGTCCTTCTGCCAGGATATTCTGTCTCACCTTGGCCTCATCTTGGGTCCAGAGCTATGCAGTCAGCTGACTACATATTGAACCTCTGATACCAGAAGCCCAAATTAACTTTTCCTATTCTACATGGTTCTTATCAGGACATTTAGTCACAGTGACAAAAAAGCTGATTAAAATAGTGAGTAACCTGCTAGAGGATGTCAATGTTGAAAAATGTTTAATTTTGATTTTTGAAGAATGGAAGTAGCCAGTTCATCATTGTGCATGGAATCTAAATAGGGGTGGTGAGATAATGGTGAGATAATGGAATTGGTGACTGTGTTACACTCAGAGGGCCACTTGCCGCAGTCTGGCTGGGCACAAATCATGAGCCACTGAAGCAGGAACAAACTTTATTTCTGAACTCCTTTGAACGCCACGCACGCAGCCTTCTCCCAGGACACACCACACCAACCGGAAATCCCTCCTCCGGAAATCCCTCCTCCCGTACTTCCCCAACTGATGGGAACTCTCTGGGAATACCCGTGAGAACTCCAAAGTAGCAGGCCGAGGTGGAGAGCAGGGGTCTAATATACAATTAAATACACAGCTTAACATAACCTCCCAACCACTCCATTCTGGCAAAAATGCCATGGGTCATTCCGACTCCCTATGGCTCTCACAGCCACTGGTTTAGTTTCAGTCTGAGACCTATACCTTAAGAACCAGGAGTTTGATGGTATCAATTTTAGTCCAAGTACAGACCATATTGTAGTTTATTATGTTGAGTATCGCACACAGGTCCATGTGTTAATAGCTTAGCCCCCAGAACACTGCTATTGTTAGGTGATAGAACCTTTTAAAGATGGGGCCTAATGAGAGTTCTTTAGGTCTTTGGGGACATGCCTTTAAAGGGTATTGTGAGTTCCAGCCTTTCCTACTTTTACTTTCTTACTTTCCAGTCACCCAGTGAGCAGATTTGCTCTGCCATGAGCTCTTACCATCATATAGTGACTTGAAAAGGCCCAAATACAATAGGACTAACTAATCATGAAATAGAACCTCCAAAATTGTAAGACTAAACAAAGCTTTACTCTTTATAACTTGATTGTCTCAGGCATTTTGCTATAGCCAGAAAGGTGACCAACACAGTAAAAGACCTTTTCCCCAGCTCAAGCTATGCTTTTACTTAGTGAAAGTGCTCTACAGGCCTTCACAGGCAGAGCTTAAAAGTACCTGGGGGAGATTTTTGGATAAATAATATAAACTAGAACATACTGTTTATTACCTCATCTTTCTAACAGAAACAAACAACATTCCTATGAAAGAAATTAGCAATTACTACTTCAAAGCAGAATGATCTTTCGATGGTAACATATATAATTTAGTAATATTTTCACTTTAGGCTACTTCCTATTCAACAGGTGGATCTTGTGAATGTATTATTGCTTAATCCCAATTTAGGTTTTCCGAGTCACTTGTAAACTCAGGGAAGTGTGGAGAATTACCACATCTAACAAGTTCCTAGATAATGATGATTGCTTTGTGTGTGAAGAGCTGGGGGTGGGGAATAAATACAGAAACAAAGAGTACCATCTACAAATCTTCTCCTGGCTTTTTTTTTTTTATTATTATTTCATGGTTACTTGGAAGGGGGTGGATAGTGGGAGGAGTCTGGTATGATATTGTAAAATTTTGTTTATAAATCTTTTAGAAATTTTTGTAGGGATTCTGACAGTGGAAATGTACAGGGAAACATTCCCCTGGTGAGCAAACTCCTGGGGTTAATAGGTGCCCTGATTCCCACTCTTAGAATGTCCTATAATCTCTCTTAGGATCTAATAATATAGGTAATTTATGTGTAATGTCTTGGTGGTATGGCAACATCCTGAGAAACCTCTGTGTTAGAGCTTCATCAAGCCTTGACCTCAATTGCAGGCACATGACTCCCAGGAATACAAGAACTTGCTTGCTTGATAACTACAATGTTTCACCCAGCTCTGTTACTCCTAGATCTGCCCACCTAACAGTAATTTAAGACAATGGACTTTCTTGAGAACTGCACAAAGCTACTAACATTACATATTGCAACTGTGTAATGTAACTGAAGAATAATCAACCTTACTGATACTCTAAACAACAATGTAGTTATGGTACTAATGACCTAATGTAACCTATTGGTATAAATAAACGTGGCTGCTTGAACAAGGAGCCACTCTGCCACCTTCCCTGCCTCTGCATCTCTGTGTCCCCTTTATTATTATTATTTCCTTTCAAATTTTCTTTCACTTTCCAACATAGAACATGAGATGTATACTAGTTTATGAATACGATGTAGCCAACAAAATCACCTCAAATCTCTGTGGTCATCCGTTTTCCCCCTCTCTTTATGTAATCTCCTTTAGTCACCTGTTTCTATTTTAGTGAGCATTTCATAATGTATAAGAAAAGGAGAAATCCCAAAATCTAGTGACTTATGTTTTCTTTTGTTTTGTTTTGTTTGTTTGTTTTTCACTTCTGTGGAAAGAAACAATGACCATCAAAACGAGGAAGAGCATTTGTGACTTCCTCTTGTTGGACCTAAATTGGAAGCACGGGAGAAAACCAGGTAAACTGTCAGTTTCTGATCAAGTCCTGGCTGCTTTGGGCTGACTGCTAGAAAGGTAGTGGTTTGGCTTCCTGGTCTGGTTTTTACAGGTTGTATGTAGGTTAGAGTTCTATTTTTATGTATGCTCTGTTGTTCTCTGTTCATATATAAGTTTCTCATTTTGTTACCTGTCAGCAGCTACAGGTCCAGACTTCCTATGGTAGCTCTGTTCCAAGCCATGGGTAAGGTGTAAGTCTCCTCTTTCTTCTTCTCAGCCTAACCTGAGTTATGTTCTTCTAAGGAGAGAGTGTGGAGGAACAAGAGAACTGTTGGAAAACTCAGAAAGTCTCTATGATCTTCTGATCAGAAGGAATAAGTTATGGCTAAGCACAATTTTTGTTGATGAGAGCAATTCCCATGACCAAGATGAAAGAAAAGGTAAAAGGGACAAAATAATATTAAACACTATTATCATCTCTCAGAGCCACTCCTCACTACAGAATAAAAGGGTCCTGACTTCTTAACATGATGTGGAGAACTAAGAAATCCATCTACTATTTCCTTCTGTGCACATTTTATTACTAAGCATCACAGATCAAGTAATAGTAAAGTACTTAGCACCATGATCTTGAAGGTCTTAGAAGATTATTTCACAAAGGCAATTAAATGTAAATTGACTGAAATAATTAATTAGGCAAGAGTATATAAAAATCATATAAATAGCTAGGGGAGGACCTTTTTATTCTCAATTAAACTATGTAGCTCTGTTTCACTCATTAAATAAATTAATTAGGTCCATTCCATTTTAGAATGCAAATTTAATATTATATGATATTCAGAAAAATAAATTTCCATTAATATATATTTTATATGTTTTCAGGCTATAAATTTTAAACATGAGAATTTTAGAAAATGTGGAAAATAAGCAAGGGCATAAGTTGTTTTAAACATTTCTCGACATCTACAGTGGGCATTAGCAAAACAATGAGAAACACAAGGAAAAAAAAAAACACACAATACCTACAAGTATAGGATTATGTTTTTTTAACCTAAATTTAGAATGTGAAAATATTGCTATTATTATTAAGTTCTCAAAAGCTTTATGTTTTAACAAGGATTAAATGAAGTAGGATTTTTCTCTGACTTACTTAATCATCAGTCATGACATGTAGATTTTAATTTGATTACATACATGTGATATTTTAAATTATCACTGATTTAGTTTTATTAAAGTTAAAATTAGACTCAGAAAAATATGAATAAACAAATTTTAAAGAGCCAGTAAGATGCTATAGCCAGTTAAAGAGCATCTGTTAAGGTAGAATGTTTGTAGTCAATATTAGGAAAGATTATTGCAATAAGTAAAAATGATTAAAAACATTCAAAATTTTCCAGTGTTATTACACTTGTTAGAAAGTAACAACAATTCTAATATACAAAGATGTATGCATTCAAAATTAACCTAATTTAGTCTAGAACCTTGAATCCATAGTTAAAAGTGATCTAAATAAGTACATTTCTAAGATAATATTTTTGATACTTCTGAGCCCCATGATATTGAAGAATATTCTGACTACATGTCCTATTTCCAAATTTTGGAGAATTTTTTTTCTGACATATTAAGTTCAAGTTATGAATAGCTTCTACTTACATTTAGTGAAATGTTTTATCTCCTCTCATGAATAATTTTATTCTAGTCAATGTATTTGTGATCACTGAGACAAATTGTGGGTCATGAAATACTTTTCTCCTGATCACATCATCTTAACTTCAAATTTGTTTTCAATTCAGAACATTTCCAATCCTTTTTTTCCCCTTCAAACAGAAAGTCTCCACTTTTTTTGTGATCTCCAAAAGTTAATCACTATTATACTAAGAAATCAACAAAGTCTATTGGTAGTATCAATAATGTTAAATTTGTAAAGTCAAAGTCATAGGAATAAAAAAATCCATATAAAATTATTTTCTATTCTCAATATTTATAATAACTTACTGTGTTTTTTGATAATCATTTAAAATTCTCATCAATCAAAGACATATTAGGCTAATGTGCATTCCTTAATGTGTCTTCATCAACAAAGATGAGGTAATTGAGATATTGTCCCCAAAAAATGAAAATAAAAACATACAGGAATTAAACTAAAAATCTATTTTAAATTTTATGAGAGCTAATCTTAAGCCCCTTGTTTTCGCCTCAATGTCTGCACAACAGCAATCAGTAGAATTTTCAGCAGTAAAAACGTTTTCTATATTGTTAATGACTACATTTTCAAAACATTTTGAGAAGTATTTCTTCCCTATTAAAAGTATTGCTCAAAAATAAAAAATAAAAGAAGAAGAGAAGAAGAAGAAGAGTGGCAATTCTCAGTGTCTTTAATCATGCTAATGTACATTATGATATGCTAGAAAAAGAGTATGATATGCAGCATTTCCCAAACTTATTTAGCCGTTGAACTATTTTTTTTTTTACAGGATATTCCACTTAACTTTACTTCTAAGAAATATTTTGAAGCAAAAATATACACTATTAAGCATAAAATAATCTGAAGGGATAAATAATATCAGTATAAAAGCACTTTGACTAGTGTTTTCAGTAACTTTGCAATCATAACAAAAAATGTGGCCTCTTCAGTTTTCATATGCTGGGTTCTGAAGGACAATTATGAGATTATAGAAAAACTTGGAGATGTGTTCTATTAAATGTGAATTGACCTGCAGTAGGACACTTTTGTTTAAATTAAATAATTTTTAATAAACACTTCTCTAATAATGAGTAATTTTCCCTAAAGTTTTCTTATTTACTACCAAAGTTGATTTTCCTTTCTCGTTCTCTCTCTGCACATGCTTGCCCCTCCCTCCCTCCTCTCCCCTCTCTCTCTGTTTTATTTGAGCTATATGAACAAACTTCGGTTTTTCTTATAAATACTTGTGGATGGCACCTGGCATCAGTCATCTGAGAGATGAGAATGATGAGAATATGAGAGATAATGGCATGGCATAACTTTAGAAATTCAAGATTATGGGCCAATTTATAAGACTATTAAATCTTTTGCTATAGAAATCTATTTTTTAGAAAAATCTGTCATTTATGAACATATAAAATAAAACTTCTGAATCTATAGAATTTGTTTTTAGAAAAAATTGAAAATTCCATGGCCCTGTTCTGGAAAAATTAAATTTAGATATCCTAAGAAAGCATTTACCTTAGTTTCAATAACTGAATATATTAAGCTGCATACAATAGATGAAATATTGTGAACTAGATTCTTAGTGTGACCTACCTCATATTTTATGTAGACTGCCTCTTAAAGTAGACTCACATTAGTACTTTTAAAAACGTAGTTGTGATTTGAAAACAAAAACTATTTATAATTTAGGATTACATAATTCATGTATTCACTGAATACAACTCTTAGTTCCACTCTACACCATGCATAGGGAAAAGGGTAGGAGGAGAATAGAGAAGCATGTGGTTGGTGCCTATCTAAAGACCTAGCAGTTTAGTAATGAAGATGGATCTATATGTTCACAACTGTATTTCATATTATACTGTGGTTGGTACATTAGAAAGATTGAAAACAAGCCTGGCATGGTGACTCATGTCTGTAATCTCAGCAGCTCGGTTAGCTGAAGCAGGAGGACCACAAGTTCAAAGCCAGCCTTGGCAACTTAGTGAGGCTCTAAGCAACTTAGTGAGACCCATTGTACGGAAATATTTGATAACTGTTAGCATCAGAGCCAAGTATCGAAGCTGTTAACATCCTCAGCTTTGGGCAAGGAATGCTACTTAGGCTTATCTTTTACTGACACTACAGCACTACAGGATTAGCCATAGGATTAGTCATGACCAGAGGACTCTCCACAGGGGATGTGACTCTGTGGTTAAGCATCCCTGGATTCAATCCCTGGTACAAAAAAGAAAAACAAAAAAGGGAAAATGGTATCTATTAAGAAACCACAAAGTCCACAAAGAAGGAAGAAATTAGTTCCAAGTGTGAAGATTTATAAAGACTTTCAGGAATAAAACATATGATCTGTGAAGATAAGCATGAGTTCATTGAGCAGAGGAATAGGAAAAGGGGATGCATAGGCACTAGCCAGGAAGAGGTGCACCACAGAGACAGAGTCCTAACAACATGAGATAATGGTAGGAAGTCAAAATTACTGGAGGAGGTGAGTATAACATGGCTGGAAAGTTAGATTGCCGGGTACATTAATCAAATATAAGGAATAATGATACAAAATAAAACACAATGAGGAGTCATAAAATTGTTGTTCTATTAGGAAGTGTGACATAACAGCATCACAATTGCATAAGAGGTTTATATTAATTGTATTATTTTCACAAAAATGAATGACTAGCCTAATAACTTGAAAATAGTAAACAACAAAGCTGGTAGTAGAACTAAATCTTGACTCTACAAAAGTTAAATTCCATCACAATTAGTTATAAATTGTGAAAGTTTTCTGAAGTATCAAGTATTTCATTTTGGTTAGTCTTTTTTCTTTCATTTTTTGTTTCCCAAAACAGATTAAGACTGCTTAGAATAAATGCCAATTATCAATTAAATATGCATTACCTTGAAGTTATCACTGAATTTGAAATTTTTGCACATGATCCTATAGTAGATAAATAATATTTGATCTGTAAAATAAGATAATAGTAAAATAGATTTTAACTATTCAAAAAAATCCCTAATTATGTGCACAACCAGAAATATGAAAAATTGTGCTTTATATGTGTAATATGAATTATAATGCATTCTGTTGTCATATATAACAAATTAAAATTAAAAATAAATAAATAAATCCCCAATTATGTAGAAAGAGCTTTTTTTTTTTAAAGTATGGAACTCACATCCAAATAGGTTTATAACAGTTTCGTTAGACTACTAGCATGTACTTAAAGAATACTTTATGTGTTTCAAAGGCACTAGTTTAGTATATTTAATCCTTTAATATGAAAAAACCAGCTCCCTTGTTAAAACTATATAACATATAAATACATCTTGTTCATACACAAAAAAACTAAATGTATATTTGTTTTAAATTGTCCATTAGAATAAAAAATTGACCGAGAAAAGCATTCCTTAAAGTTTCTTGGATATTTTCATTTTTTCCCCGAAGTCTGTGTTGCACATGTTTAAGTAATAAAAATAAAAAATAAAAACCCTCCAGACAGATTTTTATAGCTATTTATGTTGTACTGAAAAAATCAAGTAAACCACAGATTTGAGCCATGGATATTTGTATCTGACTATGAAATGGTCAGTATTATGAAGACTGCTATTATATTTTTATGATGCTATTTGACCTCTACACAGGTACTTTCATTATCCGACAATAATATTCAATTTGCAAAACGAGCCCCAGTCATTTTAAAGTACTCAGCATGTAGGGAGGCATTAGGCATTTTGTGTTGGTTTTTATAGAGGGCCTTGTAGTGACCAGACTGGTACCTTCCATTTTTCTCTTTTAACAGTTGGGTTGCTGATCTCACAAATCATATTTCAGTTGGAAATGAAAGGTGCACCGCTGCCAGCATTTTGTTAGAAATAATGACACACTTTACTACCTGTAAGTGCTGACTGAGTGCTTCTGCCTTTTCTTCCCAAGGTGACTGTAACACAGATTGATGAAAGATTCTGCAGGACGACAAAGGTTAAAGATGCAGACCTGGAGCTAGAAGCCAGCATTGACACTGATGGAGTGGACTGCAATGAGAATGCCCACATTATTGTCCTACCCTCTGATAACCAATGTAATATGAAAACTGACTACAGAAGAAAGGAACAAATTAAATCCATTAATCAAGCATATCTCTGCTAAACAGTTGTTCTAAAGAGATGAACAAATGAAAAATTTACTGTTTGTGTTCATGGTTGCAAGGATGGGGGAAGAAAATTAATTATAAGGTACCGGCCACACTATTAGTTAAGTTTTTCTTGAGGAAACTATTTATTGCTTTGTCAAAGGACAAATGAACCTCATTAGGGAGATTAGTTTCAGTTGGTAGTTCTGCATTAGGACGAACTAATAATACACACACTTCAAAAGACACCCCAAGTAAAATTATGAACATTGGAATCCATTTTTTATTTCTTAATTTACGAACTGTTAGAAAATGACCACTCTATTACCTATCAAGAAACCTGAAGAAAATCGAATTCAGCCCCACCTTTCACCCTGTAGCCTGAAGGAACTCTATTTCTGTATGGGTTTTGTGAGTGTTGTGATGATGAACTTATGTATGCAGGGGTTATAACTCGGCCACAGCATTTTGCTTTTATGTTGAAGCGTGTCAAGCAGAGCTCCACGCCAAAAGCAATTTTTGATAAGCTCCTTTGCAATCCTTTTCTTTTCAAAATATTCTAAGTGCCCTGGACAAACAGCAAACTGACATCTGGTCTTCTGAATTCCCCCTTCAATCTACACGGTGCATGCTGGAAAAGGAAAGTGTTACGCTGCTATCAATCCTGTCTGGCTGGTGGACAGAGGCTCCTAACTCTGCCACAGCGAGTGCAGTTCAGTTTCAACGTTCATTTAATCCCTGGCCTTTCTGTCGAGGCCGCTAACAAGGGGGCCAATTACTGCTCAGTGTGAGGGGGGGAATTCTAGGCTGCAGACACCTGTCTTCCGAAACCTGGAGTGAAACCAGACTCATTCCACAGAGTGTATAAATCAGCCGTGAAATAATAATGACTTTTTTGGAATCAACTGACCCACACTGAATTCAGACTGTTGACCCAGAAAGAAAGACACTGCATATCCCATTACCAATCCTGTGAGCCATTGAAGACATCCACATCCAATTCTGACTTGCTTTTGTTCATAGGATCTTGCTCTTGTTTATGAGAATACAAGCCATATTGATACTTGCTATTTTCTTTTGGTTAGTTGTTGTAGCTTCTCTAATTTAACAGCAGTTTTAGGGGAATGGTAGTTAAGTGAATCAGGTCAAAACTGTGTCAAAGTTCACTGTTCCACTGCTACTCTCTTATAATGATGGAGAGTTTTAAAAATATTTTTCTTAATATAAAACTAAAATTTTTAAAAAATGAATTTTCTAATGACACCCAAAAGGTTGCAGCTTTTTTTTCTTTTTCCCCAAGTAAACTGTGTGAAGTTCTAATGGTGATTTCCACTAGCTACTTTATTGGTCTTGGGTAGGGGATTGGGTATCTTTCAAAATAGTTAAGGATTTTCTTGTTCCAAAATAACTGTGACACCTGAAGGAAAGGATAATATAAGAGGTGCTTCTGAAGAAAATGAATGTAAATATGTAAAAATGAACCCAGATTTCTTAGTTTGGGTTTCTCAAATTCAATCTCCAAGAGAACATGAATACAATTTAGCTTGTACGGGAACTGATGCTATTCTCAAAGCACAGAGAAGTAAGGTAGTAACATGGAGAAGAGAGAAAGCCAATACTGAAAGAGTTGTTAATAATAGGGGCATCATTTAGAGCAGTGTAGGTTCAACCTTGCTGCAGGACTTTGGAGAGACACTTTAGATTATCTTCAGAATGCTTCACTGAGAGGTAAACAAGCTGGGTCCATAATACTCTTACTCCTCACTGATGGCAGTTGTTCCTGTGCAAAGTAATTTTTTTGCCTTTGTAGCCTTTTTTATGCTTACATCTGTTCATGGGGTGTGCATAATCTGTGGCCAGAGAAATTCCTAAGGAAGAAGAGGACCTTAGGTGGAAGCCTTCATTATGTACAGGGACTGTCCAGCAAAGCCCCCGTTGAGCTCTAGAACAAGCCTAGGGCTGGTGATATTAGAAGAGTTCTGACAGTCTCTTCTGCAATAGAAATAAATTTAAAATAAAAATGGTTATTATAGTGTTACCTAGAGGTGTAGTATGACAGAAAGAAAGTCAGTTTGAGAGGGACATGGCCTTCGATGCCTACTGTTAAGCCATTTTATTGTTGCAATAATACAATAATAAGAAGAATGCCATATGAACACTTTGCTAGAGTCTTTTCCAGTATCTTAGAAGGGATCTGTGTAAATGAGGGCCCCTGAAACTTGAACTTTGGTAACTTCTTTTTAAATCTCCTATGCCTACAATTACTGAATTTTTCTAATGACCCTCAAGTGTGTAAATCAGAAATCAAGTTGTACACCACTCGTGACATCATTTCTGAACAACAATAAGACTATTTTGCAAAATAACTCAAAATATTTACTTTAATATATACAAATATTTGTGATAAATAATAAATTACAATTATATGAAGTTTAATTTTTAACTCTTGGCATTATTGATATCTTGAGATGAAAAATTCTTTGTTTGGAGGTAGGGGACTTGTTCTGTGCATTTTTATATGTTCAGTAATGTCTGTGGTCTCTACCTACTAGACACCAGTATCATATCTCCCCCAGTGGGGAAAAATATAAGTCCTAGACATTAACAATTATCCTCAGGTTCAAGATTACCCCAGTTAAGAAGCACTGGTTTGAAGTACAGAAAATGTTGCAAACTAGAGAGGCTTGGAAATTTAAAAAAATTTTCTGGTATCTGTTTAAGTTCAGTATTGCTTACACATTTTAAATATCCTCTTATGCCACCATATGGATGACAGAATTTTCTAGTTAAGTTTTTTAAAAAATATAAGAATATTATTTAGACATCGTGTGAATCAGAACAAGTTCTTAATGGATTAACAAATGTTATGCTTTAGATGGGAGGTGTTCCCCAAAAGCTCATGTGTAAGGCAATGCAAGAGGGTTTAGAGGTACAGTGATTGTGTTGTGAAAGTCTTAACCTAATTAGTGCATTAATCCTCAGATAGGGATTAACTGACTGGTAACCATAGATTGTATCTAGAGGAACTGGATAATTGGGGGCATGTCTTTGGAGCATACATTTTATCTGTGTAGTGATGATAGCCTCTCCCCTGCCCCTCCTTGTGCCATGTCCCCAGCTCTTTCCTTTTTTCCTCTGCCACACCCTTCTGCCATAATGTTCTGACTCATCTTGAGGCTCAAGGAATGGAGTTAGCCATCTATGAACTAAGAACCCTAAAACTGTGAGCCCCAGAGTAAACTTTTTTTCCTCTAAAACTGTTCTTATAAAGTCCTTTGGTCACAGCAGCAAAAAAGCTGACTAAAAACATGATAGAATATTATTGAGGCTATAAAGTAATGCAAATATTTTAAGAAGCTCCCAGTTATAGATTATTCAACATTCCTGGAAAGTAGGAATGTCTCCTGTCTTAAACAGGTCTATAGGATAAACTAATATTCTATTAATTATTGTTAACAATTTTAAGTAAAAATTGTTGGCTTTGTATAACATTTAATCTCTCTTTGATATAATATAAAATTAAGTTTTCTTTGATAAAGATAACAATTATGATATAATATACATGTGTAAAGAGTCTAATATACTAGTTAATAAAGAAAATTATCTCTTCTTATTGTAAACTATAAATGTATGGTAATATTCCATTAGACTTCACTACTATTTAACAAAAAGCTACCATGTACCCTGGCATGGTGGCACATGCTTGTAATCCCAGTGGTTTAGGAGGCTGAGGTAGGAGGATATCAAGTCAAAGCCAGCCTCAGCAACAGCGAGGTGCTAGGCAACTCAATGAGACCCTGTCTCTAAATAAAATACAAAATATGGCTGGGGATGTGGCCCATTGCTTAAATGCCCCTAAGTTCGATCCCCAGTAACCATAAACAAACAAACAAACAAACAATTAATTAAATGGAAATATTTTTAAAATGGCACTTTCCGCTCTTGAAGTGACTAAGGATGGATACTTGGCTGTGTCCTTACCAGCCACCATATGCCAGTTACCACAGTTCACTAATGACCATAGAGTATGAGTGAGTCTAATCAGAGATAATTCTGGGATTTTATCTGGGAAAACATAAAGGAACATGTTTTCTTTTTCTGCAGTTCTTGGGATTCAGGGGGATTAATAGTTGAAGGTTCTAGGAATTCAGTGTGAAAAATGTCTAGCTGATATGATGACAATGAAAAAAAAATACAATAAGAAAGGGGAAAGAAAGAACAAAGCAGAAAAAGAAAAAGCCAGAGAGTGATGAGAGAGAGGAATATTGATTCTTGAAGACATTTTATCCAGGCACAGTGGTGCATGCCTGTAATCCCAGCAGCTCAGGAGGCTGAGACAGGAGTATTGTGAGTTCAAAGTCAGCCTCAGCAAAAGTGAGAACTAAGCAACTTGGTGACACCCTATCTCTAAATAAAATGCAAAATAGGACAAGGGATGTGGCTCATTGGTTGAGTGCCCCTGAGTTCAATTTCCAGTCCCCCCGACCCCCTAAAAAAAGCTACCATATGCTATAAAACTTTGCCAAGCACTCAAAGGTTGGCAAGTATAAACAAAATAAACTTTTTGCCCTCGAAAATGGACAAATAAGAAATACAAGTTCATAGATAATTGTAACATAATTAAAACTTTACACAATGTAATTAAATAGTGCCAAATAATTAATTTCTCCCCAAAATAGTATTCTGGGAAATAGCAATTTTAGAAGATGTTAAGAGGTAACAAACAGAAACAACATACAAAAGAGAATTTCCAAAGCCAAATAATTTGGGGAAATCCTGGGAAACAGGTTTTCCTCTTATAGACATCACATTATCATACAAAAGAGCCCGGAAGGTTTGTCACAAGAAACATTTATTAAAGTTTTTCTAACCCAAAATCACATTTCAAAAACAATTTGAGCACAGAACAATTCTTTCACAAGTAGATCAAATTTGGTGGATCATCAAATCAAAAAAAAAAAAAAAAAAAAAAAAAAAACCTCTTAGGGAATTTAATTTCTACTAGATGGTAAGAACAAGTATAATAGAGAAAGTGTCATTTGGTAGAAATTTTACAATAGAGAAATATTGATGGAGACCACTGAAAGTATATTGGAAATACCAAGATTTAAAAATGCAGATTGCATCAGGATACAGCATAACAGAGATGTGAATGAATGTAGGAGGCTGAATCAGCAAAATTACAGTCTTCCAGCTCAATGCAAGTGTCTGTGGAATTTTAGGTTGAGATTAGTAAACTCTCAGCTAAAGTACCTTGATTTTATCCTGTAGGCCATGGATAGATGCTGAAGTTTTCTGAGTAAAATAATACACAGTATCATTTAAAGTTGGAAAAATTAGGGGCTGGGTTTGTAGCTCAGTTGGTAGAGCTTTTGCCTTGCATGTGTGAGGCACTGGGTTCAAACCTCAGCACCACATAAACAGAAATAAATAAAATAAAGGTATTGTGTCTGTTCAAAACTAAAAAAAAATAAAAATAAAGTTGGAAAAATTGAATGCAAGAAATTAAAGAAGTTAAATTAAAGAGTTTAAAAGTTTCAGGGAGAATAAAGAGTATTTATTCTAGAACTATGTCTTAAGAAGTATGAGCAAGGGCTAGGGTTGTAGCTCAGTGGTAGAGTGCTCACCTTGCATGTGCAAAGCACTGGGTTTGATCCTCAGTACCACATAAAAATAAAATAAAGGCATTATGTTCATCTACAACTAAAAAAAAATATTTAATAAAAAAGAAGTATGAACAAGTACCTAGTTGCAAACACTCTCCACTATCCCTATCTCTAAGAGATGAAAGCCGTGACCTGCCTGGTGGTTAACATCCTTCATAGATTGCTCCATTTTGCTTATTTAGTAGCTGCCATTCCCAGTTTTCTCCCACATTCTCCTCTTCATATATTTATAGCTCAAGCTAAGTGAACTACTAGCTGTTTACATGGCCAGGTCCACAAATCAGAATGGAAGTTAGGAACAGAGGTAGAGATGTGAACATAATCCACAGGGAATGTTAAATCATTTAAATAAAATGGCTCTTTGTTGAAAAGTTACCCATAAAAACATCCAAATATACTCTGATTTATAATAATAAACAAATAATTAATAATAAACAAGAAATAAACAAAACATTTCACCAATTGAACAACTTTGGACAGAAGAACAAACCACTCTAGCAATACCTGAAATATTTTTCCTCTTTGGTAGAAGACACTTGAGAGAGTAAATGACCCTGTCCCACAGAACAGATCCTCTAAAATTCGTAACACCTTTTGGGAGGAATTCCATGTATTAAGAGCCTCTTTTTCCTGATAAAAGTAGCATAATTGTTTGGGTAATACTTTTCAATATCTTCATGATAAGGTTTCACATTCATTGAATGCTTTCTAGCATGCCAAATGTGTGCTAAGCCCAGTCTGTAAGTTCTCTCTTTAACCCTCATGAACATTATGGAATCCTATCATCACCCCATGTGACATATGCTGATGCTTATTCATTATTGTGCCTAATACTACATAATTGATTTACTTGGATAGACATGTTCAGGTCCTGGCTCTCTGATTAGCTTTGTGAATTTCACTGTTTATCTAACTACTAGCTCCGTTGCTTACAACAGGACTTCATCTATACTATAGCTTCTTCAAATCCGCAAAATTAGAATTCCGACTTTTGGCTTTACTACCAGGTTCACTAGTGGAAGTGTTGGGGATAAGTCAGAGCTCCACACAGTTCTGATGGAAGCGGGGCTCCACTGGCTCCTCATTATGTATAAACTACGGATTTGATTAGGTGAAGATTCTGACCTTCTCATCTCTGCTTCTACTATGTGTCACCTTCGTTCAGCCTTTTCCACAGAGACAAGGACACTGGTATCTCTGAAACCACATTCTCAGAACCCAAGTACCTCAGAGAAAAAGGGATTTCCCTGTCAACTGTACTTGGAAAACTCTAGGTGGAGGAATTTGACTGTCTTTTATTTCTTTACTTTGGCCAATCCATTCATCCAGTAACTACCATATGAAACCTATTAAGTTCCTGTCATTTTCTCAGCCTAGTTATATAGAAGTGAACAAGAAAAAGTCTGTGTATTTTTATTTATTTGTTTCTTTATTTATTTTGGTACCAGGGATTGAACCTAGGGGTGCTTAACCACTGAAACACATGCCAGCCCCCCCCCTTTATTATTATTATTATTATTATTTTTAAATTTTGAGATAGATTTTTGCTAAGTTGTTTAGGGCCTTGTTAAGTTGCTGAGGCTGGTTTTGAACTTGCCATCCTTTTCCTTCAACTTCCTGAGCCACAGGAATTACAGGTCACTGAGCCTGGCTCTCTGTGTATTTAATTTTAGTGGAGGACTAGAGAAAAACAAATCAAACTAATTTAGTTGCATGGAATTACAGTGAAGAACTTACTGTGGAACAGTGGGACCCAAACAAAAGGAGCAGAAAACAGGATTCTTCTAGAAAGCCAGGAGAATGGGTTCACTATGTTGGGCAGGGCCTACCAAGGTTTTCTGAAAGAGAATAAATCAGAAATGCTAAGTTGAAGTCAGGAAGACCATCCCTCAAAGAGGGGAGTGGTTTCTTCCACTTTCTTATTCCCCAAAATATGATGTTGAGTAATTGTAATAAAAATATCCATTATATCCCCTTCTTCTGTTTCTCACTACCCTAACTTCAAAATTAGGTTAATTTTAGCTTTCTGCCAGAAGTGATGACAATGATCTCTTTATAGATGGCCTTTTAGCCATCATAACTAGAGGTTGACCTGCAGAAGATGCTGCAGTTAATCATTCAGGAGTTTATACAACGGTGATTCTTCTGAGCCTCTTAGTTGAGAGTCAATGAGATTGTCAAATAATAACCCTGAGATATTACTGGAAATTGTAGAAAAATATATTATCCCAAAATTTATGTGACATTATTATATATAATGTTTCTGTTGGAGCATATCTATTTCAAAACCCACAATTATGAAAAACCGAGCCTTTCATAGTGGTTGAAAGCATAAACAAAATAAAATGGCCAAGTCATATTCAAATTAATCTGACACTATTGCCAATTAATTTGCACACAGCTTTTGAGGTTGTTAATGAACTAATTTTAAGTTGAAAGTTTTATTCTTCAGGTGTTTTTTTTTCTTTTTATGGGCAAAGTTATAAATGTCTCAAGATGACAGGAAAAGAATAAAGAGAGATAAACATTGCGTCCTCTGTGCTGCCTCTAATCCTCATACAATCTTATTAAATCACTTTTATACATTATTTTAATGCTTTTATACATTATTTTAATGTGTTTGTTTATAATTTTGTCTCTCTTACCAGTCTGGATATTCATTAGTGCAGCTTCTATTTATAATCATTTTTTATCTTTAATGCTGAATATAATGCTTCATGTATCATCATTGCTTAATTAATATTTATTAAACAAGTGAACAGATTCATTTCAACAGTACTAACACTGAATGGGTTTGGAAAAGTCATCTTTTCTCTGTACCAGTTGGAGACTATTGGAATGAAACTGAATGATATGGACATGAATCAGGTAATTCGTTTACATTGTTCAAAATCTATTGCAAAAATGTAACAACCAAAGGGCAAAATGGAATTTTCTCCAACTTTAAGTAGGAGATCAGAGAGCAATGGAGTGTCCTCAACTCTCTCTGCTACACAGAAATCTTTGAAAGGGGCTTTTCTCTCTTCTGTAGCTTCAGGAAAAATGTTTTCACCTTAGAGAAACAAACCAGATGGTACAAACTGATGATTACTTATTTCACTTTTGAGCATAATGTTGGAAAAGTCATAAAATTGTTTCCCTTCATCAGGGGTGCAATGTGGCAAGTACAAGGGTGACCAAGCAAACTCAGCTCAACCTTTCCGGCAATTTAATTGGATGCCATTGGGTACCATCTCTGTGGACCATTTCCCCTAAGAAAAGGCTTCTTTTCTGTGACCTCCAACACAGTGAAAACTATTTGGCTCAATTTCATCATTTCCAGAAGAACAGATCCAAAGAGAAATTACAAAAGAAATGTAATAGCATTTTTACTCTTTTCTGCTGGAGGGGTTTGCAATGTGACTGCTTTAAAACTTACTATTTTGCAAAAGCCAATTTTCTTCAAGAGGCTGTTGGCACTCAAATCAGCAGCACAATAAACTTGCCAGAATCAGACTATGTTGAGTGATGAAAAGAAAAAATCACTGCAATTTTATAAAGCAGGATGACTTGCTTTGTGATATTATTTATTTATTTTACTATACAATACATGTTAGCATTGAGATGAAATGGGTGTTTCCAGTTTAAGTTCAATACTTAATCCACAATTTGGTGAACCCCAAAGCAGGTAGTCTATTACACTTTCAGAATAGGCAGCATCATAAGGAGTGACTCCTCAGACACCTGAAACTGACAGCCTGGATTCCAGCCTTGATTCTGTCACTGATTGGGTAAAAATGTACAACTTCTCCTTGCCTTATTCCCTCTCTGTAAAGGGAAATGTCTTAAGAAAAAGAATAAGCATGTGCCTACCATTATACTCATATGAAAGCCAAAACACCTTTTATTCCTAATGGTTTTCTATTACTCAGAGGTGGTGTTTTGACCAGGAGCATCCTCGAGTTCTCATACCTTACACAGCCCTAAAATGATAGGTGCCCACATGCACAATGTATATCCCCAAGGTCAGTTCACCACTCCCATTAATGATTTTTTTATCTAGACATGTTCGCAAATTCCCTACCCCAGCTGGGTTGGCCTTTATTTTCTAAACACTGTGAGATTCTAGGCCATTTCATTCACCTTCTCAGAATTCAGAAAATGTCTTGTTCAGAAAACTAGCCATATATTAAAGCCTCCAAATCTCCAATCTTGTCACTTTAGCGACCCCTGCAACTACTAAAAGTTTTGATGATTTAGCTTTTGACCCAGCAGGAGCCCGAGGCCAGCTCCATGCTCATGTCTATGACCTATACCACAACTGCTAGCTTTGGCAGGGATCATAATAGCTACCAATTGCCAACTCACTTATTGCTTCCACTACTCGTGGATGCTTTTAAAAATATAAATTTTAGAACTTATCCAGGTTTTCCTGGTAGTTGTCAGTAGAAGCATTTTCCTGCCAAGACTAACCACATCTAACTCAATAATGCTCAATTTTTGTTTTAATGCTCAATTCGTCCCTTTTGCTCCTACTTTTCTTCTCAGTAAATGGAAATTTCTAACCTAATTCAAACTTCAGCACCTACCAAAGAAAATTTTTCTTTCTGCCAAGGGTCACCTGGATTTTTCTTGTCCCAAGTATGGAATCAGTTATTCTACTAAGAATCCCACCTGAAAAAGGTGTGGTCAGCTCTGCACCACATACTGAAGACCAAGCCTCCCACACAGGACCTTTCAAGGTACAAAGTATGACAAACCATAGCAGTTGCCTATTTCCTATATATTAGCTGAGAAAATCATGTCTGATTTATTTTTAATTAGCTTATTTATTTATTTTTGTGCTTTATTCATACCTGTAGGAGAACCATATAGTGGGGCTTTCATCATGTCACTGGAGCAGTAAGTTTGGGGGCAAGAAGAGCCAAAGCATGTATCATTTGATTATAATTAATTACCAACCTACATTAATGCAAAACATACTCAGTGTACAATGAATATAAGACAATAGCATCTTTGGGTTTAAATATATTATCTCTAGTGCAAAATTTATATTTATTTAGTACAGTTCTCTGGTGGCCTTGACACCAGATTCATCCCCCTTTCTCACTTGCAGTTCTCAAGAACAACTTTTGATTGCATTGGGAATGTATCATCCTCAGATAAGGAAGAGCCAATCAGAATGGACTGGGCTCTCTTCCTGTTTCTCATAAAACAAGATGCAGGACAACAGTCAGTGAATTGCGTGGCCCCTGGAGTACAAAACCCAGGACAAACTTCTTTCCAAGGATGTTCTGGTACAGTCCAACAACAGTGCAACCTCCTTGAAAAGCTTCCCTGAGCCTTGGCAACCAGTAACTATGAATCATAGACTTCTGTTATCCCCTGCTACCTGTGAGAAACCTCCTCTGTGTAAATTGTATGACATTGTTCTGTCTCAGCAGACATATGCAGAAGAGAGTTATCAGCATGGGGCAAGTGAGAGGTGCTTAGAGTCTTTCCCTGGGACTGATAGCACATTTCTAGTATATAATATCAGTAACTGTAATCACCACACTGAATATTAGATACCCAAAACTTAATTACACTGCCTAATTGAAACCCTGTGCCCTTGACCAACATCTCAACATTTTCCCTTATGCTTGGTTACTGTTAGGTTGCAAATAAAGCTGAGATCACATAGTATTTGTCTTTCTGTGCCTAGGCTATTTCACTTAGTATAAAGTCTTCCAGCTTCATTCATGTTATCACAAAAGGCAGCATTTCCTTCATTTTATGGCTAATAGTTCATTGTAAATATATGTAAAATAATCTATCCATTCATACATCACTTGACACTTCGGTTGCTTCCATATCATAGCTACTATGATAATGCTCCAATGAACATGGGGTGAAGATATCCTTTTACTTTGCTTTCAGTATATATACGTAAGTGAGATTATTGGATCATGAAGTAGTTTGGGACCCCACAATCTTTTCCAAGGGCATGTTTTTACACAGGTTTTGAAGAACCTCCATTCTATTTTCTATAGGACTGTCCTAATTTACAATTCCACTAAGAGAGCACAAAGGGTTCCTTGTTCCCACACTCTAATCAGTACTTGTTATCTTTTGCCTAACTGATAATAGCCATCCTAACAAGAGTAAATTGATTATCATTGTGACTTTGACTTATTTTTATCCTGATTAGTGGTATCATACTACTTTTCTTATACCAATTGACCATCATACATCTATAGGGGTCATTTACATGTTTTATAATTGATGTTGTTTAGATACACATGACAATAGGATGTATTTTGACATATTGTGTATGCATGGGGGGAAACCCATTACAATGCTGATCCAATTCTCATAGTTCAACATGATGTGGAGTTACACTGGTCATGTATAGATACATATGTATATAAAAGTTATATCCGATTCATTTTAATATCTTTCCTATTTCCACCCCCTTCCCTTTACTTCTTTGCCCTTTGTCTAATCCAATAACCTTCTATACTTCCTCTCCCTATCCTCCCTTGTTATGGGTTAGCATCCACATATCAGAAAGAACATTCAATCTTTGGTTTTTGGGGACTAGCTTATTTCACTTAGTATGATATTCTCCCGTTCCATCCATTTACCTGCAAATGCCATAATTTTCATTCTATTTTAAGGATGAGTAAAATATTCTATTGTATATATATACCATATTTTCTTTATCCATTCATCTGTTGAAGGGCATGTACGTTGGTTCCATAGCTTGGCTATTGTAAATTAAACGTCTATAAACAGTGATGTGGCTACATCACTGTAGTATGCTGATTTTAAGTCTTTTGGGTATACACTGAGGAGTGGAATAACTGGGTCAAATGGGTTCCATTCCAAGTTTTCTAAGGAATCTCCATACTACTTTCCAGAATGGTTGTACCAATTTGCAGTCCCACCAGCAATGTATGAGCTTTCCTTTCCCCTCACATCCTGGCCAACATTTATTGTTACTTGTATTCTTGAAAATTGCCATTCTGACAGGAAGGAGATAGAATCTCACTTTAGTTTTAATTTGCAAGTTTCTAATTGCTAGAGATGTTGAACATTCTTTCATATATTTTTAACCATTCATATTTCTTCTATGAAGTGCCTGTTCAGTTTCTTTGCCCATTTATTTTTTTTCCAGCACAAAACAGGAATTAACTCTTTATTTGCATATGGCATATTTTTAAAACAAATCAGAATTGTAGTCTGAAAACCAGAACTAGATTTCCCAACAGTAAGTTTACTTTTGCAATTAATCAGTCATTTCAACTAAGCCATCAAGACAGTTATTACCTAGTTTCCATTTTTAACAATAATATTTGCCTACAAAGTACAGAAAGAACCATTAGAGTAACAACTTTTGAATTTCAATAATATTTTTTTTACTATTGTTAAATAACATTTGAATATTACCTGATGTCTTAAATACCTCCATGGATTATATGATTTTTTTTAATTGGAAAAAAATTTAAATTGATGAATCTCTACTTTTAACTGAATAGGTTCAAGTTAATGTGTTTACTAATTAGAACCCTTATGTTTTAAAGACTTCAATCTAAACATTTGGAAGTGATCTCAGAGTATTTATTCATTTGTTATTTTGGCGTTAAGTTTTTTAAGTGCTTGGTATATCCTAGATATACTAGGAATGTTCTGAAGTGCAAGTGGTAAAGATTTTCTCCCATTCTATAGGCTCTTTTAGTTGGGGATTTAGTTTTTTTTGTTTGTTTGTTTTTGTTTGTTTGTTTTTTGTTGTTGATATTTTTATATTAACATCAAATTAATGGTTTGTAAATATTTTCTCTCATTCTATAAGGTTGGCTTTTCATTGAGTTGCTTTTTCCTTTGCTATAAAAAGGAGTTGTAGTCTGATATACTTGCTAATTTTACTTTTGATGCTTGAGTTTGTGAGATCATGTTAAAAAAAAATCATGCCAGCACCAATGACAATGAACATTCTACCTATGTTTTCTTCTAGATTACCAGTTCTAGGTATTATATTTAAATCTTGAATCTATTTTGAAATTATGTTTAGTGTAAAATGAGGGTTGAATTTCATATTTGTGCATGAATATCTTATGGATTATTCAGCGATCCCAACACCAATTATCATCTGCAAACAGAAACAAACATACTTTTTTTTTTATTTGAAAGCTTCTAATTTCTTTTCCTTGACTAATTGCTATGGCTAAAACTTCCAGTATTATTTTGAATAGGCATGACAACAGTCAGCACTCTTATGAATTGTTTCTAGCTTTAGAGGAAAAGGCTTTCATGTTTCATTTCATTGTGTATGATGTTAGCTGTGGCTTGTCATTTATTGTCCTCATTACATAGAAGTACATTCCTTTTGTACCCAATTGGCTCAGAGTTTTTATCATAAAAGTAGATTAAGTTTTATGAGATTTTTTACATCTATGGAGATAGCCATCTGAATTTTCTACTTTATTCTGTTACTATAGAATAATATATTTTTGATTTGAAGATGTTGGTCTGTCTTGTGTCATGTGGACAAATAGCACATACTTGTAGAGAATCATTTTTTGAGAATGAAAAATACTATACCTCTCTGTATCATCCTATACCCCCAACCTAAACAGTTATGAAAATCCATAAATATTATATCTTTTTCTATAACCTTGTATATTCTAGAAAATTCTTATGACTGTTGGTTATTACATTCTTTGACATAACATATTCGTTTCATTGATATGTTCTATTGTTTAACTTCAATTTATGTTTCAGTCTCATTTTTAAACTAATAATGGAATTTTCCAAAAAGAAAGTCACCAAAGAGAAAAAACTCAGTGTGTGTGTGTGTGTGTGTGTGTGTGTGTGTAGGTTAGTTGTAGTTCCTTGAGACCATTTCAGTTTATTATAGATAGTAATACCAGAAAGAAAGAAAATTATAGTCATTAACTTAAAAGTCGTGGATTGGTCAAATATTTACACATACTACCTAGTCTGGCATCACATAAATATTTATACTTATTAATGAAACTAAGGGTTTATGTGTACTTTTTGTATATTTTTTTTCTGTCATTTAAATATGCCTATTTTTCCTTTCAGGAATAAGTGTTCAGAAGATTCTCCTTAATGATAAGATAAAGCTTTTCAGGGTCACTTGAACTACCTTTGATCTCATTTTCTTCAACCCTGATTCTTGTGTCCCAAAATGAAATACTCAGAATCACTGTTGTTGTGGTATTCTTTGTCACTTAAATATACCACAGAAATGTACGAATATATTCACATTTCATCTGATTTATCCAGAAAGGTTTATCTTTACACTTTAAATTTCTTTTTTTATAATTAACTTTCTTCTTCTAATATAACTTTCCTTTTCTAGTCTATAAAGATTACAGGTAAAGATTACAGGTTGTGGCTTAGCAGTAGCGAACTCACTCGCCTAGCACATGCCAGGCCCTGGGTTCGATCTTCAGCACCCCATAAAAATAAAGGTATTGTGTCCAACTACAACTAAAAAATAAATATTTTAAAAAAGATTACAATTGATATTTGAAATCTTATAAGTTCAGCATCCATGTTTCTTCATCATATGATGAATCTACATATTCCTTAGGAACTCATACATCCTCAAGCTTCTCTTACTGTGATTTAAATATCACTTTCTAGCCAGGCATAATGGCACATGCCTGTAATCACAGCAATTGGCGAGGCTGAGGCCAGAGGATCTAGGTTTCAAAGCCAGCCTCAGCAAAAGCAAGGTGCTAAACAACTCAGTGAGACACTGTCTCTAAATAAAATACAAAATAGGGCTGGGAATGTGGCCCATTGCTTAAATGCCCCAGAGTTCAATCCCCAGTACCATAAATAAATAAATAAATGCAATTTTTTTTAAAAAATGGCAGTTACCACTCTTGAAGTGACTAAAGGAGGACACTTGGCTCTGTTCTTACCAGCCACCATATGCCAATTACCACAGTTCAGTAATGACCATAGAGTTTGAGGGAGTCTAATCATAGATAATTCTGGGATTTTATCTGGGAAAACATAAAGGAACATGTTTCCTTTTTCTACAGTTCTTGGGATTCACATGGATTAATACCTGAAGTTTCTAGGATTCAATGTGGAAAACATCTAGCTGATATGATGACAATGAAGAAATACAATAAGAAAGGGGAAAGAAAGAACAAAGCAGAAAATAAAAAAGCCAGAGAGTAATGAGATAAATCTTGATTCTTGAAGATATTTTATCCAAGCACTGGGGTATATGCCTGCAATCCAAGCAGCTCAGGAGGCTGAGACAGGAGTATTGTGAGTTCAAATCCAGCCTCAGCAAAAGCGAGCACTAAGCAACTTGGTGACACCCTGTCTCTAAATAAAATACAAAATAGGACTGGGAATGTGGCTCAGTGGCCAAATGCCCCTGAGTTCAATCCCCAGTACCAAAAAAATTAAAAAAGGATATTTTAACAGCCCTGCAATCCAAATGGTAGGGAACCATTTTCTTGCCTAAACATTTCCTCCAATATTTTCAGTCAAAGGAACCATCATAGTTGTTATCTCTTTACCCTGAACCAAATGAGTAGGCATAGAAAGTGTTCCTAATTTATACAGAGTTATAAATTAATATCACAGTAAATACAATCATCATTTCAGGGAATACTTCAAAACATAAGTAAACAATAGTCAACTGAAAAAGCTAAGTTGTGAAACAAACATTCATAGATTTTATTTACCTTTCTTCTTGTGGTTTAACTTCTAAATTATAAAATTATGCTAATCTGTTTGAAAAATGCTACATCAAAATAATTTTTAGTGATAAAATGAATAATTATTTCAAATTTATTTGAAGATGACATTTTCTCTTCATTCTGCATGATTTATTTAACAGTGTGTTCATGGGAATGATGTTATTAAGAGGGCAAAATAGATGGCTCCTGACTTGTTTCCTTCCAATATAAATATCTGCACACACAGATCAATAAGCACCGATGGAAAGCCAGAAACTAGTTGAGACTCCTACACATTAGGCAACTGAAAAAAAAAATAGATTCTCATCAAAATTGATAGGAAAAGCTGCAACACTCTTGGGCATAATCCCTACCATGGGCACTGAACATTACAACTGGGAAAAAATCTATTCCCAACTTTCCCATGAGGAGTGAAATGTTTACATTACCAATATAGTGCTTCAACTTTTATGTTTCCCCATGGAAGATTTGATTTTTAAATTATCTAACTCTGGAAGCAGAAGTAACTAGGCATTCATTCAATGTCCCTAGACTATATAACAAGGAAGTACTTTCAAATGGGTGCTCAAATAATTCCAGGGACTATGCTTCTCTTGAGACTTCAGAGAAAATGGGTGAAATCACTCACCTCCCAGTTTCTTCCTAGAAGGGGTTTTCCCACACTTTTCCAATTGCTGCCTGAGGGTCAGACCTCTAAATAGCCTGCATCTGGGAGACAGTGGGGAAAATTAAAAAAAAACTCTGGGAACCTGAGTTTTGAAATGTGGGCACTTGCCATATTTTATCTACCAGCTCACTCCAATCATAATTCCAGGTCTGTGTTCTCTTTACAGGGATATTATGTTTACAGCTCCCACCAGAGAGACTGTTTCCTTAATCAACTAGTGCTGGAAGTTGATGTTCATTCCTAAGTCTCCCTAGACCACAAAGGAAAAGAATGATTTTCAAATGAGCACTATAGTTCAGCAGCTATCCTCCTAGACTCAGAATGTATTGTCTGAATGGTACTACAGACATTTGTCACAGATCTTCTCTCCAACTAAGTAAAACAAGTGGAAGACAAACTCTAGATCTCAGCTTCTCCCTAATGATAGGGAATATTAGAACAAACATCTAACACCAAACTTTTCCAGCTGTGTCTTGTAATACTAGCATCTACATCATCTGTCACAGAACACTGACAGAACTTGACATACCCTAAATCTCCTGGGGACCACTAAGAAAATAAGGAAGTAGTTTGAATAAGCATCAAGAACTGAGAGACATCTAGGAACTCTAGTTGGGCTACCTGTTGAGGTCTATCTTTTACAGTCGAGTAGTCTAACAACACACAGAGTTGATTGTCTTATTTAATGTTCAGAAACCAACTGAGAGAGTCAAGAAAAAAAGGAATAAATCACAAAACTATGTACAAATATAACAGTAACATTAATTTCCTGAAACTGATTTGAATGAAATGGAGATATGTGATTTATTTACAGTTTTCAAAAGAATGGTTATAAAGATGCTTGCCACAGTCAGAGGATCAACACATGAACAAACAGATTTTCGATGGAGATAGAAAAAAAAAAGTCTCAAACAGAAATCATAGAATTGAATAATACAATAACTAAGCTGAATATATCTATAGTGGGGTTCATCACCAGATTAGATCAAGGGAAATAATGAAATAAAATAAATAAATTGAAATCCAAGCCAATGGAAATCTTCCAATCTGAAGATGGTATTGTTATAGCAGCACAAATAGACTGAGACATTAAATCAATGCCTAGAAGTGATATCATTATAAAAAATGTAAAATTGTGGAAGTGCCTTTGTAACTGGGTATTAGGTAAAGACTGAGATAGTTCAGAAGTAAATGCACACAATCCTGTAGGGCCATGAATGGAGCATGAAGGGCGATTCTGGTAAAGACTTAGAAGACGACTTGAGTTGTAGGCTAAGTTTAAAACTTCTTAGAATTTGCTAAACCTGTTGTGATTGCAAAATTGGTAGAATATTTGAAAAGAGGGAAATGATTTGAATATGTAATTTATAATTAAATGAGAATCAGAGGATAAAAATTTGGCACATACCCAGCCTGGCTATGTAAAGAATTAAAAGTGTGTTTGGGAAAGATGGTAGGATGTGGTCAAGTGACTGATTCAAAAAAAAAAAAAAATTAGTATGAGCAGAAAGAAAACAGATGCCTTTCATCCAAACAATGGGAGTAAGACCCCAGTGGCATTTCATAGATCTTTGAGGCTGCCTCTTCCATCACAGACTCAGGGTACTACATGTGGAATAGTTTCAGGTGATGGGTCCCCTGGTAACCAAACACCTCTATATTCACTGCTCAGTGTCTTCTCATTCCTCAAACCCAGGTACAACAGTCCCATACCACTGCAGCTCTGTTCAAATGAGTTCTGGTATAGTTGGGACCATTACTCTGGAAGAGACAAGCCATAAGCCTTGAAAACATCTATGTGGTATTATCTCTGCTGGTACACAAAACATAAGAACTGTGTGGGCATGGCTATCTCCACTTATATTTCAAAGGAAATATGAGACAGACTAGTGAAAATGGCAGAGACTTACTATACAGTTGAGCAGTCAGAGAAAGAGTCCCAACTAGGACTATGCTAAGAAGTCTGGTCTGCCAAGACTCCAGAACATTAGAAGAACCAGTGGGCAAAACAAGCCTGGAGAGATGCAGGCATGAGACTCCATGTCATGAGGGCTGTGTGTGGCCTAAGCCCAGTACAAACATAAACATAAGGTTGCCTTAGGCCTTGGAGACCCAAACTCTAACACAGAATATCCAGGAGGCAGGACATGGAATCAAGAAATATTATTGTGAAGCCTTACTATTTAAGTTTATTTGTGATGTTGGGTTTTGAACTTACTAAGGGAAAGTTATTCCTTTTTTCATATTGTTACATTTTGGAATGGAATATCTATCTTCTTTTCACACCATTGTGGAAAAACATTGTGTTTTAGAAGCGCATAATGTATTTTTACTTTGAATGCTCACAGGGAAAAAAATTTCTCAGGATTAATCTTGCTTGGCTTGATTCTCATGCATCTTATTTAGATAAACTTTGCACTTTGGACTCTTGAGTTGAACAAAGTAAGGTTTCTGGAGCCATTGGGATGGAATGAGTACATTCTGCATATGAGAAGGACATGAGTTTTGAGGAGTGAGAAATAAAATGCTTGTCCCCTTCAAAATTGTCACTGGCATGTAATTGTCATAATAACAATATTAAGAGGTGTGACCCCTTTGGAGGAGTTTAAGCCATGAGGACATCTCTCTCAGGAATGAAAAAATGTCATTATCGGGAAATCGAGTTTGCATTTCTATTCTGCATCTATTCAATCCTATTCTGCATCTCTTTGATCTTGTACTTTGTGATATTTTGTACAAAGTTAAAACACAGCAAGAAAGCCTTTACCAAAAGCCAGAACCTTGATACTAGACTTCCTAGTTTTCAGAACTGTGGGCCAATAAATTTCCATTAATTATAACTTATCCAGTGTCAGGTATTCCAGAATAGAAACACACACACACACACACACACACACACACACACACACACACACACACTTATATATCCAAAGGAAATGAGATCAACGTGTTGAAGAAATATCTGTATTCTGATTTGCATTCATTTGTAACACTGTTCACAATTGCTATAATATGTATTCAATCTAAATGTCTCATATCTAATCTAATAGGTAAATGTTAAGAAAAATATGGTTTATAGTCAATGGAATATTATTCATCCTTTAAAATAAGAAGAAAACCTACACATCTGTGATGACATGGATGAGTTTGGATAACCTTAAGTTGAGTCACATAAGCCAAGCACAGAAAGACAACAGGTTGAATATAAAAAAGTTAAACATATAAAACAGAATTGTAGTTTAAAGAGTTAGAAGCTGTTGAAGAAATATTTGTCATTTTTTAAAAAATTTGAGTTATATAGGAGGAATAAGCTAAAGAGATTTACTGTACAAGGTGGTGCCAATAGTTAATAACAATGTAGTATTGTCTTGAAAGTCACTGAGAGTATTCTTACTACAAAAAATGGTATGCATGTAGGTTGATACACATTTTATTTATTTTAGCCATTCCATCATGTATATGTATTTGAAAACACTGATTATATTTTATTTTAATTAATTTTGTTTTAATTAAAAACTATATATTTTTTCAATAAAAATTACCAAATATAGAATTTTTGTATTTTTAAAAACCCCTAACAAATAAGAAACAAAACTTCAGCTATGTTGGTTGGAAGAGTCTAGAGATTTAATAAGCACAATGAGTCTATTCTTAATTTATAGTATATACTAAAAATTTTCCAATACAGTAGATTTTAGGAAATCTTATTATACACACACACACATACACACACACACACACACACACAAATACACAGAAAAGACAAAAATTATCTATGAAAGGTGATGAAAACTATAGTTTACTTGACTATAACAATCATTTCATTATATATGACACATATACATATATGTGAATTCATTACATTATATATTATAATGAATATATTTATAATAATTTTATGCAACTTAAATATATGTCATTTAAAAGCTTTATTCATGATTCCAATAACTGTGTAGTTATATTAACACAAAAAATAAGTCAATATATCAGAATTATATTCTTCATATTAAAAATACATACTTTCCTACAATATTTCTATTTTTTCTTTAAAATAATTTACACATAACAAAGATACAAGATGCCACTTAAGTGAAAACTGCTTTTGCTGTTTCTCAAATTAATTTTGGCAGATTGTAATTTATTTTTCACACATCTAACACCAACTTTTATATTAAAAATAAAAAAGATTGTGATATAACATACTACATATTTGCACATATGTTATATATACATAAATGGTATACCATATATATATATATATATCATAGATATGGTACATATATATCATAGATATGGTATGTGTGTGTATATATATTTGCTATATATATAATATACATACATAGATATAGATATATTTTATACATATTTGCTATATTTGATTTTCAATTTTGTAGCCTGTATTAGATTTACTGCAAATATACCTGACAGTTAACCTCAAAATTAATAATGAGTATGCCACTGCTATGATGATTTCAGATCATCTAATCAAAGCATTTTCTCAAGATCTGGCAAAGAATCATTAAAGCATTTGGATGAGGTCTCTTCTGACTTTATAATACCAGCAAAAAGAAAAAGACAAATTATCCAATTATACTATGATTCATAAAACTTTCATCATTGTAACACATGTGAGCTTTGAGGTAGATGTATAGATTCTATTAGCAATTGGAATCCATGTAATTTATAGGTGCCATGGTAAATATTTCATATTCTAACTATAAGGCTTTTCCCTATGTATATTAATTTTACTTTCTGTACCTGAGGCAATATTTTCATTGCTTCCTTAATAAGAGATGTGATAAAACTACCATATATCCAGCAACAAGCCCAGCTAGGACCAAAATTGACAAATGGAAATTATTATTTTCTTTAGTTTCCCCATTCCTTACACTACAGTATGACTTCTATTGTAAATTAGGTCAAATGAGGTGAATTATTTATCCATAACAATATCAGAACTATATTCCTATTTTTTAGAATATATAGAGTCAGCCAAAACACTAGCAGATGATGATTAAACCTCTATTAATTCATGAAAACCTGCATACTTTACTTCACATCTAAAGCATGAACATATATAAACTAAGCTAAAAATTACATAGACAGCTTGTCTCTGAACCTCATTAGTTATGTAAATATATTTTGATCACAGTTTTACAAGAGCACAATAAGTGCTTTCATTTTATATCAAGATATAAGAAAGCACCAAAGTAAATATGGAGATAATTTTTCCATTTAAAAAATTTTTACTGGTACATAAAAATATAAAAACTCTACATGTTAATGGGATAATACATAATGTTCTGATAAATGTATTTCATAGATAGATATATTTAAATCACTTTAAACATATCTATCTATGAAAATATTTTCATTTTTTAAGTATAGTCTTAAAATGTCTTTTCTTTTAGCTTTTTTGGGTGTATAATTATTCTATAGTTACACTACTGTGCACTAGTGCATCAGAACTACTTACCCCTATCTAACTATAACTTAGTACAACATTGATCAGCCTTTTCTTATCTCCCAGATACCATTTGTCCCGGCCTCTGGTAACCACTATTTCATTCTTCACTTCTGTGAGATCAACTTTTTAATTTTCATGTACAAATAATAACATGTGATATTTATTTTTAAATATCACATTATTATTTGTGATATTTAAAAATAAAATTAAGATTACTTCACTTAACATAATAATCTATAGTTAGATCCATATTTTCACAATTGATAGGATTTCACCTAATGACTGAATAGTATTCCCTTATGTATGTATACCACATTTCTTTATCCATTCATCAGTTGACAGATTCTTAGATTGTATCATGTAGTTATATACAGATATTTTACATTAGTTCAGGAACATCATTCTACTCAGCAAACACATTTCTAATAAATTTTCATAGGGAAATCTAAAATATAACAAGAACTATTTTTAACTATCATACCTATACCTAGAATTATAATATGATTTAAGTAAATAATATATTTTTGTAATAGAAATTTCAAAAGATTTTCAAAGGATATTTTTATGGTTTTAATATGAGGGGTGCCCCCAAACCCCTGTGTTAATGCAGTAATATTCAGAGGTAGAATAGATTATGAGAGCTGTAACCTAATCACTACATCCTAGTTTGAATGGACTGACTGGGTGGTAACTGTAGGCAGGTAGAGTGTGGCAAGGTTTTCCTTTGACTCTTTTCCCCCTTCTCCCTCTCCATGAATGGAGCAGCTTCCCTCCACCACACCCATCTGCAAGGATTTCCTGCTTCACCTTTGGTTCAGAATTGGGGTCTGTCCACCATGGACTAAATCTCTGGATCCGTGAGGGAAAACTCTTCTAAGTTTTCTTGAAAGGTATTGTGGTTATAGGGACAAAACCCTAACACAGATATGATACTAACTCTGACATTATTCCAACCCTGTATTTTCAATGATATTTCCATAATAACCTGAGAGAGAGATTTCTCCCTTAAAGCACAAAGCAAGAATGCTTACTGCCTAATATATAAGATTTGGGTTTCCCAAACTCTGGGTTTGGAGTGTACAGATCCTAGCTGATAAAACAAGCTAATCCATGAACAGGTATCAATCCAAGTCCTTTGTATCCCTTTCATAGAACTTGAGGGCAAATAAAATTGGAAGAAATATACAAGTGCACATTTTCTTTGCTCTGCCCTAAGAATATAAAGCCCTTTAATTCTGACCAAGAATTTAGTATCTTTTATCAGCATTGGTGAAAGTGCAATAGGCCATCTTGCCTGGTTTAAGTAGGGTAAAATCTCAGCTGTTTCAAACTTCTTAAAATTTCTACCCATGAGGGCAGAGAGTTCACAGACATGGATATCTGCTATGGGTGAGAAAGGACAGACCCAGCTTGCTCATTCAGGTTGATAAGAAGCTTCCTCCACTATCTGCTTACTAATGCTCTTGTCCCTTGGTAGGTGAAGAAGTCACATAAGTTTACCTAATGGTCCTACTGAAGCAAGAATAAAGGACAGGCAGTTAGTGTGGACAGGCAGTTAGTGTGGACAGGTGATTAGATCAAACAGGGGAGATAAAACCTGATTTGAAACTGGGAAGATGGAGACTGTCTCTGGGGAACTGAGATGCTAATGCCTCCAGAGCCCTACCTCCACCAGTTTACCTGCCTACACTGTTCCTCCCAAAGGGCTGTTACTAAAGAACCTCTTGGGCTCTCTTCTGGCCCAAGGTCACCCCACCATTTGCCCCTTCCCCCTTGCTCATTTGCTTCCCACCTTTTGTCGAATGACTCAGATTGGTCATATGCAGGATGGAGAGAGATAAAGGGGAAGGAGATCATGAGAACAAAGAGGATCTAAAACTTATAAAAGGGGCAGGAGACTCCCACTTCTTTGGATACGAACTTTGGGCCCCCTTCTCTGAGAAGTCTGTGTTACTATTCTTTAAATAAAACTTGCTTTCTGTGCTGGCCTTGGCATTTTTCTGGTATTCAAACTTCAACATCTGGGGAAACAGAACTCCTTGTCACTACCTTCTAATGGAAGTTTCAAGGCTTAGTAGTGATAGGCAAAATTGAAATGGCTGCTCAACGTACTCTGGTTCTTGTTTTACTTTTCTGTAGGTAGATGGAGAAGAAATATCATTAGATAGCACAGCATGCATCACAGTCCCAGTTAAAATACAATGTAACTGTGGATGTTGAGCCTACAAAGCTGAGAAAAATGCTTTCAGTGATGAGGACCTTGGTGTTGAATTTAATCTGGGTTGACTGAAACACTGGGCACTCAATTGGTTGAGTCACTCAAAAACCACAAAATCAAAAGGAACACAGAACCCCTTGAAGGTAGAGCTGTTCTCTCCTCCCACACCAGATTCCTCCTTCTGCCTTTGCTTTGAATTTAACTTATTTAAAGGAAATGATAACTAGGACTGATTTGGAAGCTACCTATTCCCAAGGAAGACTGAGGACCACAGGCATCCATACTGAGGAAACTGGAGGAGGAACACAAATTTGTACAGTTTTATTAGACAGTAGTTATCCTACCTGGACCTGTGGGGGGACAGGTGAATGTAAAGTGGGTAGATTAACAATGGGAAAAAGAACCTCAACTTGTGGGTGGAACTCTTTTTACCAGTGCAATTTACTATTATTGTTGAAGTGCTAAAATTTCCAATAGTGAAAAATAATGGCATTAGGGCTGGGGATGTGGCTTAAGCAGCAATGCGCTCACCTGGCATGCGTGGGGTGCTGGGTTTGATCCTCAGCACCACATAAAAATAAAAAATAAAGATGTTGTGTCCACTGAAAACTGAAAAATAAATATTAAAAAATCCCCTCTCTCTCTCTTAAAAAAATAATGGCATTAATGTTAACTAATAAAAATATTTAATGTAGTATCAAGATATTTGTTGTATTAATGACCTCAATTAAATTTATTTATCTCATGATTTATTTCCTACAATAGCTTATTAATGGGTTTATAAAAACATGCTCTATGCTTCATACTTCATACCTAATAGGTAGTTAAGAAGTGATTTATTGAACTGATTTGAAGTGAAGCAAATGTCATTTAAAATTCCTTATATAATGGAGTTTACAATATACTAGGCAAGAAGAAACTGGCAGAAATTAAACCTAAGTCCATCATCCTAAATATATTTATTGAAATTCTGTCAATGTGAAATCTAAAATTCAATGAATACTTTACATAATTGTAAAGACTAAGAGATGATTGAGACATGATCATTTATGAATGATCATGGAGGGCATTTATGAATCTTTGAGGAATGAGGATTGGGTAGAAGAAGGAAAGTTTGAATTATACCTCCTCAACCCCAAGAATCTAATATTGGATTTTGTACCTATAGTAATCAGTCTGAAATGTATTCTGCAATGTATGAAACACTTCACTTGAACTATTTAATAATAATAATTCACATCAACTGGAATTTTAAGAAAACTTATATATTAAACCAGGGAGGGATCTACTACTTAATGAGATATACCATAATTTTTAAAATTCATATTAAGTGTCATCTAGATGATATAAAATTCAGGAAAATTTGTCTCCTTATTCAATGATTTGTCTTAGCCATAGATCTTTGGAATTAGGACAAAGAAAGATAAAAGTCTATGTACATGTTATTCAAGTAATTTACTTACAGGAAATAAATTTGTCTAAAATCTCTAAATAGCTAGGATTATAATCTGAGGAACTGTTTTATTTGTCTCCTGGTATATCAAATGTAATTGTTGATATAATTCAGTTAAAAGTGGAAATTGTTCTTGAATTATATACAAAAATTCTCAAATAATCTTTTTTGTTGTTCTTGTTGTTGTTAGAAAATATCAACCCTTATCCTTCAAAAACTTTTCTATTTCAACTAGTCTGCCTCTGGGGATAAAAGGGGAAAAAGTCTCCTTTTGAAACTCTCAGCATTAACATTGGATAGAATTAGTAGATAATTGGGTATGCAAATGTTGAACAGTGAAATCACTCTTACCACATGGTTCCTCTCAACTTGGGGAAAGGGTTTAGGTCAGCTGTAATTTAACTGGAGTAGACAGCACATTCCTAATGTGTTAGAATATTAGTATGCTCCTAAAGTTAAACATTGGGTTTATTAATTGGGTTCAGCTTTAAAAGTGGCAATGCTTTGGAAAGCAACGTGAACTTTCCAGGTTTCTGCTTACCTACAGTCCACTGGGATGTTCTCAAAGTATTAAATGAATTTTCCAGTTATGCTACATTGACCAAACATGGCAAAAATGAATGATTAACTTAAATAAGTTAATTTTATCATAAGAGTTGTCATATTAAATTAGTCAGCAGTAACAATAAATTTAACTTCTAATGCTTTCTCTTTGTGGCAATAATTCTCAGTTTGTATTAATTTTCCTTAAGTATTAAAAGCTAGAAGACCTAAGGAACTTAATAAAAAATGTTTTTTAGAACATCAGATATTTGAGAATGTAAATAAGAATTTTTAGTATCCTCCCAAAATATTTAAAATTTGAGGCCTGTTTTTTATTTCTCAATCTCATGATTAATAGAGGGCACCATGGGCCCTTGACATATCAGATTGATCAATGTAAGGAATTAATGCTTAGTATTTATTAAGTATATTATAAAGTACTTTTAAATGTCTCACATAAGAAGTGAACTATTATTATCTTAGTCATATAGTCAAATCAATCCACCTGTTTATTTAAATTATATCAATCTCCGTAAGCAGTAGTAGCACAGTTCATTTAAACTTATGTTGTATTATTCACCTTCCCTATTAGAGGAGAAGAATGATGTAACTAATCTGGTAGAATGTTGGACCCATATCAGAGGAACTATAAACAAGTAGGTGTTTGATGGATTAAGTTAATATAGAGAAATGAAATTTGCCCAAATAGAGGACTTAAGGAACATTTATATTTCTTCTCGGCCCTCTTCTAAGCCCAGAATTTTACTGTTGAAAGATACTCTTATGAATTTAATAAACAATGTCCACCAAAAGTTCCTGTTAAAGCACTAATATTCATAGGTGAAATGATAGGATTGTAAGAATCGTAACCTAACCAGTTCATCCTGGTTTGGATGGACTAACTGGGAGGTAACTATAGGTAGATGGGGTAGGACTGCAGGAAATGGATAAAAGTGGAAGTACCCTAGAAGGGTTGTTCTTCCTCTGATCTCTTCCCCATCTCCTCCCTTTCCCTCTCCCTTTCTCTCCCCTCCCCCTTTTCATCTTTTACCTGAAAAACCATGTGCTGAACAAGTTTCTTTGGCTGTACTTGGCTACAATTTCCTCCACGACATGATGGCTCACCTTGGGTCCAGAGCAATGGAATCGGGCATCTATAGACTGAGACCTCTGAAATCAGGAGACCCAAATAAACGTTTCCTCTTCTAAGTTATTTTCATTGGATATTTTGATCAAAGTGACGCAAAAGCTAACTAAAACAGAAATTGTTACCCATAAGTTGAATCATTGTTGTGACTAACCTTTGAGGTTCAAAAGAATTTGGAGCTGGTTTGCAGGAAGAATTTTGAAAAGTTTAGAGATATAGGCTAGAAAAAACTTTAGAATGTTGAGAGCAGAGTTTCATAGGCAATTGTGGTGGGAGCTCAGAAGAGAAGAATGCTGATAAGAATGCAGACCATTCTCATTGTTCTGCAACTTCTTTGTTCCAAAAAGATTGAAATGGAATTTGACAACCTGAAGAAAATATCTGGAACTGTAGAGAGATCTGATGTGCATTTATTTGATTGGTGGGCAATCATATAGCCAAAAGTGCCAGTCAGTTCATATATTAAACTGAAACAAAACTGGCAATATGCCAAGTATGATATCACAGGTTAAATAAGAGTGTTCATACACTGTTGTTTCTGACCTACAGAAGACATCTTACTCATTCCTGTGAGGGAACCTAATAAAATCCATTTTCCTTTAACTCAAAGTTTCAGAGGGAAATTGGACTCTATTGAGAATTAGACATGGTCACTCGTGTTGTACTCTGGCAAAGAAGTTGGCTACATTTTGCCCATCTCCTGAGACTGTGTGAGGCTAAATTTTAAAATCATGGACTAATTAATCTGGCAGAGGAAATTCAAGAGGGCACAGTATTCAGGGGCATGGATATTGCTGCAATGTTTTAGCCAGGTTTAATGTGAGAATTAGGAGCAGAAAACATAGCTAAAGAACTTTAAATCTTATAGTTTTGCCAGAAAAACTGTAGTTTGCATGAAAAAGTGGGACCAAGGAAGTTATGCTTGTTAAAGAGATTACAGCCCCTAAAGAGATGCTAAGTGCTTTTCACAAAAAGTATAGGAACATTGGCTTGAGGCTATCTTAGGAATTTGCAAGACCACAGCAACCAACTACAGACTATGGTAGATAAAAGGGAAAATTGCTTCAAGGAGAGATCACAGGGATACCCTGCTTACCCAGGTAGCCTAGGAAGTTGTTTTACTTGGTGAATCATGCAGGAACTCATAGGTCATTCTAGTCTTCATTCATAGGGTCCCAGGCATTGAATGAGCTGGCAGCAGAAAACTTGATACTGTCCACATGGTGCTGTGTCTACAAGAATACAAGATACTAAAGTTACGGTGTTATAAAGACTTCCACCAAAAATTCCAAGAATTATCTGGGGAGGACAGGCAAAGTACAGCACAGTCAGAGTCCCAATGGGCTCCCCTGAAAGGGCAATGCATAAAGCTGTAGAGATGAAGCCAAATCTGGGATAAAGCCCCAGGAATAAAGAGATGTCAGCATCATGGACTGTGGGCTGAGAAAAAGCTACTTGCTACAGAGAGATCCAGGCTAGAGAAGAGTCCATATATGCTGCAAGTAAGGCTAAAGGGGTATGGTTCCCCAACCCTATTGGGTAACACACCTTGCAGACACATTTCCTAACACCTGTACATAGAAACAGGGGACCTGTTTCCAGTGTTGAATTTCCGATGTACTTTGAATCCAATCTTGCATCCTAGGCCTCTATTCCTCTCATTTTGAATGAAAATGTTTACTCTGCACCAATGTGTATTGGATGTATGGAATTTTCTTTTTATATTATAAGGACTTTTAGCTAAAACTTTGCCTTCAATCTCACAGGAGACTTTGGACTTGAACTTGACTTTTAGAAATGCTAAAACTCTTAAGACTATGAAACTCTTGAGATGAACTAAATGCATTCCATGTTATAAAATGAATGTACACTTTTGGGGTCCAGAAGAAGACCTGGTTTGCATAAGTGGTGTCCCTCATAAGCTCATGTTAATGCAGGAATGTTCAAAGGTGAAATGGTTATATTACAAGAGATGGAACCTGATTTTTCTATCCTTGTTTGAATGGACTGACTGGGTGGTAACTATAGGCAGGTGGCAGATGGCTGGAGGAAGTGTGCCACTGGAACATCCCCTGGAAGTATTTTTCTTCGGTGCCCTATTTCTCACCCCCATTCCCCGTCTCCTGCTTCCTAACTGTGCCATGAGCTGAGTCACATTCCACTAGCTGGTTTTTCTCCATGACATGCTTCCTCACTGTGTGTTCAGAGCAATGGAATTGGTCATTTATAAACTGAAACCTCTAAATCCATATCCCAAATAAACTTTCCCACCTCCAAGTTGTCCTTGTTGGGTATTTTGATCCCATTGATACAAAAGCTAACTAAAGCACAAATCAAATCCTTTCTTCTAAATTTTAGGATAGTGCACACACTCTCATTTTTAAATCAAAGCTAGGCATCTCTTTAAACCTTATTGATGGCATCTCATTCTTGAATTATGCAAGATTTTAATTTGGCCTATTCAGTATTTATACACTTTTAAATTAATCTACCACCTGTTGCTATTATGCAATTTTTATGTAACATAGGATAAAAATATGTGACTTCGCTTAATAAATTTTATTAATTTACTCTTTGTTTTCAGAAGTTTGTTTTCTCAAGAATGTCTCTCAAATGTGAAAGATAATTGTTCTTTGAAAAAACTGAATTAAATCCCAACTGAATATTTTATCACAGCTAATATTCTGTGCCCTTTTACTCTCACATGTCTGTCATAATTTGTAAAATAATGTGTATCTTCTCCTCGAAACACTCATTTTATCTAACCTAATTAGTACATTCTCTCTGGCAATTTAGCTAAAAAGAGAGCTCAAATGCACAAGTACCCTACTTCTCATTCTTATCCCTGTCAGAAAGTGCTCTTTATGTGTCTCTAGGCATTCCTGAAGTTTGTCTCTCTAGTTACAATTCCAAAACAAATGAGGGGAACATAAAGGAAAAGGAACAGTCATTCGATTAATCAACAAATGGTTTGTGAGCACCTAATCTGTGCTTTGCAATATTCTGGACTCTAGAGATACATCAATGAACAAAATAGTTAAAGCCCAATCTTCATGAAGCTTTATCTAAATTCCGTGCTTTCCAGTGAAACTTTTTATAGCAGTGGAAATGCTCTGTATCTGCACTTCCAAATAAATACATGTGCTAGCCACTAACCATATATGGCTATTATGCTCTTAAAATGTTGTTAATCTAAGGACTTAATTTGTCATCCTATTTAAGTTTTAGAAATACTATTTGAATCATCACATATGGGTAGAAGATTTTGCATGGCAGAGTATGGTTCTATGTTTCTACGGGTTGAGAGGAATCTACATGGCTGTGGCATGTGAGAAAATGGACAAGAAATGAGAAGATCAGAAGACATCTCTTCCTTTACATTTCTAAGTCCTTTAGATTTCTAAGACTCCAAAGCTGGTTAAAGTGATTCTAAAAGCCATAAGATATATGAGTCCCTGAAATACATAATTAAGCTGCAAAATGGTCTTTTCACTGATAGGCAATCATGTTGATGTCACAATTAACACCCGAACACCAGTTAATGTCCACATAGGGAAGAATAATTACAGAAAGTCATTAATTAGGGTCTATTTACTGATCCATTGTCAAAATTAATTGCCTGGAGTAAGATGTTCCCCCTTGATTAATGGGTTTATAAATGTAAGCCCAATTCTATGAAGGCTATTCTCTGTTTCTCAGGCAAAGTATGCAAGTTTCTCCTAACTGTGAATTCCAAGTAACAGCCACATTTTGTGTTCTACCTGCCCAAGCCAGACCTCAGTGTCACATCAGGAAGACTAATAATTGTAAAGTCTAAACACTTTTTCTACAAAGATACAATTCTTTTTAGAATCTTCTATATGCCATGTGATTTCTCTTTTTATTTTGGAAACTTTCATTGAATATGTAATACAGGGTTGTTGTGAAAAGCACAATAACTTCCCAGTGCAGATGGCTAGATGTGTGCACTACACAATTGCAGTCTTTCCACCTTAATATAATCCTAGATTTTTGTTTTATTGGTGGACGTTCATTGAACTGACTTTCTGGGGCCTTGGGTATTGGGAAAGCATCAGAACAGCAGCAAAGCCTATGGATTCCCCAGCCTAGTGATTAATTAATAGACAGTTCATCTGATCTTCCAAAGACTGCTCTCCATTTCCTGTTTAGCACTTTGAACAAATTCCTTCTCATATCATGGCATTTGGGTTTCTAATTGCTTCAAATCACAATTTGAGAGTTGGGACAAGGATCATTCAATTTGGAGCCTTTCCCAGTTCAGAAATTCAGAAACCAAGTCTGATCAAATGAGTGATAGATGAACAAATGAGCCTCATAAGTAAATAAAACCACATTTAAATATTCTCAATTTTATATTTACATAACAAAAGTTAATGCTTAACTAATAATTTCATATAATTTTGTTCTCATTAACATATTAGTGACCCCAATAGGACTATAAATAAGCCCGAATTTCACAATTTAAAATGTCTTTCATCTGATGGTAGCAAGGACTGCTATCCAGTATTTGAGCCGTGTTTACTGTTTATCAGCAACTTGTAATAATTGGGGAGGAGATGCACACAGAACATGGTCGGGGGAGGCAATAATTATCAAAGCCATTACTGTTGTGGCAATAAAAATGGAAAACATTATATGCCTTACTGTACTTCTTGCTGTACTGTACTTCTAAGAAAAACAGAAACGAGAATCAGTGGGAATGAAATTTTCTAGATTCTCTACAGTTGATTTTCATTATTCTTGTTCCTTCAAGCAGCCACCAAGATGAAATTAGACATGTAGGACATTTGCAGGGAGCTGAAAGACAGTGAGGCTTTGAATGCAAACTGAGGGAAGCCCTGAATGTACAGCAACTGGAGACTGTCAGCAAACTACCCTCTTTGCAGCAGGTCCCATATAAAGGCGGTCTGAGTGATGTGTCAAGCAACTACAGCCTCCAGCTACTCTGTCCGGATGAATGGTGAATCCCTCCTAAGTATTTCCATTTACAAGATTTCAGTAACTATTATTATATAATCACATTAGAACTGTGCTAGCTTAAAAGGTTCTTATGCAACAAAATTAAAGACAATATGCATTTCTTGTTTGAAAATCTGTCTTATAAAAAGATAGTCTGATATAAAAACAGCCATCAAAGATATTTGGGAAATATTTGGTAGAGTCACAATATGAATTTTAAGGATACTTTTAGCTCTTGGGTGATATAATATTATTTTGGTTCTATAAAAAATATTTATATTCACTATAGAAGCACAGTATAATATTTAAGGATAAAATGGCATAATATATTTATTTCCAATATATATAAAATGTAAATAATAAATTAAAGCCAGACATTAATAATTCTTAAATATAATGATGCTACCTACTATAGAAAAATAGCTAGTGGTATCAGACAAAATAATTCTTTCACTATTTAATACATTGTAAAACTTGATAGGTAATCTATTTTAATTAAATACATGTTTGGATATTCTTATAACAAAGATTTTCAAGAATAATGAAAGCCAACATTTAAAATGTATTTTAAGGATATTATGAATGGGGTAGTTTTACTCATTTCCTTTTCAGAGGATTTATCACTGATATACAGGAATGCCTTTGACTTATGGGTGTTGATTTTATATCCTGCCACTTTGCTGAATTCATTTACTAGTTCTAGAAGTTTCTTGGTAGAGTTTTTTGGGTCTTCTAGGTATAGAAATCAAATAAAATACTTGGGAATCAACTTAACAAAAGAGGTGAAAGATCTATACAATGAAAACTATAGAACCCTAAAGAGAGAAATAGAAGAAGACCTTAGAAGATGGAAAGATCTACCTTGCACATGGATAGGGAGAATTAATAATATTAAAATGATCATATTACCAAAAGCACTATACAGGTTCAATGCAATTCCAATCAAAATCCCAATGGCATTCCTCACAGAAATAGAAAAAGCAATTATGAAATTCATCTGGAAAAATAAGAGACCCAGAATAGCTAAAAGCAATTCTAAACAGGAAGAGGGAAACGGGTGGTATCACTATACCAGATCTTAAACTATACTACAGAGCAATAGTAACAAAAACAGCATGGTACTGGCACCAAAACAGGCTGGTGGACCAATGGTACAGGATAGAGGACACAGAAACTAACCCACAAAACTACAACTACCATATATTAGACAAAGGTGCTAAAAGCATGCACTGGAGAAAGGATAGCATCTTCAACTAATTGTGCTGGGAAAACTGGAAATCCATATGCAACAAAATGAAATTGAATCCCTATCTCTCACCATGCAGAAAAGTTAACTCAAAATGGATTAAGGATCTAGGAATTAAACTAGAGACTCTGCATTTAATAGAAGAAAAAGTAGGCCCTAATCTCCATCATGTGGGGTTAGGCCCCAATTTCCTTAATAAGACTCCTATAGCACAAGAATAAACAAATGGGATGAATTCAAACTAAAAAGATATTTCTCAGCAAGAGAAATAATATGTGAGGTGAATAGGGAGCCTACATCCTGGGAACACATTTTTACCCCTCACACATCAGATAGAGCTCTAATCTCTAGGGTATACAAAGAACTCAAAAAGCTATACACCAAAAAACAAATAACCCAATCAACAAATGGGCCAATGACCTGAACAGACACTTCTCAGAAGAGGATATACAATCAATCAACAAATATACGAAAAAATGCTCATCATCTCTAGCAATCAGAAAAATGCAAATTAAAACTACTCTAAGATACCATCTCACTCCAGTAAGAATGGCAGCCATGATGAAGACAACAACAAGTGCTGGCGAGGATGCGGGGAAAAAGGTACACTCATACATTGCTGGTGGGACTGCAAATTGGTGCAGCCAATTTGGAAAGCAGTATGAAGATTCCTTGGAAAGCTGGGAATGGAACCACCATTTGATCCAGCTATTCCTCTTCTCAGACTATACCCAAAGGACCTAAAAACAGCATACTACAGAGACACAGCCACATCAGTGTTTATAGCAGCACAATTCACAATAACTAGACTGTGGAGCCAACCTAGATGCCCGTCAATGGATAAATGGATAAAAAAATGTGGCATTTATACACAATGGAATATTTCTTAGCACTAAAAAATAACAAGATCATGGCATTTGCAGGGAAATGGATGGCATTAGAGCACGTTATGCTAAGTGAAGTTAGCCAATCCCAAAAATCAAATGCCAAATGTCTTCTCTGATATAAGGGGGAGTGGTGACTCAAAATGGGGAAGGGAGGAAGAGCATGGGAAGAAGATTATCTCTACATAGGGAAGAGGGGTGGGAGGGAAAGGGAGGGAGAAAGGGAATTGCATGGATGTGGAAGGAGACCCTCATTGTTATACAAAATACATGTATGAAGATGTGAGGAAAAAAAAGGATAGAGTTACCCTAGATTAGGTAGAGAGAAGTGATGGGAGGGACGGGGAGGGGTTGGGGAGATAGGAAGGATAGTAGAATGAAGCAGACATTATTATTACTGTGTGTATACATGTGACTGCACGACTAATGTGATTCTGCAACCTGTATACTCTGAAAAATGAGAAATTATATCCCATCTGATTCAAATGTATGATATGTCAAGAACATTGTACTGTCATGTCTAACTAAGTAAAAAAAAATAAAAATAAAGTGCTAGAATTTAAGAAAAAAAATAAAATATATTTTAAACAAAGGAAGAATTTTAATAAATAACAAATCTACATTTTACTATTCTGTATTCTTAGTAAACACAAAATAAAGATATTAGGAACCCAGAGCGAAACTATTTTAAATGCTAATTTGTGTTTCAATAAGAACATCTTTAAGGAATATCTGAGATTTACCAGTATATGAGTGGTCAACAGACTGCTGACCCTGTGCCCTGATTCTGCTATACAGGTCATTCTCTTTGGGCTTTCTAGTCTTGGAATTTTCCTACTTAGCATCATACAGCCAAAAACAAATGATTAAGGAAGATCAAATTTTACAGTATATTAAATAATGAAAGAATTATTTTATCTGGTACATCTAGGCAGAAAATGATAACTGAGAAAGGTGCCATGTTAACTAAAGTTAATACTGAGTCACAAAGAATGCCTTACATAAAGATATTGAAATGTAACTTGTATTTAGGGTCATCACCTTACTCATTCAAGTCAGCACTTGCCATAAAAGGCTTGAATTTACAAGCCCAGTAGAGATAATGAACATGCAATGATCAGAGAAATCAAAAATCCTCTGAGATTCTTCTGGGAAGTTAATATAACCAATAACTAAAAGCTGTTGCATTCCTCATGTGCTCTCTGCAGAAGTGGTTTGTGAGTATGACAAGGAAATACATTTTGTTCACATATCCGATTCAATTTGGTGAAACTACTAATCAACCTAGCATCTAATATCAAATATGGATTTTTTCCTTCCAGATAAAACAATAGATTCTCAGAAGTAGCCATGTTTCATGCTTTGCACATGTCCTAAATATGATTTGAATTGATAAAGATGTAATGATTTCTTTATGATATAAAATATGTATTCCTTATATCATCATAGTTATTATTGTTTGCTATGATAAGTTCTGCCTTTGTGAATGGAATCCAGATCTTTTCTGCAGTGGAATATAGACAATTTTCCTCCTCCCCCAGTAGAAATACCAATACAGTATATTTATTTAATTATTCATTCATTTATTTGTTCTCATTCATACTCTCATTCATACATTTACACATATTTCAATATTATAAAGTATTTTAAAGATAGAAGAAAATCAGTCAAGTTTTCAAGGGATTAAGTAAGGAGAGAAAAACAATAATTTTAATACAAAGCACTATCTCCGGTATAGGCTGATTTCCTCACTTGTTTCATTTCTCCAGTTATGGACCCTCTCAATATGCCAAGAAACTCAATACTTTTAGATCCAGGCTTGTTAGTGTCCATGGCATTGGCTATTATTGTTTCCAAATCACTATATAAAACCACAATCAAGGTTGGCAGGTCATACTACAAAAATAAAAATCATGTATCCATCTTTACTCCAATTCTGGCTTCACTGATTCCGTACAGGTTCCTTCCTGCTCCCTTCCTATTGTTTCTGGAAAGACAGAAAAAATGAAAATGTTTCAAGTACCTGCACCATGTTCTATGTATGGAAGAAATATTCTAACTCACTTTCCTTCACGAAATTTAGTCTAGTTCTCCACACTGTCTTCTAATCAAAGCTGTCTTCACTTCTTTCTTTTCAGAGTATATGTGTCTTACATATGTTCATCTTCAAGGCAGCTAGAAACATTGTACAGTATACCAGTGCCTACCATAAACAGTTATGGAAGGCAAGTAGACCACAGTTCCCTCATAGAGCAGGGATGGAGTGACAGATAATTCGGTCACTAAACATTCCCCAGCTTGTAAATAGAGTGATGGTAAAAGAAAGGCACTGTCAAATAACACTTTCTACAAAATCAGGGAAGACTGTTCCTGGGATATAAGGATGAGCTTGCCAGGTTGTATAGAAAATAAGGACATGTCTAGAAGATAAAATGAGATTCTTTTTGAAAAATTAAACAAAATGTGTTGGGCATTGGTAATGACACATAATTTATTATTGTTGAAGTACAATGCTTACTGAGGAGAGTTCTAGAAAACCAACTGAGATTTGTGACAAAGAACAAATTTGTGACAAAGAAGAAACATAAAATACATCATAACTCCATAATTAAAGTGCTTCAAATTATGATCTTAAAATAATTTTTAAATTGCTGGGTAAAAATGGATACATTTTATACACAAAACAAATACAAGAATGGTAGAAGATAATGCCAGAATCCATGAAGACCAGAGGACAAGAGAGTGGCATCTCCAAGACATTAAAAAAAATATTTTAAAAAATTTACTTAAAAGCTATAGGCCTAGAATTATATATTGAACAAAAATATTCTTCAATAAATGAAACACAATATTCATTCAGACAAACAAATAACATTTCAAGATAACTAAGAAGTTTTAGCATTTGACTAAATGTGTAATGGAAGGATAAAAGAGAGAAATACAATAAAATGGGTGTATTAATCATTTTTTTTTTCTTTCTGTGCTGTGAACTAAAAGACCTGACAAGAACAATTAAAAGAAGAAAAGTTCACTTGGGGCTCATGTTTTCAGAGGTCTCAATCCATCGAAGGCTGACTCCATTCATTGAATCTTGAAGTGAGACACAATATCTTGGTGAAAAGGTATGGCAGAAGAAGGGAGCTCAGGACATCACACCAAGAAGCAGAGAGACTCCTCTTACCACAAACAAACTATATACCTCAAAAGCATGCCCCCAACGACCTATCTCCTCCACCCACACCCTATAGACACCACCCAATTAATCCTTATCAGTAACTTAACACACTGATTAGGATAACACAATCACTTCACTTCTAAACTCCTTTGCATTTTCTCACAAGAGCTTTTTGGGGACACCACATCTAAAACATAACACTAGAAAAGAGGGGGGGGGCGCAGACAGGGTCGAATCTACAGTGATAGAATGGGAAAAAATGTCAAAACAATAGAATTTAAAAATTCACAAATGAGATAAAGTACAAAGATGTTGCTGCAAGGACTGGGGTCGTGGCTCAGAGGTAGAGCTCTTTCCTAGCACATGTGAGGCACTGGGTTCAATCCTTAGCACCCCATATAAATAATCAAGTAAATAAATAAATTTCTCTTTTTTAAATGTTACTGCAGAGGCTTCATTTAGTATAATGAGTAAAAAGATTGCAAAACTCAGCCATATTTTATTTATTTTATATATCAATTTTCATTTTTATAATAAGAATTGGCTGCATTATTCCTATCATTTAAGTAAGGAACACAATTTTAGTCATCTGAAATTTCTTTTCTAGGGAGTCTCTTTTTTAGAACATTCTCATTTAGTTACAGAAAAAAAAAAAATGTTTACAAGCCTTTCCAGAAAGTATGAGCAATTATCTTAACCAGAAATTTTGATAACATGGAGTAAAGAAGCAGCAGACAAAAAAATTTTATGTATGTGTATATGTGTGTGTGTGTATATATATATATATATGTATCTCTCTCTCTCTCTCTCTCTCCACACATACACACATACACACACACACACACACACACACACACACAAACATAGCACATATACTAGGTGTTGACTATTAATAAACAGAAAAACTGTCTTTTGGTTGTATTTTCTCTCCCTCCTTCTCTATGCCTTGCCCCATTTGCCAAAGATAAGTGAAATCTTAGTTATTTTGATCCATCCACACTTTAGAGTGAACTGAATAATGTGAATATAATAAAAATAAGTATTATATTTATTTACTTCTAACCCGCTTTTTTTCAAATACATTACAACTTTATTTATTATTTCCCAACATTGTATTTGAGATTCTAGAGAACACAATGATGAGAAAAATGAGAGGCAAATCGTATCATACTTTGTTCATGACATGATCAATATATTAAAAAAAAATTCAAGACTGAGAATTTTGCATGAAGACTGGATATAAAAGAGATATATAAGTTAATGGCTTTTTCTGTCTACACAGCATTTGACAAGAAACAGAAATAGACAAAATATATTTCAATTACAACATCAGCAAAACTTGTAAAATTCCATGGAGGAAAGTTAACAAGGAACCAACAGGGTTTTTATGAAGAAAATATAAAATCATAATGAAATAGAAAGCATGAATATACAGAAAGGATACCAATGGCTCTGCATGGAAGGAGTAGCAAAAACAACAACAAACAGTTCTCTTCAAAAGCATATTAAATTAATACAATTTTAATTAGATTATATATCTTACTGTAGAATTACATAAGATATTCTTAAAGTTCATATACGAAATAAATCCTCTGTTACAACCCTGACACTGCTTTTTTCAATTTGCATTTGTTTTGATTTGCATACTCATGAATAAGAAGATTCTGTTAAAGGAATCAAATGTCTGGGCTTCCTAGACCGATATTTAGGAGATGTGTTAGCAGGAAGAAATCAGATTTATTCGAAGCTGACCTTGAAGAAGACAGCAGAGCTATCTCCCCTAAGCTCTATCTGCCAAGAGTCTCTAAATATCTTTATCCGGAGGGAAGGAGGCAGTGAGGCTAGTCTGGGTCTTCTCCAGAACATCACAATGGATGTGACGTTTAGTCAGCTTTTTCGCTGCTGTGACTAAAGGATCTGACCAGCATAAATGTAGAGGAGGGAAAATTTATTTGAGAGCTCACAGTTTCAGGAGTCAGTCCAGAGAAGGCTGGCTCCATTCCTCAGGACTCAAGGTGAGGCTGAACATCATGGTGGCAGAAAGTGGCAGAGGAAAGCAGCTCATATCATGGTGATCAAGAAGCAGAGAGATGCTAGCTCCAGGCAGAAAATATATACCCCATAGCCACACCCCCAATTAACCAATTGCTTGAGCCACACCTCACCTGCCTCTTAATTAATCACCCAGTTCATCCCATCTGGGATCAATTCACTGATTGGATTTAGGCCTTGGCAATGCAATCATTTCTTACATTGTCTCACAGGTGAGCTTTCGGGGGATACCTCATATCCAAACCATAACTAGCTCCCCTTCTGTAGCTAGTTATTAAGGAAGGATGTTATAAAGGCCACCTGCATTCTTTGGATCTAAAGGAAGGTTTGGCAGTTAAAATTTAGGTTGGGAGAATTAATATTGTTAAATTGAACATACTAGCAAAATCAATGTGCAGATTCAATGCAATCCCCATCAAAACAGGATTGACACTCCTTATGGAACTATAAAAATCAATTCTAAAACTCATATAGAAGCACAAAAGACCCGAAATTACCAAAACAATCCTGAGCAAAAAAAAAAAAAAAAAAAAAAAAAAGGAATACTGGAGGTACACCTGATTTCAAGGTATACTTCAGAATCAGAGGAACAAAAACAGCTTGGTATTGACATAAAAATAAACACATCAACCAACAGAATACAATAGAAGAGGCAGAAATAAACCCATGCATCTATAGCCATCTGATACTCAACAAAGGTGCCAAAAACATATGTTTGAGAAAATACAGCTGCTTTGGCAAATTGTGCTAGGAAATTGGATGTCCACATGCATAAGATTGGAATTAGATTCTTATCTGTCACCTTGTATAAAAATAAATTAAAAATGGATCAAAGACTTAAGTCTTTGAAACAGCTTGAAGAAAACAAGCAAAGCACTTCCAAGTTAGTGACACAGGCCACAGTTTCTTTTTATTTCCTCAAAAGATAAAAGCAAGAATTAATGAATGGATTTTCTCTAGTTCCTGGACAGGGTAACCTCAACTCAGGACAAGTGGGGTCCTTGGCATATGTGAGGTAAAACAATTTCAACATGGGTCAGAGAAACAGACAGATTTATTCAGGAAAGCTGACACATGTAAAGGGAGATATCAAGAAAGAGATGTCTTTTGGACAGAGCAAGGAATACACATCCAAGGAAGAATGCAGGACATTAACACCCTTGGTGTAGGTGTTAATATTTATAGAGGGATAGTAGCTAAGGGTTGACCTAGAGTTATAGTCAGAGCACAGTTTTATGATTTCACACTTGTACATTACCTTTGCATTGTATTACCTTTTGCAGAAAAGGACAGTCCAAGGATGAATGACAAGGGTGAGGACCAAGGAAGTGGGCTAAGGACATTGTGTTTGTTCCCATTTCAAAGGTTTGTGGACGTTTTCTGAGCTGCAACAGTTCCTTGGGGCTTACCCTTTAAGACTCAGTCTCTTTCTTTTTCTCTATTCCCAAATTCCTATCTCAGATTGCATCAAATAAAATAGCACAGCAAAAGAAATAATCAAGAGCAAAGAGCCAGACACAGAATTGGAAAAAATATTTTCCAGCTATTCATCTGACAGAGGACTAATACCCAGAATAAAGGAACTAAAAATACTAAACAACAAAGCAATAAGTAATCCATTTAACGTGGACAAAAGATCCAACAGACACTCTTCAAAAAGAAACACAAATGGCCAATAAGGGTATAAAAAAAATTCTCAAATCTTTGGTCATCAGGAAAGTGCAAATCAAAACTATGTAAAGATTTCACCTCAACCCGGTCAGAATGACTATTAAAAAATTCTGGAAAACATGTTTCAATTCATTATTCTAGAAAAAAGTAACAATAAAGGCAGTGATGAATCCTTTTAGTGGTTGGAATGTGTGGGAAATTTTGTATTATATATTACTATAAGAAATGTATGATTTTAGGTTTGGAAAGCAATGCTGTATCATCCCCCAAATTTAAAAATACCACATCCTCCAAGTTATCAATAATAACAACAATGAAGATTAACATTAGTACGGAGCTTATTTTGCATCACCAAGTACTTGGTCTAATTGTCTCATTTAAACTTCACAAAAATTATCTAATGCCTTTATTGCTATTATGCCATTTTACAGGTAAGAACTTTGAAGTAAAAAAAAAAAAGGTAAACGACATGTCTGGGAAAATATCTAAATTGACATTTGAATGCAGCAGACTGGTTCTTCCATGATTTTAATTTTGGAGTACTGGCTTATATCTCATCTCTGATAATCAATCACAGAAAGAAAAATGTGTACTTAGTGAACAAATGTAAAGCAGAACTGGTGCTGTGAGATGACACAGAAATGGGAGAATAATCAAATTCCAGGATAAAGAAAACAGAATAAATCTTCATTATTAGGACAATGTTGAAAATTTCATGGGATAACTAGGACATAGAATATTACAGAGTCATTAATTAACATGATTTAGAGCAATACATGCAAGCTGTCTTGAACAGATTTGCACAAGGCATTGTTAAGGGGAAAAGAGGAAGATAGACTGTGTCTGTTATGATTCCATTATTTTAAATGATTTGGGAGAAAATACCTAGGTAGGTAAGTAGAGGGAAAAAAGGAAAAGAGGAAGAAAAGAAGGAGGGGTAAGGGAGGGGGAAGAAAATGAATAATAGTAAATGGAAGAATTTATTAACAAGCACTATTCCAGGGAAGATGCTGATAAAAGAGAAGAGAAAGGGCAATCACTAAGAAAAGAAGTTTTTAAACTCTTTTTACATATATGATATGATCCCATTTGTGTAAAACGCTGTACATGTGGGTATACAGAAAGAAATTAGAGAAAACTATAAAGTTAAATATTAAATGTTAACTTTCATATGAGCTTTGAGAAAGCAGAAGCACATCAATGAGACATCATGGTGTTTGGGTTGAAGAAAGCAGGAGAGATATGATTTGCTCTTTTCTTATGCATTGTTTTACCCCTTTTCATATGTATTACTTTTATAGCTTAAAATTCAAATAAAATCAGATTTAAAGGTGTATAAATAATTTATTAGATTATTTGCAATGAAAAGTTATAATCCAGAAAATATCTTGGCCTGTATATACCCCTTTTTTAAAAAAATACTTTGACAAAATCAGAATATTTAAATAGTGAAGAACACATAGTCAATGACTAAAAGATTAATCGGAGTTGTATAAAAAATCAGTAATACTTTATAATGGCTTAATGCTACCAAATAATAATAATCATTCTTATTACTATATCAGAACTATCACACCAACAATATATTAATATGACTTAATTATACAAAAAAGAGACTCTTTTTCCTATTGATTTGCAGTTTAAATCATCAGAAGCTTGTTTTAAAAGTCCACAAAAAATAAATGAATCAAGCATCATTATCACACAAGCTATATATATATATATATATATATATATATATATATATATATATATATATCTAGGACAACACAGACACACAATTTTGCCAATACAAGAGAACAATGTGTAATTTTCCCTTCTCTAAAGAACAACTTGAAATACGATCAAAATACTCAAGCTGGTGCATCTAACTATATGTCTTTGCAGGAAAGTATAGACAGCTCAATCTTGTATGTGGGGCCTAGCAATAAATAATCAGTTATTCAGAAGAAGAGGAAAGAGTATCTTCAGATTATCTTCGTAGAATTTTCTTCTTGTCCTTGTAACCTTGTTTGAAGAAATTGTATGTCCCACTTTCTTGAATAAGATTTATGTGACTGTGTGTGTATAAATATAGTAAGTAAAGGGAGAATTGTTTTGAAATCATCATAGAAGTTAAATTTTTCCCTGTAAATAATTTTCTTAAAAAAAATCATCATTAGAGATGCATCTGATAGGACACCCATGGCAGTCGACATGTACACCCATTCTGCCATCAGATCAAACAGTTCTTCGAGATACTGGCTTCTGTTGATGCTTCTTGCTGCCATGTAGCCCGGTATTTAAGTTTAGTGGGAAAGAGTTTCTATCTGTACTGGAGCAAAAATGCTGTTCATCTAAGTTGATAAAAAGCAGTGTAAAAGATTGGAGATTTAGAAATAAAAAGACCAGGGACTATTAGTAACCCCCTATTTGGCTTTTTCTCATCAATTTAGCCTTCATGTACCTTCTTTGCTTTCATGTGTTGCAAGGGCTATCCAAGGTACCAATTGTTTGGTTTGTTTGTTTTGCACTGGAGAATGGACTCAGGGTGACTTCACCACTGAGCTCCATCCCCAGCCCTTTCTATTTTATTTCACTTTAGTTTATTTTAAGACGGGTTCTTACTAAATTGTTGTAGCTGGCCTCAAACTTGAGCTCCTCCTGCCAGTCTCCCAAGTTGCTGGGTTATAAGTATGGGCTGCTGTGCTAGGCTTGTAATTCACCAATATTTTACTGAGTTTTGATGCAAAGAAAAATGGGCCCTTCAATGTGTTAATAATGCCAGAACCATGATAAATTAATTTAGAAAATACTGCTTATTTGATAAGAATCATGGTAAAAATACAGAAAGTTATGCATTGATAAGCCAGTATGTGGTTCATTTCAAATATCTAAAACCCTTGTTTTACTACGGACCTTTTTTACTACACTTTTGAGAGTTCATAAATTCAATTTGGGATATAATGTGCTAAATGGTTTGTAATTCACCTTTGAGCATGAAAATAGAATCATTCTTCAAAAGAAGATATACAAATGACAAACAGGTATGTGAAAACAGGTTCAACATCATTAATATTCAGGGTAATACAAATCAAAACCATAGTGAGATATCATTTCACACTCATTAGGATGGCCATTATTAAAACAAAAGACTGGCAAGGATGTAAAGAATGGGAACTTTCATATACTGTTGGTGAGAATGTAATCTAGTACATTTAGCCAACTTGGAAACAGAATGCAGGTGTGTCAAATAAATAAATAAATAAAAATAGAGCTACCATATAGTGCAGAAAACCTATTTATAGGTAAATATCCAAAGAAAATTGAGTAGGTATGGTGAAGAGACATCTGCACTCCAATGTTCTTTACAGCATTACCCATAAGAGCCAAGATACGGAGTCAACCTAACTGATAAATGGTAAAAAAGAAAATGATATACACATATGTATGCATATACACACCACACACAATGAAATACCATTTAGTTTTAGAAAAAGAAGGAAATTCTACCATTTGTGTCAACATGGATGATCCTGGAAGACAATATGCTAATTGAAATAAGTCAGTCACATAAAGACAAATCTGGTACTTTATGACCTAATATGCAGAATCTGAAAGAAGTCAAACACAGAGAAACGGGGAGTAAAGTAATTTCTAAGGGATAGGGTCAGGAGGTAAGAACTAGAAGAAGTTATTCAAACTATATATGATACTTCAGTTAGAATGAAGTTAGTATATGAAGTATACTAATTACAATTATTATAATGTACTTTAGAATTGAAAGTTGCTAAGAGAGTAGATTTTAAATGTCAAGTGTGTGAAGTGATAGGTATGCTGAGTGGCTTGAGTTAACACTAAGTGATGGATACATATATTAAAATGTTATGTTTTGGGCCATAGATACACAAAACTTTGATTTTTCAATTATACCTGAACAAAGTTGATAGAAACTAAAACTAATCATGCTTACTTAGAATAACAGTTCTTGCAAAAAATGATAAAATATAGAAAAATGTAGGGATAAGCTCTGAACAAAAATATAAACAAAACTGTATTGAAAGTTTTTTTAAATAAACTATTTAAACTAGTTTACCTAAATAAATCATGTGAACTAAGCAAAAAAAAATATCACTACTATTTTTCCTTCCCAAACTTGATACTATTTTTCATATTCTGGCATGACACAGAAAAATCAAGAAAGTACTTTCTCTCTCTCTCTCTCTCTCTCTCTCTCTCTCTCTCTCACACACACACACACACACACACACAAGAACAGTTTTCTCCAAGCAATTCACCAACTGAGTTGAAATTTATTTTTAGAACATAAATATATTTCTTAGTATAAGGTATTAATATGATACCAAAAATATTAATTATATTTTATCAAATAGTGATACATTTAACTGACTCTTTCAAAATGTAGATATATCATCTGTTTGACTCTGTTGCTGAGAATATTAGAACTACAGTGATATTCCTCATCCATCCAACTGAAAATGATAGAAATATTTTTTTCTATAAATGGTTCCTAAGCAGAGCTCACAGGTATACTGAATATTAAAGAACCCAAAATTAATTATTTTTCTGCCCTCTTGAAATATGCCTGAGCCCAGAAGATAATGCCATAAAAGGAACTTACTTAATTTATACCAACTTAAAATAACCTGGCTGTGGCAAAGCATGACCAGACAGCTGCCTCCAGCCACAGTCCTACATTCAGTTTATGTTTAATGAACTATTTTGGTTATATAATGAGTATCGCTCAGCTTCCCTGAATCTGTGCTTTCTTGAACAGTTTCCAAGTCTTTGAGAGTTTAAGCAAAGACATAGCACAAGGCATTTAAAAAAAAATGTTCCTGATAATTGTCACCTTAGGCACCAAACGAAAGAAGCTATAGACCTCAGTAGCTGACTACACCTTAGCAGCATATGCTCACCTAGAGTCAAGGGCAATCTATAGCGCTTTTTCACTGTACTCGTTTTCCTTCTGTTTTCTGCTCTGGTAAATTTTTATTGAAATGCAGAGATCTGACTGGAACATCAAAGAATTGCTTTCTAAGGAGTGTATATCCAATTATTATGACAATAGTCAGCACAGAAAAAATTAATACCAAGTAAAAAGTGACAAAGCTCAAACAAAATGTGACCTTGAATACAGATGCTTTCGTACTGGGAAAAGAAGCTGCCCTTTCTTAGTCACTCACAGATTAGCTTAGTAACAGGAGGAGTATGTTTGTTTATGAATTTATTTTAATTCTTCAATATTTAAATAAATGTTTGAGCTTGTTATTTTTCATAGCAACCTGAAAATTTTCACCTTTGAATATGTACAATTTCAAAGATATTATTACACTCCTATGCCATCCTGGATACTCTGGATATTTTCAATTAGGGAATAGAAAATTAATCAATAGGGAAAAGATGATCATGGCTGCTTCTAGAAACAGAAAGAAAAAAAAACAGGTGCAAATGTAGAATATGGGAGTGGGGTGGGGGTTGTGGAGAAGATCATGCAAAGAACTGTCATTGATATCCAAAGGTTTATTTTTTATTCTAATTTATTAAACCATGGTAGATTTTATATTAAAAGTAGCATGATGTGGTGTCATATGAAGAATTTTTAAATTGATGTTATAGCATGATGGGGTGATGGTGTCTTGCATTAGTACAAAGTACTAAAAGTGCAAGAAGTAAATATTTCAAAGTATTATTTTTTTAGTGGTGCTGAAAGATTTGCTGAGGGTTAGATGGTGAGGAGTTAGAGTCTATTCTATTAAAAAATTATGATTCCTTGGACAATGTGCTGTTGAGGGGAAATTGCTGGGGCTGATAGACTAGAGACAGTTTTAATATTTCTGGTTCTTTCAGTGATGAGTTGTGAAGGCTCACTACAACTCTCTGTTCCTCTCTGAAATGACCTCCACTTTCCTTTCCTACTTGAGAATGCTATGTTGTGCACCTCAATCTGCTGCTGCTCATTGTTTTCATGCAACTCCTTTCTCTGTGTTAATTGCATAATGTTCCACCTGTCCCTATTGAATGTCAGTTCCATTTGTTTTTCATAACTTCTCTAATTTATCAAAGTCAACTGAATTCAATCTTATCCTTCCAAGATGTTGACCTTCCCTTTTCTCCCTTTTTGTTCTCTTGTGTACTTCTAATGAGGTAAAAGTTTTTCACTATCATATAGATTCTGGATTCTTCTTTTAATATTTCCCTCCACCATTGCTGTGGTTTGGATAAGTGTTCCCCAGAGGCCCATGTGCTGAAGGGTGGTTGCTCCCCAGCCCAAGACACTATTTGGAGGTAGTGAAACTTTTAGAGGCATAGTGGAAGGAAGGAAGGTCATTGGAGATTTGCCCTTGAAGGGGATACTGGGGCCATGGGTCCCTCTTGTCTCTCTCTTTGCTGCCCATCACAAGGAGGTGAACAGACCTCCTCTACCATACATTCCTGCCATGATGTGGTACTCTAGGCCCAAAGCAGCAGACCAAGCAGCTATGGACAGAAATCTCTGAAACTGTGGTCCAAAGTAAGGCTTTGTTCCTTTTAAGGTGATTATCTGGGGATTTGTTACAGCAATGGAAAACGAACACACAGATTCTGGATTGTTCTTTCATTATTTGCCTCCACTATTCTATTCGTTTGCTTTCACATGGCCCATTGATAACCATAGATTTTTAAATATCTTGCTTCCTATTGACGCTGTATATGGAATTGTTTTAACTCTTAAGACAAAAGATATAGTTCTGCTTTTCTAATAGTTCATAGCAACCACTATCATCCTCAATATAATATGTCCCAAAACTACAAGTTAATTATTCATCAAAAAAAAAAAAATCCTGGGATCAAGAGAGAATCAGTTTCCTGCAGAAACTTCAGACTTCATACTATAAATTCTTCCCACTTGAACATTTCACTGTGACTAATCTTTCAGGTATGAAAACTAAATTTACAAGTATCTTATTTCAAGTTCTATAGGTAACCAACATAGAAAAGATGGCTCAAGAATTATATACGTAATGTGTATTAAAATCCTATATGTATTAAAATTATATACATTTTATATATTTAATATGTATGTATATTTACAGATAAATATACATACATACATCTATATAAAATTAAGATGCCTTTTATCATATCATTTCTGAGTTGCTTTTATAATTCCCTATTTGCTTGCCTTTATTAAATATCCTTTTATAATAATGCCAAAGTGAAAGGAGCATAAAAATTCTGCTTTCTTACAGTGGTCTTTGGATATTTATTCTTGTTTCTCCTCTCTTATATACACACACACACACACACATATGTAGATCCATATTAGGAATGTAAGTTAATTCGCAATGCCCTTCACTTAAGTTTATGTTTAAATATAAGGAATTTAATCTTACAAACTGCAATCTGCAGAGAAATAAATGTCTAATTATGTGAGGAAAATAATTAAAAATAAGAATGACCTTTTCATATGATTGCACATTGTATGTTTTAATCAGAAAAAAAGTAATATAAACTTGTGAATACAGATAATTATTTTAAAATACCAGTGTGCATTCAACTTAATATGGTTTACTTTTCTGCATGAATGAATACTTTCTCCTCATTAATGTTATTATATCTAACTTTGTAAAAGAATGACATTTTACAGCAGTGAGCAACTCTTTTGTCATTGTAGAATTAAGTAGAAAAGTTTAATACTTGAAAGCTAATAGTCACTAATCTATCGAAAAGTACACTCACAGAATTGGATAACACAGTATAGGATCCAGTTTTTTCTAGTGTTTCTTATGTACACATTACATAAAAATTTACTTCCAACCTTTCTCAATATTTCTCACCAAGTTCATATCTTAGATTACATATACATCCTATACATATATGTGTGTGTGTGTGTGTGTGTGTGTGTGTGTTCTAAGACTTTTGTATTTGCCCTTAATCTATTGTATTTAAAACAGTAAATAAAAATTCTTCCAATCATAGATTCAATTTTATATATTTGTTTTGGACAAGTAAAATCATATGTAATAAACATAACTAAAATCAGCAATTCTTCATCTAAGTATTTTACCATAACTAAAACAAATCATTATTGTTTCTAACTTTGATCAATAAGTTTATGTTCTTTATGTTCAAAACTTAAAATTTATCAATGGAATACAACAGGGTAGCAATAGGATATTATAGCATGCTGCAATAAATCAGTAGGGGAAATACAGTCTAAAAACTTTGAGAACAAAAATTTAAATTTTTTTTCATTAAATCTACTATATACCATGAATCAAGAATTTGGGGAATATGCTCAAAAATAACAGTAAGTCAATTACTCCACCCGCAGTTCAGAGGCACTTTTGGACAATTTCTATGATAGGAATTTCTTTAGATAGACAATAACAAATGTCTCAATTTTGTGACAGGTTTTATAAATTATTTTGGTTATATAAAACCATGCCTGTCATTCTCAAAATACCAACAAATGAAACATGTATTCTAATCAAGTGAAGACTACATCATTAAAAGCCTTGAAATAAATACTTGAAAAATGTATTTTTAAAAGCAGTCATTCAGCAAGAAGTCAATTGGTCCTAGAAAGTATAATAGATGTCTTTATGAAAAGTCATCATTCAAAAAAGGAATGTCATTAAAAGTTGAAAGTAGTGATCATATAAAAGAAACAATTATAGAAGAAAATTATTTTCAGTAACATAATTATATGTCCTTCTGTGCTCATCACCATTTGAGTCACTTATTTGAAAATAGAACTTTGTTACTCCATCAAATATTAAAGAAAAAGCATTGCAAAAATTTTCATGACATATAGCTCAAATTTTAATCAGTTTTTAATTATAGTGTTGATAGCTGTTGTATCTCCCTCAATAATGTTGCATATGCTAATTAGAAAAATAAATGCATAATTTAGAAAAACACAAAATAAAACAGAAAGGTCAAAAGTTGATAGAATATTCTATATCTGCAGTAAAATGGTTATCATGATCAAAACTATTGAAATATCAAATAATTAAAATTAAGTGAAAAATTCAATTCCTTAAATTGTATGACTAACATTTCAAGTGATCAATAGCATCAAGAGCCACATGCTGATCCAGACTACAGTAATAATATGAACCATTTGGACAGTGATATTATAGACCATTTTCCATCCTGGCAACATGTTTCACTGAAAATATTCTGTTGCACCACATCAAGTTGAACTTTCTTCATATCTTGAATTGCTTAAGTGAACATCTATTTGTTTCCATGTGTTCCCCATGAATTACTAGTCATAAAATCAGATGACATTAAATAATGTATCTTCTTAAAAGGGCAAAAAAGTTGGATGATAGTTTGAATGTAAATCATATTCAGAAGACCAGAAAATAGGGGAACAATGCTAATCTTAAATGAGCCATATCTATGTTATTTAAAGTGAAAAAGTAATCTGTTTTATTTTAAAATTTTTAAATAAGCACACACATATTCAAATTTTTGATAGTTTAATAACTACTTTTATACAACTTTGGAGTGAATTTGATAATTTTAACAGAACACATATATAATATACTTTTTCTACTATAGATTTTGAAATAATTAATAATTAGGAACAAAATAAGAAAAGACCAGGTATAAAAAATAAGAAGAATATAATCAGTCTTAAATCTCAAGCTTTTTTAAATTGTGTAATTTGTTGGAAATAACATTCATGCTATTACTTGATAGTTAACCTGTGAGCTTGGCTTCATCTTTTTCAAAGTTACTTAGAAATAGCAATATTATGATGCAGATAAACTTTTAGAGAATCAGATAATTAAGACTTAACATTCTGACAATTTTCAGGTGTTAATTTTGATTAATAATATTAGTTGCATATATTCTTATTTGCTATATTATCAAATGTTCCTCTTTCTTAATAATAACTCTTTGAGCTAAGCACGATGGTACATCACTATAATCCCAGCTACTCAAGAGGCTGAGGCAGGAGGTTGACAAGTTTGAACCAGACTGGACATCATAGTGAGACGGTCTCAAAAGAAAGAAAGAATAAATAAAAGTAGAATAAGTAAATAAAAGTAAAAAGGACTGGAATGTAACTCAGTAGTACAGCACTTGCTTCACATGCACAAGATCCTGGATTTCATCACCAGTAATACATTAAAAGGAAAAAAAAAAACATTCCTAGAATAAATAATTTTTAAGCAAAGATTTCCTGGACCTTTATATTTTAAAAGTAAATCATATTATACTGTCAGTTACAAATTTGTTTTTGTCAACACAGGAGAAAAATAGAAAATGTAACCATATTTTATGCATTGTTGTGATAATGAACTAGGCTTTAACTGCATTTTGGAATTATAAGATGCAATTGAGAAGAAGATTCCAAAGAATCATTAATAAAAGTCTTCTAACCAAAGTCACTTGGTAGATGTAACATAGAGCAGGAATCAAAAGTTTTACTGGTAAATGAGTGCTTCTATGGACAGACACAATCACAATCTCACTCAGTGTATCTTCTCGCTGACATCAACACTATTGATTAAATAAACAAGTATGCCAGAGATTTTAAAGAGTAACACTTCCATCAGGAAATCACAGGAACTAGTCAATCAGTAAACAAATGTACGTGCTCTAACCTGGGCTGAGGAAAAAATAATAATTTGCTTAAAGATGACCCTGTAATTTTGAAACTTTCTAAGTTATGAATCACTGATTTCATCAAGCTATTTTCATGTTCCAAATGTTGGATGGAGGGGAAGTTTCATGTATATATAATTTTAATATTGTATAGGTAAATTTATCATTGAAGGGAAGTTAGTTAGTTATAGACTGACTTGTTTGAATAAGTAAGTCATGTTGGGGAATGGGTATATCTGTCTTTTTTCTGTTTTTTTTTTTTTCTTTTTTTGCTTTGTCTCCTGTTTTTATTTGTTCTTTTTAGATATACATGACAGTAGAATGTAGTTTCACATTATACATGCATGGAATATAATTTATTCTAATTAGGATTCTATTATTGTGATTGTAGTGGAGTTTCACTGGTGACGTATTCATATATGAACATAGGAAAACTATATCTGATTTATTCTACTGTCTTTCATATTCCTGTCTCCTCCTCACTTTGCTTCATTCCCCTTTGTCTAATCCACTGAACTTCTATTCTCACCACCCGCCTCTTCTTATGGTGTGCTAACATTCACATATCAGAGATAAAATTCAACCTTTGATTTGGTGCCAATGGTTATTTCACTTAGCATGATAGTCTCCAGATCCATCCATTTATTGGCAAAAGTCATAATGTCATTCTTTTTTATGGACCAAGTTGGTTCAACATACTGAAATCAGTAAATGTAATTTACCACAGCATTAGACTTAAAGTCCAGAGTCACATGATTAGCTTAATAGATGCAGAAAAGCATTGGACAAAATACAGCATCCATTCATGTTCAAAACACTAGAAAACTAGAGATAGTAGGAATATATGTCAACATTTTAAAATCTATATTATGTGGTCTATCTCTTTTTAATGTGACTGTGATGGCAAAGAATATATTGAATGCTTTCTATAAAATTTCTGGGTAAACATTCATCGACACATTTATATATGTAAGAAAAAAATAAAGGTAAGTAGACCTGGAGGTGGAAAAAGGAATAAGAAAGGAATGTGGAATAGATTCAATCTTAATGGTAGCTCTGTGTAGCCAAAGTAGAGATGAAAGTTGGAAACAATCGAGTGGTTTAGATTTGTGATTATCTCAAGACCTGGAAGAAGACGAGGAATCAAGCTATTCAAAGAAAGATTAAAGATGAGGAAAGGCTCAGAGACAGACATAGTCATCACTGATTTAAAAGTATATAAAAGAAGTAATTTCTTCATTAGTGTCCATAGAGAGACGCAGAATGACTCTGTGTGGGAAGTAAGATCCAGCTGAATTACCCAACACCATTGCTGATGCAAATTCTGTCTGAATAAAATTCTCCATCGTTAGTAACAGTAGTCTTGGAAATTCACAGTCATACAGAGCTGAAGATAAGATTCAAGTCTTTGCACATGCAATTGTGTCTGATTTAAACTTTCACCTTCCTTGTGCTCCCTGGTTTCCAAAATTATCCATTAAAGAATAGTGAAATGTCTGTTTCCTTCATAAACTAATGATAGTGTCATTTATATGGTATCCTTTCTTGAATGGTTATCTTTAATCTTTGGACCAAAGATCTAAGAAGGAGAATTGAGTTACTAAAAGAAATTATAGGTACTACTGGTGTATGATGAAATGCCTAAGGGCAATATAAATAAACACTATTTAAAATGTATCCAAAATATTAAAAGTACATGTATAGTTTTCTGTATGTAGAGATAGCACATCTTTCAAATATAGTCTATAGCCATTTATACTTAAGAATAATTATAATGTAAAAAATAGTGACTTATCACTTTATCACTTAAAGATCTTTTATCTAACCTTTCAAGTTGCAAAGATGTAAGTTCTACTATGATTTAATATTTGATGTTATTTAAATTTTCTTTTTAAATTCAGACTAGTGATTCTGGGGTTATATATTAATGAGCCATTTTTCCCCTTTATAGATAAAACCTCATTAGTTTTGAGGTTAGATGCTTTAGGCAGGATGTAAGGAACATCTTACTGGTTCATGTATTAAACCAAACTATAACTGTTAATATTTTTATAAGAAATATTTTGTTAGGCAAAAGAAAGTATATGATTAGAAACTTGGTCCTACAAACCTTACTTTCCAAAAGCAAACTATGAAACTATACTCTACATAGGATGTAGTCAATACATGTCAATATTGGCTCTGTTGTGTACCCACTTTTAACTTTATATTTTTAATTAGATGAAAAGTTCCATATTTATCTTACTGAGTGTTATGATTTATATGTGTGGTGTTTCCCCAAATCTCTCTTGTAAGAAAATGCAAGAAGGTTTAGAGGAGAAATGATTGGGTTGTGAGGATCTTAACTCAACCAGTGAATTAATACCCTGATAGAGACTAACTGAATAGTCACTGGAGTGGCAGGGTGTGACTGAAGATGGTGGGAACTGGGGCTTAGCCTTGAGGTATATATTCGTATCTGGCAAGTGGAGTCTGTGTCTCTGCTTCATGATCACCATGTGAGCTGGTTCCATCTGTCACACTCTTCCACCATGATGTCCTGCCTTACCTCAAACCCTAAGGAATGGAGCCTGCTGTTTACACATTGAAACCTTTGGAACCGTGAGGCTGTGAATAAACTTTGCCTTCTCTATAATTGTGCTGGTTGGGTCTTTTAGTCACAACAAGAGAAAAGCTGACTAAAACACCAAAGTCTGCATAGACTATGATAACCAAAGAAAATCAGAACATAATATTCCAAATCCAAATCACTCCAAAGTGAAAAAAATGTTATCTGGCATTTACCTCCTCTTTTAAAACACAATGTATAGGGGTATTTATATTTCTATGTGCATGCTCATAATTTTAGATTTGTATTATTTACATGAAGAATCATTTAAATATTCTAGCCAGCATATTTTAGAACTTTTTTTTTTAAATTTAACAGTTTTAGGTTCCCAATAAAATTGAGAGGAAGATACAGAAATATCCCACAAACATTCTGCTCACACATGGACAACCTCCCCCAATATTGATTAAACCACACCGACATACTAGCATCACTCAAAGACCATAGTTCACATTAGAGTCGAATCTAAGTGTTTATTCTAGCATTTAGATAACTATGTAATAATGTCATAGATACTGCTAGAGTATAATATAGAAGGTTTTCATTGCGTTAAAAGTCCTTTGTGTTTCCTCTAATTTTGTCAGCATTTTACTGGGAAAAAAATGAGTAATATAAAAACAAATTTCTTTATTTTCAACATTTCTTTCTATTTTTCATGAAATGGATCCTACAAACTTCCACACAATTGAAGTGCTTTTAAAATTCAAATTGCTGACAAAACATAGTAAGGCTAAAATAAATATCCAGATAACTTTGGACCCAGTTTTTGATATGAAAACTTAAAAATCAATTCTACAAAAGGGTAGACTCTATACCTCCGTACAAATATGGGATACAGAAATGAGCTGATCTATTTCATACCTGCACAAATGGGAGGATCTACCCCCTGCTCATATCTGATGGTATCCTCTGGGAAATATTTCCTTCGTAAATTTTTTTTCTACAGAAAATAAAAATAAAGGGAATTTATGTGTTCAGTCATCCTGATTTTGATGAGAACTCCTAGGCCATATTGGGTTTGCCTCCAGAAGGATGTCTCAGTCTTTAGAAAAAAACACACATCTAAGTCCATCATTGCTTTGTGGGAATTAAGAGGAAACACATGTTTCCATTAGGTAGGAGAGAAAGAAAACTGTTGTCTGTCACTTCTGCAAAGAAAGCACTTTCAACTTTTACTCATGAAAATGTTCTCTACGAGGTACCTCACCAAAATAACTTCTTGAGATGTGGACATCAGACAAGAGAAACAACATGCAAAATTAAAACACATCCATCTCAACTGAAAGATATTTTCCTATATCTTATATAGAGGGAAACTTTCTACCTATATTGCTATCTGTTATTTTTAACCAGAATATTTGTTTTAAAATCTAATTATAACATAAATTTGGTGCAAGAGAGCTATTAAAATCATAGTTATTTATCAAGATAACTATCCCCATTTAATGATGTTTTAAAAAAATAGTTTTCTCTAAGAGATTTTCTCCATTAAAAACATAAAATTTTATTGCATAACTTTGCCCATTAACAAACATGACCAAAGAAATCGATGAGGGGAATTACGAATTGAAATGGAAAATAAAGTCAACCTGATTTCTTTGAAAACAAAAGTGTTATCAGTAAGCCTTTTTATTATGAAAGAATTTTAGTAAACTATGTGGTAAAGGATTTGACAAGATAAAAAGAAAAAAAAAGCTTGTTTTGTGTTTTGTTAGAAAAAGACATGCTTTAACATGCATGAATGATAACTTAGTAGGATGCAAAGATCACACACACACACACACACACACACACACACATGCACGTACTTTGGTTTGATTATTTTCTTATCAGTAAGTTTCTGGTTAATAGAAAGTTCAAAATGGAATTCTCTAAACTCTATTGTTAAAAATATTTTTAGGGCTGAAGATGTAGCTCATTGGTAGAGCACTTGCAGTTGCAAGGCCCTAGAGTTGATCCCCAGAAATCTAGTAGTAGTAGAAGGAATAATAATAATAACATAATAATAATAACAACAACAACGGGTTCAAGTTAGGGCTTTACCCTTAACTCAATATCTGAACTAATAAACTGAACTTTTATTTCTTACTCAGTGAAGTTCTGAAGTGAACTCTCCTGTTCAGCTTAGAGTGAGTATAGGGAGAAATATAGGAGGTGAGATTGTAACAAGTGACAGAAGGATAAGTGCTTTGCCACCTTCAGTATGTAACTGCCATAATTAGTTGGGTTCTGCTTTCCAGTAATCTGAATAAAGAAAGGATTAATGTGTAGGATCAAGTGTGGAACTTTATCTATCAGGAATCACTTCCGTCTGAAGTCTGTTGGCTATAAATTTATTTCAGACACATATCTACCTATAAACAAGGTTGAGATGCTACTTAGCCATGTGACTGAGAAAAAATGGATTTATTGACTTGGTAGCGTTTTGTGTCACAAGGAGATGTACCCATATAGAGTGATGTTGAAAATTAAATGACCAAATGGAAACTTTAGTATTCACCATGTAAGAGTTAAAAAAAACTATTTGCCGTTATTATGAATGTCAGTGTTCCCATTCTAAACTTCATTTCTTATTACAGAGCTTTCAAGTTGTGAAAGAGTCTGTAAATTGGTTAAATATTTGTTCTTTCCCAGAGAGAGAGCCTGAAAATTTTCTTCATAGCACTTTGATACCAATTTTCTTATTTTGATGTAATGAAAAGAAAATGAACTTTGGAGTTACACTAAGTAAAGTCTTAGCCTCTACTTGCCCAGTTAATACCTGAGTAACTACAACTTAATAAATGATTATTGAATTTAACCTTGTACTGTGCTCTAAGAACATACAGGAAATTAGAATTTGGTGGGATAAGCATTAAGGAATGGCAATATTTTGAAGACATCACATTGTAGTAGTCAATTCCAAGGGAAAATGTTGATCGATATGAAATATAGACTCTATTAAAGGATTCCTTGTGAAAGGGCTATTGTTAAAATCTAGCAAGAAATTATCAGGACTTGAACTTGAACAGTAACTAAAAAAAATAATTAAAAAAAAAACCCTTTGAAAACATTTTAGATATGGATTAACACAACTTGGTTAATAAATAAAAGCTGGAGAAAAAGAGGAAAATATCCCCAAAGGTGTTTACAGGGTTTGCCACCTGTAGACAGATGTAACTTTACCTGAACATAGGACACATAAGAAAAAAATAGGTTTAGTAGAGAAGTCACCTTGGTCTCAGGTATGGAAGTGTGTTTCTTTATGAATATATTGAAAATGTCTTGTTGGCAATTGAAAATTGTCCAAAAACACAAGAAATTCATGGTTAAGAGATAAAGATGTCAAAATAATAAGCATAAATTGAAATAGTAGGTGAAAGCTGATCAGAAAACAACAAAGAAAGAAAGTGTCTAGGAAGAACTCATTAAATAAGTAAGAGGAGAAATGAGAGAATGCAGAACCGAATATTGAGAGTAACAAAAGTGCCAGGTTCTACTTTTATTTTTGTTTTGGTCAGGTATTTTGGAAATGTCAATTTGCGTGAGGACCAAGTCAACTAAAGGTCTAGATTGCAGTTCATTAAGAAATGAAAGCAATGAGAGGAATTGCAGACACTCTAAGTACAAACCATTCTATTATTTTCTTGGTAAAGATATATAGCATTATTTAGGAAAATAGGTCAGAGATTTTACATTTTAGGATAGAGAATACCTCAACACGTTTGAAAATTGAGATGAAGGAAATCAGTGGGAAAGAGATTTACATCACAATAGGAAAAACAGACTTCCACTGAGAGAAGTTGAAACCAGATATATTCTATGGAGGACAAAAGGAAAGATAGGGAAGTTGTGGCTCTGTTTCTCAATGAAAAATGAACAAGGTTGTGTGTAGCAGGTGAAGGGAGAGAGTTTGAAGGTGAAGATTTTATTATTCATTTATTCACAGCATCCTTTGAACACCAAGTTCCAAACATTGAGATAGGTGCTAGGAACACAAAATTGAATTCAACATGTTTCCTAACCTCAAAGTGATTACATTTCTGTAGGGGAAAAACAAAAATATAAGGAAAGCAAAGAGTAGGAAACATTATTGTAAGCGTTCTGATAAGATAGGGACAGGATGCTGCTTAATCAAGAAGGAGCTCTAGGGAAAGAAGAAGCAAGGACATCTCTTGAAAGAAGTGAGTCTTCAATCTGAGCAGTCTCTCAGTGGACAGTTAAGAAACTGGAAGAGGTATTCTTGGTAGGCAAAGAAAGAGTACTCTAGGCAGAATGAGAAAACAGCATGATGAGTTTAGATGTTGAAATTTAGTTTTGTGACTGGAGCTTAGAATTTGAGAGAAGAACCTACAAGTGATGTTTAGGTACTCAGGAGACGAATTGCAAAGTACATTTTGTGTTAAGCAAAGGAGTTTAAATTGCATTTTAAACAAAAATTTATTTTCAGAAATTTCTGAATGTTAGGTATATGAAATCCATATGTCAACAGGGCCACAAACTTTCTGAAAGTGGTAGGGAAGAACAGTTCCTTGCCTCTTCCTAGCTTCAGGTGATCGATTGCCTCTGTTTCTTGGCGTTTCTTGGCTTTCTTTGGCTTATGCCTGGATTATTTCAATTTCTACCTCCATCTTTATGTGGTCTTCTGTTTTTAATGTGTCTGTGCCTCTGCCTCCAATATTCCTCCCCTTTATCTTATAAAGACATCAGTCATTGCATATAGAGGCCACCCTCATCCAATATGTCTTCCTCTTCATTACATACGCAAATAGCTTATTTCTAAATAAGGTCCCATTTACAAGCACTGCAGTTTAGGACTTAAGCATATTTTTGTTTTGTTTTTGTTTTTGAGAGACATAATCAATCTACTACAATACTAAATATTTACTAAAGTTAGTTGTTTTGGTGGGTCTGAAATCATTTAAAGATCTGAAATAATTGAACTAATATTTATTTCTGATCTTGTCTCAATAACCTAGTTTCCTTTTCTATAAAATGGGGACAGTACCAGTTTCTACATATCTTTTCAGGTTGTTGTAAGGATTAACTTTGTTAATAGCTGTCAATTGTTAAGAAGAGCTGCTGGCTATTAGCACTTTAGAGCGTGATGGGCATCCTTGAGACACCTGCTAGCACCTCCCACGTTAATGGTCCTGCCAAGACTTTGCCCTAAAGAAGTGAAAAGATTAGCTGAATCAGATTGTCCAGACAATGTAGGAAGGAGCCAGTCTATTAGTGAGACAGCACTGATTAAAGTATTTTTATCATGTTTCCTCTATTGTTTCTGCAACTTACTCTATAATTGGACAATTTACTCTAATAGACAATGACCTTGGGCATGGTGGTTGGTTCTAGCAGCCCATTCTAAGTCAATTTTCTAACAGAGGCAGGTAAACTCTCTTAATTGGTATGCCTGGGGAGAAATATAAATATGTTCAATGCATAACTATCAGGTAATACACAATATTGGATGACATTCACTTTTTTTATTCCTTCTGCCAACTGTCCTTTAAGTGAACTTGGTAGCCAAGCAGAACTCATCCTTGTCTATACAGTGGTACAGTTAGTTCATTTAAGAGGCATAATGGGGAAGGAAGGCAGACAAAAATGAGTTCTATAGCCCAATTCCCCTCAGATAACCACGTAAGCAATACTATCAGAAAAACTTAGGCTATAGGAAACAAAAGATATGCTTTGAAGATTTATTTTCCTTCCCATATGTCACTCAAAAGTCTATTTTTTTAAAGTATTATGGAATTAAATTTACTGAAATTCTCTGCAATCATCAACCCAATTAAGTAGTAATTCTATTTTGCAAAGAATTGCTGGAAATTAATCGCTATTTATCTGTGATTCTATAGATATACATAAACAAATGATGCATTTTAATATTATAATCAATCTTTTCTACAAGAGCTTCACCTCGCAGAAAGAATTAACTAAGAACCTATAACAAATACTGAATGCAAGTACTAGGTTGTTTGGGCACAGTTTATCATATTGTCGTATAATCTATGGATTGACAGAGCCAGATACTTAAATTCTTAATTTTCACACTGTTAAAATGTGTGTTTAGAAAAGGAATGAAGAAAAATGAGGAGTCCAGAGTTAGTCCCAATATTTTAACTAAGAAAAAAGAAAGCTGATGTTTTTCTCCTCTAATGACACACATACATGGACACATATATAATAAAATTCTCTAGTTTACTGTTCTGGTTAGCACAGCATCTTCATCAGAGACAACAGTGCTTCTCAAATGTGTTAGATCATCAGGATTACCTAGGGTGATTTTACGGCCCAGTGATGATTAACCTGCACCTGTGCCAGTTAATTCTATGGGCTGGGGTGGGGTTGTTGCACAGGCTCTCTTAATTTTTTTTCCCCCTAAGTATTCTAATGGTCTGTAAACCACTGACTTAACATTGCTAGAGTCTGACATCGTAGGAGCTTTTTTTTGGTTCATCTTATGTATCTGTTCTTTGTTATTTTCCCATCTTGTAGAAATCACTGTTCCATGTTAATGAGTTTCTTACACTGAGAAACACAATATCTGGTTCCTCATTTTCCATTCCACTTGGGATCTACAACATTTGGTTGTGTAGGAATTAGCTTCCAGACCTTTCTGAGGCATAACTATATTAGGTTTGTTCTATGACAGCATTAGTAATAGAAACACCTATTAAGAGCTTTATTTCTATGTGACTGTCCAGAAAACAACACAAATATAGCCAATGCCCCTTATGCATTGAAAATAACTAAATTGCAACCAAAAAGATGTTGGTGCTAAGCAGAGTGGAAGTCTATCCCCAAATCAGAAAAAAATCTCAGGAAATGCGTCATTATTATACCATTTTCTCCCAAAGTATGTCCTTTCTCATTTTTAAATAGCCCTTTAGATGTCCTTGGTCAGATTACTGCTTATCTTTTAAAACTTGTGAGAAGTTCAGTAGTGTCAAGAGGCCTAGAACAACTTAACAACCTTGACACAAGAGAAATGTATATTATTCTGCTTCTTAAAGGACAATGGCCTGGGGTATATTGTACTTTATAAATAAAATACACTTCTGGAGCAGTGTAATTTCAATATTTATTCATTTATTTCCACATCAGAATGGAACAAAACTTATATGCATAGCCAATAGCAACATATATATTTCTCACATTATTGCTTCCAAAATGTCCCCCAAAATGCTATTTTCAAGAAAGAATTCATTTGCAAATCTGGCAGACTTTATCTGTTTCTAAGATATTCTTAGCAACCTTTAAACCTGGGAGAAAGTTATATTTACTATAGCAATGCTATCTTCCTGGCCATTATTGCTAAAAAAAAAAAAAATTTAAAGTTACTATTTGAAATGAATAGTATAAACCTTAAGGTCACTCACCAATACTACACAATTCACTATGGGGTGAAGACCACAGAGCCATAAGTAATATTGTTTTGTAGAGTTTCACCAGATCCAAGCATTATTTGGATTTCTTTCATACATTATACTATTGATATCAGAATTAGAGAATCAATTGTATTGGTGGCCACCCAGACAACTTTGTTAAATTCATAAGTAGCTGGTTAGGACCAACAGTCAGAAAATCAATTTCTTTCTGTTTTGTTTCTCATTAGAGTGTATGTTTTATTTTGCTTTTGCAGGATCGCCTAATTCATTTGAGAAAGCAATTTAAGTGATCTGTCCTTGCATACCCTTTCCACTTCCAGTGAAGCCCTTCTATGGCAAACAGTATTTTGTTTTCAGACAAAATAATAGCAAATAACAACAACAGTGAGTAGTTTCCTTTTATAATTGTTCTTTCCCTTAAATCAACAGAGGTCATTCACACACAGGCTAAATCAGGAGGATAATTTTCATCTCCATTCACTCTACAAGAGAGTATTTGGGTAAGATTCAGTTGTAAAGACAGAAGGAGAACAACAGCAAAAACTAAAAAATTCTGGATATTTAACTTAACTGCTGTGGGTTCCAATGTTGTAGAGCCTGTTCTATCTGTCAGCCAATAAATATGTATTAGATATCCACAACATCCCAAAAGTAATTAAAAATTAAACAGATTTCTTCATCTCTTGGGCCTACAGTTCACCATAAAATCATAATCATAAAAATTCATTCTTACTCACTTGGTTCTCTGATATATTCAATTCAACCCCATAAATATTTATAACATGCTGCTTTCCACTCTTAGAAAGTTGACAGTCTTGCATGAAGGACAACACAAACACATATAACTAGCTGCCCAAATGAGCTACATGTCTTGAGACAAGCATGAATGAAGTGCTCTGGTTCAATGTACAGAGAGACAATGATGCTCTTTACCAAGAACCCATACGCCAGAGTTAAGTACCAGCAGAACTCAGCATACACTACCAAAGGAATTCATGTGTGGTCTATAAAATGGTGGGGAGGGGGAATTCATGTCAAGACTGATATGAAGAGTCTCTCGCTTCTGGTCATGATAGAGCATCTCAATCCAGAATGACCCTCTCACTCTCCATGACAAAAAAGTTAGACCAGAGAGAACACTGTACTCAAGTATTGGACAGTAAGCAATATAGAATGGTAACCAGTAAAGTAAAACTAGCCAGGGGAGCCCCACTATTGCCACATCATTGTTCTGGAAGCACTTTATATACCATGGCTCAGGGAACTTAAGTCCAAAAAGAGCGCAAATGAGAGAAATAGTATAATTCTTCACAGTGGCTTATGCAAACGCCACACTTAACATCTACACATTTAAATTTCTCTCTGTTCTGTACTTTCCACCGGATTTCTCAATTCCTCCAAAATAGCTTCATATCTTATTGTCTTGAGTCACCAATAAACTGCAGGATCAGTTTCCTTAAATCTGATCTTATGAATCTCTAAGGAGTATTTAGCATCCTCTTCTCACAACGCTGTACCTTAATTCTCCAAATATCACATCTCCCTGGTTTATTTCCTACATTTTTGACATTTCCTTTTCAGTATAATTTTAGGAATCAATTTCTTGCATATTAACGTTGTTTTTTTTCAAAACTCAGGTACAGGCTCATTAATTATGTACAGTTCTTAAGCAACCTCGCTCATGAGAAGTGGCACAGCACAAAGACTAGGAATGTTCAAACATTTTCAAATCTGTCTGGAATCAAATGTTACCTCTGACACTTAGTTTTGCCATCATAGCAAGAACTCAACCTATTTTTGTCTCAGTTTTCTCATTAATTTTAAAATGGTGATTAATGATATACTTATAGGTTTTCATAAAGAGTAAATGAGTCAATATTTATAAATTGCTAATACAAATGAGCACAATTTAATTACATATGTAAGTGGATGGTCCATTTTGCTTTTCTCTGGCCAAAACTTCCTTTCTAAACTAGAAACCTATATATACAAACATTTTCTTATTATGTTAACTTAAATTTCTGAAAGATGGCTAAAATCTCAACATGGTACAACCAGAACTCATATTCATCCTCAAAAACTTATATCTTTCCAGGGTTTCCTATCCCAGAATATGACACTACAATCAGAAGACTAAGAAATATCCTGGACATTATCTTTCCCTCATCATACCATTCAAACCCATACACAATCCATCCCCACATGTACTGACTTTATTTATTTAGGCGCTTCTAGAATCTCTCTCTCTTTCCAATAAATTATATACCCACTAAGCTATTCTAACCTTTCTCTCAAAACTTCAGTATTGCAAAATCTCCCTATCTGAGCACTGTGCATATATTCTGTGCCATATTTTACATACTGCAACCAGAACAATCTTCTGAGTATGTCCGTCAGACTCAGCATATAATGCATCATTGGTTTATTATGATTCAGGACAAAACCCCAAATCCCTAACAATCTCTCCAAAACTGATTCCCCCCGCCCCCGGTCTTATTTCTATCAATCACTCCAACTTGGCTCTGCTCTTGCTTTCAATTAATTTTCAAATAACTCATGTTTCCTTTTGCAATATAGTGTAGGGGGGTCACCCGGAACAGGAGTTATGCCCACACCTTTAAGTCCTGAGTAAAGAGGCACTGAACTGGTATTGCACCTGTTGCAAAGCAAGTGGACTTTCCCTCCTCTTGGGTCAGAAAGGTGAAGCTCTGGGAGTGGCCCGTCACCTGATGGGGTTGTGTTAAACCATTATTACTCCCAAAGACCTGTTTGTTGTAACCCTACTCTTTGTCCTTTTTTGGATAGAATGTTCCATCGAACCTACCCTTGTGTGTCCCCTATTTAAGAATAAAGAATTCCAGTGGCTCTCTCTCTTTTCACAAACCCCTAACGTCTCAGAGCAATCCCAGGATTTTAAAAAGGTACTTCTGTGTGCTTACATGCTTTCTTGGCCATTTTCTAAAGTTACTGAAGTAGTTAGACTTTGTGAACCCAGCATAGGTCAACAGCTTGGATAGATGGCAATAATATAGTATCTTTCCATGTCCTTTTTCTACTTTAATTACTTAATTCTTACTCTACATTCAGAATTCATCTTATCATTTTCTTATTGAAGCCTCTCCTGCTCTAAAGGTGCCATAAAGTAATAATTCATGCATTCTTGTCAATAAATACCTTTCTTTATACTGTATATTATTTTGATAATTATACACTTTTAAGTAAAAATTTGATTCATGAAAACTTCATGAGGTCTTATCATAGTAAGCCCAGGGTTCAGCACGATTCTTGGTTGTTACAAAGCCATCAATGAATATGTGCTGAATACATAATTGGGTAACAGTAGTTACTAAATGAGAAACAACCAAAATAGTTCCAATAAATTATGTGAAAAAATAAAGCAACCAAGTTTAAATAACAATTAAGAGAAGCACAGAGCTAAAAATTTGCATCCAGTCATTATCCAGAGAACATTGTAAGATGACTAGTAAAAACCCACCTTTTATAAAACAATTATTACTCCCAAAGACCTATTGGAAAAGGCATACAGTAAGGCTCTGATGTATTTGGTGATCTTTAAGCTTTACAGCAGTGCCTGCAGTCTTTGCTTTATATGTTTCACGTTGAAGGGGTATTTTTCCTTATTGTTAATGATCATGGCTGAGACCATTATAATAAAAGAAAAGTTAATAACAACAAAAGCATATAAGTATGTTCAAGGGTTTGTTTGTTTATTTGATTTTGTGGAGCTGGGTATCAAACCCTGTGTATTATGCATACTAGATGCCAGGCAAGTGCTCGACCACTGAGCTACACCTTCAGCCTCATTTAATATAAGTGAAACGCAACGTGGGAGCCTTTAGAAACGAAGACCCAAAGAAATAGGAAAACTGTGTTTTTATGGAAAGATATGCAGTACTGACTGGAGGATAGGATTCAGTGATGATAAACAGGGGTGGGGGGGACTTAACAAGGCTATTTGTTCAGATTCTTCTTCTTTTTTTTTTTTTAAGAGAAAGTGAGAGTGAGAGAGAATTTTTAATATTTATTTTTTAGTTATCGGCGGACACGACATCTTTGTTTGTACGTGGTGCTGAGGATCGAACCCGGGCCGCACGCATGCCAGGCGAGTGCGCCACCGCTTGAGCCACATCCCCAGCCCCTTGTTCAGATTCTTCTTAATATCTCTGTTTTTGAGGATAAGTGCCACTGGAATGGGAGTTGTGAGGAGGTCTCCCAAACAGGAGATGGGCCTCAATTCAGGTTCTGACAGTCCTTGATGTTGTCACAAAAAGGAATTTGAGTTATGAGTCAGAGTGAGGCACAGATTTGATTTATTAAAGAAAGAAAGAAGCATACCCTGGGAAATAGTCTATAGGTACTGGGGAGGACTGAAGTAGTTACACTTTAGCTTATACATGTAAGATCAATAGTTTAGACACATGATGTAAGAGGGACCTTTGGTTTTCCTGTGTGTTGTTAACTGGGCACACTGACAATTAGTAGGGTGGGGTGTCATTTAATTATGTATTGAATATTACTAGAAGAGAGGGGCTATTTTCTTCTCTTTTTTTATATATGTTATGCTTTGTGAATATAGTACTTCGTGGTGTACTTCTGGATAAGGTCTAACAATTGAAATGAAAACCTGATAACTTTAAAGAAAGGTCAGAGGATCCTCTTATGGCCTTCGGGGTAGAAGGGCTGAATATGGTCAAAGAGAATTTCTGGCATTTTCTCAAATGTTGGGCCATTTAATTTGGGGATAGCACATCCTGAACACCATTATCCCACAAAAACAAATTTACTTACAAAACGTTAGGAGAAAAAAAATGGTAAAATTCCTACAACAGGCATACTGACTCTCCTTAGGAACATAGGATAGAATGGGATCATCCATTAAGATATTTTGCTCCAGAGATCAGTATGGTTTGCTGACACCTGTAGGACAATTGAAATCCTCTCTATCACTTTCTGCATATACAATAGGAACTTCAGGGAAGCAGACAGCAGGAGAGGGGGCCATCCTTTATCAGTCTCTGAGATGATAATGTTTCTCCCAGCATGTAGCTGATTAGGAGATGCTGAACAGGGGAAAATATGGTAAGTTGAGCCACTTTCTAACTCTCTCCTTAGTCAGCAGTTCCATCACTGACTTCATTAAATAGCTCTAATTAATGTTAAAAGTGCACAATAAGTAGACAGAGTAGATAGCAAGTCAAATTCATATAATATGAAAAATCTTTCCTCACCCACAAAGCCTTTCTTGTTAATCAATGAGTTTGAAAACTCCAGCACAGGGCCATTGATTAAAAACTTTCCAGAAATAGGTACATGTAACCTACTTTCAAGTATAATGTATTCTAGGTGGGTAAGAAAATGGTTAACTATCATAGATTTGGTTTATTTAATAAAAATTACTTGTAGCAGAAAGCAGACTCATGACATTTAGAATTGCATCAGTCTCAGAAGAACAATATTATGCTTTTGACTGTAGGCATGTGGAGAATATATTTAACACTGGAGTTACTTACTTGATCTTTTAAAGAGGAAAAGTAGATGACATCAGTGAATTAAAGACACCCTGCCCAGAAGACAAGAGAGTTTTAGCTTAAGTGAAATACAGTGGCAGCACATTTTCCTAGTCAGAGGATGTGCTAGTAGATAACTATCTTAAATATCCTAGTTCATATGATATTGATTCAAATAAAGCCTTTCAAATCATCTTGTTTTGTTCTCTATGCCTGTGTTCCAGAAGTAACCCTATTTTTTTCCATGAATATTCTTTATTGTTGAATCATTTTGCATCCATCTGAACTTTCTTTGTGTTCCAGAAATAATCCTCTTACAAAAAATCAATTTTCATAATCTCTCTTCTAAATAATTGCAATCATTCTGGGTAGCCATGCTGACTTGAAATTAAGATGTTACCTTTTGTAAATAGTCTCTCTAATCTTAGCTTCCAGAAAAAAAATGGTTTCTCCCAAATTCTTAACTGTGGTCTACCTCCAAAAGGGGACTTTCTGTCTTTTTGTTCACAAATTAAAGGATCTGATCCATTACTCCCTTATTGTGCCTCTACATTAAGCATCCTGGTGTAGGTATTGGTCCATATTATTTGAACCTGTATTTACACTTTTACAGGACCAAGAGGCAGTACTACCTTCTACTTCTGTGTGATCTTACATTTCAGTCATCCAAGTGAATGCTCTGCCACCATTCAGAATTCAAGAACAGACTTTGTCCCTTAATGAACAAGATAGAATTGGAACACATCTTTTCACAATCACTGACTGAGATTAATTTGACAAATACCCATTAGACCAGCCAACAGCTTGCTCGGTTACTCCTATTTGCTTTAATTTATTTAGCAAAAGACCCTGATCTATCAAGTTAAATGCCTTGATCATTCATCAGTTCACAGATAGTGAAGTGTCCCAGGCTATAGCCAGGTTATCAATCTGTGAAAGGTGAACGTTCAGTTAACTCATTTAACTGAGCAAGGTCTAAAGCTTGTAATATTTTAAGTTATTGGAGGCCATGGCTGAGCTATAATCTTTCTCTTGTCAAATATTACAAACTTATAAGCAGACATTTGTTTCTATGAACTAACTGAGCTCTAAACAAATGTATTTTCCCCTGCAGTTCATTCCTGACTAGGTATTTATTCAAGAGATCTTCATTCTATTATTATATTGGGTATGCTTTGGTTTGTGCACAGAAATTACATTGTTTTGACAGCTCTATTATTTTTACTTGTTGACTTGCAGCAATTTATCTTACAGTATATGAGGAATTTATTTTTTTAATTGGCTCTGCCTTTCTTTATGAATGTGTTTATGAGATTCTATGGCAGTACAACATTTTAATGTTTCAATGTTTTCCACCAATTTGGTAATTTTGTAAACAGCAGTGCTTCTGAAGGGCCTCTAAGCAGTTTAGAAAACAGGATTATAAAGAAAATGCTAGAGAATTTAGTTTCATTCTTAATATTTTCCAATGACAGTACCATTCTGGTTGCAGCCTTGACTATGTGTGAAAGAAGCAGTGATATTTGACCTGAACTGTAAAACTAAACTACAAATTCTGACCAGAAGGCATTTGAAATTTGTCTTTATGAATTGCATTAGAAACTGACAAAAGAGTTTATATTAAGGAAATAGCATATTATTAGTTTCCTATTGTTCATATTATCATTCTATATCATCATGTTATCAACTTGTACACTAGTACATCAAAAAACAAAGTTAAAATATCCAGATTTTTAACTTATCTCAGAATGCTTAACCAAGGAAATTGGAAATGAAGTAGCTTTTGATCATTAAATAAATTTTTTTCAGTTAAATAATTTCACAGGTAGGACTAGTTTTAGGTCCATTAGTTTTTATGACCCTAAAGCAGATATAGCTTATTCAGTAGAGCTTTTTTTGTAATCTGAATCATATAATAAGGATTTCTAAAATTTATTGCAATTATAAAACATGTATTGACTATAATTTTGTTTCACAATAGCTGAAAATAACCAAACAGCTTCTCTGGAGATCTTGATGCTATTTAGTAATACATAAAATTTCATTTAAAAAAGCCAACTACTTGTAACACAGGCAAATGCAACTTACTAGACTTGCGTATACATTTCCTCACTCAGCAAATATATAACAAGCACTTTTAAGTGGAAAATACTATAGTAGGAGTTATAGGAGATTCACAGAGGACTATAGTATCAATATAGATTTTCATTAAGTCTATTTATGTGTACATTAAATATAGAATATGAAACAGAAAATTGTAAGCATGTGTCACTTTGAAATAGTGTCAATAAGGCATTTTTCAAACCCTTTAGAGAGAGAATTTCCAGAAAGTAGGTGTAGAAAACAGATATTAAGAATAATGAGAAAAGCAACCCAGATGGAGTGACAGCTTAAATAAGTCCTAGCTGACCTCTAAAACAATGTAGATAGGTCTTCAGGTGATATTTCTAACCATGTGGCTACAAAATACCAGGAGGAGAAAATGTACCGATGCATTGCATAATGAGATATAAAGTATTTTTCTTCCTACCTGTAGATTAAAATCACCCCTCTTAACTATACCTCTGACAAATTCAATTGGTATCCAGTGATAGGATCTGAGGCATCTTTTTTAGTACTCTGCTCAGTTATTCAAATCTGCAATCAATACTGAGATACACTCATTATATTCATTTAGCAGAAAAACCAAATAACCATTAAGTGAAATAACTGCAGTTCCAAATATCCTTGTGGTATTTCTCTCACCACATGTTTTGTGACTGACAATAATCATACTTTTCTTTGGAAAGTCAACTTATGCTGTTAAACCACCTACTGTACTCTCCTTGTCTGTGGCTATACTTTATTATTCTATATTATATACTGTATATAGTACTATGTAATACTATATTTCCACTGACTTCACTGAAGACTTTAGCACCAAAATAATTGCTTTCCTCTCCATTCTTGATCCTACCACAATTAAAAATCAAATAAATAAATAAATAAATGCCAGGATTTATTAGCTTCTAAGGTTTTCATCTCCAGTCATCTTTTTCTTCATTTGGTCTCACAGTTACCCTTGAGCCTTACTATTATCACTTAATAAATTCAACAATTAGTTCAACAATCACAGCTTGTGGCAAAAACCTTCTGGTCTTCCTACATGCTTCCTCAAATCCACTGCAATAATTATTTAACTTCATCATTTCATATAATTCAATAAACTTTCTATTTTCACTCTACCCATTATCTCATTTCTATTTATACTACTCTTCATATCCAGTTAAGACTTTAAAGTATGTCATTACAATTACTAACAACAACAAAACATCCTCGGCTTCCTCTACCCTCTTTTCTTCTAAAAAAAAAAAACCGTTAACTTAGATTGAGCCAAATATTTGCCTTTTTTATGATTGTAATGCAAAAGGTACACGTCACTGGAGAAGATTCACATAACCAATGATACTAGAATTGTTACATTTCATGCTTTCAAACTTCACCTAGATTTTCAGTGTTATCAAGTTTTTCACCCAATCTCTGTAGTAAATTTTTTCTCACATTCTCTGTAACAATTATTTCATAAAATCAACATTATTCTTAAAATTTAGGCTTCCCTGATTCCCTGTCCATCTCAGTGAATAATTCCACCTCATATTTCAAAGTAACTTGTGCACTGGCTTCTATCCCCTCTCCCCATATCATTCTTCCCCCTGTCCTGGAATTTTCATTAGTATCAATACAATGAGTCCATTTCTCCCCTCCTTTTACCTTTTCTTTCAAAGTTAAACTCTTCAGACCATTGCCGTCACTTCCTTCAAGTTCCATGCTCTCTTGAGCCGAAGCCATTCAATTTTCATTAATTACTTTCACTTTATTAATCCAAGAACCAGTTAGTTCTTAGATGACATCTTACTTTACCTGTCATAAACACTTGACGTGGTTCAAATCTTCCTTCTTAAAACACTCTTTCTTGGGGGGGAGGGGAGGGTTCAAGGACACTCCACCAAGTAGACCTCCTTCCTTTTTTGAAATCACTTCTACTTTTCAATCACTTTTGTTGGTTGTTCATTTCCCTGAACTGGACAACTTGAAGTGCCCTAATTTCAGTTCTTGAACTTTTTTTTTTCTATGTACACACATTTTCTCAGTAATCTTGTGACTATAAATGCTACCCACATGGTATCTTATAAAATTTATATTTTTCAGCCTGGAAATCTCTTCTAAACTTGGGACTAACATATGAAGCTGGTCACTCCATATTTCTACCTAAACATTGAATAGAAGTTTCATCTTTGACAAGTGAGTGGATAGGCTCACATTCTCTTTCTAGATGCACCCAGAAATCCTTCATCTCAATAATAAAATATCCATCTTGGTGTTCAGTCTTTGAATGTAAAAGTCATCCTTGGCTCTTATTTATTTAGTTCCCATAGACTTTACCTTCAAAACATTTCCAGAATCTCATTACATACCTATCCAGAATCATGGAATCATATTTTTTTATTTAATCTACTACTGTCATCCTGGATCAAATTTGGATTATTTTAATTCCTTAAATACATTAGTACAGCTTAAAAAAAAAAAGAAAGAAAAAATTTCCCAAAGTGGCTTTTTGATTCCATCTGGCCCCCTTCAATCTATTTTCAATATAGCCAGAGGGCTTCCGTTAAATATAATTAAAAGCATGTTGTCCCTTGGCTCACATGATTCCAATGCCTTCCTGTGCATGCTGGAGTGGCAGAGGTCTTCTGTTTCAGTGGTGAAGTCTCTAGGCATATTTCACATTAGAGACTTCATATCTCCCTTGGCCCATCTCCCAGATATCTGTACTGCTCTTGATCTCCTTTAGAGTTCACATTCCCTGTGAGACCTCTTCTGCTCATTCTATTTTAAGAAGTTACCTTTCCAGAATTCTCTACTCCCACTTCTGACTTTATTTCTCACAGTAGACCTTATCATCTAAAACACTATACATTTTCATTTTTACTTGCGGTGCTGTCGATCTCCAACCTTAATGAAATACAAGGTCTATAACTGAATAGAATTTATCTAGTTCATTATATATGTATTATTATAGTTCCACTATTTAACATGGTAACAGAATACATGGATAAAAATAACTCATCATATTATTTTCTGTCTTTGATCTGAGACATGTATTTTCATCTGGTCCTATTCTTTTTGTCTTCCCTGTTTGTACAAAGAGGAGCTACCCCATGCCTCCTTATATCCTTTGGACGCATCTCACTGTCCTTCTGAGGGATTTATTTTATTGTTATTTCCATTTTGCCTATTTTGAACTTATTTCCAGGATACCCTCTATTTTTGTCTCAAATTTTTTATAAGTCCATATTGCTCTTCAGCTACTTTCCTTGTTCTCCACTCTCCCTAACCAACATTGTTTTTTAAATAGCCAATTGTGAAATCATCAATTTTCCTATTCTCATCCACTCTTCAAGCATTTTCATTTTTAATCCTTCCCCCCAATCCCTCTATAACCTTTATGGCTGTCACAAAAGAGCTCCAGTGTCCAACTTCTAGTAATAGTAATAGTAACCTCGACATCTATAGAGGTCTTATTTTTTACTCACTCTGTTCTATGCATTAAGGTTATTTGGAACACAAAAATTAAAAATATTAATTTCTTTCAGTTCTGTCAATGAATGATCCTGTGGGAAGAGCCTTATGGTTGTCACTATTCCTCAATAAGAAACTGCAGAATAAAAGGATTAATACATTACTTGATCAACTAAGTGAGAAATTCAGAATTTGTATCCAAATAATTTAAGTTCAATGCACCCCGTTCAAAACTATGCTCTAAATCTCCTATCATTTTATTTGTTATGTTTTATTTCTGAGAGCTTTTCAGTATACCTTGCTGACTTTTCCAGCACTTCCTGACCTGTAATTTGAATTTCCTAGAAAGTCAATCTTGGGCCCTCTTCTTTTCATCATCTCTATGCATTTCACAAGGGAAGCTTTATCTCTGATGACTTGAGTTACTATCAATTTTCCAACTCCTTCAAGTAAATGTTTAGCTCAGAAATCTTTTCTAAAATACCATGACAACTCAGTTAACTCTCTCATGGAGATCTTAAATATATTTTCAAAATTTAAATCATGACCCTGTCCACTGTTCAAATCAGTTTTATTCCAGCGTTCCCCAAATCAATTACTATCACTTCCATCCTTTCAAATTCTCGTGAATTTGAATTTCTTCCTTGACGTTAACTACCTTACTTCTCTCATTCAAACTGTTTCCTAGTCCTCTTAGTTCTAATACAAAACATATTGAGTCATTCCATTCTCTTCATTTTTACTGCCATACGTAATTCTAGTCATCCTCTTTCCAGTAAAATGCAGTATCCTCTTATCTATCATTTCTATTTACCATGTTACCACCCTCCAATATACTCTTTACACCAAAGGCATTCTTTTAGTTAACTTTTTATAGTTCTCCATATTCTTTAGCATGAAGATTTTAAAAATTCTGTTAGACTTAAAAGTTTTGCATATCTGCTCCCTTGCTACTTTTCTAAACTCATCTAGTTTTATTCATCTGTTCATTCACTATATTGCAAGTATACTGGTTTGTTTGTAGTTCAACAAATATTCTAAAGCTCTATTACTACTAAAGCATTTCTCCAGGATAAACTGAATAACTCTCTTAAACATAGAGCTTTAGTCCCCAGGATCCTTCTTTGGCAGAAAGGTTAGTCCTGAGTCATTATGAAAAATAATTGGTTCAGTAATTTGATAGAGGCAAACAAGAAAAAGCCTCATAATTTTGCTTTATGAGGAAATAAACTGTTTGCTATAAGCATGCAACTATATAGTAATGGAGAATGTTCAAACAGTATAGAACAAATTTTGGTAAATTTAATTAAAGATTAGCTGTGATTTTGTGCATCTGTGAAGAAAATAATGATAACATATGTTTAATTTATTAAATACAGTTTTTGTTATATCCCTGTATGTCATTTAATTTAATCGCTTGCTAAAATTAAGAATAAAAGTAACTTGGTTCTATACAAGTTCCTTTAATTGATAAATATTCATTTAGCATCATTATATAAGGAAAATACAATTCAATGGTTCCATGATTTGTTAAATTTAATTACATGCATTAGTGATGTAATTGTATGTAGAATAACTTCTGATTTTAAAAGGTTATAAAAATTCTGGTATTAAGGGAGTATATAATATAACCCATTAACAGTCATTTTCTTTTTTTCATTTTTTTGTTGTTGATGAAAACAATACCTTTGTTTTATTTATTGAATTTTATGTGGTGCTGAGGATTGAACCCATTGCCTACATGTGCTAGGCCAGTGCTCTGCCACTGAGCTACAACTCCATCCCAACAGTCATGTCCTTAATAAATGAGATAAAGCTATCAGACATGGAAGAGAAGAACCAATACTGTAAAATCATGAATTCATTTTAAGAATCTAATTAGTTTGTCAGTGTTTCAAAAGTAATCGTCAAATTTCTTTCACAAATGTTTTTCTGGTACATATACTGTAAACTGTGAAGAATAAACATACACTAAATGGCAGTGTGATTTCCACAGGCCATAGTCTACATGTTTGTGTTCACCCCCCACCCCTCATCAAATTCATATGCTGAAATGTTATCACCAGTGTGATGCTATTGGAAGGTGGGGCCTTAAGAAGACAACTGGTACTGTAAGTGGAGCTTTAGGAGTGAAGTAGTGCCCTTAGAAAAGAGCCCAAGAGAGCTGCACTGCCCCTTCTACCATGTGAGGAAACAGCTAGACAATACCATCCTCAGCACAGACAGTAAAATGCACCAGGCACCAGATGTTGTGGTGCCTGGACCTTGGGTTTAAGGTTTCCAGGACTGTGAGAAATAAGTCTCTATTAATTAATAGCTATTCAATCTATGGTATCATGCTATAGCAGCCTAAGACAATATTCTACAACAAGGTATGAGCAAGATAAATTCTTCTAAGAGAGAATTTAAAAAAAAAAATTTTATGGTAATGAATATAACAGCTTGAGAAAATGTCTAAATCCCAAGTTTTTATTAATAAAAATGCATTGTAAATAATAAGTAATAAGCAAATGTCACAAAGAGCGTATCCCATGGTTCAGGATGGAAACTAGCACATGTATAAAGGGTGGTTAAAAAAAAAAAAAGAACCAATAATGTGGTTCTTTTAGTATTACCAACAATTTGGTAATACTTCCTGGCCTTTTCTTTCACCACTCAGTATCCAGGATATACAATGGACAGATGGAAAAATGGCATTTTTATGTAAGAAGTTTATCAGACATCTATGTAAGATTACTGAATTTAAAACATATAGAGAGCTCAACACTTTAAAATAGATGAACAAATAATTTAATAAATCAAAATATTTACTAACAATGAATTATACCTGATATGTGAGATGTGGCATCCATACAATAATCTTTCCAAAAGCGTGTCTTGAAAAACAAAAGCAGTGTAAAGAGGAAAAGGCCTCAGACACTTAGTATACAGAGGTTTGGAAAAACATAGCAAAAAAAAAAAAAAAAAGAATAAAATGAAAGTGGAAGCCCTATGACTACTAAAAAGAATGAACCCCTCCTGTAAATAAAATTAATAATAATACTATTAACAATAAAAGACACAAAGATGCTTCTACTTTAGAAGAGAAAGATGAAGCGAATTTCATAAAGATTGAGGTAACTTTCAGGTTTTGAAGCATTTGTTTCTAACAGTGGGTCGTATATTCATTGATTTCTTCTCTCATTTCTTCATTCAATATACATTTATTGAGTACTACCCAGTGCCAGATATTGCTCAGTGATAAGGTCACAGAAGGGGAAAACAAAATACGTACCTTCAAGGGCTCATACACTAGAATATAATAGAGTCCCAGAAGGGAAACACATAATTTCTTAAAAATTGCAGTAGATATTTAAAATATTAGAGTCACTCCAGTATTAACAGAGAAAATAACTTTAGGGATTCAGAAGTTTGGTAACTGTTATTAAAGCTAACTGAAAGAGGCCTCTTAATGCCAAGATAAATAGTAGATATTAATAGATATGGAATCATAATTATTGATGATTTTCCTACTGGACTTAAACAGAAAGTGAGGATTAGAGTCAGTAGGGCATTTCATTAATTACCAAGCTATTTAATAAATTACTAAAAATTTAGCAGCTTTAAAAGTAAACCATAATCATTTCACAATTCTCAGGGTCAAGAATGTCAAAAAAAGTCTCATCCCACTGCAGATTCAGCTCAAAGTTCATCAAATTCAATAGTAAATGAGTCTTCTCAGATAAAATTTCATAATTATAGCACTTTTATAGAGTTCCTTTTAACCTGTACCACTGCAAAATAAAGATGCCAGTTAGCTGATTCTAAACACCCAACATATAGTGGTGGAGTCAGCATACATGACTACTATAAACATCATGTAAGGATCACACATACACACACACACACACACACACACACACACACACACACAAAAGAAAATCACTGATTCATATAATTCTTAAATTTAACAATGTAAATGATGGAAGTCTCCTGATCAGATCTGAAGACCATGAAATAGTTCTTCATGACTCACTATTTCTCTTTCTTCATTTTACAATAAATAACCTTCTTTTTTCAGTTAAGATAGCACAGGTTTGCAAATCAGTAGTTGTCTCAGCCTGTGTCCTGCTAATAGAAATTTTGACTCCACCTGCTTTCATTCATTCTGTACTGTTTCTCCTCAACCCAAGGAAACTACCTTCTAACATAATTTTCTCAAATGCTTTTTGAACTTCTATGAATATCAGAAAGGCCCATTACACAAAAGCCATACGCATACATCTCTTCATGAGATGCCTTTTATTTCTTATAATCCATATTGTTTGAGCCAGACTGTGAGTCAGGGATTTGGCTTCATTTCTGGAGAAAACTTTCCAGAATTACTCTGGATTTTAATGTTTCTAAGAGGACATTTCAAAATTTTAGCACCTTTGCCATCTAGGAAATTTGAGGATGTTCAAAACTATAAAAGCTTATTTTCCTTCTAATAGTACTTTCTCAATGTATCTCTCCCCTCTTGAATTTTATAAACAGCAAGGGGGAAAAAAGGTTCACCATCAACACTTTGTTTGTAAATATCCTACACTAAATCAACAACTTCATTAGTTAGATTTTCTTCTGTTCATATTACTATAGACAACCATGGTGCTTACCTTTCTGCACTGCAAAAAAAGGATCCTCCTTTTTTCCAGTTTCTAGTGACATGTTCCTCACTTTCCTTTGAGTCTTCATGAGCAGCATTCTCAAAGTCCATATTTCTACAAATGGTTTGTGCAGTGCATTTTAGGGTTTCTCTAATATGCCTTTTAAAATTTTTTAAGTTTTCACTCATTGCCCAGATCCAAAGGTATGCTTACATTTTTCAGGATTTGTTAAGGTAGCTTCCTACTTTTGGATACAAAAATCTGCATGATTTACCTATTATGTATTCCAAAACTTAGAGTCTTAAAATGACATTTTAAAAAAAAATTTCACAGAATAAGAAATCTTGTCATGACCTAGTTGAATGCATCTTTCATGAAACTGAAACAAAGTCTCACAAAAATACAATTAGGGTAGCTGTCAAAACTACAGTCATCTCAAGTCCAAATCAGGAAATTTCCACTTCTAAGCTCACTCATGTAACTGTTACTAGGCTTCAGGTGTTTGTGACCTTTGCCCAAAGACATTAGTTCCTTGCCAGCTGGGCATCTTCCTAAGGCAACTGACAACATTACTGATGAATGACCTCAAATAAGGAGGATGAAAGTAGCAGCTCATGAGAGATCACTCAAGATAAAAGCCATAGTCTTTATATGATGTAATCCCAGAAGTATCATCTCATTATATCTGCCATGTATTTTTTCTTTGTGTGTGTGTTTTTTTGTTGTTTTTTTTTTTTTGTTGTTGTTGTTGTTTTTTGTCAGAAGTGATTCAGGGGAGGTGGTTGCACAGGATATGGATAACTGGATATGAAAATCTTTGGAAGCCATTATAGAGACAGGGTACCATGGAAGGAAACCAAAAGTTGGCTTAACTCTGCATTCTAGAAAATAATAAAAACAAGCTAAACATCCAGTACACTTGTATAGTAGGCACTACAATAACTTCTCATAGATGTCCATATCCTAATCCACAGGAACCTAAAATTATCTTATATCATATGGCAAAGGGGAATTATGACTGCAGATAGAATTAAGTTTGTTCATTCACTGACTTAAAATGGGGAAATTACTCTGTGTGATCCAGGTGGGTCCAATGTAATCACAAGGGTTCTTTAACAAGGAAAATAGGGAGTCAAAGAAAGAGATGTGACTGTGTAATCCAGGTTTGAGAGATGTCCTCTGGCTGGCTTTGAAGGCCAGAAATGTAGATGGCCTTTGTAAAACTGGAAAAGGCAACAGAGTGGATTCTCCCTAGAATCTCCAGAGGGGAAGGCGACCTTACAAAACTGTGATATTCTGTTTTTCTTAATATTTATTTTTTAGTTGTAGTTGGATACAATATCTTTAATTAATTTATTTATTTGAAGGTTGTGCTGAAGATTGAACCCAGGGTCTTGCGCCTGCTAGGTGAGCACTCTACCTCTGAGCCACAAACCCAGCCCAGCAAAACTGTGATTTTTCACATAGTGAAGATTATGTTGAACTTTTAACCTGTAGAATTATAAGGTACTAATTTGTGGTATGTAAAGCCACCAAATTTGTGGTAATTTGTTATCATAACCATAGAAAACTAATACATCCTATATATAAGGTGTACTTAATTTGGAGGAAAAAAATTCAAAAACCAATAGACTTCGAATTGGCTTGTGCATCTAAAAGATGAATAATAAAGTGACTGTGTTTAATAATGAAACTAAAAAAATACTAAGAGACCAGAGAATTGTTTTAAAATATTTCATCAAATCATATTTCACACGACTATGAGACAGATGCATTTGTATATATACTCAAACATTATATATATATATATATATATATATATATATATATATATAAAGATTATAAATATATATTTGACCCTACCATGTTTCTGTATACTATGTACACATATTTGTATAATATGCAAAACACACACATGCAAGAACTAACTGGATTCTGTTGAAAAACAGCCTTGTATTTAGGAGTGAATATCTACTTTTGACAAAACAGAAATGTTGGAAAAGGCTACCTCAACATTGTTTAGTGTGAAAATTAGATCAAAGCTTTTTCCAAAAGATTTTCAAGTTTTTTCCCATATTTTCTGTAATCGAGAGCTTTTGCCTAATATTGAAGTGTTTTCTGAGCAGTTTTCAGAGCAGCTGTAATCTTTCAAAATAATCACGACTCTCTCTCCTTTCCAAAATTGCTTCTTCCTACTCTGTTTCCTATTTCAGATTATGGTGAGTCTATCCACCCATGCATATAAGCTTGAAAACAGAGACTCCTAACCTTTTTCCTCTTCCTATATTTCATATCTTATTTATCACTAAGCATTATTTATTTTTCTAAGAACATAAACCATGGTTTCATGCTCAAATTTACATTTTCCACTCCTTATTTATTCCTGATTATAATTCCAATGCATACTACCACTTTCCTGAACTATAAACTCTTTACTCATTTACTGATCCATATTTCTCCTCAGTGCTTCTTTTGCTTCCCCCTATCCCCCTTATTCACACTACAGTAGAAGTTCTCTCTGTAAAAGAAAAATCCGATCCAACTTTGGTCCTTTTTAAATTTTTCACTTTTTTAAATTATCTGAAGCAATTTGAGGCTTTGTAGAACAAATTAAAATAAATTTTATGTGTAAAACATGTAGTAAGTAAGGAAAAAGTACAGTAGTCTTAACACATTATTTTGTTACGTAAAATGCAAAGATTTCCATTCATGATGAGCATCATATTTAAAGAAAGTAATTGCAAAACTGAAATGCAGGAAGAACAAAATTTCAGAATATGGAATACTCTCCATGAAAGAACATGATAAACTTTCACAGATATGTTTGAAGACAGACAAAAAAAAATTAAGAACAAAGACAAAAAGAAGGAAAGAGCCATGGGTGCTGGTTCAGCCTGTAATCCCAGCAGCTCAGAAAGCTGAAGCAGGAGGATCACAAAAGCCAGCCTCAGCAAAATAGAGACACTAAGCCAGTCAGTGAGACAGTTCTCAAAATAGGGTTGGGGGAGTGGTTCAGTGGTCCACTGAATGAACTCAGTGCCCCTGAGTTCAATCCTCATTACCAAGAAACTAAAAAGAAGGAAGAGGTTAAAAAAAAAAAAAAAAGAAGAACACATAAATTTTAAATGTTTGCAAGTTGAAAAAGATATATTTGACTCAAAAAGTTATCAAAGAACAGTATAGATTTGTATTGAAACCTCTCATTGAGGTGACGTGTTTGTGTGATTGGGGGATGCTGTGTTTGCCCATGTGAGGGATTAGCATGGAAATAAACTGTGTGCACCTTAAGAAAACTTCTCAAAGTTCCTTTTTCCTAAAGTGACAGGTCTCACTATAAACAAGTCTCTATAGTCTCTTACTCTCCTCCTTTTACTTTACTCTAAACAAACAGTATATCTCAATAGTTTGGCCATATAAATCTAGAATTTTTATTTTTCTACTGTCACCTCTTTTGTGATGAATAAATTTTTTTTTAAAAATGGAAAAATCCACAGTTATTGAAGTTTGCAGAGAAGTAAGAGATGATGAGACAGAAATCTAAATATGGACAGTTTTGCTCATTACAATGTGTTTTATTGGCAAAATTTGTTAGTTTTAGAAATAATATTCAGAAGCCCTGATGGAACTTGAATGTCTGATGTGCCCTGTTGCTGTTGTGGCAGTGTCAGAAATCTCAGGCCAAATATTATCTGGGGCTGTACAGTGCTGGGGTCTGAGTCATTATATGAAGCAATGTGGAATTTAAGTGAAAGTGATCAGTATCACGAGTTTCGATCAGCAGCAAGGGGCTCTCTCCCATTTCTCTCTGTTTGGAAGGAGGGGTGAGAGTGCACCTAGGATAGGTACATCTTTGAGGCTAAATCTGCATTTGAACTTCTGTTTCATCACTTATGTTTATTTAAGGATCAAAAACCTTGGCACAGCCCTTTGATGAACTGGCATTTTAGAGAAAATGTGCTGTGACAACTACAAATCTTGGGAAGAAGAGTCACAATCACTGGAATGGAATTCACAGTCTTTTCTAATTCTAGTAACTTCTTCACCCATTTCCACTAAATTCACAGTATTTCAGAAACAGTCTTTAGCACCATTACACACTAGGCTTTTTATGGGTGCTTGACTTCTGTATTGTGTTTCCTTTACACTTGAAAAGCCCTTGATGCTCATCCACGCTGTACAGTTACCTTAAATATATACCTGTCCACATTGTAATTTAATTACATACAACTACTTCTGCTTTGCCTCCTCCCTATACTGTGAGTTCCTTTTCTGCTATGCTTCCCTAGAAAAACACTTCACAATTCTAATATAAATGATCATTGTAGAGTATCTCAAAATTTCTTTTGCCTACATCTTTATTTGAAGACTGCTTAGTAGGTTTAGCCTGGCAACATCTTATAATATGGTGCTGCCAAGCCTGGGTCTAAAACTGGCTGCTGATGGCAATGTTAATGATTCCTGGCTAGCTCCTCACCTAGGAAACTGTAATAAAAAATAGTGAGTGAAGAGCCTCTTTCTCAGTATACATATTGGCATACACCTATTTCATTTTTATTTCCAATCACCCAATTAATTAAATAGCAAAGGCATGAACTTTTATTTCTATTTAGTTCTGTGAAACAGTATATCTCAAGATTGATTTTCTTCTGTTGCTTAAAACCAGCATTGACTTATTCCATCTCAGAATCAACATAAACTATTTGGGTTTTATCATTGTGATTGTCAGAAAAAGAATAAAAACAGCCTCTCAAAAGATGGCTACATCACATCTTAGATCTATGAATTTTACCTTATTTAGAAAGGGTTTTTACAAATGTGATAGTCACAAGATGAGATAATTTTCAATTTTCAGGTAGACCCAAAATCCAATGATAAGTGTCTTTGTAAGAGAAAGTCCAAGAGACAGTTATGAAAAAAAGAGGCCATACAGAAGACAAGGAAATATGAAAACAGAGACAAGATTGGATGCAATGAGAAGAACATTCAACAGCCACAGAAGCCAAAAAATGTAAAGAATGGATCTTCCCCCAGAGCCTATAAAGGAAGCATACCTCTAGTAACCCCTTGATTTTGAACTTCTCTAGAACTGTGAAGGAATAATATATTTCAGTTGTTTTAAGATGCTAAGTGTGTGGTCATTTGTCATAGCAGCTGAAGGAAACTAATACGTTATGAAAGTGCAACTTTCTCTGTTTACACACGTACATTTCCAGTACCCCATCCTTGTTTGTGTTTCTGCATACGGCTAATCACATTCTAAAATGCCATATATTTGACTTGTTTATCCTATTCTATTTTGCAATAAAAAACTAGATCAGCATTTTCAGTAAGGAGATTATTTACACAAGTAACAATAAAGACAAACATACCAAATGGCATATTATACTTCCTGAATAATAAAAAGAAAAGGATAATTATTATATTTAATTGGCTCAGATGTAAAAGTGAAACACTGAATTTTTATTACTAGCTCCTAATCTTACCAAAATTGTATCTTTTTAAAAGTATGGCTAAGGTTAGTAAAGAAAAAAAATTAAGTGAAATAAAAGATAGGTTATTCATTTGTCAGGGAAAGAGTAATGTCAGAGAGAAGGATCAAACTGTGGTACTTAGAATCTATAAGGGATTCAACTTGTCATAGTCAAATTGGATGTCTCATATAATGGAAAGGAACATAAGCTTGATGACTCCAACCAAAAATGACCCACATAGACTGCTCTAAGTGAGAACAGAAAGCACAAAACACATCAGGCAATCTATTATACACTGATAAGAACACCACAGCTTGGCAGGAATTTTATTGACTTATCATAGAAATATATTCCATTTCTGTAAGTCATCCAATTAAATAAAATGATATATTTGAGACACAAAATAAAGATATTTAAAAGAATATTTGCAATAGTGAAGACTTATTCACCTGTATGAAAACCCTAGTGCATTTTGAGAAACCCATTTATGTTCATTGATAGAGATATATTAAAAAACATTCCTATTCAACAAGAAAAAATTTGTTTGGCACTGGAATAAAAAGGAGAGCTTACAATATAGTAGCAATGGACATATACTGGAGAAAATATAAATAATCATAAATAATAATGTGGTCTTTTAAATAAAGTATAACTGGTCATTTAAATGAAACTCTCGCAGCACACATATGCGCACACCTAAAGTTAAAAAATATCTCAAAACATTATGCTGTAAAATGCTTCTGTGTGGAAGAAAAACAATTAGTTTAATATTTAGACTTTAGATGATAAATTATAATGTATCATGCAACATAATTATAATACATGCAACATAAATATAATACATGAAAAATAATTTAAGATAAATCTTTCTTCAAAGATAAGAGAGTAAATGTATCTATTTACTTCATCCATTAACTCTAGAAACTTTTGAAAATGCATTTAGGCAGGAGTGTGAGGGGTATGTGGGGTGTATGTGTGTGTGTGTGTGTGTGTGTGTGTGTATACATATATATGTACACACAGTTCATACATACATGCATATATATATACAAATATAAATCAAACATACCACATGCAAACAAACACACGTGTACAATTTCAGTCCTCTAGAAAATACTAAGATCATACTATAATAATTTCAATATAGTTTTACTGTTAAGGTTTTAAATCTAGGAAGGATTATTATAAAATAATATCATTCACTAATTTTGAAGAACCATAAGTGCAAATGAAAGCATTGGTAAACTTCAAATTAGAATGTTAAGCTCAATTTCATTTTTATTTTTTATTATTAAAGAAATGAAGTTTATATTCCAAGCCATCAGCCTATTTTTAGATTTTTATAATCAAAACTAATACATTGATAATACATTTACCTTTACAAAACAAGAGTAGTGCTACATATTCTACAATTTCAGATACTTGATTTCATGAATATGTATGACTTATCAAAACTTTAAACTGTACACTTTAAGGTGTTTACCTGATCTCTACAAGAACTGGTAATGAAAGGATATGGAATAATACTGATTTTTTAAAAAGACATTTTAACTATAATAACATGGAAACATTCCTGCGAATAAAACCATGTAGATGTTATAAATGACAAAATACCCAACACCTAGTAATTGGGTAGTCACCTCAAAGTTTCATTAACATAATAGGTTTTGTTTAGTTGGCTGTGATTAAACATGAAAATGCAATATTTTCTTTGCTTTTTAACAGCTGATTCTTAGCCCTTGTTTATGGTCTAAGAAGTCTTGAGTTTAATTATACAACACAAATATCTTCAGCTGGGCTTCTCTTCTAGGTTTAAAATTTATATAACTACCATATATTTTAACTTATATACACATTGTGTTTCAAAGTCTAGATAAATTATAACCCAAATATCACCTACAGCTCAAACCTATAGTTCATTCAAGAGTTCTTCACCAATAAATACTCATGTGTCACATACTATATGCTAGTTATTGTTCTAGGACTTGTGATACATCAGTGAACATAACAGATAAAAATCCCCACTTCCAAAGACGTACTCTCTAGAGATCTATCCACTGCCCCAAGCATCTGAGTATCAACCTTGACTCCACTTTCCTCTCACCTTGTCATAAGTGTTTTGTGCTACTTTAAAATAGTACCTTAGATCAGGAAATTTGTGAAAAACATAAATGAATTGCTCATAGTTCTGAAGGCTAGAAAGTGCAAGACCAAGGTACAAGCAGATTCAACGTCCGTTGTGTGCTCACTTTCTGCTTCAAAGATTACATCTTCTAGGGGTTGGGTTTGTGGCTTAGAGGTAGAGTGCTCACCTCCAATGTGTGAGGCACTGGGTTTGATTCTCAACACCACATAAAAATGAACAAATAAAAGTAAATTTTATAAAAGGCTGCAATTTCTAGACGTGTCTTCACATGATGACAGAGTAAACAAGTTTCTCAGGCTGTTTTTCCCTTCATAAGGGCAGAAACTTCAGCATCTAATCATCCCTCCATGCCCACCACCTCTTAGTACCATCACTGTGGGGGCCAGTATACAACATATGAATTTGAATACATATCACAATGCATCCTAAAACCTAACCAATAATAAAATATTTTCTATGCCTCCATTGAAAGAATTCCCTAAAATTTATTCAATATTCTGCATTTCCATAGCTACTACCCAAGTCTAAACTACAAGACTTTCTTCCCCCAATTATCACTCTCTCTCTCTCTCTTAACTCTTTATTCTGCCAACTGTCATTCTTTTAATTCACCCTGTGCATATCAGTAGTGAATTTTATAACATTAAACATGTCACTCACCTGCATAAAATTCTTCAGTGTAGTGAGAATTCCATTTTTTTCTGAAGAAGGAAGAACTAGTTCATTGATCCTACAGAAAAAATAATTAATGGATTAATAATCCATTAAGAAGAAAAAAAATAATGGATTAATAATCCATAGTTCAATGCAGACTATTAAAGAGTGGCAAATACAAAGAAACCTTGAATAACTGAATGCAGACAGAAATGTCTTTCATCCATGAGCAGAGAACTACAGTAGTTTTCATACCAAAGATAAGCATCTGATCTTGATGCCAAGGTGTACTAAGACAAACCAAGTTTTGTCAGTAGCAGTGGTAGGTAGGCAGATTGAAAAGTGGAAAATCTCAATGGAAAAAATAATAATTGTTAAAGTCATTGTTCCTTCCATTCCCAGAAACTCAGAAGTGTGCTGAGAAAAGGACTCTGGAGGAGAGAAAGGAAAATTTAAAAAGTATGTATAATCCCAAGCATAATGTGATGCTTGGATTGCAGGAAACTGCTTAAGTTAAAAGTACTGATAAACTCTACTTCCTAAAAATAAGGCCCAGCTATCCTCCCAGTTCAAATCCTGGCATCAAAATAGCACCACAGCAGTGACAATGAAAAGACTGGTTACTGAATGTTGAGGGATGAACTCCATCTAATTAAGGTTGTATCCTAGTCTCAACATTCAGAGTAAAAAAAAAAAAAAATTAAAGAGATTTGAGGTATAAAAGAAATAGAAAATTTACTTATAGATTACAAAATTTCAATATAAATTATTTCATAAGTGAGCAATTTATTGGTCACAACAAAGACACATCATTATAAGTATGTTTAAGAAAATATATATATATGTATATATATTTTAATATATATATATTTTATATATATATATATATATATATTTTTTTTTTTTTTTTTTTTTTTTTTTTTTTTTTGCAGGGGGTGGGGAGGAGACAGAGTAGAAGAGGTTACTTTCCAAGCTGTTCATGGCATGAGACCAGGAAAGTAAACAAACTGTTTCTCTTTGTGGTAGGTGAAAAGAAAAACCTTACTTGGATTTAATACTGGACTCTCAGAACAGCCTAGTGGATTTACACAGTTGGATAGAATCACATTTAAAAAAATTTTAAAAAGGAAGAAACCACTGCCAGCAGCAGCAGCAACTGATGCAGATCAAATCAAAGGCAGAGACTAAGAAAACCCACATTTCAGATGGCAATGTGGCATGGCTTGAGAAGAAGAAATCAATAATCAAGGACATTGTTGAACTAATCCAGTGGGTGAGCTACAGTAAATTCTCATGTAGGAAAAAATGCTGCATGTCTCTCAGTAGCCTGCTGAAAACCAAAATAGCTGCCATTATTTCCTGCATCTCTAAGGTAGATGGCAGATGTAGTTTTGAACCCTGGCACCCAGACCTGTCTAATTCAGCTGGGTCAGAAAACCTGACCTGACAGAAATCTGCCATGGGACACAGAGTGTGACTAGAAAACCAGGTGGAATTCAGGCATGGAGAATGTTGCAACTAGGGGAATTTGAGATACTCATACCCAAGAGATTCCCTATGCTTCTCACCCTTTGAGTTTCACCATTCACAGGACCAGCTGTGGAGAACCAGGAACTTGATGAGGCAGCTGGAAGTGAATGTGCACTTCGGCACTGAGACCAGGAGGCTAAGACACAGGAGCTGCAAGTGGCAGAGGGGGTGAAGAACTGGCTACTCTGCCTCTAGAGTGGAGCCTAAGAGAGGCTCCAGGGGTTTAGACTTCCAGTACAGATTGGAAGCAGCCACGCTCCGGAGGTATGCTGATTTAAAAGCTTCAGACCAAACGTTATTCAACAAACCCCTCCTCTAGGAGCTCTGACTCTATAGCATACCCTTGCTGTGAATGGTTTATGGACATTTGTACATATACATATTTGTTTCACTCCTCATTTCTAGTGTTTCTTGAAGGTAATCATTTTCTTGACTGTGTCTTTGGAGGACTAGAGCTTTTGACTATGATACTTTGGTTTTGTTTTCATTTTTTGTTTCATATTGTTTTTCTATTGTCTATTTCTCTCGATTCTCTTACTCTCTTTCTCTTACTAACAGCCAAATTTTCATTATTCTTTTTTTAAACCTTTCCTAGCACTTTCTCCCAACCTCTTCTCCTCCTCCTTCAATTATTACATCCTTCATCTCTTCTTCATTCTCCCTCATAACCATTTGAAACAGCAAACTCTTTGCAAACACACTGTTTCTTCTGCTGGCAATTGCTTACCATACCAATTCTGTTTATAGTGCCAATTAACATAGTAGATGTCAAAATAGGAACAAAGTATTTAGTTTAATTCTGCATATTATTAGCATTGCTTTTTGTTATTATATCTATCCCTATCCCCCTAAACTCTAAGGTACTAGACACATTCAGGAACACTGTAAATTCATAGTGTAGAACTCTGCCACCTCAGATTTTTACTGATAAATGGGTATACATACAAATAGTATTTTAAAAAAGCAAGGTAACAAGCCATCCCCCCAAATTAAAATACCTCATTAACCAAATTCAATGATATCATAGTGGAGGAAATGTCAAAGAAGGAAATTAGAAAGTTCATTAAACTGATCTGTGAGGTGAAAGATGATATAAGGAATAAAATCAGAGAAAATCTAAGAAATGAAAGCTCACTTAAATAAGGAGATAGAAATACTGAAGAATCAACTGGAAACACTTGAAATTAAGGAATCAATAAGCCAAATTAAAAACTCAATGGAAAATATCAACAACCAATTAAACCACTTGAAAAATAGTTTCAGGCATTGAAAAAAACAATAATCTTCAAAAATAAAATTGATCATGGAGAAAAGATGTTTAGAGACCAGGAACAGAATTTTTAAGAAATATGGGATAACATGAAAAGACCAAATTTAAGAGTTATCAGTGTAGATGAAGGTTTGGAAATATAAACCAAAGGAATGCACAATCTTTTCAATGAAATAATATCAGAAAATTTCCCAAACCTTAAGGATGAAATGGGAAATTAACTACAGGAGGCTTACAGGACTCTAAAGATACAAAACTACAAAAGATCTACAACAAGTCATATTATTATGAAAATTTCCAACACAGAGAAAGGGATAAAATTGTAAAGGCAGCTACAGAAAAATGACAGGTCAAATTTAGATCTGGATCTTATCTGATGTCTGAACCCAGACCCTAAAAGCTAGGTCTTGGAATAATATATAACAAGCTTTAAAAAAAAAAAAATGGATGCCAACCAAGAACACTATACTCAGCAAAATTAAGCTTCAGATTTGATGTGGAAATAAAAAACTTCCACGGTAAACAAAAGTTAAAAGAATTCACAACTAGAAAGACTTCGCTACAAAGCATTCTCAATAAAATATCTCATGAAGAAGAAATGAAAAAGAAAATTAAAAGCCAACAAAGGGAAGAAGTACATTAGAAGAACAGTCAATCAAAGGAGAAATTAATTCAATTAAAAACCAGAAATAAATCAAAATGACAGAGAATAAAAATCAGTTCTCAATAATAACATTGAATGTAATTGACTTAAACTATTCAATCAAAACACCCAGATTGGTAGAATGGATTAAAAAACAAGACCCAACAATGTGCTCTCTCCAACAGATTCACCTCATAGGCAAATACATACACAGACTAAAGGTAAAAGTATGAGACAAAACATATCATTCACATGCATTTTGTAAACAGGCAGGGGTTTCTATCCTCATATCAGATAAAGTGGACTTCAGGACAAAGTAAATTAGAAGGGACAAAGAAGAGCATTTCATCTTGTTTAAGGGAATTATAGAACAACAAGAAATAATGATCATAAATTTTTATGCCCCTCACAATGGAGCATCTATGTACATCAAACAAACCCTTCTCAATTTCAAGAATCAAATAGACCACAAGATGATAATACCTGGTGACTTTAACAGTTAACTCTCATCACTGGATCATCATCTTCCAAACAAAACCCAAACTATAGAACTAAATAATATAATTAATAATTTAGACTTAACAGACATATGTAGAATATTCCATCCAACAATGACTTAATATACTTAATTCTCAGTAGCACACAAATCATTTTCTAAAAAAGACCAAAACTTAGGCCACAAAACAACTCTAAGCAAATACAAAGAAAACAAAACAAAACAAACAAACAAAAAAACTAGAGATAATGCTTTACATTCTATGAGTTCAAAATGGAATGGAATTAGAAATAAACAATAAAATACATCAAAATTTCTCTAGGACATTATGAAGGCAGTTCTAAGAGTCATGTTCATAGCATAGAGCTCATGCATTAAAAGAGTAGAAAGCCATCAAATAAATAACCTAACATTACATCTCAAGGCCCTAGAAAAATAAGAACAAATCAACATCAAAATCAGTAGAAGACAGGAAATAATTAAAATTATGGCTGAAATTAATAAAATTGAAACAAATATTTCAAAAAATTAACAAAAAGTTGTTTCTTTGAAAATAAATAAATAAATTGAACTCTTAGCCACACTTGCCAACAGAAAGAGGGAAAAAACTAAAATTTCTAAAATTTGTGATGAGAAAGAAAATATCTCATGGACACCACTGAAACACAGGGGATAATCAGAAACTATTATGAAAACTGATACTCCAAAATAGAAAATCTTGATCACATTGACAATTTTCTAGAGATATACAAAATACCCAAATTGAACCAGGAGTACGTAGAAAATATGAACAGATTGGGCTGAGTTGTGGCTCAGTGGTAGAGCACTTGCCTAGCACATGTGAGGCATTGGGTTCAATTCTCACCACCACATAAAAAATAAATAAATAAGTAAAATAAAGGTATTTTATCCACCTACAACTAAAACAATAAAATGTTATTAAAAAGAAGAAAATATGAACAAATAATTTCCAGCAATGAAATTAAAGATGCAATCAAAGTTCTACCAACAAAGAAAAGCCCAGGACTAGAAGAATTCTCAGTCAAGTTTTATCAGATCTTCAAAGAAGAATTAATAACAATTCTTCTCAAATTATTCCATGAAATATAAGACACAAAGGATGTGACTCTACTTTGTGTACAACTAGAGATATGAAAAATCGTGCTCCATATGTGTAATATGATTCGTAATGCATTTTGTTGCCAAATATAACAAATTAAAAATTTTTTTAAATAAATAAATTAAAAATCTAAAAATAAAAAATAAAAATTATTCCATGAAATAGAAAAGGAGGGAACCATTACAAACTCATTCTATGAAGCTAGTAAAACCCTGATATCAAAACCAGACAAAGACATGTTAAGGAAACAAAATATCAAACCAATATTTCTGGTGAACACAGATGCAAAAGTTCTTAAAAAAATACTGACAAATCAAATACAAAAAGACATTTAAACTATAGTGAACAACAATCAAGTGGGTTTCATTTCAGGGATGCAAGGCTGGTTCAACAAACTGAAATCAGTAAATGTAATTCACCACATCAATAGTCTTAAAGACAAGAATCACATAATTAGCTCAATAGATACAGAAAAGGCATTTGACAACATATAGCATCTATTCATGTTCAAAATGCTAGGAAAACTAGAGATTGTAGGAACATACTTCAACATTGTAAAAGCCATATATGTTAAACTCAAAGCCAACATCATTCTAAATGGAGAAAAACTGAAAGCATTCCCTCTAATACTAGAAATAGATGCTCTCTTTCTCCAATTTTATTAAACATAGTCCTTGAAATTCTACCCAGAGCAATTAGGAAAAAAATGAAAAGGAGAAAGAAATTAAAAGGATACAAATAGGAAAATATGAGTTCAAATAATCCCATATGCCAATGACATGATCCTGTTTTCCCAAGGCACAAATAAGTCCACCAGAGAACTTCTAGAACTTCTAAATTAATTCAGCAAAGTAGCAGGGATACAGAATGTACACCCATAAAATCAATCCTGTTCCTATACTCAAATGTTGAATCTGATGCAAATAGAAATTAGGAAAATTATCCCATTCACAATAACCTCAAAAACAAAACAAAACAAAAAAACCCTGGGACTCAATCTAACAAAAGAGGTAAAAGATTTCTACAGTGAAAACTAAGGAACACTAAAGAAAGAAATTGAAAAAGACCTTAGAAGATGAAAATATCTCCCATGTTCTTGGATAGACACAGTTAATATTATCAAAATGGTCATACTACCAAAAGCACTGTACAGAGTTAATGCAATTTCTATTAAAATTTCAATGATGTTCTACATAGAAATAGAAAAACCTGTCATAAAATTCATTTGGAAAAATAGGAGGTCCAGAATAGCCAAAAATTTCCTTAGTGAGAAAGGCACAGCAGGAGGCATCACAATATCAGAACTTACATGAAGCTATAGTAACAAAAATGGCATAGTGTTGATACCAATACTGATGTGGAGACCATTGGAACAGAACAGAAGACATAGAGATAAACCAACATAGAGTTATCTCATATTAGACAAAAGAACCATAAATATACAATGAAGAAAAGATAACATCTTCAACAAATGGTGCTGGAAGAAGTAGAAATCTACATATAGCAGAATAAAATTTAAACCCTATTTCTAACCCTGCACAAAATTCAACTCAATGTGGATCAAAGACCTAGATATACCAGAAACCCTGCACCTACTAGAAGAAACTATAAATGAAAACCTTCTTCACAGCAAAGGAGATGAAGTAAGAACCTTCAGAATGGGAGAAAATCATTGCTACCTGCACCTCAGATAGAGCATTAATCTCCAAAAATATATCAAAATTTCCTTTAGTCAGCTTTTTCATGCTATGAATAAAAGGCTGAACATCATGGCAGAAGACCGGAGGAGGAAAGCAGCTCACATGGTTATCAGAAAGCAGAGAGAGAGGTCTCCACTTGCCAGATACAAATATATACCCCAAAGCCACACACAATTTCCACCTCCTCCAGCCACACCTTCCTACTTCAGTTACCACTCACTTAATCCTGATCATGGGATTAATTCATTAGTTGGGTTAGGTCTCTCTCAGCCTAATAATTTCTCCTCTGAACCTTCTTGTGTTGTCTCACATGTGAGCTTTTTGGGGATACCTCAAATCCAAATAAAATTCAAAAAACTTAACATGAAAAAAAGCCAAATAACCTAATCAGTAATTGGGCCAAAAACTGAACATACAATTCACAGAAGAATAAATACAGATGGTCAAAATATATTTTTAAAAAATGTTCAACATCTCTAGCAACTAGAAAAATGCAAATTACAACTACATTGGGATTTTATCTCACTTTAGTCAGGATGACAGCAATCAAGATTACACACAACAATAAATGTTTGCAAGGACATGGGAGAAAATGTACACTCATATATTACTGGTGGGACTGCAAATTGCTGTAACTACTCTGGAAAGCAGTATGGAGATTCCTCAGAAACCTTTAGATTGGAACTACCATTTCATTCAGTTATCCTACTCCATAGTATATACTCAAAGGACTTAAACTGAGCATACTACAGTGACATAGCCACATCAATGTTTATGGCAACTCAATGCACAATCATTAAGTTATGCAACCAATCTAGATGTCCTTTGACAGATGATTGAATAAAGAATATATGATTATTTACACACAATGGAATATTACTCAGCTTTAAAAAAGAATGATGTCATTTGAAGGTAAATGGATGGAGTTGGAGAACATCATACTAAGCAAAATAAATCAAACCCCCCCAAAAACAAAGGCCAAATGTTTGCACCGATATGTGGATGCTGACCCATAATGGGGTGGGGGGAGGCTAGGGAAGAATGGGGGAACTTTGGATTGGGCAGAAGGGAGTGAGAAGAGGAGAGTGGTTGTGGGAGTGGGAAGGATGATGGAATGAGACAAACATTATTATCCTAGGGAAAGCTAAGAAAAGATACTGAATTGCCTGTGAAATTATTTATATCTGAAATGACTAAAAGTAGGTTAATTTATAAAATATCACTATCACCTCTAAGAGCCTTCATCTAAAGTATATTTTTATATTTTAAAATTTATGATATGATCTGTAATAACCTCACAGAGTATTATATCCTTAGGGTTTGATTTTAACACTTATATATGCTACTAGAGGTTGTGTATTGTACAAACCTAGGATTGCTACTTCACCTTCTCCACAAAGATAGGTGGAGAATCATGGGAAATTGCCTGAAGGGGGAAATAGAAAATATCTAGCATATCTCCCCAGGCCATTGAATCCAGCCTCATATGATGCCATGCGATGTAAGAAACCTCAACAGAAGCAATCCAGCTTTAGAAGTATTTAGAGACCTCAGACCTCTGGACACATAACAACTTGAAATCATTGATAGATCCCTCATCAGCAACAGTCAATAGGGAAATATGATTAAAAAATAAGACGTCATTCTCATTACCAACAGACAACCAAATGACTAAAAGGAATCAGTTCAGCCAAGAAGAAGAGGAAGAATAGAAATAAGAGGAAGAGAAGGGAAAGAAGAGAAGGAAGAGGAGGGTAAGGAGGAGCAAGGAGGGGGAAGAGGAGGAGAAGAAAGACTGCAAAAGAACTTTCTGGAAAGAGGTTTAAAATTCTGTGATAATACACAAAAGAAGATTTAAATATATGGGGAAATAGTCTACATTCACATATGGAAGCACCTGATTTTCTTCCCAAATCTAATATATCTGTGATCTCCCAACTATATTGAAGGTGGGATAGTTTTAAATTCAAAAACTAATTCCTATATTCACCTCAACTGTAAGGTTCACATATTGATGTTGGTTTTAATGAAGAAGAGAGATCTGTGTCTCACAACCAGTTAAACTGCAAATTTCCTCTCAGTTCAGAAAGAATGGCTTTCATCAAGAATATAAATAACAATAAATTCTGGGAAGAATGTGGGTAAAAAAACATACATTATTGGTGGGATGGCAAATTATTGTAACCACTTTTAAAATCTGGAGATAATATTCCTCAAAAGACTAGGAATGGAACCACTACACCACTTAGCTATTCCTCTCCTTGGTACTGTCCAAAAGAACTAAAATCATCATTTTATAGTGATACATGGATACCAATATTTATAGCAGTCTAATTAATAACAGCCAAGTTATGGAAGTAGGCTAGGTTTAAAGAAAATGTCACACACACACACACACACACACACACACACACACACACACACACACAACAGATTTTTACCCACTAGTAAAGAATAATGAATGACATTTGTAGCAAATGGATAAAATGGGAGAACACCATGCTAAGTGAAATAAGTCAGATTCAGAAAGTCAAAGGTCAATTATTTTCTTACATGCATAAATTAAAGAGGGGGGAAATTAATTTTAAAAAACAGGATTTCATAAAAAATAGAAGGGAGTCTAGTTGAATAGAGAAGGAGATCAAGATGAAATAGAGGGTTTGGGCATGTGCTAGAGAATTTATAGGTATATATCTCTATCTACCTATCTATCTATCTATCTATATATATAGATATATATAATTATAATTCTTTAATGGAAATAATAATAATAATAGAGGACAAATCAGTAGAATAGAGTAAGCAGATGTGGGGAGGAAGGGGAGGAGGTGAAAGGAAGGTACTAAGGAATGAGACTGATCATATTATGGGCATGTATGAACATGGCATAATGGATTCCACTACTATAAATAATTATAATACACCAATTAAATTCTTTTGAAAAAAGTATACACAAACCACAAATATAGTATTGATGAGCAACAAATTAAAAAACAATAGAAGTACAAAACAAATGCATAGACATATACTAATATATAATTCAATGACACCATGAAGACATTGGGGGAAAAGATGATGTTAATGCTATTGTGGTGAAAATTACCTCACTATATGGAGAACATAAATTCTAGGTCTCTACTTTACCCAAAAAATAAAAGTGACCTCCAGATGAAAAACTCAGCTATAGAGAGGTAAAGTACAAAGATAATAAATTATTGAAGAAGATATTTGTAATCTACGTGTATAGAAATAAATACACAAAATACCCCAAAAGTCAATTTATAAACTTAAAACTTGATGGATTTAGCACATCAAAATTCAAGACCATTTAACAGCCACAGGGCAGATTTGAAGAGTATATTTGTAACATCTAAAAATCAATAAAGGATTAAGAAAGAGAATGTAGAAAATAATTTCAAATCAACAAGAAAAAGAAAAGAAGCTTGATAGAAAATAAAGATCTTAAAAAGATAATTCACAGAGAAAGTATCCAAATCTCTGACAAACCTGTAAAAAGTTGTTTAATCTTAATCAACTATTAATCAAATAGTTAACAATTATAACAATGAGATATAATTTTATATTCTTCAGAATGGGGATAACCAGAAAATGGGATAATTGTAATTATTGGCAGGGATGTGGGTGAACAGGAACTTTCATGCCCTGCTGGCAGTGAATACTGCAGCAGACATTCTGGAAAGCCATCTGGCAATATTTAGCAAAATTACATATGCGTGTTTCCTATGACACAAAAACCCCAGTCTTACTACACATTCCAGAGAGCACTTGCACAAATCAGTGGAAGGATACTTATAAAGACACACATCCTAGAATTTTTTTATGCTAATAAAAAAAAATGAAGCCATCTAAGTGCTTACCATCAGGGAATGGGTCTATAACAGTATGTTAGATATGGATAAGTAGGCATCAGTAAGATGCAGCAAGCCCTAAATAGACACAACATAGAAGCCAAAAGTTATGGCATGAAATATGCAAGAAATTGATCAGTTTTACATCAGCCTTCCATTTATTTAAATTAAGACCACACACAACATATGCAGATGTATGTGTGCATTCATACACACACACACACACACACACACACACACACACACACACACATTCAAATAGTTATTTATCCTTTGTTTGAATGAGTTGAAATGATAGGATTTTTAAATCAGATATGATCACCAATAAATATCTATGGAAGACTTAATATACTATTATACTTTAGTTATATATGTACAAATAGAGAATATGATGAATATATGCATATATGTATATGTACACAATACATGCATAAAAGGCATAAGGTTATTATCATTATATGCAAGGATTAAAAATATTTTATCTACCTTTCTGATGCAATTATAAGATTGTGGGATTTAAAATTTCCAATAGTCAGCATTTTAGAAAGCAAGCTTGAATATTTCCTTAATTACAACCATAGTGAGTCTATGGCTCTGATACTTATTTTACAGGGGATATTGAAACAATGCAGAAAACTGCCTCTTAGCCAAGTGGTGACAGTATCAATTATCCTTCATATGAGTTAAATTCTTTTCTGTGCCTTCTGTGAACTTGCAGATTAAAGCAGGAGTCAGAATAGTGTTTGGAGAACACCTAAGGGACAGTAAAATGAATTTTGCCCTTAAAATTTTTGATGGAAGAGAAAGAAAAATTTAATCAGCCACTTTACATTTACATTATTGATTACTAGCAGGATTTTGACTGTCATGGGTAAATGTCAGGAACACTAATTAGATTATTTCACGATTGGTGTGGAAATTAACAACAGATATTAATGCATAAAAAATGTAAACTCAGAAGAAAGAAATTCTATTCTTTTAAATCTTTTCTTTCCTCATAAGGCTGCTTTCTTTTCCTATATCTTTTATATCCGTAGGATGATGGGATCAAACTGTGCACTGCTCGGAATATAGATTGGTGCAGGGCTGTTCTGTAAGTTTAAGTATGCAGACAGTGTGATTCTTATCCCTGATATACCTAGGGTCTGCATAGCCACGTGGAAAGATTAATTATGGCTCACATCAATTTTGGCTTCTAGATGTCATGTAAAGAACATAACATCTGAAAGGTAGCTGCAGAATTTTGATTATGGCCATCTGAAAACCTGTGTAAGTGGGAGTGGAGAAGAACAGGGGCTTGCAGTATTCTTTTACAAAAAAGTGTGCAGTAGGCAAGCAAAGGCAGATAGGCTGAAAATCACATCTTGGAAGTGCTGGCATGAAATGCTCACTCACTCCAATTAGTTAACTCTTAGGATTAAAAGAAGAGAGATGAGGCCCTTTACAAGATGTGTTCCATATGACTAATCTCTAAGATTGAAAGTGATACTGTTGATAGCATTCAGAGTATTCAAGGCAATACAGCAATTAATACCCTGATGCATATGTGAGAGGAAAAAGCAGAAAGATACAAAAACTGATGTCTGACTTCTGGGCACTTCCACAATCCTTCTTTTAAAATAAATTACACAAGACCAGATATGAAAGCATCTTAATTAAATTACTATCTATGTTTAATTCCAGTAGTTAAGTGTGAGACCAGACAAATGATACAGGCTTCAGTCTTTGTGCAAGTTGCTTCACAGCAGGAAAACAAAATTTGCTTCAGCCTGTTTCACAAAACTGAGCAAAAAAAAAGGAACTAGATGAATCACAGGGAAAAAAAAAAAATCCATCACAAAAATTGTGTAACATGGATTAGGAAAGGAGACCATATCTGTTTGTCCCTATGCTTCTTACAATCTGCAGTTAATTCATCACGGTGTAGCTCCCTAGATATTTAAGGACAATGGGAAATGTCCACAAGCCCTCCTCTTATTTCCATTTGCAGCCCTAGAGTGCAGTGGGCTGCAAACAACAAGCCATTTAAATGCCTCCCGAGGAGAACAGATATGCTGCACAGAGGCAAGCTTGCTCTAAGATGAGCAAGGAAATACAAAGCAGACAGGCAGTGAGGACAGGGAAATCATGCAGAAGAACCAAAAGAAAGGAAGAGGAGTAGAATATAAGAAAATGAGAGTCTGCTTAAACCGATGTATGGTAATAAGCTCAGACACTGGAAAAACTTCACAGTCGAAACTGAAACAGCACATCTGATTTCAGAAGCAGAACAGTGGAATAATGAATAGTGTAGAACCTTTTGGTCCTTAAAACTAGGTTCAGATTCATCCCCAGGAAAATGCTAGTGATTGGGGAAAAAAAAAAGTAAAAAACACTGGATTCTTCTTGAGTCACTAAATTTGAATTTCTTCTTTTTCCCTGGAGCTGCCAAAAAAAAAAAAAAAAAAAAAAAATGGGCTCAGAGTAATTGCTGGATTTGGTCTCATAACTACAGTTCTTGTTTGTGCATCTGAACTGAGCAACTTTTAGAAAGTTTCACTGAGTATACAAAAAACCCAATATTATTATTTATAAAAATAAATTGTACTTTTAACTGAGGAGAAAAAAAACCACTCTATTTACAAATGATTAACCTCTATTATTTCTTAAGTTATAAGCCAACCGTTCTTAATTATCACTTTCATTACTGATTATTTTGAAAATCTCCTATAATAAAAATTCTTAAATTACTAGGCCCAAATTTCAGTGTGAGCAGCCACTGAGCCCTATGTACCCATAGTTCAAAGGCAAATAAGGGTATGCTTCTCTTTGAAAATAGCATCTGTTACATAGCTCATGACACAATTATTACTAAAGTATATAAGAAAACATGCATATAGAAGATAAAACTTATAATAAAATATACCAGAACTCTTGATCAATCTATTTCTAGAATCTCTAGGTGTTTCCACTAACCATGAGTTTGTAGGAACTGATAGGCAGAGAGATAGAGCGATTGATCTCCAGATCAATTGATTGATCTCCATCTGAGAGCTGAACAAGCCATGTTACCTACAGTCCTGCCCCAACAGAAGTGGAAAATACCCTTAGTCTACATTCCCCTCATCACTAAACCAGCAATTCACTTCCTGTAAAGATTTTCTGTGAACTTGGATATTAGACATATTGCCTTCATCTCCTTAAATAATATTTGTATACTTCTATCAAGACACCTTCACTTATGTGGCACTCAACTCTATCTCACTCTCAATATATACATTATACTGATGAGTCCGTCCTCGTTTTACCCTTTATTAATATTCAGTATGCCTCACAAGAATCACAGAATCCCCATGTCTAATTTCACCTCAAGTGCCTTACCCCATACATTGAAAATCACTGAGATTAAAAAAAAAAAAAGAATGCAGTAAATATGAGAAAAAGACAAAGACACAGGAGGAAGACTTCTTTAAAATAAGTATGTAGAAAGTCAAGGATACAGCCCAAGTCCTTGGTGCTCAAAGAACAGAGGGAAAGAGGAAGTACTTAAAGAAAAAATGAAGTGTAGAAACAAGGATCAATAAATCAAAATAGGCCCTCTTTTCCCATCTATATGTTCTACTTCAATCTGCACTTGCTTGGGGATAAATAAGCCATTTTCTGTCCTCTGTAGTTAATTTTGTGTTCAGTGGAGTATGTAAGTATGCTTCTTAACTCTTAGAAATATAGTGCATGTGCAGAATACAAGGAGAGACGTCATTTAAAGGAAAGAAAGACTATAGATTCTTTTCTAATCCATAATTCTGTGATTCCAAGTTTTCTTAAAGCTATAGGCTAAAACCTAATGGAATAAATTATAACATATAATAACTACACATGCCCTTAAATAATCAGTGCTTATTTCATGATGAGCACTATAATATCCCCTTTCTCTCTCTCTCTCTCTCTCTCTCTCTCTCTCTCTCTCTCTCTCTCTCTCTTCACAAACACACAAACATACACACACACACACACATACACACACCCTCTCACAAACAAATATATAATGTATGCAACCTAACAACTCTACAAATCTAATTTTATCTCTCTTTTGTAAGTGGAGTAATAGTCACAAGGAAATTGAACAACAAGAAAGTTCGTACAGATAGAAAATAGCTGAGTCAGAATTTGATCTCACTTCCCTTTGACTGCAAATCCATATGACCTTACTGAGTCTCCCAGGTTTCCAGTTGCATGAAGAGGGATTCCAGTTGTTATGGTTTAAATATAATTTGTGTTCCTCAGGGTTCCACTGTGATTAAAAGCTTAGTCCACTGGTGATGTTACTGGGAGCTGGTGAAATCTCTGGGTAATGAAGGCTAGTGGGAGATCCTTAGGTCATTGGGGCAGGAGGTATTTCTCATGCAACAGCTTTGGTGGTTCTCATCAAAAGGTTGTCATAAAAGGAGTAAGCAAGACCATTTTCATTTTGTTTCTCTCTCCTCTTCCTCATGTGACTGCTTGCCCCACATGAGCTCCTCTGATTGCTCCTGCCATCCACCATCCAGCACGATGTGACACAGCTCTCATCAGAAATGAGCTGATACAGGCACCATGCCCTTAAACCCTAGAAAACTGTGTGCTAAATAAACCTTTTCTAAATATTAAGTTAATTTGCTTCCATTATTTCATTGTAGTAACATAAAACTGACTAATACAACAGCTCTAGCAAACTAATACACTCATGTTAGTAGAATTTCTTTAAAATGTGTTTCTATGACCAAATATCTTGAATGCTAACTGGCCCAGGGCACTAATAAAAGTATAAAACTTGCTCTTACAGCTACTGTGTTTTAGTTGTTAAGTCTCAGTTTAGACTCACTCAAAAAAAGAAAATTAATGCAATGTACACAGTGAAATAAACACTAAAAGATGGGGAAAGTCCTGTATTCAGGATGCAGATGTACACACACAGAGATAATGAGGGATTTTTTTCAGTACTGACATTTGTTACTCTGAATATTTACCACAAAGTCATAAGAATTTAAAAAAGAAAGAAAGAAAGCATCAAGCACAGAATCTTTAATATTCTCTTCTGGTGAATTCAATTAAGAAAATACCAAATATTATTCATACATACTAGAAGAAGGAATGAAGAGATGGTAAGAAGGAAAAAAAGATTTACTCACTTTAATTTACACTTCCAAAAATGTCTGTTTTACTACTAGAACATGCCTTTTGAATATATTCAAGATAATCAAATGCATGTTTGTGGAAAACACAATACATTGCCATTGACTTTTGAAAAACATTTTGACTGTATTCCAAAACTATCTAAGTCATCCAATAGCAGTAATAACTGTGACAGCATTCCAACAGGTAATCAAAGTCACTTTGTGTTCTACTCTGTTACTTTGCACAGAGAATGTGGTAGCATCACATGACAACCCTGTATTTCTCACTTCACGTGCTCCCAGGAAGGAACAGGAAAATATGTATCTCCATGTGCGCCTCAAATAGCAGATCCTAGAGATGGAGTTATACTTTCTTCCTCACCTGTCATGATGGGACTTTAGGAAAGTTAGCTCACATTTCTGATGTCAAGTTTTTGCCTGCATCGGAATTATGGGAAGATATATAAATTGCAGATTGCTGGATCACAAATCAGTATATATGAGAGGAAGCTCAAGAATCTGTGTCTCAAGCAAGCTCCCAGATGATGGTGCTCCTGCTGCTCTGGGGACTATACTTTAAAAACCATATGAAAAATTAATTTTTGCCAGTGTTATAGAAGAAAACATGCTGTATAACATTTCAAAAGAGGTCTGCCAGTAATTTTACCCTATCATGTAATGAATAACCAAAAATAAATTATATATAATCCTTAGAGTTGTTAAATGCTGCTTTCAAACTTCTCTTCTTTTTAATTTCTTAAAGCCAAGAATCATGGCATGTCAATTTTCTTTTCTTTTTTTTTTTTTTGACATAGCATTATGATGTGTTGCATAATAAATATAATTACTTGTTACTTTTCTTAACTGAGGAATGGGGGGAAAAGACAACTTTCATACTGTTAAGATTAAAAACTAGAAACAGAATTTTTCTTTTCCTTAACAATAGATGCTGGTCAAGCTTACACCATACTTTTCCTATACTCATCAAATTATTAGGCTAAATGAGTAAAATCAATGCAATACAGGTCTAGAAAGGGCTTCAAATGAGAAATTCTTAATTCATCACAGCTGATAAATTTTGAATATCTATAAATTAAGGCGCTGCTTCTCTCATAACCAACCTGACCCCCACCTCAAGCAGTTACGGGGATTATTCCCACCTAACAGGCATTGTTATAAATTATGAGAGAGCTTCTCATCATTATACATGTTTATGTACACACATCCTCCGTGACCTTTCTATGAGCATGTGCAGTGTTGAGAAGGCTTCATAGAATAGGTTTACTCTCTTTTTGAAAATATTTTCTATAGTTCTGTATGGCTTGATACCTTGTAACAAAATAACAATGAATCTGTCATCATCTCTACTACTTAAGCCAAATCAGGATACAGCAATGTAGTCTCCTCTTGGTCATTCTACCATCACCATCCATACACACCCACAGGTTCCCCGAAACAGACAACCTTGAAAGCTACTATCTGGATACATATGCAAACACTCAGAACATAGCATTAACACTGGAAAGTAATGTGGAAGGCTTAAGCAGTCTATTCATTTCTAGAGTAGATTTAACGTTTTTAGTTTTCCTGTTAAAATATTTCTTCCAATCAAATAAATCCCATTATTTATTAGACCTTCAGTGAGGTTTGTATGCCATTTTCATGTGCTGGATCTTACTGGCCATGGTCATTAGGAATAAAAAAAGGAAGTTCATTCCTGAATAAATATAATTAAAAATACAATTTCCTATATTAAAATTAATGTTTCCTCTGAGTTTCTGTTCTATACAGGGAAATTCTAATTTCTCCAATAAATAAACTCCCAAGTTTCAAAATATATTTGGAGTCTCTTTCTTTCTCTTGTAACCATCCAATACTGGTTTTCTCTGTATAACAGGATCTCCATGTGGTGATTCAGGAATTAGAGCTCCTTGTATTTGGTGGCTCCTTCCTTCTACAGTGCAATTCCTAACAACCTCTAAAGCCCTTTTAGTAAATTATGGGGTAAAACTACTTTTGTAATAATACCAAAATATTATTTGTCATTTTTAGTCTTACTTCAAGTGAAGAGTTGCATTTACCAGAATTACATGACATGTGGCATCTCAGCTATTTAATAAAGAATTAAGAAAGACATAAAAGAGATTTCTATAATGTCACTCTGCTAAGTGCCACTTGTGCTCAGTAATTTTTTGAAAATTAAGTCATCATAAAATTAAATGTTTATTTTTACAATAAACATATTAAAATGGAATGCTTTTAAAAATACAATGCACATGTTTAAGCAGAACGAAAGAATACATATCAATTCTCTAACACAAAGGAGTAAACATCCAATCTGCATGTTCTGTTATCAACTGTAAGTGTTGGTTCTGATGCCATTTATCCATTACTTAATTCTCTCACATTTGACTCCCCATTAGTTCCTTACATCAGGCTCAATAAATTATTAGCATATGTATGAGATCACTTTACCTGTAAAGGAGGTATCCTATCAACAAAGCTATCCAAAAGTTGCATTTACTAGAGTCTTTCTTTACCCAACAGCAATATCAAGTCATCATATCCAGAGAATCTCTGAAATGAACATGTAAACATTATTCTACCCAGAAAACAAATTTAAAAACCAGTACATGGCAATTGACCAAAATTTATCCTATTTATTTCTGTCACTAGAAGTTGTTTCCCCCACACACACGAGGTTCACATATTAGATTTCTCTAAAAAGTGAAATAAAACAATAAAATGATGGAGAGAAGAGTGGATGAAAACTTTCCAATGCTAAATATCAATGCATTATCCAACTTTTTGAAAATAATAAAAAGAGCATACAGTGTGGGTTTTCTTTTCAAATTTCATAGAAGACAATGGAAACAACAACTGTTTTTGCAGCACTAAATTCAAAGAAACTATGATTGCATAAAGAATATCTGTAGAACATAACTAATCTCATGCTCCAAATACCAGCTCAAAGTAAGATACCCCAGTCCCAGAAATATTTCATACAGCAAAGGGTAAGTCTTACATATCAAGTAGTAAACTTATCTGATGACAAAGTGTAACCTGAGCCTAGAGATTCACCCAAGTATGGATCCTTTTGAACCAAACTATGAATCATAAAGTCATCCTCACACTGAAATACAGCAGCCAGGTGAAACTCCTGCTGTTTCTCTGAAGGCTGCTATGTGCAGAATTTGCAATAAAAAACATGGAAAGCAGATGGAAGAAGAATTTCAGGCTACAATAGCTGGATAGTACTTAGATTCAGAGAGATTGAAATTTTGAAAATAGACAAAAGGACATCAGCCAAGTGCAAATAAGGAGAGAAATTAAATAAAAACATTTTAGAAGTTTGAAGACTTAAGTCAAAGTTCATATAGTAATTTCAATATGCACCTTCCTAATACCAACAGAAACAGCTTACATTATGTAGCAACTATAGGAGATACAAGAAGAAACAGACCGAAACCTTTATTAACAAGAGAATGGGTTGACAATTAACATATGTTAATGTAAGATAAACTGGACAAAAATAGCCTGTCAATTATAATTTATAAATGTATATCAAACTCTTAATCAAAACAAGAAACTATATCGTCTTAAGATATATTCATAAAATTCATAAATCTACATATTGTTCTTCTTAAGATATTTTCATAAAAATTGAACAGAAGGAAAAGAAAAACGTAATAAATTTTGAAGAATGGAAAAAACGTAAACCGCATTATGGGCATTTATGAAAGAAAAAAATGACAAAATTAAATACAAACTAAAACTTCATTGGATATTACTTTCTATCTATTAAATTAGCAAAATACCCAAAAGTATATCTCAATGTACTTGCTCCAAAGGGAAATAGGTAAACCTCATATATTGTTGATGGCCATAACTCAAGTGGTACAACTGAGAAATTTAACAATGGCTATTGAATTTACGTAAACATTAGTCTTTTGTCCCCAACAAGCCCATCTCTAGTGATGTTTTCTAAAGACACACTAGCAAAAAATATGAAAAACCATATGATTAAGGCTATTTATTAAAGGACTTCCTTAATATAATCCATATATTCATGAACATGGGACTTGTTTAATAAATTGTGATGCCACAAAATGGAGCACACAGCTGCTATAAAAATAAATGTTTCTACCTGAAGTTAGTTCCTAGACTTTTCATTCTTTGAAGAAAAAAATGAAGATGGAGAAAAATGTGTATATTGTATTACATTTTACCTTAGGAAGGTTGGATCATGAACATATAAGCTTGTTGGTTTTTTTTTTTAAATGGAATTTTTTTTTTAATGTTTAGTATTTAACTAGAGGAGGAATGAAGATACTGAATCAGGGCACAGGGATAAGAGAAAGATGTCTTTTAATATGCCTGTGTTCATATACTTAGAAAAGCAATACCCCAAAATTAAAAAAAAAAAAAAAAAACTTATACAATTAGGAATTAGTCTAATTATATAAGTTGTTGGTGATATATCCACCTGGAGAATAGCTATTTCAAGAGTGTTAAATATAGTATAACTTTACTATACATCCCTGATGTGGAATACCAGAAGGAAAAGAAACAACGAAACCAATACTTAAACTGATTTCAATAGTTATACTGTTGGTGAAATTATCATTTGAAAATTTTATGTATTTTATGGAATAAAGCAAAGGAGTAATTAGGCGATCTCCTCATTCTGTCATTACTGGAGTTTCCAACTCATCCTCTCTGTGAGAGAAAAAGATAATTTAAAGTGTAATTTATCTAATAAAACCGTAGTACTTTAGAATTATAATTGGAAGAATCAGTAGAAATCATGGCACATTTATTTGTTTATTTATTTAAGTAATCCTTCCTCCACTCACTGAAAAGCCCTAAATCTAATGAACTTTATTTGCACATAAGCTAAAAGAGACCAGGACACCTTAGAAAAGTGACCATTCCAGATCTGGAGGTGGATACATAACATATTAAATTTGATATTCTCCTAGCAGTGAAATCAAAGACTACTCCAGTCTTGTTGAAAAGAGTCATGAATGAATTGGAGAAGGCTACCAATGGTTAAAAAATGGAGAAGAAGGGTAATCAGTGCAATGGAAGAAACATGAAGCCTACTTAAATAAAGTTCACAGCTAGACTAAAATACATACTCATACACACAAATAAACCTATTTTTCACACATAAATTATAATAAATTATTTACTCATAATATAAAAACAGTAAATAACATGAAAACATCAAGTATCCATCCTACATTTTCTATGTGGATTTTAACAAGCAATAACCAACTCAAAAATGAGGGGGTATTTGCCTTTGAGAAATTCCAGAATAAGTGAAGAAGGAACTAAAATAATCTGAGTGTCATCATTCTGCAGTCCCTAATGAATAAAGACATTGATTACTAACGACCTCTAGAAAAACAGAAAGAAGAGAGAAAATTGCATGCCTCCTACTAAAAGAACACATATTGAAATACAGATGGAAAACAATAATGTCAGGGAAGACTTAACTCTAACACATTAATGCTTGAGCGGATGTTAGGACATGTTCCCCAGATGCTGTCTTTGAAACAAGGATTCATGGACACATTTCATTAAGTTAGTACACCTACTGTCACCAAAGGAGAGCAGAATTGCTGTAGGGGAATACAGTTAGATTTTATGCAAAGCTATGCAGATAGCTTTGCATGAACCCATAATGAAAGAGAGCTATATAAATTAAATATTTGAGATTTCCTGACACAATGCATAGGAGCTTTGCTTCCATAAACCTAAGTCTGTCCATGATAATTCAAAGGCCATGCAGGGAGTAGGAAATTCCCAGGCACAACTACCTTGGTGATGAGGGTGTAGAGGCAGACAAACACAAATAGGGATTTGAAGAGCTGGCTTGTGTGTTACAAGTATCAAAGATGAAACAAGAATGGTCAAAAGTTGACAATTCTGGATACTTTGTGAGGGAAAGTGGATAGATGGAAGGTCACTGGATTGTTTTGTGTACTTTCAAATTTGCTTAATCTCACACATCTAAATTAAAAAAAAAAAAAAAAGATTGAACAAGCCCAGTGTGGTGGCACACGCTGCTAATCCCAGCAGCTCTGGAGGCTGAGGCAGCAGGATTGCAGGTTCAAAGCCAGCCTTAGCAATTTAGTGAGACTCTCAAAAAAAAAAAAAAAAAAAAAAAAAAATTAAAAAGGATAGGGATGTGACTCAGTGGTTAAACACCCCTGGGTTCAATCCCCAGTACAAAAGAAAAAAAGATTGATAAAACTTTTCAAAAAATAATAATAATAAAATAACTGATACTAAAGTATTTCTAAGGTGTATTTTTAGGATCAAGTTGTAGATTGATGCATTAAACAAACAGAGAAGTGTTGGTGGAAGCATGAACCAGAGCTCCTCTGCTCAAGATCCATATTTCTTGCTGTCTCCATACCAGGTCACCTAATCTCACCCCATGCAGAGTGGCCAGCCCTCCCACCTGACAGTCACAGTCAAGAGTTCTTAAACTTCTTTAGTTTATAAAAATTTTTACAGAGAAGACTATTCCCACCTACTAACTAAAATTTGTTTTAAGAAAAAACAAATGGTGTTTGGAGGGGGGGGGGGATGTTTAGCTTGATTATTTGACTGAAGAATGAATCAAAATCAAATAAAATGGCCAGCATTTATATTCTCAACATGTTGTTGATATAAAAATTTACCTGTAGCTTAGCTTTTTGAGTTCTTTATATATACTCCAGAGATTAGTGCTCTGTCTGATGTGTGAGGGAAAAAGATTTGTTCCCGAGATGTAGGCTCTCTATTCACCTCACAGATTGTTTCTTTTGCTGAGAAGTGAAAGTCCATCCTCTTTATTGATCAATAAATGGGCAAAGACCTGAACAGACACTTCTCAGAAGATGATATACAATAAATCAACAAATACATGAAAAAAAAAAGTTCATCATCACTAGCAATTAGAGAAATACAAATCAAAACTACTTTAAGATTTCATCTCAATCCAGTCAAATGGCAGCTATTATGAAGACAAAAAACAATAAGTGTTGGTGAGGATGTGAGGGAAAAGGTACACTTATATACTGCTGGTGGGGTTGCAAATTGGTGCAGCCAATATGGAAGGCAATATGGAGATTTCTTGGGAAATTGGGAATGAAACCACCATTTGACCCAGCTATTTCTCTCTTTGTTCCATACCCAAAGGACTTAAAAACAGCATTCTACAGGGACACAGCCACATCAATGTTCATAGCAGCACAATTCACAATAGCTAAACTGTGGAACCAACCTAGATGCCCTTCAATAGATGAATGGATAAAAAAAAAAAAAAAAAAAAACTGTGGCATATATACACAATGGACTATGACTCAGCAATAAAACAGAATAAAATCATGACGTTTGCAGGTAAATGGATGGAGTTAGAGAAGATAATGCTAAGTCAAGTTATCCAATCCCAAAAAAACAAATGCTGAATGTTTTCTCTGATATAAGGAGGTTAACTCATAGTGGGGTAGGGAAGGGGAGTGTGGGAGGTATAGAAGAACTCTAGATAGGGCAGAGGGTTGGGAGGGTAAGGGAGGGGGTATGTTTTTAGATATGATGATGGAGTGGAATGGACATTATTATCCAAAATACATGTATAAAGACACGAATTGGTGTAAATATACTTTGTGTACAACCAGAGATATAAAAAATTGTGCTCTATATGTGTAATAAGAATTGTAATGCATTCCAATGTCACATATAAATGTCATATATAAATTTTAAAAATTTACATATATATGTAAATTTTTATTAATATATATATATATTAATAAAAAAAGAAAAGAAAAAATACCTATAGCTTTAATGGTCCCTATACAATGTATAATAATAAGTAATAAGACTTCAAGAAAGATTTCTACTTACCTCAAAAAAATTGAACTAAAAAAATTTATCATTCTGCCTCCATTAATTTTAACAATGTCCCAATCTGCAAAGAAAAAAGGGAATCTTGGGAATAACTAAGTAAAATTTTCTTACAAATGAAATTTTTCTAACAACAATATTTTCCAAGCTAGGAAAATGGGTTCTAAGTTTTTTGTTCTGACTTCACCTCTTATGTGGTTTTGGGGATAAAGCCTGAGCCTCTCTTTTCTTATCTGTAAGGGTAGGAAAATAATATCTATATTGAACTATTATTGTGAAAACAAATTGAGATAGAGAAATTTATATGATAAAGTATGAAGTATGATTCACATATACATATATACCCTTGTTCTGAATCCAATACTTCAGTCAAATTCAAAGGAAATATACATTGAAACATGAGTCATGAAAGTGACATTGCATTTCTTCCCCCGCCCCCTTTTTTTTAAGAGTAGGAATCATAAAATCTCAGAAGGGAAATAGACACAGAGCTTTCATTCTATCCAAGTTTCTCTTCTCCCTCTACCAGCTCACACTCTATTTCATACTTCAATTCATGTATTTATTCAAAAAGTTTGCCTAACAACACAAAGAAAGTGCAAAGGAAAAAGACATTCTTTTTCTTTTCTTTTTTTAGGGGTTGAGCAGTTCCCTCTTGGTCTGTTCTTTGTTTGATTAGCAAGGGAACTGCTAGTGGCTTGACTTGTGCAATCCTGCCTCTGATAGATGATTTAACAATTCCTTCCTTAAACTTGACCAGTTGCTCAGATTTCTGAGTCTTCTAACTTCATCTTAATTCGCCAGTAACCTATACTTCCAAACTGGCCTCTGGGTGTCTATTAGTTTCCTACAGATGCTTTAATAAATTAGCACAAATTTGTTGTTTTCTAAAATCAGAAATTCATTCTTTTTCATTTCTATGGCCAGAAGTCTGAAACTATGACATCATCAGATCCTCCAAAGACTCTAAGGAAGAATCCTTTTCCTCTCTCTTTTACTGGTGGCCCCTGATAACACAGCCCCAAACTTCCCTCCACCTTTCTACCACCTTCTTCCCATGTGTCTCTGTCTCTCTTCTCTTTTATTTATAAAAACAGCTGTTTGGCTTTAAGGCCCACATGAAATCCAGGATGATCTTGTTTCAGGATCCTCAACATAATTACATCTGCAGAAACTCTATTTTCAAATAATTCTTCACTCATAGGTATGGCAGGGCTCAGGATTTGACCTTCCTCTTTTTTAGGGGACCACTTTAAACCTGTGTGAGGGAAGGAAAGGCAATGATCTGAGTGAACTCTGTGTGCCACAGTGGCAGCAGGCAGGATCTTCCTACAGTGCTACTTCTGTTTCCTCTCATACTCCTGCACCGTCCTTTGGTTACCTGATGGCTGTTTCATGTGCTTCACAGTCTGTTTATTTCAAGCTGCTGAGTTTATTGTGTGGAAACTGACTCATATGCTGGAAGAAGACAGGCTGCAAACAAGCCCACTCCTTCTGGAATCCAAAAAGTGGCACAAGACAGAGCCAGCATACTTCATTAATGTGACATCTCTCCTACTGGGACATAAGCCCAAGAGGAGAAAATGAGGACAATTGTGGGACTGCTAAACTCGCCCTCTTGCCCTCTTCTTCACACTGGACATTCTCAGGGGTATGAAGATTGTTGGCATACCATTTATTTCTCCTATATCTTTTTCTATTAACAACAACAAAGGACCCAGACTCAAAGACGTATCCTCTATATATCCAGAGAGCTCTTTGAACTGTCAGCAAGGCTAACCACTGATATATTGATAAAGAAATTTAGAAAATCCTTTTCCAAGATAATTTGCCTCCCTTAAAACTTTGTATATCTCACTGCCTTATTCTTTTAGGCAATATAAAAAGTTCAGGATTTTCTGAGTATCTTTCTTTCTTTACTTCTGCAGCATGACTTAAAACTTCCTGTGCCACCTCTAACCACCCTTACCTGTCTACCCCTGCACTAAGGAGACAGATGCTTGGCCTAATTGTGGTTAAAAAAAAAAAAAATGTGTATTCAACATGTCACCCTTCTAACTAATAAAATAGAGAAATGGATGGCACAATCAGAAGACAATAATTAGTGGGAAAAATAAATACATGAAAAACAAATGGAACTAAAGGGCTCATCCTGGATCTTTATAAAGTCAGCAGATTCCAAGCTCCTGACAATATCTTCTCCTAGTCCTCTTTCCCCGGCCCTGCCCTCCTGTCTTCTTTTCCTCTGGTTCCCACGGGGGCTCCCCAGCACTCTTTCCTTCATTAGTACTCCTGCAGTTCCCCCTAGAAGGTCTTCCCCTCTAGCTTGCACCAGCCTTCCCTCCGCAGTTTCACCAGCTGCTCAGTGCTCTGCTGAGATCTCATTTTGGGGGCCTGTTTTTTTTCCCCCACATACTCAGCAAGCAGCTGATTTTCTTTAGCTCCGGTTTAATGGCATTACCTCAAAGCTCCAGTGTGACTGCAGCTTAAAAGAGCTTCCATTTTGGACCTCTTTGCATACAGAGGTTGGAGAAAAATCTGCAAACCACACATAGAGAAGCCCCTTACAAGTCTCTGCCCAAAGAAGACAAGAAAGTTTTACTGCCAGAGGTGGATGGAGGAGGGGTGAGGCTTTTCTTAAACTCACTCTGGGTACATGCCTGGACAACTTTGCGGCGCGTGTTCCGCTTTAACCAGAAGCTTTCTGCACGGCCTCAAGACCTAACCTCGGCCTCCAGCACGCAGTGCTCACTGCGCCTTATCCTGTACAATCAGTGAACGCTCGGGTGCACATTTGCACAGCAGCTGATTTTACAAAGTAGGTAGAAATGGCACTCCAGGGCCAGAACTTGCCCTTTGTTTAAGGCTAGATCAGATTCATGTTGCAGTTTATTTATTTATTTTTTCTTTAAGATTATAAAGTATGATATTAGTTCCCTTCCCTGTAATCCATCAGTTAAGATTTACCAAAATTAAAGGTTGGAAGGAGCTTGGGGCTAGAGGATATTGTTGGTGGGACAGAGCACATATCCTTGGATAAAGCAACTGTTTTTTTTTTTTTTTTTTCCTTTACAGACTAGACTCTATGTGAATCTTATATTAATTTCATATGACAAATGAGAAAAGTATCCACTCATACTGCAAAAAGAACAAGACTGAATTTAAGCTAAAATAAATAAATAGGTGAGGACAAAGGAAAAAGACCCCAACCCTAATACAGGAGTGCTCTATTCCTTAATTGTCTTACCTACCAAAGTAGTCAGAGACAAGTAAATAAACTGTTTTCTTCTGATTAGTGGGGGTTGATCTTTCTCTTTAGTGAAACTGAAAGTCTTAGTCTTCTTTCTCTTACCAAGTTTTTTATTTATTTCCCACTTGGGAAAACACAGCTTTTGCTGAGGCCAGTTACTTACGTGTTCTAGTTTGAGTTTCATTTTAATCATAGCGCATTGTAGCTCTGAAAAGCAACAAAATTCTGATTTACATCTTTTAAAAATATCCCTCTACTGCTATTCAGATTTAATTATTGTAAGAACAGTACCACTATATTAAAATATAATCACCTTACTCCTTTGGCTCCATGACAATGTTCATAAAGTGCTTAATATTCATGTAACATGCTACCTCACCCTGTAATATCACTATATTTATGGAAAGAAATTGTAATCCTCTTTACTGGCTCAGGTTAATTCCAATAAAATATTAAATCCATTTTCTAATCTAAATGAGTTCATTAGGAGAGGAATGGTACTGAGAATACCAAACTCTCTACAGAGTTCAGCTTCATTACATTTCCGCACTGTGCGTTTCCAGAGCTGTTGTACTACATTTATGAGGATTTATCTGTACTGTTCCAAAAACATTCATCCTAATTCTACTCCTTCTGTGCATGCTAATCATGAATATGTTAAGTGGAAATACTAAGCTTGTAGCCAATCTCATCCCCAGATGGGTTCAAGTTATGATTACAGAAGCAAATTTGCCATAAGCACTCTTACAGCAGTGCCAGTGAGGAGGAAATGAAGGTTTGGAGCTATGCTAAGGAAAAAAAAAAAAAAAAACAGAAGAAGAAGAAATGACAGTTTGAGACACAGTAGGAATGTCATAGACATTAGTGGGAAAAAAGGGGGGTGAGGGAATTTTCCAGATTGCTGTGTCTCACAGAGACTGTCGAGAATGTATAAGGAAAGCTATCTTTAGAAATGTAAGATGAGTACAGGGATTAAATCATTAGCTTTAAATGTTTGGAGTCTCTAAAACTCCATAATCCAGAGGTGAACTCCACATTATTCAGGTCATTACATCTAGCAAAGCTCTACTCCATTAAACCTTCCATTTGAAAGGAATAATGGGCCTTTTAGGAAGGAAGACAAGAGGAATCTGGGCTGTGCAGGTAGTGAGTGATTGTACAATCCCCAACTGTTTGCCCATGGAGTGCTTTGACCTGCTTTTTACATACACCTAGTAGTTCTTTTCTATCCCTTGCAGATAAAAGAAAAAATAACCAGTAATTTGACTTATTTTTATATATATATATATAGAATGGACCGTACCAAGAATTTCTTAGTCACCTCCCTTTTGTTAGCATTTGCAGGGATTTCTTAATAAAACCATTTTAATTTACCTTTCAGATATTTGGTTAAAAAAAGATTTCACAACCAGACAGATGGTAGATATCTACCTGTTTTAGTAAAAAATGAGATGAAGATGAGCAAGAAGGAAGCTATTCCTGTGTGCTGGCTATGAAAGCTAAATACAGTTCCTTGTTCATCTACATTAAGTCTGTAATAAATTGTCAGCCTAAAATGAAATTCAGCAGCCACTGGTTGTCACTGTTGTACCACAAAACAGCAATTGCAGGTATATTCTTTCAAAAGACTGCCTTTCAAGAACAGAGTTTGAAATGATGAATTTGACTGTTTGGATTATTATTAAGGCAAAGAACAGAAACCTATACCTATGGATTTCAGATGTGTATTAGACATTTTGTTGTGGGAGTCTGCCCCCAAAATAGTTCTGTGTGAATCATGTGGAGATGTGAAACAAAGATCTGATTGTATACTTAAAAAAATACTCTTTGTATTTAAATTGCCATGTGAGATGCATGCTATATCTGTTCATTAGAGCATACATTCTATCTGGTGTTTGAACGAAATATTATCATGTTAATGCTCAGTGTGTATAATTGATCATTTCAAGGCTTAGATACATTATTCAAATGAAGCGTTTCCTAATGATTGAGCTTGTAAAATTTTTAACCAGTAGATGAGTAGACAGCCCTGACATAATCTTCCCTTTTCCCAAATCTGATTAAAACTAGCAAGACAAGAAATCAATGGGATACTGAATATAAAATCCCAAAATATTCTGCTGTGTTTGAAATTAATTAAGTACTCTGATGCAGGAACCTCAGATCAATAATCATCAATGATGGTATGTTAAAGGTGGGAAAAGTTGGCAAGAAATTGGTCTGGTATTTGTGGTTATAAGATGATTATCTACTCAATGAAATTAAAAGTTAAAATTAGACTAACTGTGCCTTAGAAAAATTCAGGAGAGGTCTCAAAAGTAAAAAAACAATGACTGTGTTCCTGAACACATTCTTTCATATTTGGAAAATTATACAACTTAGGAAACAAAAAGACAGCATTTCAACTGTGCTTTTAATAAAATAAAATACTTTCTAAATTATTAGTAATCAGTTTTTAAAAAATTAAAGGTCACAAGTGTTTTCAAAGGATGATAATGTGAGTTTGGGAAAGGTGGGCTAGGAAGCTCAAAGTATGAATGGCACATTTATATATCATCCATACATACTTAGCTCAACTATAAGGTCTACCTCCATGTGGCCTCTCAAGGTAAAAGAACTATTGTTTTTCAAGGTCATTCTTTCTTAGACTTATCTTTATATTCTACTTCTTTATTTCTTCCCTTCTTTCCTTCCTCCTTCTTTTTCTTCCTTTCTTTTTGTTTCTTTCTTACAGCCTTGACCTCAGGCATAAATTATCATCCAGAAGCAATGAGGCAAAACACAAGGAAATAGAGATAATTAATGCTACCTACGTTAAGTAATAAACATTTGTCATTTTTTTAGATTTTTCTCAGTAAAAACAAGGTAAAGTGATGTGAAGAGACTACTTCAATCACATCTCTTGTGGGAATACATTTTCATTAAAAGATGTAATCATTTTAAATACACTGATTTTTGCCTTAATATGGTAAATGAGAATAATTGCCTTCTTTTGAAAGAGGTAATCACAGTGGCAGAAACAATTTCAAAAGAAAGATATTTATGGCCAAACAATTAAATTATATAAAGAAAGCCTCGTAAAAACGATCCATGTCTGTTCATATAAACATCCCACAATGTGCTCTTCAAGCCAAGTCTTTATAAATGTGAAGGAAGCACAGCCAGATAATTAATAGGCATACTTGGGAAGAAGATGATTCTTAGCTTTTACATAGACCTATAGAACCAGATTTTCTCTCTCCACAGCATTTTAAATACTTATTTTTAACCAACTTGAAATGCTTAAAAGCACTCAACTCAGAGCCATTCGGTCTCATTATAAGAAAAGTATGACATTGCAAACTGTCAGATTATAACATTTCTATGATCAATAGAATCAAAGAACAAAGCTTAAATAATTTATATGAACATCCCAGAATAGAAGGTAGCATTATTTTTTTTTATTTTCTAATATAATTATATATCTGTAATGAGATATTTTGTAAATGACATGGAATATAAGCACTAATTCAAGAAAGGGATCTTTTGGAAAGATGTGTAATAGAAGGGTTCTCATTAATTACACAGGAGGTAGCCAAAACAAAACTAAACCAAATGAAAACCTCATCCCTTCTATCCTGTGACAGGTCCTGAATCACTTTCTTGTTTGGTGATTTGTCACTGGATATCCTCAGGTGGATGGTAAATGACTTGAGGAAAGTTTTTCTGTGTTCAAATTTTTTGCATTCCCAGAAAACTTAATTCATCTCTATTCAGGTTCAGTGTAACCATTTGGTGAATTAGGAAGCTAATTAATTGAGCACAAACTGCATACTCCCCTAAGGTCACAGATATATTCTTTAGACATTTAGGGTAAAGTATATTTTTTGCAAATGAAATAACTATCAATTTAGTGCTTAAACTAATATTTAATATCCAACTATGCTGTGATGCCACATGTCCTCCATGTCCTCTGAAAGAAGGCAAAAGACAATGAATGCAAAAATCACCTTAACCCAGAGTTAAGACTAAGAGAAAAATGAAGAAGGCATCAAAGGAGTAACCCAAACATTGGCATCCTGAGAGCCTAGCTGTGACCTTCTAGTCCCCTTTCTAGGTCATATCCAGGCTTATCAAGACATAGGCCATCATGTAGACAATTCCCAACTTGCCTGGTGGCAAGGTCACTTACATGATGTCTTTCTCTGTTGAAACAGGAAGCTGCACTCATCACTTTCCTAAAAGGATCCCTTTTCCCTAAAAAGAGCATACTACAGGGACACTGCTACATCGATGTTCATAGCAGCACAATTCACAATAGCAAGACTGTGGAACCAACCTAGATGCCCTTTAATAGACGAATGGATAAAAAAAAATGTGGCATTTATACACAATGGAGTATTACTCTGCATTAAAAAATGACAAATCATAGAATTTGCAGGGAAGTGGATGGCATTAGAGCAGATTATGCTAAGTGAAGCTAGCCAATCCCTTAAAAACGAATGCCAAATGTCTTCTTTGATATAAGGAGAGTAACTAAGAACAGAGTAGGGAGGAAGAGCATGAGAAGAAGATTAACATTAAACAGGATGAGAGGTGGGAGGGAAAGGGAGAGAGAAGGGAAATTGCATGGAAATGGAAGGAGACCCTCAGGGGTATACAAAATTACATACAAGAGGAAGTGAGGGGAAAGGGAAAAAAATACAAGGGGGAGAAATGAATTACAGTAGAGGGGGTAGAGAGAGAAGAGGGGGGGGGGAGTGGGGATAGTAGAGGATAGGAAAGGCAGCAGAATACAACAGACACTAGTATGGCAATATGTAAATCAATGGATGTGTAACCGACGTGATTCTGCAAACTGTATACGGGGTAAAAATTGGAGTTCATAACCCACTTGAATCAAAGTGTGAAATATGATATATCAAGAACTATGTAATGTTTTGAACAACCAACAATAAAAATTTAAAAAAAAAAAAAAGGATCCCTTTCCCTTCATCTTCTCATTCTGCTTTTAGGAAGTTAAAATTCTAGTATGGTGGCAACCCAAAAGTTCATGTGTTAATGCAGTAATGTTCAGAGATTAAACAATTGGATTGTGAGAGATGTAAACTAATCGATTTATCCTAGTTTGAATGGACTAAGTAAGTGGTAACTATAAGCAGGTAAAGCATGACTAGAGAAGGTTAATCAATGGTGGTGTGCTCTGGAAGGGCTCATCTTTCTGAAGTGGCTTCTCCTTTCTCTCTGTTTCCTGGACCCAATGAGGTGGTGAGTAGTGCTCCTCTACCATGTTCTTCAGTCAAGATGTTCTTCTTCAACTTGGGTCCAGAGCAATGGAGACAATTTACCATAGACTAAAACTCTGGAAATGTGAGTCAAATGAACTTTTCCTCCTCTAAGTTGCTTTTATCAGGTATTGTGTCATACCAACAAAAAACTGACACAAAACATTTATATCAGAAGTGGAATTGTTGCTATGACTAACCTGACCATGTGGTTCAGAGGCCTTTGGAGCTGGTTTGTGGGAGGAGTTTGGAAAAGTTTGGAGATGCAGGCTGAAGAAGCTTTAGAATTATATAAGCAGAACTTAGTGGGTGGTTCTAGTCAGAGATCAGACCAGATTATAGACACTAAAGACTGTGCCCAAGAAGTTTCAGAGGAGAATGAGGGTTCTTTTGGGAATTGGACTAGAAATGTTATATACTGGCAAAAAACCGGTCTATACTTTTTCCATGCCCTGAGACTTTCCATGAGAGTGGATTTAAAAGTAATGTGCTAATTAATCTGGCAGAAAAAATGTCAGCAAAGTACAGAATTCAGGCAGTGCTATGGATTTTACTAGAATTTTTTAACCAGATTTACTATAAAAAAAATTACTACCAGAATGCAGAGCTAAAGGATTTTTTTTAATTTATTTTATTTTAAAAACCTGAAAGAAAAATAAAATCAATTAAATAAAAAAAAGGTTTTTAAAAACAATACTTTGGCTAGAAAAATGCATGTAAAACTGGAGCCACAAAAGGTATGGTTGTTAAAGAGATTACAGCCACTAAAGAGACACTTGACAAGGACAATTCAAAAGATGCCTGGAGGGAATCTCAGGAATTTTCAAGATCACATCCAATTCAACAGTGAAGAAGGAGAAATTCCCTTGAAAGAGATTGTGGGGCTACCCTACTTGCATAGGAGAGCCTAAGAAACTTGTTTCATTGTGCTCAGTAACCCAAGAGTTCAGAAGTAATTCAGCCATGAACTTCAGGGGATTCCGTCACTGTCCAAGACCTAGTGTCATCTGTATGGTGCTGGTTCTGCAGGAATGCAGGATGCTGGAGTTAATGGGTCATGAAGCCTTTCACTGAGACTTCAAAGGAAGATCTAGGAGGCCAGAAAAAATATAGCAGCATTGAAATCCCTATAGGTTGCCTCTGAGACCATGATGCCTGGAGCTGAGAAGGTGAAGCCAAAACTAGAATAAAGACCATAGGAAGTAAAAGATGCCAGTAATGTGGACTGTATGCTGGGCAAAGCTGCTGGCTACAAAGAAAGCCACAGTAAAAAGAGAAGTCATGTAAACTGCAACCAGCAAGGCCCAAAGGGTGGGACTGCCCAAGGCTTTTAGAGAGCATGTCTTACCACCTTGTGTCTTAGATGCTATTCACAGAGATAGGCAATGAGACCTCTTTTAAAACTGAATTTAGTCTTGTTTTGGTCCCATATGTTCTGTTTCCTATTCATCCATTTTGAAATTGGAATCTTTATTCATATATATATATATATATATATATATATATATATGTAATTTGCTTTGGATTTTTATACTGGCCCACAGTCAAAAGCCTTGAATCTCAGGTGAGACTTTGGACTTGGATGCTAGGGGATGCTGTAAATGTTAAGACTATGTGATTCAGAGATGAACAAAATACATTTTGCATCATGAGATGGATATGACCTTTTGGGGTCCAGGACAGAACATTGTAGTTTGGATATGAGGTCCCCCAAAAGTACCTGTATTAATGCTAGAATATTGAGAGATGAAATGATTGCGTTGTAAGAGCTGGAACCAAATCAGTCCATTCTAGTGTGAATGGACCAAGTGGGTACTAACTTCAGGAAGGTGGGGCCTGGCTAGAGGGGTGTATCCTAGAAGGGCTCATCTTCCCTGAGCTCTTTCCCCTTTCTCTCCCTGCTTCCTGGCCACCATGAATTGAACAGAGCTCTTCCATCATGCCCTTTGATCATGGTATGCTGCCTCACTTTGGGCTCAGAGCAATGAAGTCAACCACCATGAGCTAAACTGCTGAAACCATGAGCCAAAATAAACATTTCCTCCTCTAAGTTGTTTTCAGTTATTTTATTCACAGCAATGAAAATTCAACTAAAGCACCCAGCTTCCATTGTAATTTATATGATGTTTTAAGACAGATTTTTTTTTCTTAAAAGAGTGATACATAATTAACTCTAATATCTAAAATAGTCATTTCTCCAACTACATCTTACAGTACAGGTATTGATACTGAGAGTTTCAATGAATGAACATACCCCTCAAGCTAGATGTTTTATGTCTCTGGTTTGTGCATACCTTTTCTCCCTTCCTGTGAGCTAATATATTCTTGACTTCAAAACAGGAAACAAGCCACCATCTTTTAACATCACTAGAAATTGTGCTCTTTTAAGAAGTCAATGCACAGCAAACAAAACAGAGTTGTTAACTGTGCAGAGGTTTTGTAAAGAAGACAGACTAACTAAAGAAAATTAGACTAAGTAAGTAAAAATAGATCACATTTCTACTCCTGATCTTTACTGTCACTGAGTTTGTCCTTCACTTCTCTGCATTTCACCCTCACCAAAATTATGCTCCTCAAATAAAGACCCTTAACCACTGCTTGGTGTGCCGCCAGTGGTTGCTAATCACTCACATATGTCAAGTTTCTTCTAAAGTCTTTGTTGATCTCCCAGCTTCAGAACTAAGTTATTTTCCTCAGGGATGCTAGAAGAGGTTATATGTCTTCAACATGAATACTTTCACTCTGGCAATCTATCTCATCTCTTTACCTACAGTAAAAATGCCTGAGTCTTCTATCCCCAGGAATTACCCCTATGTGGTAAACATGCCTGAGTCTTCTATCCCAAGATACTGATTATATACAGTAAAAATGCCAGAATTATTTCAGAAGAAAATGTCTCTGCTCTTAAAGATGATTTTTAGCTAAAACTCAATAATTGTGTGAAGGGGAAAGTGATGACCACTCTCTTTTCTCTTAATTCACAGACTGTTAGACTACCATGGAGATTAGAATAGGGCAGAGACTCTAACGTTAAAATTTTGAGACAGTTGCATAAGGGGAAAACCACTTAGCAAGCTGTCTCTTGAAAATTCACTAGAGATAAATTTGTGTACTTTGTTCATACCCATCCATGCATAATATTTTTTTTAAATGGCCTAAAGTTACCAAATCAGTAAGAGTTCATGTTTCTAACATTAGCTCAAATATTAATGAAATTTTTTATTTTTATTAAGTGAAAAATAATTATGCCCTATTATCTCTGCTAAATTTTCGCCTACCTATCATTACAATGGTTATTCAATTTGTCCCATTCTTATTTATCATTGTATGCTTCAAGGATTTATAGCCACAAGAATTACTATATCTTTGAACTCTTTTTCCTTTCACTCTACTATTAAGCAGGAAAAAAAAGGAGAAAGGAGAAGAAGAAGGAGGAAAAAAAAAGAACAAAACAAAACTCTGTCTTTGTTCTTATCTCAACACTGCCAAATAGACAAACTTGAAATATCTGAGATTTTCATCCTTCTTGGAAATGGTTTTCAGCTTAAAGGCATTTGACCTGGAGTGAGGTTATATTTCAGTCAGCCTACTGAACGGTATCTAGAGAGGCCCGTCAGCAGAAGCTTAGCAGAAAAAAATGTGAGTGAAAGTTCAAGTGCCTGGTAGCTGAGAAAGCAGAAGGAGGGCAAATCGGTTTGATATCAAAGCTAAATTCTGTCAAAATGGCAAGAAGTCATTTCCAAAACAAGGCCTCCCAGGAAGACATTAATTGGGGAAGCTCAAATAATAGTTGACCTATGAGTCTAAAGGTCATCTTTAAAAGCTTTGGAACAGTTCCTTGGGACATAAGACTCAGACATTTTTATTAGGGGTAAAGGGATAAGATGCATGGACAGAAGGTGTTGGTATAATGTGACACGTAAATTCTCCCAGCATCCTAGATGAAAATAGCTTAGTTCAGAAGCCAAGTGCTTGATAAAGATTCCAGCAGAATACTGACATATCATATGAGAAAAAAGTCTAAGGAACTTCATTCCACGACATCTAGCCAGGATATTTATGAATAGGAATCAATTATAAATTGATAGGAGAGTAGCTAATGTCAGCCTGCACATTTTAGAGATGATATTTTGCAACATGTGTGGAAGTGATTACAAGAGAGGACATATTTAAAACTCATATATTGGTACCAGGTTAATCAAGACAGGTGGTTGTGAATGGGACACTTCTCTGCATTCAGAGACTATGGCCCAGAAACCATGGTTGCCTGATGCCACACAACTTTTTTCCTCAAATTGAGCAACCTGATCTGTGATAGCTGCACATAAGCATTGTCTGCTGGGCCACTTGGTAGCAATTTTCAGTCTATTTCTGTAAATTGAGCTTCACAGTGCCCTTTGAATGCTCCCCCCTCTAGATTGCAGGGCCTCCAATACTGCTCAGTATATAGGACTAACTTTCACCTTTAGCTGCCTTCCGACATAATCGGGCCTAGATAAATTGAGCAGCACACTTCATTTTTATTAGTTGGGTATAACTCCCACCAGCAGAGCAAGTGGGAGTGCTTTTCAGGTTTAGTGGAAGATAGAGAAAAATAGTCAAAGGGGGAGTTAGCTATCTGCTTCTAGGTTAGAACAGTTGGAGTCTCATACTGCCCCACTTTCTGGCCCAGAATTTCTTTCATGATTCTGTGAGATTGTTTTAGGAGGTTCTTCAGGAATAAGTGTGCAGGTTTTCTTACTCCTTTGCAAGCTTATACTTAAATTGACTGAGTAGTAGCAATTAGATACTGCCTTACAAAGAAGAGCGGGGGTGGGGGGGGTGACATGGAAATCCTACATAGGTGAAATGCATTCCATCACATCCCAGTGTCTTTATGCTCAGTTAGAACCACAGTCCAAACATTTCTGATATAATGAATAGGGAGAGATTACTCTTATTTTCCCACTGTGACCTCACCTGCATGAAATTATTCATTCCTCATTCTGAATAACAGCAACAGAAATTGGCTATTTGTGACCATAGATAGGAGCAAATCACTATCTCTCATTACAAATGCACAGCAAGACATTCTTATATGAGGGCATATCTCTCCTTCCTTCAGACACATCACAAATTTATGTTAGATCTCAAGGAAGATCGCAGAGACAGAGAAGATGAGTTCTTTATAAAAACTAACAAGAATTAGAAAGATCATGTCCATTTTCTTGATAATTTCCCCTTTTCCTCTCTGCTCTGTACCCTAGAACTTTTATCTATTAATAAAAAAGGAGAGCAGTTTGGTAGTAATAACATGTTATTCTAATCCTAATTCAATTTGTATGAACAACTAAGGAAGTGAGGTCATAAATTGAATATCTACTTATTGTAACAATATTGAAAAACTGGGGAGGCAAACACTTTGAGTCTGCTAAAACTCATTTACTTGTAATCACCAATAGGCAGAGGGAAACCAGCAGCCCTGTAGTACATCAGCAATCTTCAAGCACACATAATTGGATATATAATGTTTAGGCAATTCAAAATCCTCCCTTTTTTTGTTGTTGTTGTTGTTCCAGCCATGTTTGCATTTTGTGCCTCCCATAAAGGGATTTAGATTACAGAGTCTCACAGGAAAATTCCAAAGTAGTACCCATCTTCATGCCCAGGTTTGCCATGAACAATAAGAAATGATTTGGTGCCCTGGTCTCCTGTTGCTACCATCACAGTTCTTTCTCAGACACAATCCTAAAAAAACTATTGTTTTTCTTCTAAATATACATAAAACACAGTATATTACTGTGATTAAAAGCTGTCTGAACCAAAAATTTTTTTTTCTGACATATTAGATGTATTGGTTGGTGATAAACTGGTTTATCTTTTATTACTATTCTTAGAGTTAGTTCTATTTTATTTTATTTTTCCTAAAGGCTATCCTCTTCTCATCATTAATCACACTTATATAAAAGGAATATTTGTACTCAAATACATTAATAGTCAGCAGAGTTGATTTTACTACTGCTTTCCAAGCTTCTTAAACCTACAACACAAGGACCTCCTCTGCTAGCTACATCTCTATGAACCCAAAATTATCCTTCAGAGCTACTTACATACAGATGTAAAGGCTTCTAAATAAGAGATCTGTTTAAAAAGTTCAAGGATACGATTAAACTTTCCATTAATAAGCCAACACTTCAGTAGTCAGAGTTATCTAATTCAAAATAGAACTTCAAACTAGTTTTCAAAAATTTATATACTCCTCTAACACTTGTTACTTAAGATGACTTAGAAATAACTAAAACTGGAATGAATGTCAACCATGAACATCTCCAGTGGTACACATTTTCAAAGAGTAGAAGAATAGCTTTACCTAATATTTCATAAGGGGAAGTGATGGGAGGGGAGTAGAGGGAATGTGGGGACAGGAAAGATAGTAGAATGAAACAGACATTATTACTGTATGTATATATGTGACTGCATGACCAATATGATTCTGCAAAATGTATGCTCAAAAAATGAGAAATTATATCCCATGTATGCATGATGTATCAAAGTGCATAAATGCATTCTACTGTCATGTATAACTAATTAAAACAGATAAAAAATTTTAAAAAAGAATTTTTACTGCTATTTTCAAGTTCATATTTATATATCTTGTTACTATGAGCCTATAAAAATAATTGAGTTAATAGCTCCTTTGTTGAGATTTAACCTAATTCTATAAATTCCAAGGAAATACTGTCAATGAGAAGAGCAGTCTATCTTACATTGCTTGTGTTGAGATTGTGCAAAATCTAAACACTTATTGCTTATGTCAAACCTGGCCTATAATTTTTAAGAGCAAAAAAAAAAAATCGCCCTATTTGTTCTCAATGCTTTTCCTACCTACATGAAATAAATAATCATTTAAGATGTGCTGACTATGGGGCTGGGCACATTGTCATATTTTTAAAAAGATTTAATTATACCCTCACAAAAACACTGAGGAATACATGCCGTATTATACTCATTTTATGTTGGAAAACAGCTCTAGAGTTGAAAAATCTGACTTAGGTCATGCCAGTAGTATATGGAATAGAAATCCCAATCCAAGCAGTCTGATTCCAGAGAATATCTTTGTACTTCATTTCCTCACCTACAGTGCTGTCTTTACCAGACCTCAAGGCCCAATCAAGACTTGTAACCAGAGACGAGATGGGGTAAAGAAATAGTTTGGTACCAAACTTGGTGTCCCTAGATCTGTGCTCTTCCTACAAAGAAGCACTCTCCCAACTTTTGCCTGGCTTCTAAAGTTCCTCTAGATGCCTTTACTTTTCCATGGATCATCCATTTTTTTTTAAGATCTTCCAACCTCTGCCCATCTTCTGTCAACTTCCATCTTAAATTATGCTTCTAATGCCCTCAGTCCTATTAAAACAATCTCTTTGAATGAAGCTCCCTGATAGTAGGATAGAAGCACTGGGGTAAAACTAAAGAGAAGCACCACAAAACATTTTATAGAGTTAGAAGGGATTATTTTTACTTGTATATAGAGATGGGAGCCCCCACCTCAATTTCTCTCTTCTGTGTTGGGGATTTATTTTCTTAGGGCCTCTTCTTCTAAGCCAGCTGCAAAACAGGAGATGACCTGCATTGTCCTTGTAGCAACTGATACAATACCCAGCTCCCTTGTGTTAGTTATTTTTCTTTTTCTTTTTGGGTTTTTCGTACTAACTACAGTAGTCTATATTCTGAGTCTTTGTTCAAATATGACTAATCCTAATTTTCTTAATTCCCCTTTATTGACTCTCTCATTGCTTTTGCTGGAACAAAACAAACCAAATATTCCATATTTCTTCTTTTTCCAATTTCTTTTCTTCAATAGGAAAGGATAAAGAAGAGCAATTTCATTTCTCTCATTTTTCCTTTCTCCCATGAATTCAGTCCTTTTGTTCAAAGAAAAATCTAATTAAGGTTCAGGTATATATCAAATGATATCCAAATTCTGAACCTAGTACAATGTCTGGAAATGTGTAAATGCTCTTTAAATACTTATTGAATGAATAAGTGAATTCAATTCTCCTCATTACTATTATATTGACATGACAAAATATTTGATAACAAAATAAAATTCAAATTAAAAGTTAAAAGACAAGAATACATTTTAAGCTACAAACAAAAAAGTACTAAATATTCATCTAAAAAAGCAGAAATGTCCACCCTTACTCAAAGTTAAAATTATTCCTCCTGTATTAAAGGCATTGGCTAATTTTCATGTTGATAACCTACCCAGCACAACCATTTTCAAAGTTTCATTTTTTATACAATAGTCTAAGAAAAAAAATATTACAGGGTTCTAAGACTCCAGTATCAGTACAGGAAAAACTTGAAATATAGAAAAATATTTATATATGAAGAACAACTACAACCTTGAGTAGACTCTCTAGCCTGCCAGTTTTAAATCAAAATGAACCAAGCGCTATCTTTGAGGAAAATTCTTGATTTTATATCACCAGCATCCCCAAGGGCAAGGGTAGAAGCTCAATAAATACTTGTTGAATTGACTTTCAGCACTTTGAGAAAAGTAACTCTTTTGGGAATTGATGTTACACTGTTCTCTCAATTTTTCACAGTCCCTCCTACTGAGGAAGAGAAAGAGACAAATAGGAGGGGGAGGAAGATCATTTTTAATATGTGCTGTACAATTCCCAAGGCTTTAACTTTTCACTAATGGCTTAGTTACTAATTTTATTATTTATTAATTTTAATGACAGAAAGAATGAAGGCAAAGAAACTGAACAAAACAAAAAAGGAAATGTGAATAGAAAGAAATATATGAAGAAATAGAAAATCTGCACAAAAAATTATAAAAATTCATATATATGTTTATCATATAACATGAGAATTTGGGTTTCTAAGTGTATATATATATATATATATATATATATATATATATATATATATATATAAACATACATATTTCTACAGCTGGGACTCATAGCAAATGGAACACAGAACACTCTAGAAACATTAACAAGGTTAGCTTTATAATATTTAATTTGTAGAAATGATTTTCCTTGGGAATTTTAAAATATCAGAAATGTATATTAAATATTTTAAGAGTCATTTTCTAGAAAAATATTTCTTCTCCAAGGTTACAAGCTACTTGAAATATGCTTTGTTTTATTACAAAATTTAAACATGCTCAAAATACACTACTGTCCTGTCTGTCTAAAAATAACAAAAAAATTCAAACAATCTGCCTTTATTGATAATATATATATAAATGGATTTAGAAAGGTATTTATTTCCATGATATATAGTATTTGTATTCCCAGAAATCTGATCATTTCAATTGTACAACACAATAATAAGAAGTAGGGGAGATGAAGAGCTGTGATAGTATTGGGAAAGTTTCAGCAATTTACATATTGTCAATAGAAGTATAATATGTCATATTTATGATATCACTGGTGACATTTTGATTGATAATTTTCATTTCTGCATTTAAAACCATGTTCCATATATTTCTTCTTCTTCTTCTTTTTTACTTTGTTTTGTTAAAACAAAGAAATGACGCTCATTCTGTAGAACTGATTTATATATATATATATATATAAATATATATATAAATACATATATGTTTGGATTTTTTGCTTGTTTTGGTTTTTTTCTGCTTTAATCTCTTTTTCTTTATTGGGGTGAGGGGTAGGTCTAATAGAAGAAACAGGGTTCTTGAAATATATGATTTTATAGATACCGCTAACCCTCTATTCATTATAACTCTCCCCACCTCAGAACCTTATATTTTATCCATGAAGGTAGAGTAGGGCGTCCTTGACTGGAAAGCATTACAAAGAAAGGAAGCTAGGAGGGATATGGGAAACAGCCCCTCTGTGAACAGGAGAACTGATAGTCATAAAGATGGGAATAATAGATGGTTCCTCCATGGCTAAGATCCTCCACCATCTGGGCCATCTCATTCTCCATGGCATTATTAGTTCTGGTGATTTCTGCTTGGCACCTTTCATGGAGCAGCTAAGGCTTCCAGGTGGTGAGACTGACAGCGGTGTGTATAAGGCTCACCATCATACACAATCTTTTTTTTTTTTTTGAGATTTTTAATTTTTTATACATGATAGCAGAGTACATTACAATTCATATTATACATATAGAACACAGTTTTTCATATCTCTGGTAGTACACAAAGTAGAGTCACACCATTTATATCTTCATACATGTACATAGGGTAATGATGTCCATCTCATTCCATCCTCTTTCCTACCCTCATGACCCCTCCCTTCCCCTTCCTCCCCTTTGCTCTATCTAGAGTTCATCTAATCCTCCCATGCCCTCCTCCAACCACATTATGTATTAGCATCATTAAATCGGAGAAAACATTTGGCATTTGGTGTTTTGGGATTGGCTAACTTCACTTAGCATTATATTCTCCAACTCCATCCATTTACCTGCAAATCCCATCATTTTATTTTCTTTTAATGCTGAACAATATTCCATTGTGTATATATACCACATTTTCTTTATCCAATCATCTACTGAAGGGCATCTAGGTTGCTTCCATGGTTTAGCTATTGTGAATTGTTCTGCAATAAACATTGATGTGGCTGTGTCCGTGTTGTATGCTGTTTTTAAGTCCTGTGGGTATAGACCAAGGAGTGAGATAGCTGGGTCAAATAGTGGTTCCATTCTCAGTTTTTCAAGGATTCTCCATACTGCTTTCCATACTGGCTGCACCAGTTTGATATTTTTAATGTCATCTTGAAGTTAGTGCAGCCTTCAAAAATCATCAAACTTATTCTGATTTTTCTTCTGGTAGAAGTCATGTTGAAGACAGTTGACTATTGTTGCCCTGGGTAAGCAAATTAAGAACATATTATTTGTAAATGTATAACTAAATTGATACTGTCAAGACATCATTGAATAAACTGAAATGCACCAACAATCCACTGAGGATAATGAGAAGGGGAATCTGAAGCAGTCTCTGACTGCTAGGAAAAATAGTCACATTTTTATCCTTTATTCTGCTAAATAAAGGTATGAATTATTTTAGTAATTATATATAACTTTTGATCACATAAAAAAGAGTAAATGAGAATTAAATTTAAATACCAAATATTTTCCATGCTGAAACAATAATGATTATGAAATTACTTTGAACAGATTGGGAAATGTCCTTGGTTGTTGTTGGTTAGTTGGTTTTAACAGCAGCTGAGAAAGCTGAATGTACCGGATTTTCCTAATAACAATTTATTCAACATCTTTCAATTAAACCAAAATTGCAGTTTTTTTATTCCTATTTTGCTCTGAAGTTTAAATAGGTATTAACCAATTCCCACTTATCTCCTTACTGATATATGAATTATCTATGGGGTCTAAACAGGTTTTTTTCTCCTTATGCCCACTGCTTAATAAAGAAAACAATAAATATACAATGTGGCAATTAACTTTTAATTAGAAATTAATTGTATTTTCTTTTTATCTCTTTTTTCAACTTCCCCTTACTGCAAATATCGAGGGATGGGGTGTCAGTTGGTTTACTAGTAACTAGTTATTAATGTACTGGTAATGCCAGGAGTTACTAGATAAACAGCATCCAGAAAAAATGAATATTTGGGTTCATAGCCTATGACAGGAAACTGCTAAGTTTCAAAACTACATAAAGGCACACTTGGTATGCACAATTTATTTTCAATCAGCCAGGGAGATGTCAAAGTTCATAATCATGAGTCAACTCTTCATTTGAAAGAAAAAAACATACCTATCTATACAGACCCAGATGCAAGCAAATGTTATTTTAATTTGGATGCAGTCGTTTGATATTTGTCAGGTCTGCACTATGCAGAATGCTTACATGATCTCTGCCCTATATGAGATAGCATTTCTTCATAATGTTAATATGTAAATATCAATTTGCAAATTTCTAAAGCACTTATTAGATAATGCATAACCTTGGGCCATCATAGTGGGCTATTCTTCACAAAGTCAATAATGATAAGTTTTATAAGTTCTACAGTATTTATAACATCTAGAGAAGTAAATTAAAGAAATGGTACATGGGTGACTGAGAAGATAGGGAGAAACTCAAGCCATACCAGGGTAATCAGAAAGTGTTCCACAAAAGTCAGATCTGTGGATGGGCAATAGAATGCAGGGCTGGAGGGGCATTGTAATTAAGAAATGTGGTAAAAAGGACAACAGGCAAAGAGGGAAGGCAAGATGATTTTTGTGTTTCACCATAAAATGGGGATAGCACATAGAACTTGAGGAAAATGAGAACTTAGGCAATTTAAAAAGGCATTTTCTGTTACAGTCATAGATTGTTTCACTAGACTTTACACAATCTAAATAGATAGGATATTCCTAATAGTTGCCTCCATTTTATTCTGATTCTAAATTTATCCAACTAGCAGTTCCAAACTGTCCTAATTCTGAGAACTTCCACAGAATGCAGAAACAATTCTTAGAATTGGAAACATTCACATAAGTTAATATAGGATAAGCCTGACTCATACACTGATCCTTTGTACATTGTATAAATGTAATACCCTGAATGAACAATATTAACCATTTAAATTTTTTTCAAATCATACATAAAACCATGAAAATTGTACATGTTAATGAGGTACTATGTAATGCTCTATCCATGTATACATAGCATAAAATTCAAATGAGATTAAATTTCTTTATTTCCTCAAACACTGATCATTTCTTTATGGCAAAAGCTTCAAAATCCTTTCCTCTGGCTTTCTGAAATGTGTAGTACATTATTGTTATCTATAGTCACCCCACTGTGCAATAGCATACCAGAGATCATTGCTCCTACAACATCAAATTTTAAGTGAACTGATAGAAAATCATTTTGGAAACTTCAAAACTAGGGATCAGATACCAAAGCCAAATAATCTCTATCAAGCTACATTTGTTAAGTCAAGACATGTTTCTGATGAAAACTGGCCTCCCTGGATGACATTAGCAGGAGCCCCTCACTCAGTATGGTCCCCTGGGGGCAGAAGAGATTTCTTATTAAAGTGGATTCTCTAGCAGTGAGCAAGTACCAGCCAGTCACATGGTAGGTACAAAGTGCACTGCTCTGATGTAATCGGATGTGCAGCTAAGTTGTTTCTAAACGTGACATAAATGTGCACTATGTCATCAGTTTTTCAATTCTTTAGTTAAAATAGATTAGTTAAAGAAAATATTTTTGGGTCAGATATGTGAGGTACCTATATAAACCTGAAAAACATCCTTACCCTTGTGGAATTTATTTAATCCCCAGCAGTTAGGTGCTATATTCTGCCTCTGACTACCCTCTCCTGTCTTTGTCAGTTCCCCACTTCTATGAAGCCTATCCTCCCTACCCAGTGACACAAGGCCTGTTTCTTTGTTGACTTACATATCTTGAGATATTTTATATTTACCTAATCCATTTATGTGAGTTATTTCATATTCCCAGTAAGATTCAATGACTTTCATGGCAGGGAACCTAGCTTACTATCAAGTCCCATGCTCTCTTTTGAACTAAACAAAGCTCTAGAGGTTCTTTTTTCTAATTTGTTCTAATTAGTTATATAGGACAATAGAATGCATTTTGACACATCATAAATAAATGCGGTATAACTCCTCATTCATCTGGTTGTACATGATATAGGATTCCACTGGTAATGTAATCATATATGCACATATGGTCATAATCTCTGATTCATTCTATTATCTTTCTTACCCTCACCCACTCTCCCCTCCTTTCACGCCACTCTGTCTAATCCAAAGTACCTCTGTTTTTCCCTAGCCACCCCACCACTGCCTATTGTGAATTAACATCCAATATCAGAGAGAACATTTGGCCTTTGTTTCTTTAGGATTGGCATATTTAACTTAGCAGGATATTCTCCCACTCCATCTATTTATCAGCAAATGCCATACTTTTGCTTTTATTTAAGGCTGAGTAATATTCCATTGTGTATATGTACCATGATATCTTTATCCATTTATCTCTTGAAGGCTTATTTCATAGCTTAGCTATTGTGAATTGAACTGCCATAAACATGGGTGTGGCTGTGTCACTGAAATATGCTGATTTTAAGTCCTTTGAGTATATTCCAAGGAGTGGGATAATTGGGTGAAATGGTGTTCCATTCCAAGTTTTCTGAGGAATCTTCATATTTTTTTCCAGAGAGGATGCACCAATTTTCAGTTCCATGAGCAGTGTATGAGTATAGCCGTTTCCCCACATCCTCACCAATATTCATTGTTACTTGTATTCTTCATTGTTGCCATTTCAAACTGAAGTGAGATAAATCTCAGTGTAGTTTTAATTTGCATTTCTCTAATTGCTAGAGATCTAGAATATTTTTTCATATATTTGTTGACTATTTGTATTTCTTCTGTAAAGTTTTTGTATTTCTTCGGTTCAGTTACTTTACCCATTTATTGATTGGGTTATTGGGTTTTTTGATGTTAAAATTTTTGAGTTCTTTGAATATCCTGGAGATTAAAACTCTGAGGTGCAGGAAGCAAAGATTTTCTCCCATTTTGTAGGCTATCTCTTCATGCTCTTGATTGTTTCCTTTGCTGAGAAGAAGCTTTTTAGTTTGATACTATCCAATTTATTGATTTTGATTTTACTTCTTGCACTTTAGGGGTCTTGTTGAAGAAGCTGGTTCCTGAGCCAACATGATGGAGTGTTGGGCCTACGTTTTCTTCTAGTAGGTGCAGGGTTTCTGGTCTAATGCCTAGGTCTTTGACCCTCTTTAAATACAGCAGTGATGAATCAGCTGGAAGAGAAATTAAAAAAAAAACAATCCCATTCACAATAGTCTTAAAATAATACTGGGAATCAACCTAATGAAAGAGGTGAAAGACTTTTACAATAAAAACTACAGATTACAACAGTTACTAATAGGGCATTATGTAAAAATGTGGATGTGTAACCGATGTGATTCTGCAATCCGTATTTGGGGTAAAAATGGGAGTTCATAATCCACTTGAATCTAATGTATGAAATATGATATGTCAAGAGCTTTGTAATGTTTTGAACAACCAATAAAAAAACAATAAAAACCACAGAACACTAAAGAAAGAAATTGAAGAACACCTTAGAAGATGGAAAGATCTCCAATGTTCTTGAATAGGTAGAATGGTAGTACAGTCAAAATGGGCATACTACCAAAAGTGTAATCTAGATTTTATGCAATTCCTATTAAAATTCCAATGATGTTCTTCTTAGAAATAGCAGTCATGAAATTCCTTTGGCAAAATAAGAGGCCTAGAATAGCCAAAGCAATTGTTAGCAATAAGAGTGAAGCAGGAGGCATCACAATACCAAACCTTAAACTATACTTCAGAGATATAGTAACAAAAATGGCATGGTATTGGCACAAAAACAGACATGGAGACCAATGGTACAAAAGACACAGAGATAAACCCACATAAATATAGTTATCTCATACTGGATAAAGATACATTGGAGAAAACATAGCCTCTCTAACTAATGGTGCTGGGAAAACTGGAAATCCACATGTGGCACAATGAAATTTAACTCTTGTCTCTCTCCCTACACAAAACTCAACTGTAGGTGTTCTTAATACAGATACAACCTCTAGTAGTACTATATGTCAGGTTCTGCTTTAAAAAAAAGACTTTGATACAGATAATAACAAAGTTTATTGTGAGGGTTTTGGGCAATAATACCTGTGATAAAATAAGGTGAATGGGATCATAGGGAGGCAGGAATCAAATTTGCTTTGAAATTGCAACAAAGACCTCAAACTTAGAAGTATGGGAACTGAAATGACTATTAAGAATTTTCCCTAATTGAAAAAAAATTAAGCTTTTAGCCCCAATATTTAATAATCATCCAATGTGGGCTTGTGAGGGAATCACTGAAGACATCAGTGGGCAACACCAGAGGGCAGCTGAGGAACAATACTTGGGTCCTGAGTAAGATGGTCTGAGAAGTGCACCATAGCATCCCTTGCAGTCCACCCCATTACTGCTCAGATTTTCTTTCTTTGCTTTAAAAGTTCACCTTATCTATAAACATTTAAGATTCATGATAGTATCTTTTCGTGATAAAAACTACATAAGGAAGGTTAGTAGAAAAACTATATAATTGATCAACAAATATATGAAAAACTGTTCAATTCCTCCATTAATTAGAGAATGCAAATCAAAACTACTCTAAGATTTCATCTCACTCGAGTCAGAATAGCAATTATCAAGAATACAAGAAATAATACATGTTGCCGAGGATATGGGGGAAAAAGTACATTCATACATTTCTGGTGGCACTGCAAATTGGAGTAACCACTATAGAAAGTAGTATGGCAGTTCCTTAGAAAACTTGGGATGTAATCACCATTTGACCCAGCTATCCCACTCCTTGGTCTATACCCAAAGGACTTAAAATCAGTGTACTATAGTGACGCAGTCACATTAATGTTCATACCAGCTCAATTCACAAAAGCTAAACTGGAACCAACCTAGATGCACTTCAACAGATGAGTGGATAAAGAAACTGTGGTATATATACACAATGGAACATTATTCAGCATTAAAACAGAATAAAATTATAGCATTTGCAGGTAAATGGATGGAGTTGGAGAATATCATGCTATACTAAGTAAGCCATCCCAAAAATCCAAAGGCCAAATATTCTCTCTGATAACTGGATGCTGATCCATAATAGGTAAGGTTGGGGGGAGATGGAGGAACTTTTATTGGGCAAAGTGGAGGGAACAGGGAGGGAGCATGGGGGCAGGAAAGATGGTGGAATGAGAGGAACATCATGACCCTAGATACATGTATGACTGAACATATGGTGCAACTATGCATCCTGTTCAACCACAGAAAGGAAAAGTTGTGCTCTATTTGTGTACAATGAATCAAAATGCATTCTTCTGTCATCTATAACTAATTAGAATAAATTTTAAAAATAATGATTAAAAAAAGAAAGAAAAAAGCTGGAGTCCCTGGGCTGCAGCTGTTCTCAGAACCAGCTGTTCCTTAAAATCTCCTTTCTCTAATAACCATTCTAGATTCCCCCCGCCCCCCGCTCTGCTAGCACTTCTGTGGACCTAAATGGGAGGTAGGCTAGATCCTTTGACTCACCACTCTGAGTCCCTGTCACTGTGAATTTTCTTTGGTTATAGCTGCAGTACTTGCTCATTTTCATCAAAATTGTGTAAGAAGTTCCAAGAAACAACCCAGGGAAACACTCAGGAACCACATTCATTCTTGCCTTCCCTTGTTAATAATAGCAGTTCTAACTCCTCCTGAGGTCATGATGATCCCTGTCAGCATAGTGATCCCTTTCCTTTCCTGAGCCTCTTGTTGGAAGGAGTTTGCAATGACCTGGTGGCAGACATACTTAAAATAGAAATGGAGCTTTTATTGTGGTGAAAGCATTTCACTTCTGAGAACCCAAATCTCTAAACTCACAGAGATGAAAAGCAGAAATTCTCCAAGTGGTAAAAAGTAGCCATGACTATAGGCAGGATTGAAAATCCATGATGAAGTATGTCTTGAGTTCAGGCAAATATGAAATCGCTGTCTTTTCTGAGGAGCAAGGGGTTCAATAATTTCATACTATGTGGTGGGTTTGTCTAGTGGGATGGGATAGTGGGTGGCTCAGCATTGGTCTCATTTGTTAAGACTGGACAGTCAGCAATGCTAAAATATTCTTGTGTGAAGAGCATGTTGTGGGTCTATGTATCTCCAACACCATGGGTATTCTTTTATTGTCCCTATTGTGCCAAAATTGTGCTGGCCAAGGTCAGAGACTACATGAACTCTCAGTCATATTTGTCTAGTTGGTTATTCAGTGTCTCTTCCATGGTATACATTAACATATCATACAAATGAAAATTAACATACAAATCCCTAATGCAGGTTAGGTCCATTTATATGGCTTTCCTCAGGCCTCAATGTCCCCTGCTTTTTCCTTCTGGGCCCTGACCAACAGGCCAAAATATTCACCATGGCCTGACTCATTCTTATCTCAAACAACTGTTTCTATAAAAAGTGGATTGTCGAGTTGACTTTATGAACACCTGCTCATTGAGAGACAACATTCACACTCGGTCTTTAAGGGTCACACCTCACTCCGTCTCTAGAGCAAAAGTCTAATTTTAGCTTGTTAGTGCATACTGAGCTTACCCATCTATGAACTAACTCAGCTTTTTTTTTTTTTTTTAAATCCACCATCAGTGGATCATAAGGGATCTGGCAGAGATGGATGAATGTGAACTAAATAAAGAACAGCAGTGCAGCAATAACAGATGACATGAAGGTCTGGGCTGCCTGTTTACTAATGAACTTGGTGCTTACCTATGCTAGATCATGAGTGTACTACTCAGTGTTCTCCAGAGAAACTGAACCTATAGGTGACAGACAGATAAATTTATTATGGAGATTGTCTACTATAATTTTATAGACTGAAAAGTCTTATAGCCTGAAATCTATAAGCTGACGAAGCATGAAAGCCAGTGGTGTGATTCATTCCAAAGTCCTGATGGGAGTCTGAAGGCCTGAGAATGAGGACCACCAATGTCTGAGGGAAGGAGAGGATAGATGTCTCACCTGAAGCACTGAGAGAAAATTTGCCTTTTTCCACCTTTCAGTTGTATTGGGCCCTCAATAGATTGGGTAACACCTGCCTACATTGGTGAGAATAATCTTCTTTACTCACCTTACTGGTTCAAGTTCTAATCTATTCTGGAAGCACACTCAACAGATACACATGGAGATGTTTCTACTATCTATAAAGCAGTCAAGATGTTTTTACCATCCTTAGTTCAGTCAAGTTGACATTTAAAAAAAATCATGACCCTGAGTAAAACCAGTTCTTTCTTAAAAAGGGATGCTGCTAGTTCATAACCCGCTTGAATCAAATGTATGAAATATGATATGTCAAGAGTTTTGTAGTGTTTTGAACAACTGATAAAAAAAGAGAAAAAATTTTTTAAAAAAGAGGATGCTGCTGGAGTCACCCAATCTTATGACTTGCTCAGTCTGAGAGAACCCAGCTCCTAATGGGTATTTTTTAGTGGAATGATCATCCAATGCCCCATAGTTAAGCACATTGTCTCTCCCAGAGCCAAGTAGCATATTCAAAACCTGTTTTCAAATGTTGTATAATTCTCTTAGGTACATTATAGGGTCTTTCTTCAGAACCCTAGTGTGATTCTGTCCTATGAGTCTGCTCTTAAACTCTCATTAGAGTCAAGGTTACATCTAATACCACGGAGTCTTCTGAGTTATATGGCTTAAGCACAACTGCTGCTTGCACCATGGCCCAGAACCTGCAGAGCTTTTGTCTGGATCCTCTCAAACTTACAGCTTCCCATGTTACTCAGTAGATGGATTAGAGAAGTATTTCAAAGTGAAGATTTTGTTTCTCCAAAACCCAAAGAGACCTACAAGGTGCACTGCTTCCTTCCTAGGGGTAGGAAATGTGTGAGATACATCATGCGTCCTTTGCTTTGCATGAAAGGCACCAACATGTCATAGAATGCTAGTGGGAGAGGATCCTGAAATTTGTAGGGATCAATTTCTACCTTATGGTGTGCATATGACTTAAAAATGCCTTTAATGTTCTTGAGACTTCTTATTTATCTTGTATGATTACATGATATGATTGATATATAGTGGAACAATGTGATGTTCTGCATAATGGACTCATGGTTCAAACAAGACAATGACAGAATGAAGGAGCGTAAGCCCAGACCTTGGTCAAGACTGAAGACAAATTCTCCTTTCTCCCACATGTGAGTGTGAACTGCTTCTGGTCACCATAACTGATGAAGATAGAAAATCATCCCAAATGATTCAGCTCTCCCACTACTAGGTACAAATAGGCAAAGGAAATGAATCTGTATATCAAAGAGACACTTTCCCTCCCATGTTTATTATGACACTATTTACAATAGCAAGGATTTAGAATCAACCAAGCTATCCATAAACGGATGAAAAGATAAAGAAAATGTGATATATAGTCACAATGGAATATTATTCAGCCATAAAAATGAGTTAAGTACACTGCCTTGAGACAACATGGATGGAACTAGAGGACATATTAAGTGAAAGAAGCCAGACACAGAAAGTCAAATACCACATGTTCTCACACCTATGAAAAGCAAAAAAAATATTGATCTCATCTAAGTAGAGAGTAGAATAGTGGTCACTAGTGGGAGGAAGGATAGAAAATGTTTGGATAATGGGTACCAAAATATATCTAGATAAGAAGAATAAGTTCTAGTGCTCTGTAGCACAATAGGGTAGCTAAAGTTTACAACAATATATTATGCACCTAGAAGAGAGGAGTTCAAAATTTCCCAAAACAACAATAATGAGAGACTTTTAAGGAGATGAATGTGCTAATTACCCTGATTTGCCCATTACATGTACCAAAGTATCACACTGTACAAAACTGTCACACTGTTCTCCATAAAAATGTACAATTGTTACATGTCAATTTAAAAATTACAAATGAAAAAGTCTTCATTTAATTGATCAGTAGACACATGTATTGGAGACCATGTTAATCTGCTCTGACCCAATACCACCTGAAGGAAAGCAGCCACAGTAAGGGTAAATACTTGTTGGAATTTACAGTAGTTTCTATTATCTTTCAGGATTTGCTTTTTGGTGACCAAGCTAGTAAATTAAATGGAAGGAGGACAGGAATTCCTCTGTCTGCATCATTTAGTACTTTTAAAATATCACTAATCCACGATAGTTTTCAACTGTATTAGCTCAGAGTTCAGTGTAAAACAATTCCACTTGGCTTTCATTCCTGTTAGCTCTAATGTTCAGGCAGAAAACCTGATGTTGAGGTTTTGCCAAACACCAAACATGTCCATTATAATTTTACACTTGGGAGTAAAGGAAAGGATTCCCAGAGAAGTCTATGAACATATTTTAACCATTTATTCTTTGACTCTACTTTGTCCCGTTGCAGGGAAATTCTCATACAGACCATAATGACAAAAATAGCCAAGAAATTACTGAAAGACAAAGGGGTTTTTGTCTTTCCATTTTTGTACAAAGTGGACTGAATCTGGGGGTATTTTGCCACTGAGCTACATTTTCAGCCCTTTTTTGTGTGTGTTTTCAGAGAGGGCCTAGCAAAGTTGATAAAGGTTTTGCTAAATTTCTGAGACTTGCCTCAAACTTGTTGAAAGACAAGGGGCGCAGGACTGATCACACCCACACCTGGGATAAGAAGGGAGTTTATGGTCAGGAACCTAATGAGGCTGCTCTGCTCAAAGAGAGGGACAGCAGCAGCAGGCTAGGGACACAGCAGCAACTCCGCTTGAATGTTACCTGTTATAGGCTAGAATCATGCTGCGTGCTAGGAGTGGGTTTGGTCTTGACTGACATAGTAATCATCCCCTGATCTTGTGGAAGCCAAGTTCATTTCTTGGAAACAAAGACAAGCAGTTTTCCTATCTCTCAGAAGGGGAACAGAGAAAAAGGCATGTCCCTTTATGTTCTCAAGGAGAGAACAGGGAAACTAGTACAGGGGCTAGTAAGTTGTCTCTTATCTATCTCTCAATGAGAGAACAGGGAGAGACTGACAGGTCTCCAGGCTGGTAGGTTTCATCTTGGGCTAGTTTGTATTTCTTGGGAATAAGAACAGTATTCCAAAAGTGGGGAGGGTCGGGGGAGGACGATGGCTGCAATGATGCCACTTGGAATCCTCCTGCCTGAGACTCCCCAGTAGCTAGGATTAGATGTGTGCCACTGCTTCTGGCCAAGACAAAGGAGTTTTAAAACAAATAGATATTTGAGTTCATTAGTATTAACCAAAATAGTAACTTTGCCCTTCTCAGCAAGAATTTCCCACTAAGCACTGTAATACTTAGGTAATCATATGGAAGTTTGATTCCACTAATAAAACAATCTATTTTAAAATAAACAAAAAGTACATACAAACTCAGAAACTTTGTTTCATGAATAGTATCTAATTCTACATTTCAAAACCATTTGGGATGGTTTATTAATGTAGAAACATAAGTTTTAAAATTATTTTACCCTCAGTAGATACTCAGATTATATGATGTGAGAAAAAATAAGAATTTACAAACTACTGAAGAGATACACTGGGAAGAGTTTGGAGATCCAGCGGTAGAAGAGTAGCTGGTCTTTGACTCATTGGCCCTTACTGATTCCTGATTCATTGCTACTCATTAATTTACACTACCCCCCACCTAAATTTGCCATTACATGCTCATCCAATCACTTTGTGTTATAGAGGTGTTTTCACAGAAGGCAATGCAGAATCCATACTTAGGTTTTTCCTTTCTGTGTTAACCCATCTTACATGTTATCTGTCTGTTGCATGTACCTATCTCCACAGTCCCCAAATACAGCATAGCTCTTGTTAAGCCTTAAGTATACAAAGACTGATCACATGAACGAGTGTGCATGCCAGTGGAGAACAAGCCTTAGTCCTGGCCCTCGTGGAACAATCATTTCCTATGGAAGATGATCCTGTTACCGAATCATCACAGTGCAATAATACCAGGCAAATGCAACACAACTGGAGCAAGTGCAGGAAGTTTCTATACCTGACACTTTAAAAGTAAGCCTTCAAAAGAGAGTCTCACCTCAAGCAAGACCTGGAAAATGAATAGGAGTGAAGGCCATGTCTGGGAAGCACTAGGTTTGTAGTGAGACAGAAAGATCATCCCAAGAGAAGCAGTCCAGCTGATGAAAGGTCTAGGCAAACAGATCTTGGTTCAGTCTAAGTTCCTGAATGTATGCATATTTTATGGATTTTGTTAGCTTCAACTTCCAGTGCTTCAAAATATTTAAAAAATGCACACAGAAAATAATAAACATGACTTATATTTGGTATTAAACATGTATACAATGAAACTTTCTCTGTCCAAAAATCTAATAATATAAACTTTATGAACAAAATTTTTGATTCTATAAGGTACAGCATTCCATTTTATCCTTTTTCTGATGTTTATAATGATAAATAGGTTGTCATCCTAATTCATCAGGGAAACATTTTGTAAAACCACATGAAGACTAATACTGTGATAATGTGCATCTATTACATGCAACCTTGAGGGGAGAATTCATAAGTAGTAAAGAAGTAATTTTGTGTTATGAAGACATTTCTTATTTTAAAATAGCAGAGATGGAAGTTAAGGCATTTACTAGTTTATAGGCAAGTTGAATTATTTTCATGATGCAGTTTTATTTCTATGATCTATTAGATTAAGAATAAAAGATTTTGACAGTATCTAATACTCTGAGCAAGTGAAAATGGAGAACATTGTTTTATACTTATAAATTAATACTTTAATATATTTCTCAGAGATTGTGTGTGTGTGTGTGTGTGTGTGTGTGTGTGTGTAATATATCAAGTGCTTTGTTAGAGAACTATCCCCGGGCTTATACTGATGTTTAGAGACAGGAAATCTGAAAACTCATGATTTGTCTATAAAGCCTTTTTATTATTCTGAGCTTTTTTTTTTAAACACATTGAATATGAGAGTGTCCACAGAGGAAAATGCTGTACTTCGATTATCACTTGATCTAAGTCATTAGCAACCTTATAGGCAAAGTATTTTTATGGTTAAAAAATATGGAAAGAGTATAATGTCCTTTAAATGTTCTTTTATATTGGTGTTTGGATCCTAAAAGCAAGGGAAAGAATGCTGTAACAGCGGTGATATGAGCAGCATTGAACAATGTTGTTTCATATGCAATGATGATGCATAACAGGAGAAGCCAAAATGAGTCAGACGAGAGTATATCAAGTCCATTTTGCTCGTTTTGATTCAGAGGTTTTTTGCTAAAAATCACAAGCCAGTCTTAGTGGCAAGCTTCAGAAAACTTGCACAGCTCTGATAAGAAAGGACATCGCTCATAAATATTCATTAAAAATTACCTTTTCTGGATCATGAATTTTTCAAGCAGACACTGATTTGACCTCTACAAGGAACAAAATCCAGCCTATAGTGGAGTGTCTCCTATTTCTGACAAAAAAAAGGTGAAAAATTGGTTTTCCCAGCTAAGCAGCTACTTTGTACACTGTGTGAGGTCGAGGTCAGTTACCTCTGCGCTCCACACACTTCAGCATTAATATTCATTTGAATTACAATCTTTAAATTCTAAAGTCCTGTTCATACTTCTTTGAAAAATTGATTGTAAAGCAGGCCAGGGTTTGCATTTTAACTAATTTTTAAAGTAACTTCATCTAACTTCTCTGTTGTTAAAAAAATATATGAATTCAGTCATTTTCTTTAAAAAAAAAATCACATCTGCCTATTTTGAATTTATACACCCTCTCCCTAGGGATAAAAGCCACATTTTTTTCCTGGTAATTATCTGCAGAGTGGGTGAATGGATGGAAACATTTATGTTTCTCAGGAATCTATTATTCATATTTCATCTTAATATAGCTCCTCAGAATCCATACACACAAAAGGAGCTTATTTGGGGGTATGTCTTTTTGTTTCATTGTTATTGCTACAATATCTCAGTGGGGTATTCAGCTAACCACCTGCATTGTTTAAATAAAGTAACTGATAAGTAGAATATGAATTATGATATCTAATAGAATTCAAGCTTAGCATCTAAATCACAATGTTTTCCAAGTACTTATCTCAGGTTCTTGTTTTAGTGTAAGTTGTAGGAATGTTTCACTTAAGCTCTGTGATTCATATTTGGGTTACTTCAAAGAGTAAGAAAAAAGTGGCCAAAATAGCCCCATAGACATTATTGTTCCGGCTGTTGTGGAATCATTTTGATTTTTCCTTTGTGAAGTTAAGCCTTAGTACAAGTTTTCTTATTATATTGAATTCTAATCTCAGCTCCTTTATTTTCTAGACTTTTGACCTTCAACGTATTTTAACCTTTCTATACTATGTCTTCTTTTTTTCCTCTCTCTTTTTTCTTTTTTTAGTAATGAGCATTGAACCCAGGGGTACTTTACCACTGAGCTACATCCGTAATCCTTTTTAATCTTTTAATTTTTAAACTTTGAGACAAGGCCTCACTAAGTTGCATAGGCTGGCCTTGAACTTGAGATCATTCTGTCTTATCCTTAAGAGTAGCTGGGATTACAGGTAAGCACCAGTATACCAGGCTGTTTTGTCTTCTTATAGAAAAAAAAAAAAATGGAAGTACCAGTTCTAAAGAAGTTACAAGAAACCTGGATTAAAACCTGTACTAAGAATTAGTTAACATTTAGTATAAAATTAATGATGTGACTAATTTGTAATTTATCAGGAAGACTGGTAATAATGACTTTTACTGGGACTTAGTCTTCAGGAGAAGTTATTGTATCTAATTAGAACATTCCTATACTTCTCCCTGAAAAAACAAACAAACAAACAAACAAAACAGTCTTTAAAGGATCAATAGAAGAGAATAGGAAGCTGGAGGCCCTGCTTCATCTAATTTCTCATCTTTTACTCATTTGTCCATCATTTATGTCATCTTTTCCTTCCTCTTTAGTTAGGTGCTATTCTAATTAGCCTAGAACAATTTACTGAGAATAGAGCCCACATATCATTTCAATGGTCTTGGCAATTTAATGAGTAAGGTGCTGGTACTGCACTTATTGATCTTCTCTCTCCTTCTCTAAGTTCTTTATGTAGATACTCCTAGACACAAGGACCCTTAGCCTGTCCATCTTAGAAATAATGGTACATGACCCCAGCTCCCTTGTGCAAATAATGTGGAATGAGGAACAAAAGATGTGCAAGTGAGGCCCAGGGCCATCCTGGAACATACCCATTCTTTCTTCCGCTACTGATCCAAGGGCATCTGTACACCAGGACTACCAAGATTTAGCAAAGGAAAGTACATGACATTCAGTCATATTTGAATTTCAGATAATCAGCAGATAGTTTTTAGAATAAGTTTCTACCACAAAACACTGTTGAAATTATATATATATATATATATATATATATATATATATATATATATATGTAAATATATATAATATACTAGTTATAGTTATTTTAGCTAAAATTTAAATTAAACTGGGTGTTTTATATTTTATCTGGCAACTCTTTCATGAATTCCAAATTCAATTAATCTCTAATATGAATAACATAACTTCTTTTAAATTTTTGCCCATTATCCTTCTCAGTCATGTAGAATGCCAGAGTAAGTCCCCAGTGAAGTTTATACTTCCTTTTGAAACTTAGGAATAATGCCATCAATGTAAATCACCAGACACATCTGTTATGCTTTTATTTCTACTATGAAGTGACATGTTACTCCAGGGCTTAGCCTCCACATTCACCAACTAAAGTAGGATTTCTTAACAGTCAAAGATGCCCTTAAGGATCTATTGGGATGTTGTGTTGTAGGTTCTTTTGCAGTCTCTCAGCCAAATCATTATAGTCTGGGAAGTATTGCTATTATGTTATCAATGTCCATGTTGTTGTTGCTGATCACCAGACTAAACAGGTGACTTGATGCTGGAACCCTATTGTATGAGAGACATAGTAATTAGTCTGCTCCTGATGGTCATTTTAAAGTGCTTGTTTATGTAATCTCCATATTAAAATTTGATCAATTGTCAGAAATATCATTTTATTTCATTTTAGATTTCTAGAGGAAAACAACATTACAGAAAGAAAGGAAGAACAAGAGGATGGCAGAAGACACAAAAGTAAAGACCTAAGGAGAGAAGAATGATGTAAGAAGGAAGAGAGGGAAGGAGAGAGGGAGAAAAGGAGGGAGAGGAAAGACGAGCTTTCAGAATTATATTTTTCAGAGCTATTATTTCTTAAATCTTACCGACAAAGACCACAAATACCTACGAATAATATGATAATTCACATAGAAATCTTTTAAATAATATGGAATTTTCAATGTGAGGGCAAAGATATATTGTACAACATTTGGATGAGAAAAATTTATATTAGGACAGGCCTAAAATAACTTTACCATAGTGCTTCAAGAACGAATTTAATTCTTTTGGTTAAAGAAGTATATTTGTTGTTTAAGAACTACTTCAACTTTTTCTGCACTGGGACAAAAGAACCGATCATGAGAATGCAAACATGTTCAGACGACTTGGGTAACAATCCTCTGATGTTATAGGATTGCCCTGCCATGCCAGGAACTCTCAGGGGAAGTTCATTTGGCTGCTTCGCTCTGCAAGCACCATAATAGCTACATTTTTCTTGAAGGCTAGAAGTCCATTTTTAATATTAAAAGCAATATTTTACCATGTTAAACTTCTATTATCTTTTTGTTTTTATGTGACACTTAAAATTAGTTTCTGACAGAAACAACTTCATATACACGAACAAGTGTATCCAGCCGATGTGTTTGGTGTGAGAAGTGCAGTCAGCAGAGGAGACTTTTATTATGTTTTACATTTGATTGTTTATGCACGACAGTCCATTTAAGCTGAGTTTCAGCAAGGCAGTTGCCAACAAGTCAAAGCCTGGAAAATAGCACATTCTTTCACAAAATAAAGAATGGACAGGCACCCACACCAGCTTACAAGTTATTCTTTATGAACAACAGAATTGCTTTTTGCCCATTTCAAACAGAACCCTAAATGTGCCCAGCACAGCAAGAGAGAGCAGAGGAAGCAAAGGGAGTTTAATATTCCAGCCCAGCTCACTGGAAACAGCCACCACAAAAACACTAAAATGACAGAGCAGTGTGCTGTAGAGCAACATGATTTGTCTGCTTTAAATGGAGAATAATGGTTTTAAGTTTAGAGCAGAACTGAAGGGCTCAATTACTATTCATGGATTCTGAATTGTTCTACTTTGGAAACTCCTTTAGCATGAAATGTTCATCAAAATCAATGCATGAAAGTATAAAGAAAAAAACACCCCATTTCCCATATTTATGAAGGACTTCTCCAATTTAGAGCATAGAAAAATTGTGTCACCAATTTACACAAACCCACCTAGGCAGTAGGATTAAACATTTTAAAATAATAACATTTGGGTAGATGTTGAAGTTAAAGAATTACACACACACACACATACGCACACACACACACACACAACACCCTTTTAATTCTTATAATTTAATTCTTTAATTCTAATAAAATGTAGAAGACGTTACTACCAAGGCATCAACAATTTTCTTTAGTCTTTGAAAACTTTACTAATAAATAGCCAGAGAGTTTTCTAAAAGTGAGAACTGTTTATATTGGAATTGAGTAAGTTTTCTGAAGACATCAGTGTAATTATAAAGTGGCAGATATACCACTTCTCGAATTAGTAGCTTTCATGTTAAATAAATATGGAGCTAAAAAGGAAGTACTCAGTAATGAAATAGTTGATAATGCTTTGGTAACTAAAGTTAAGTGGACTTTCTCATTTATTTTAAACATATTCCCTTCACTATTATCATGTTTTCCTAAATTTATAAAAACAAAAGTGGATTACCTGATTACCTATTCATGTATTTTTTAAAAATTGCCTGTTGTGAAATATATTGATTTTGATCAGTTTCTCCTCCACTTATTTTCTCATGAGCATGGTATAATCAAAGAAGCACTGATGATAAGCTAAGGCAAAAATACATCCCTTATGTACTGACTTGTTAGGAAAACATTTGCTTTTATATTGACATTGGCAAAATTTCATGTGGACTATTATGTATTATAATTGCATTTCATTTGCCATATTAAAAAATGTCAAATCCTAAAACCAAGCAAAACATTATCTGTGCTATTTTTTTTCATTATGTAGGAGAATGGTAAAGTCCTGAAGGCAATTTGAAAGCCTTAGTTAACCAGCTCCTTCTGTTTGCATATTCAATCCCTCAATGTAACATATGCATAATTTTATCATCATTGTGTGCCATCTGGAGTATACTGATTGAACTGCAGTTTGAAAATGAGGGTTAAGAGATAATTTGGTTGCATACATTTAGAACTGAAATGTCTCTCATGGAGCAGAACAGAGTTATTTAAAAACAGAACTATGACTAAAAGATGAAAATATATTCCATAAACTCAAGAAAACCAAGGAAGACAATTATAAGTCTTTATGCTTTTTCACTTGAAGCCCTATTTAAATTTTAACAGTGGTATTCTAAGGGAGTTGTTGCAAAAATCATTTGCACCTACCCCTTAAGTCAGTAATCATCTTTTAAATTATTTTACACATTGTCTTTATCAGGGATGATTTAATACATTATTGATAAACAATATCAGCTAAGACACTGGTGTATAACCAATTTATTATTATAATTATTTTATTTTATTTTTTGCTATGTTATCACTTAGATGAGGTGTAAAACTTGCAATAGTTCATCAACTTGAGCATTATAGCTAAGTGCAATTGCTTTGGAAGCTCATAAGTACAATATTGAAGGCCAATAATATTTCTAGTTGAAAATTTTTGCTTTCAGTTGCCATAGTGTGATTCAAGTGGAACACTTTATAACACCCATTCTGAAATACAGTTACCTCTTATATATTTATAAGAACTATAACTTATCAAAGCTTCTCTTTCCCCAAACTTTATGTTTTCCAAATATTTTTAAATATCATTAAAAGGTAGAGCCCCCATATTATGATGGGCTCTTATATTACATCACCAAAAGTTTAGCCAATAATAAGGAAATTATATGACCCTAGACTTGCTGAATAATTCATCATTTTCAGGTCTTTAGTTTATTATATATATATATATATATATATATATATATATAGAGAGAGAGAGAGAGAGAGAGAGAGAGAGAGATTTATATATAGATAGATATAGATACACACACACTACACACAAAAACACACACTATACTTTCTTACTTGTGAAGAGAACTTTTTAAAAAATAACTTTGCGCAAGTAATTCCAAATTCATGCAAAAAGGAACTCAATACTAGCAAGTGACCACCTACTAACCTATTACTGAGCTGTACCTCCCCAGTACTTTCCTGTTCAAACTAAAGGCAACTTTCAAACCAGCTCCTCCAGAATCAGAGCCTTCTCCCTCTTTTGCAGTCCTTCTATGCACAAGATTTCTGGCACTTTCTGATACTGTCGATTTATTTTCTCAGCTGATATCAGACACCCACAGTTAAAGACTTTGAACTGTGAGGTAAAGAAAAGTGTGAGTACATATTATTAGACAACCATGGAAGTCCTAGCCACTGAGAGAAAGAGTTCACAACTGCATTTCCCTTTTATTTATCCAGAAGAGCAGAGAAGAGCAAGCATCTAATCTGTTACTATCCTGTCACAGAACATGACATTCTAATTCAGTCAGTAGGGACTCACAATGAACTCAAAATCACACTGAGTGCCTCCCTGGTATGACAATTGATTACATCTCTTAACCTTTCTGCATCTGTGGTACCATCTGGAGCATTTAGTGCTTACATTTTTGCACACAAAGAACAGGTAACAGCCTGTAGACCCAAATGCAGGCTCAGTCCTTCTACTCTAAGGCTATAGCAACAATAAGGAGAAAGAGGAAAACAGTGGCCAGAATCACCCCAACTTCACAAAAGATATCATTCCAAAAGAAACTGAACATATGCCCCATAAAATATTCTGCAGAATATCCAATGCAGAATTATCAGTTTAAAAAGTTATCCATTTACTATTAGAAAGTTTGTCTAAACATGGAAGAGAAAGATAATAAGTCTTATAACAAACCATTTTGTGCTAGATGTTTTTTTTTAATTAATTTTTATTGTAGGTTGTTCAAAACATTACATAGTTCTTGATATATCATATTTCACACTTTGATTCCATCTTAATATAGCTCCTCAGAATCCATACACACAAAAGGAGCTAGATGTTTTACATCCATGATTTTGCATTTCAAGCAGTAAATGTTCTGTTAGTGTAAGGCTGTTTTATACCAAATACAGATACCTCCATAATGTGTAAATAATTTTTCTAAATAATAATAAATTCTGTTCAAAACCAGAGTTTAGAACAGGGTTTCTAATTAGGGATCTGATGATGCTTTGTAATATCATCCAAGAGCACACCTGGAGAGTGTGGGGTGTTTAGCAACATTCTTGCCCTCTACCCACTGCTTTGCAAAGGAGTATTCATAGCCCCAGTCATCACCAGGTAATGCCAGTCCCCACCACCACCACCATTAAGAACCACTAGCTTAGTATGAGGTGTAGACAAGTTTTGTAGAACATGTCAAGATGGCAAACACTTGGGGTACATGAATTATCCTAATCTCTTCAGCATTTCATGAAGTAGTCCCCCGAAATGTTATCTTAAAGAACTCTTGAGTAATAAATGAATACATTGATGAGTTAATGAAAAGTAGGAGTATAAATGGCAAATAATATGATTTTGTTGCCAAAGCCAAAAATTATCCCTAGTGCAAGCACCAGTACACTAAAAATAAGTAGGGGAGATTAGGGTTGGTTTTCTTCTTTTAGACTTCCTGCACTGGTTCCCAACAGAAGAAAAGCAGAAAGTGCATGACAGAAAGCATTACCCAAATTGGCTCACACCTCTGCCATCACTGTGCTGGGGACTTTCTCACTGGCCTTGTAAGGTTCTCCCTGTCCAGGCTGCGTGTTCTCCTCTGCCACTACCAGATATAAATTGTCACAGAAATTCACAAATAACCCCTGATTGACTATGATAGTATGATCATAATGTTACTCTTTGATGACATTATTCTTTTATTCCAGCATTTATAAGTACCTTCTTAAGTGAAAAGGAAAGCAGATTTATAGCCACACATGGGGAAATTCAGACCTGTGACCTGTGATCTCTGTGATCTGTGTTAAAGCCCTCAGGGAATGTAGATGGTACTGTACTGAAGCCAACTTAAGTTCTGCAGCCATCAGAAATCATGGGTGTGTTACTTGCAATTTTCTAGTGACTACCCTTTCCTCTCTAAATTAACTCATTGAGAAAGTCTTCATAAGGAAAAAAATAAGAATAGATAGAGGACAATGAACAAATTAAAAAATAAATTGATTATAGGGCAAAAATCATATCCACATTAACAATGGAAAACCAGTACTTTGTGTGTTGTAAATATGAATAGTATATAGTAAGGGCTACTGAGTTCTTACTCAGTGTCCAAAGTTCTAAACAATATTATTTAATTCATTCATCATTTTTTTAGAGAGAGTGAGAGAGGAGAGAGAGAGAATTTTTTAATATTTATTTTTTAGTTATCGGCGGACACAACATCTTTGTTTTTGTACGTGGTGCTGAGAATCGAACCCGGGCCTCACACATGCCACGCGAGCGCGCTACCACTTGAGCCACATCCCCAGCCCCTCATTCATCAATTTTTAAGAACAAAGACATCAATAATGTTAACCCATGATGGATCTGCTGGAAGATACAGGGACTTTCTGAACACAAGGGACCTCTGAGGCTTCCTCTGTAACCTCTGTTTCATTCCCCAATTTTAGAATCAGCCTCTAGCTGCCACAAGGGTTCCCATAGGACATTTAACTCTAGTACTAAAGACAGCACTGCTTCAATAGTGATCTCCAACTCTTTCCTCTGAGCAGACTTTGATAGTAGGGGCTGCTGAGGATCTGCCAACTTGGGGCAGGATCAAATTACCCCCAGTAAGAGAATCGAAATCTCGCAGACAAGAGCATATTGAGAAGGGTCTGTTGGTGATCTGGGGATCATGAACACTCTGAGAACCGCCGTCCACATACCTCTTGTCTAACCACTGCCATCAAACTTGTTTGGTATCCCAAGATGATGGCAGAAATGTATATAAACTCTATATTCAAACTATTTCCCTCTTGTCACGCATATTTCTGAGTCACTCAGTTGTCATCTTTATTCATGGCAAGATGTCCATTTTTGACAATTCATTGCTTTTCAGCATGAAAAGAGAACACCACTGCTTAAATAGGGAGAAAGTTCCATTTTCAACAGTTGAAGTAAACGACAGCATTTTTAAACTCATCAGTGAAGAAAAGGAGGTCTGTGAATCCTCATTTTCCTGCTGTTTCTGCAAAGTGCATTACCTAAAGATTATGAATTTTAAAGATTACAGAAACCATGAGACCTTATCAGGGGACACAAAGAAGAAAAGAACCATCCGTTTCAAAAATTGCTCAGAAGCCTCAACAAATCACCAATGGAAGACAATCATTTATGAAATCCCATGTGGCAGCACCTGGCTAGCCAGCTAAGGAAGAGTCCCCACACCAAGGATGGTCTGAAGGACATAATACCTGTGCAGGGGTGAGTGACCGCTGTGTCCTTCCATAGCCCCCATCCTTGTAATTGCATTGCCAGGCAGCATAGGCAAGAATCAGGCTCATTTGGCCCCTGTCTCTTCTAGTCAAATAGAGGGCTCCTTTTCAAACAAGTGACAAGCTGGTTGGTATCTAATACAGGCTGCACATTTATATTACTGCTGCAATAAGACAGCTCCTGGCAAAGGAAACAAGATATTATTTCCTGGGCAAAATGCTGTGCTCTTTGTATCTATCTGGGGAGAAACCCATATGGACTAAATAAAAGGGAAATAGTGGAGGATAAAAGAAATTTGGAAGCCAAACAGAATGTGTGATTGATACACACCTGCAGAACATGCAGGCAGCTAAGACACAGAATGGGCTCGAGGTCTCTGAGGGGCTTACATTTCTTCTTACTTCTTCTGAGAGGGTTAGAACTATTCCAGAATGATCTTTGTTATTTCCTCCACAAAATATGTTCAGTGTGTTATAGAAAAAGAAAGAAACACACACAAAGAAAGAGAGAAAGAGAGAGAGAGAGAGAGAGAGAGAGAGAGAGAGAGAGAGAGAGAAAAGAAAGAAAATGGAAACAAGTATTTTCCCTGTTTCTCTAGCCACATTCAGCTTATTTGGTGACTAGGAAACAGAGATATGACATAGATAAATAAAGATTTTAAAACTATAGCTGTCTTATTCTTCACTAGATCTGCAGATTTTAGCTATTTTCCTTCATCCTTTCTTTCTTCCTGAACTTTAAATATTTTTGCTGTCACTTCTCTTCACACCACACACATCCTTTTACCAATTTATGTACATATAAAAATTAAAACACTGAGGCCTGTGCATTATTTATTGCATGCCGTTGCTCCCAGAAAGCTTTTAAACTCAAGTCACATTGTTCCTATTTTCTCCCATCAGCTTTTACATACATGAGAGAAGCAAATCAATCTTGATATTGATTGGAAACTAATGGACATATTCAAGTTCATTTATACCAATGTAGAGTAAAATATTTAAATTTGTTTTCTGAAGTAATTAATATCAAATATGTTCAGAAAAAAATTAAAACACTATACATTTGCACCAGAGGTCTTCAATACTTAATTCTGTTGTGTAGTCCAAAAGATGCCACAGATAATACATAAACAAATGATTGTGCCTGTGCTCCAACAAAACTTTATTACAAAAATATTTGGAAGATAAGTTTAGCATGATTGACAGTAATAACCAAACACCTCTATCTTTAGAATTTTCTATTCAACACTCGCCTCCTAACTGGCTAAAAAAGCTTCATTTTCATAATGTCCTACTGATTCCTCAAATCTCTTTCATGATTTTCCCACCAAATTCTGCCTGCCTGTTCTATATTTCAAGATCTAGTATCATTAGAATGTCCATTGCCCAACCCAATGACTTGGAAATTATTACTAACTAATCCTTCTCTTCTTGTCCCTTTTCAACTTTTTCCAAATTCGCTGCTACATATATCCTGAAACTTCCTCCTACCTAATGTCGTCATACCTGTTGCTTCAATACAGTAAAATATGGTCTCTCCTTTCTTTTAGCCTTCTTTCATGCTTTTCCAAGTATGAACTTTGTAGAGTGTAAATACAATCATGTTCTGTACTTGTGCAAGCCTGTCGGGGCTCCCTAAGCCTGAAACATTGACTCTAAACCCAGGTTACAGGACCTAATCTCCAAAGGCTCTAATTAGAGACTCTAGGAATAACAAATAATTATTTCAAATCATAATCTTCCAGAAGGATGACACTAATAAAGAATGACACTAACATGCAATCCACATTCTTGGATGTGTCCCCAAACCTTCACATTATAGCTTTGCTCTGTATCTTAATCCTCAGCTCTTTCCCCAACTCTTGTGCATACAAATGCTGTTTGGTGATCCACCATACATCACCAATCTCTTTCTCTCTAGGGACACACTGGTGACAGGGGTGTCATCATTTTGACAGAACACGCTTACACTTCTTTGTTAGAAGAATATGCTCAGGTTTGGGGACTGCTTTCTCTGCTCACAAAAGAACTTGAAAATTGTGTCCCCTCAGAGTATTGTTATCCAATAACTGCAGGAAGGAGAGAATAAATATACTTACCAATCCCCTAAGATAACCCTTAAAATGTGAACAGAACTCCAAGAGGGACTCCAAGTTATTCACTAGGAAAATTTACTTGATATGTGCTCTTGCTCAGCCTTTGTGATGATTAATTTCAATGTATCAACTTACTTAAGCCATGATTCCCAGATATTTACTCAAACATTCCTCTGGATGTTTCTGTGAAAGTATTGTTTTTTTAAATGAGATTAACATTTCTGTCAATGACTGAGTAAAGCATGTTATCCTCCAAGAAGGGGATGGGCCTCACTCAATCAGTTCAATGTCTCAAGAGAAAAATGACTAAAACCCCTTGAGGAAGAAGAATCTGTGCCAGCAGTCGGCCTTTGGGCCCTACTCTTCTCTGAGTCTCCAATATGTCAGTCTAAACTGAAAAATTTAGATTTGTAGCCTCCACAATCATGTGAGTCAATTTCTTTAATTTAAAAAAAAATCTTTCTCCACGTAGATATAGATGATAAAGACAAAGAGATATAGGTGATTCTTCTGCTCTGGAAAATGCTAATAGAATCTCCTTTCATTCTTTAACACACATAACCTCATGCCTATCAATTTTTCAAATCATTTATTTATTTATTTATTGTTTTTTGGTCAGGACAGAGGAACATTTCTGAAAACTCCCCATTGTGTAGACTAAGAACCGCAGACTTAGTGAAACAAAGGAGAAAAAGCTAAAATATCTGCATGTTTTATAAAGACAACTTGGATTCACATGCCTACTCAGGCTCAGCATCTGAGCATTTTGTTCCTGGCCCATAGGCAGGTACTTACCAAATGTTCTCCTAAGCTTCCATGTCTCTCTGCACATTCTCTCCCCATCTCCCCTTCTCCTTCCCTGTTCCACACCTACTAAAGACATTCTATTAATTATTTATGGCCTATCTGATATATCTCAACCTCTGGAAAACATTTTCAGAATTCTCAAATAGGTTTGGTTGCTTTCTTTCTCACTAGTCTCAGGGCTCCTAAAGGCAGAGATTCTTTGGATTTCAACTTTATAATACACTCATCCAGCAAAGCACCTGACAAGCAGTAGGCACTCAATGTCTTTGTCTTGAATACTTTAGAAAATAAAGGCAAAGTTTTAGATTTAAAAAAAAATAGTTTGGCCTCAAAAAGCAATATTGTATTTAAATATATATTTTTTTTCAAATAAGTGCTATAATAAACAAATAATTTTAAATAGTTATAAGAGAGTATAAAGGAACATAATAACTGAAGGAATCCTAAACAGTTGTCCAAGTAATTTTGCAAACAAAAATGAAAAACAATTTTTTTTAAAGTGGGACTTCTTTTAAAACTATATGGAACCTTCAAAAACCATGATTCTAAACTTTCAACAATAAAGGCAAACCACAGTCCATGCCAATCACTTCCATCTTCCAGTATTTTTCTTTAAATAAGTGGAGGCCTTCAGGAAAAACTTAAACACCTGACAAGGGCAATTACAAAAAGGAAATTTTTATTTGGGATCATGGTTTCATAGATGTAGTACTTGTCTGGCTGACATTGCTCTAGGCCCAAAGTGAGGCAAAACATTATGGCAAAAGGATGTGTTGTAGGGGATCTGCATACCTCACAGCAGCCAGGAAGCCTACAGAGAGAGGAGAAAGGGTCTTAGGGAAAATTAATCATTCCAGGGCACTCCCCCTAGTGACCCACCTCCTCCACCCACACCCAACGATGGCTACAGTTGCCATCCACTCAGTCCATTCAAACTAGGATGGACTAATTAGGTTACAACTCTCACAATCCAATCATTTTACCTCTGAATATTCCTGCTTTAATATAGGAGCTCTTGGGAGATACCTCACATCTACACCATAACAACATTTTATAGTTCTTGGAAAAGATAATGCCAAAGAAAAAGATGCATTGATGAAAAAATAAAGAAAACTCACTTTAAAATGAGGTAGGTATTAGGTATTTAAGCTAACAACTTTAGAAAGATGAAAACTCATTTTGCTCATGTTTTCTGATATTCATTAATTACCTAGATTACCAGACAAGCCATAAGTTTTTGTTTTCTGTTCACTGCTTTGCATGGGATATCTAGTATACATATATATACACACAGACACATATGTGTCTGTGTGTATATATATATACATGAATATAAGGTTATGTGATATATAAAATATGTGTACATGTTTACATATAAACTTAAGTTTTAGATTCACTGATACTCATATGGAATCTAAAGATTTTCAGTAATAAATGTAGAGAGAACTTGGCTTCCGAAAGATGGGGTAGTAATGCAGTCTAATTCATATGGTTTTTAAATTTTTTAAAAAATAACATACCTTGGCATATAAATTCTCCATCAATGCTACTTATTTATAAAAATATATTTTAGAAAAGTTAACTTAATTCATTTATAATATAATGAAACTATCAACATAATGTATAATCAGTTGATTATACATTATGTTGATAGTCAGAAATATATTAGAAATTCTTCTGAGTTTAGAAACTACTGCTGATATTCCTATTGTATATAGCAGTATTTTTAAATGATTAATGATCAGCAGACCTTTTCATCATATAATTATATGATTTACTTTCTTGAATCTACTTCTCCAAAAACGAAAGTATTTTCCAAATATCATACTTATAAATAAATTATGGCTGATCTAAACGTTCTCAGAGTCATTTTCTAATCATCTTTGAAAGTGTAACTTGGGCTATAAACTGATGCATATCTAACTCTACCTCATATATTTAAGGACATTAAGGGGCTTAGTCCTTTCATTTCTTAAAACTCCATGAGTTTCCCAAAAGCCTGCTGAACCTCATACATATCACTTCTCTATTAACATAGAAAAATCTGTTTCCTTGGTAGCTGAACACAGTAATAGCAACTACCTGAGTGGTTAATTGTTACAAGATGGGATCGAAATTGAAGACCACAGAGAAAAGGTACATTATTTGCTCAAGGTGAGAGTGCTTCAGTATCTTTTAGAGTTTTTCAATCCAAATTTATATCTGGGACATTAATTTTGGTTCAAGGTTATTAACAAAGTAAATTGCTACTGTAATGTACACAGAATAAAAAGATCAGGCAGGAGGTGCAGTGCTCTATTATTATAAATGAATCAGAGAGAGAACACACGGAGCCATTACATACATGGGGATTACATAACAATGGCACAGTTTGTAAAAAGGTACATATGTAATCAGAATATAGGTTAATGACAACAAATTTATACTACATAAATTTCCTATTAGTTTAATGTTGTTTATGGGATTAAAATAATTTTCTATTGCCAAAATACAGTAAGTAGAAAATTTTACTCTTATAAATGCTTCAGGACTTGGAATGGGAAAGGATACCTTAGACAAGTCCCCAAAACACAGGAAACAACAATACACAAATGGCATCACACCAAAATAAAAAGCTTCTGCATAGCAAAAAAAAATAGCAGAGGGAAGAGACAACCTGTCAAGTGAGAGAAAAATATTTGTAAACTATACTCTGACAATGGGTTTGTTACAGTTTGGATATGAGGTGTCCTCTGAACTCATAATTAGATCATGAGAACTATAACCTATTCAGTAGATTAGTCCATTTGATGGATCAATAATTTGACAGAACTACTGTACTGCGTGATAACTGTAAGGCAGGTAGGGAATGAAAGGAGAAAGTAGCTCACTGGGGATATGCCTTAGGGCTTTATATTGTATCCTTAGCATCTTTCTCTCTCTCTCCTCTCCACTTCCTGGCTGCCATGAGCTGAGCCGCTTTCCTCCACCACACCCCCCTTCCGCCATGATGTTCTGCCTCACCTCGGGCCCAAAGCAATGGAGTCAGAATGACTGAGACCATGAGGCCCAAATAAACTTTTTTTTTTTCCTCTAGGTTGTTCTTGTAAGGTATTTTATACACAGCAGTGAAAAGTTGACTAAACCAGGGCTAATACCCAGAATTGATAAGAAATTTCCAAATCTCAATGGCCAAAATAAAAAATATATATATGATTTAAAAGATGGGGAAAATGTGCAATAAATCTAATTAGACATTTCTCAAAAAAAAGGTATCGTGCACTTTTACTAATACTGCTTAAATGGACCACTATCAAATGGAGGACACTGTATATTATCCAGTTTTTAATAAATAATGTATCTTGTGCCATTAAGTGAAAATTTAATACAATTTATCTTTACTGTCCATAATATAAAATATCAAGTATATAAATAAGCTTCATATATATATATATAACTAATTAAAATAACATAAAATTATTATTATGATTACAGCTATAATCACTAAATAACATTAATAATTTTGATATTCACAAACTTACCTTACAGATAATCTAGGGCAAGAATTGAAATAATGAAAATAATTTTTCTGACAGTTTTTCTTTTGGTGTTTGGGATGAAACCCAGAGACTTGCTCACGTTAGGCAAATGCTCTAACATTAAGCTACACACCCAGTCCCACCAATGTTTTAAAAGAAAAAAAAATTGTTAAACCAAATAACACTTATGAAGCAGAAGAATCCTTCATCTAATCATACTTTACCATTAGAAGCAGGCTATTTCACTCCTCAACCACTAAAACATTCTCAGTGACCTAGAAGTCATGTACTAATCTCATATATTAGAAATAAAATTGAATTATTTAAATGACAATTTGTCATATGTTAGGAATGGAAGTCTTCTTAAACAATTATTTTGTTTTATTTTTTTGATTCTAATGAAGAAATAGTACATGAGTGATAATAATCAATAACATACAAAGAAACATAGGGGCTTCCAAATCATAAGGACAGCTTAGCCTATGGGAAAGAAACACACCAATGACTCAATATGAAAACTGAGAATTAATCAGAAAGGAAAATTAACTAATATTTAGAAATAACTCATTCTCTGATGCCTCCTCTAATAGCAGTTTAAAAGACCATATGGTATCACTGAAATAATACTAGGAAGAAGATGGGATAATCCTTAGTTAACATGTAAGAAATCTACAGTGCAGAAAAAGTAATAGTAATGATACTTAAAGTCCAGTATCACACAGCAAGTGAGGGTAATTCTCAGTATCCTGGCATCAATAGAGGGAGTTTTTTCACCTCAATCCAAAATCACTGATGGAAGATACAACTCTGATGAAATTCAGTGCCTGCTCATGGTCCAGCTATGTCCAGGACACACATGGTAGTGTACCATTTGTGTAGATGAGACAAGAGTATTCCAGAAGACTAAAAAGGAAAGTATTTACATCTTCATGCAACAGTACATCTACCATTTCTAGAAATAAGGAGCCCACCAGTATACTGAGTAAAGGAATGAAGGAGAAAGTACAGGGTTATAGGACCAAAGAAACAAGGGAGATTCAAGAACCAAGCTTAAGGGCATTCTTATATTCAGAGGTCAGAGAAGGGAGAAAAATTGATGGCTAACAAACTAATAGGGATAGCAGGCAATCAAGGTATCAGAAAAGTCAAAAGAAGAAAGTACCTCAAGGAAAAACAGCTGCTAGCTCAGATGAGATGAACCTTGAGAAATACCACTGGAATGTGTAAATCAGAGATCATTGGTGACTATAAAATAAAGATATTGTCTGTGTGATAAAGATACAACCAAATTAACTTGGTTCAAGAGAAAAGAAAAACAGTGAAAAGGAATGAAGAGGGAAGGAAGAGAGAATCAGGAAAGAGAGGGAAGAAACAAATGAACAGAATTCAATTTAACAGAGGCAAATGTCTACAAGCCAACATATCCTTCTAGTGTGCTGTTATAGTGTTTTTATAAAACTCCTCCCTGGGGCAGAGCTGCAGAAAGTATCTATTAGCATACTGGGAATAATTGTGTTTTCTCTGGAGATCTTTGAGTTCAAGTCAGGAGAGGCCCCAAGAGCATATTAAATACATATATCTTCTCAAAATATTTCTCAAAGGGCAAATGCAGGTGACCAAGAGAATCTCTGAACAAAAGCTAGAAAAAAGTCAAGAGAGCCATGTTTAAAACTAATCATCAAGGAAAGGCAGAAACAAACTTTATTCCAACTCTGAAATTATAATCAATCCGTAACCAATTAAATTATGTAGCTAATACACAAGGGAAAAAATCCAAAATAAACAATATAATAGTAAGAAAATGAGATAGACTAAGCTATATAAAAGAATTTGAAAATAATGTCGATCGATACCTTCGTCTGTTTTGTGCTGCTATGATATAACACCAAAGACTGGGTAACTTATATTGAATAGAAATTCACTAGTTCACAGTTCTGGAAGCTGGTAATTCCCAAATCAAGGTGATAGCATGTGGCAGGGGCCTTCTCAGTGTGTGATGGATCACATGGAGGAAAATAAGAAGGTGAGAGAGGTCAAAAGGGGACCAAACTCACCCTTTTATGAGGGCACTAATTCCCTTCATGAGTGAGAAGCCCTCACAGCCTATACACCTCTAAAAAGTCCCCCATCTTAGTACTGTGACAAATGACAATTTTCAACATGAGTTTTGAAGTGGACAGATTTGAACCATAGCAATTTTGAAATGACTTTTTATGACAGAGGGTTTAGAAAATAGAATAAATATTTGGTAGATATCCAATAAAATCTCTTTCATAACAGTGATTTTGAAACATTAAGCATTCATGGAAGACTTTTAAGAGTGAGTGCTTATTGCATATGTTGGTTGACCTTCATTTTTTATTAATCTTAAGAAAAATTTGTGATGATTTTTTAAAATATTCCAAATTTATGCTATGAGTATATCTCAGGGGTAGAGTGCTTGCATAGCTTGCCAAGCACTGCATACTCAAAAATTGTCCAAAAATTCAATTTTTCTCTCATTGATGAACATAATATTGGAAGATCTTCCTGAGATATTTCTTTATTTCTGTATCAAAACACAATACCTTAAGTAAAAGATAAGATTCCATATCCAACTGGTGTGTTTATTCATTATTTCTATTCATTACAAAATTCTTACAATTGTGGGTTTTAAGGAAAATATTTGTGTGTGTGTGTGTGTGTGTGTGTGTGTGTATGTTGTGGCAAGTCATTGATATGTTAGGATCAAATTTGAACACCATATTTATGAAGATATCCCTTTCTGAAGAGTTTTTTTAGTGTAAAACATGAGTCTTAAGTCAACAATTGTTGGGCATATTTAGGAATTACAATGCCAATACATATATATTCAAAAACTGAAAATTCAAATGTTTCAAGTTGAGAGATATTGACATGTTTGTGGCAGAAAAGTCAAAAGAAGAAAGTACCTCAAGGAAAAACAGCTGCTAGCTCAGATGAGATGAACCTTGAGAAATACCACTGGAATGTGGTACATTTGACTTGAGAGTATTACTTTAAGAAATATGACAATTATAATTTAATGTAATTTTTGAATAGTGAATAATATGGTCAAGAGTTATCAAAGAATGAAAATCTTAATGAAGAACTTTATTTTAATCAGTTGGAGTCACCAATTCTCCCCACATTTACTCCTAATATGGTAGTTTTAAAAGCTTTAAACAAATCAAACTATTTAAGAGAGTGAGTATATTCTTAAGATACACTAAATAGTGAGTATGTCACCTCTTAGAAATGGTCTCTTCGGGTTGGAATTGGAACTCAGTGACAGAATGCATGTTTAGCATGAAAAGGGCCCTGGGAGTTCAGTCCCCAGTACTGCAAAAGAAAGAAAATATTTTTCTGTCGCATCATTCTTTTCTTCAAAAAGTATAAGGGAAAAGTCTCCTTCCATAATGGCAGCTGCTTCATAGTGAATCTCTCCACACATCCTTCATGAAAGTGTACAAGGAGAATAAATAAAACTACCCATGGACACACACATACAGTATTCACAGGAGACAGAATTCTTCCAACTCCTACGTACATGCAAATGCAAAAGTAAATATTCCATCCAACCAAGCTATTGCCCAGGTTAAAAGTTAAGAGAGATTACACAGAAAAGATGAAGAGGCAATGGGGACAAACGACAGAGAGCACAGATAAAATTATCAAGAGTTGAACTTTCTCAACTTTGAGGAGGGAAATAGTTAAAACAAGCAAGAGATTTGTCAGACAAAATGAACCAAACAATTAAAAGTCACACTATGGACTGAAAAGTCATTTGCAATAAATGAGAAATATTTAATGCTAGTAGTGCTTATAAGCAAAGGAAACAGAAAAAAAGAAAAGGAGACCTGATATTAGTTGTGTTCTGAAAGAATATTACATATGCCTGAGAAAAAGAAAAAAAATTCTACATTTAAAAATAGTCGACTTCACTAGCAATCAAAGAAACATATATTTATTAAGGCATTATATTTTTAATTATTAAAATGCTAAAATTTAAGGGATAGTATTTAATATTATCAAAGGTAGATTTATAAATATTACCATAAACTACAATGTAGCATATATTAAATAACTTTAAATATTCTTTATTTGGAACTGACTATTCCTTACAAATATATTCTTTGGGGAAAAAGCTGGAGATTAGTTCACCGATATCTGTTGGACTTACTTCATACAATGATAGAATACAGAAAAAGTGATATAAGAAGGCAGTTGTTAAATTCCAGTGGATAAATTTGATATACAGATTTAAATGTTGGTCTAAAGATTTTTTTTTTGCTTGTATTAGAAAATCATAAAAATATGCTTAGTGGAACACACAGTGTATAATCAGTCAGTAACAGTTTACTAATCTTCCCTTATTACTCTGTTCCACTTGGGAAAGATAAACTTTTGGTTTATCAAACCTATTAGGCAACAGTGATGTACTTTATGGGGAGTCAGACAACAATTTGCACAACTACATGAAAGCACACTTTCAAAGATTTTTTGTTTGTTTGTTTCAGTCTTTCAAAATCCATTGCACTATGATGAAAATAAATATTTTTTTAATGACTGTAGATGAATTTTTAATAAATGTGAGAAATTAGATACAACAGATTTACAAATTTCACACTTTTTAAAATTAGGAGTTGTCTGAAGTAAGCTTAATTCTCCTAACTTTAATAATGTAAAATACTTCAAGAATTTGCCCAAAAAGGCCAAGATTGAAATAATGAGAATGTAACTATTCTCTAATTAAGTTTAAAACAGTAAGTAAGGCCTTTTATTAATACCTTTACCAAGGCATTACATTACCAAGGTATTTGAGGAAAACTTATTTAACAACACGTGGTTTTAAAAAGACTCTTCTTTAGAACTGACATTAAAAGAACAATTATAATAATTATTTAGTCACTTAAAATGATTTGCAAGTGCTAGATTTGATTGTGCATGACAGACACTGTGTGATTTAATGCCACAGTGAACTTGCTCCTCACCATTGCATAAGGAGCATCACTTCACACTGAAACTCGGTGGGGACCTTTGTAATTCACATTCAGTAACCTGAGTTGAAAATCCAGCTGACATTATGCTGGATCCAATCTACAAGGCATTGCACCAGAAAGGGCAACTTCACAGGATCTCCTACAGTGACCATGTAAATATCTCAGGGATCATGCTTTTCTTCCAACACAGCAGATTTTGTTTGTGGAAATTCATTGTACATTGCTAGAGTTAAAATCCTATTACAAAACGGAGTTCATACAACAGTAGATTTGAAGGGAAAAGGAAAATATCTTATTTCAAAGAAAAACTACCATCCAAATGTAAATATTCAAGAAAGAGCTTACAAGAGTAAAAGTGCCAGCATTCGTAATTTTACTTAAAAAGTTAAAAATCTGTGATGGCCAAAAACCAATTCAAAATATACTTTAAATCTTCCTTCTGTTCACCTTCAGTGACCCCCTTGATGAAGCTGAAGGAATTAAGCTATTCAGAAATTGTATAAAACAGAGGAAGTATGAAGATGTTTTGATCTTTAATAAAATAATAAAAAATGTCAACTTGAAATAGATGTGAAATTAATTATAAAATGATTACACATGCTTACGGCAGTGTGCTTTTGCCTATGCATAACAGTTGCCTATTTTGTTGTTGTTTATGTATCAGACCTCTGGTCTTTGAACTTTTATTATACCAGTTGGGTATGAATTTACACTGGATTTTTGATATATTATATAAAAGTAAAATGATGAAATTTTCTTTCGTCAATAGAAAGGGAGAAGGCTATCTCTTCCCTTCCTTTATAGTATTTCCTTGAAAATACTGTCTGATAAGAAACATAAATTTTTGATCTTATAATCTTACAGTGTAAGGTTAAGGACATATGACCTTTGAACTATGAACACATACCTCCAAAAATGAACTCAAGAATCTCTTATGAGGTGCACAAGATTCTATAAAGCACACCCATCTGTCTTTTTGAAATAAGTTTTATTTGTTTCTTCTACTTTTGATATATATATTTGCATAAAATTCTGTTCAAACTTCTTATTCTCAAGAATACTATCCATGTGTATGTACTTTGGTCAATGATGAATTATGTTTCAGTTATCTTACTGATATGGAACAGGCATTGAGTCTTCAGGGTTTTTAATGTACTCAGCAATTATTGGCAGGAATTTTTATTTTGCTTTTCTACTTAAGATATATTGTATGTGTGATAAAACTTTTAGAATAACTCTCAAGCAAAAATAATTGGACTTATAAATTATTGAACAAATGTTAGTAAAAACAATTGTATGATTTAATCAAAATAAGAGAATAAGGAAATATTTTATTGCTATTAAACTGTAACCAAAGCAGGTATAAGCAAAACTTATATGGTCAAAGACAAACGATTCTTAATGCTTGGATTTTTTTTTCATAGTTTAATCATCATTTATAGTTTAACTCTTAGGATGTTGGATAATTTTTGAGGGAGAAATAGGAGATACAGTTTGTATTATCCACACAATTTGACCAGTCATTTCTCAACTAGACATAAGGGATGTGACAGAAGTCAAATTTCTCTCTTTGCTATGGGGATTTCCTAAATATCAAAGTAAGTAGGCATAGATACATAATATGTGCATAGAAGAAAATAACATACTTCTGTGAAAAACTGCATTATTTAAAACACACCTTTCTGATATACTGATTCTGATTCTATGGGAGCTCTCAGCTTTTCATTGCCTTTTACCTATTTTACAA